>NC_063353.1:25286911-25317921 GCF_021869965.1 Rhincodon typus | reverse complement strand
AGTCAGCTTTCCTGCTCCTCTGATGCTGCTTGGCCTGCTGTGTTCATCCAGCCCTACACCTTGTTATCCCAGTTCATATTGGTTCTTGTTTATTGATGGTTACATATTCTGGTTCAGCATGTTCAAGAGGATTGTTGAAGCTATTTTAAATCAGTGTTCTTCCCTTTTAAAACACCTTTGTAGTCCATGAAGTTCCTGGGAATTGAAACTGTATGGTGGAAGTTAGATATTGATAGTTCATATTTTACCAATGCCATAAAAAGGACACCTCTGAAAGCAAAATCTGATTATTGCATTTAACTATACAGGTGCAGATGAAAGAAGTTGCTGCCCGCTTTATCTTTTAATAATGGTGATGCTGATAACTGTACCTTATTCCTATCACAAATTATGACTTACATTCTTTGAATTTTATTATGACTTCTCGGAAAGAAAAACATTGTACATAAAACCATGGTTCTTTACTTAAAGAAGTAAGAGTTTTACATTTATATTTAGTAAGAAATGTGTGTTCTCAAGTTTTATATTGTGAAAAAGCATTTAAACTATTATTTATTTATTAGGCATCCTTGGAAAAATATTGAATATTTGATTCGAGTGTATCATGTTCCTTGTTTAGTGAAGTAGCAGATGGACTTGGACCAAAATCTGAAGCTGCACCAACTTGGGCCTAAATGTTTTCAGTCGAAGTCTTTGGTAAGCTTAATATTGAAATAACTCCACAGAGGCCAGTATCCCGTCACCAAAATCATCCTTTATTTACATGTGGAGAGTCCTTGACATTGATCCAGCTCCCTTAGAGCCAGCTCTCAGAGTGAACAGGATGTCGGACACTCCTGTTTTTATCTGTCAGCCAGGGCTCCCTGATCAGGACACTCAAATTCTATGGGGTCCAACTGGCTGACCTTGTTTCAATCACAACATCCCTCCCCTTCTGAGTCCGAGGACATAGGCCAGTTCTTTTTTCTGTAGGTCATCCTGGGGCATTTTATCCCTGGGCCAAGTTCCTCCAACTCTGCCTCTGATATGGGCGGCATGTAATACACAGTTACTTGCCTCTTGCGCTTGGAGTGTCTCTGAAGAAATTCATTCTCTACTTCAGGCTGCAAAGGCATTGAGGCATTGACATCCTCCATGTCTGTCTCAAATTCTGAGGCACTTTCAATGCTTGACAGAGAGGGTGATTCCATAGGTTCCAGAACAGTCAGAAAAGCTGTCGAGGAGCCAGGAACACTTTACTCAAAGAACAATAAAGAAGAAAGAACAATACAGCACAGGAACAGGCCCTTCAGCCCTCCAAGCCTGCATCGCCACATTTTGCCCTTTGATACTACAACTGTCTTCACTTACAGGATCCATATTCCTCTACTCCCTTCCTATTCATGTATTCATCCACGTCCTTCTTGAATGTTGTTATTGTGTCTGCTTCCACCACCTCCTCTGGCAACACCAAAAACTTGCCTGGCATATCTATTTTAAACTTCCCTCCTCGCTCCTTGAGCCTGTGCCCCTAGTGACTGACCTCTTTACCCAGGGGAAAAGCCTCATATTTTCCACTCTATGCATGCCATTCACAATCTTATAAACTTCTATTAGGTTGCCCCTCAACCTCCTGCGTTCCAGTGAAAACAAACCCAATCTTTCTTCATAGCTAAAATCCCCAATACCAGGCAACGTCCTGGTAAACCTTTTCTGTACCCTCTCCAAAGCATCCACATCCTTCTGGTGGTGTGGTGACCAGAAGTGTATGCAATATTCCAAGTGTGGCCTGACTAAAGTTCTACAAAGTTGCGGCATAACTTGTCTATCCTTATGCCCAATGCCCCTTCCAATGAAGACAAGGATGCTATAAGCCTTTTTTACTACCTTATCAACCGGCACTGCAGTGATCAGTGGACCTGCACACTCAGATCCCTCTGCATATCAATACTCCTAAGGGTTCTGCCATTCACTGTATAATTCCCATCTGTACTTGACTTTCCAAAATGCATCATCTCACATTTGTCTGGATTAAACTCCATCTGCCTTTTTTCTGCCCATGTTTCCAACTGAACTATATCCTGCTGTATTATCTGACAGTCCCCCTCACTATCTGCAACTCCACCAATCTTTGTATCGTCTGCAAACTTACTAATTAGGCCAGCTACATTTTCCTCCAAATCATTTATATAGATCAGGAACTGAAGAGGTCCCAGTACTGATCCCTGTGGAACACCACTAGTCATAACCACTTCTCTATCCATCTTTCCAGCTCATCCTGATACCATGTGACTTCACCTTTTGTATCAGTCTGCCATGAGGGACCTTGTCAAAGGCATTACTGAAGTCCATGTAGACAACATCAACTGTTTTTCCTTCATTGATCATCTTCATTACCTCCTTAAAAAGCTCAAACAAGTTAATGAGGCACAACGTCCCCGGCACAAAACTATGCTGTCTTTTACTAATAAGTGCATTTGCTTCTAAATGTGTATAGATCTTGTCCCTGAGAATCTTATCCAATAATTTCCCTACCACTGATGTGAGACTCACAGGCCACTAATTTCCAGGATTATCCCTGCTACCCTTCTTAAATAGTGGGACAACATTGGCTATTCTGGGACTTCATCTGTGGCCAAAGAGGATACCCCATTGTAATATGTCGTCCTCTACTGTGATCTGGTCTCTCTCCGAGTCCAAAAAGTTTTCAATTCTGGTTGTGATGGTCCTTTGGTTTCCTCGATCACCACCAGCTGTTTCAGGTTTGCCAGAACTAGATTTTTCTGTGTCCAAAGTCTGATATTGTCAGCTGTGACTGGAAGTGTGTCCAGAAAACTTAAAACCATCGCGGACTCTTCCAGTGGCTGTACCACCGGATTTGCTACTTGGCCTCTCATACGGTGTTCCAACTTGTAATTATATGCACTTAGTATCAGAGCCACTGCTGAATTCGGCCTGAAGCTATGGGTGGCACTGCCTTTTCCAATTTAGGTAGACCTAGCAGGGGTTTGTGATCCATTTTTATTACAAATTTACATCCGTAGTGGTATTTGTGGAGCTTCCTGACTCCAATTATGACCGTCCAACCTTCCTTTTCTACCTGGGCATATTTATGCTCTGCATTAGCCAAAGTCCTGGATGCATACGCCATGGGTGTTTCTCACGATTGGGCCATCTATGAACTAATACTACCTCAATACCGTACAGGAAGGCATTGCATGTCAATACCAGATCTCATTTGGGATCATAGTGTGCCAACGCTTTAGAGGATACTAGCTGTTTCTTCACTTCCCTGAAAGCTACGTATTTCCAAAGCTGAACATTTTTTAGGAGTTGATGCAAGGTGCCAGGATGGAGGCCAAGTTATGAATTTTCCGAATTAATTCACCAGTCCAAGGAAAGGCCTAAGCTCCAGTGCAGATGTGGGAGTCAGAGCACCTTTGATGGCCCTCACTTTATCTTCCAAAAGGTGTAACCCAGACTTGTTGACTCTGTAGCCCAAGTAGGTCATCTGGGTGCTTGGAACACACATTTTTCCCTTCTAAGGCATGGGAGAAGCATCTAAGGACTATGCCCAAGTTCTCTAAGTGTTCCTTATTTGTCTTCGCTGTTATTAGTGTATCATCTAGATAAATGGCAACCTGGGGTAAATCTTGTGAAATGTTCTCCATCGTCCACTGAAAAATTGCACAGCCTGACAATACTTCAAATGGCAGTCTTTAATGAGTTTATAGGTTACATTATCATGAACTAAAATATTTTCTACACCACAAGATAGTAACAATGTGAAAATCTAATATTAAAATAAATATGACACCAATGCAGGAACAAACACCATCAATAAGACTGGAGCTAACAATATTTAATATTTCAGGAATATATAACTGTCCCGAGAGTACAGTTGCATTTGTAATGTATTGTCCATTTTACAACATAGGAAAGGAGGATTTCCAGAAGATAGTTACAGAAATTACATTGAAACTTCTAATTGGTGCACAGTTTAGATTAATCTAAACATCCTTCACTGTGTCAGAAGGAGGTCATTATATTGGGAGAAGAAAAATGATATGTCATACACTGATGTAGTTTTATAGAGTCAAAAAAATCTTGCCAATATAATGTTATGATATTCCAATAATTGCTGCACATTTTCTCTAATTTTAAAATAAATTCTGGACAACTGCCTTTTGTCAGCCAGCTAACAGCTAGTAATTTTTTATTCATTCATGAGATTTGGCTTTGCTAGCTGGGCCATCATTTATTGCCCATCCCTGGGTGCCTTTGAGAAGACGGTGGTGAGTTGCCTTCTTGAATTGCTGCAGCCCATTTGATACAGTAAATTAAATGTGACATCTGCAGGTTAAAGGATAACATCAAACATTAAAAATAAAGAAGCAGTTACCATTAGTACACAAAGCCAGAATTTAATTCTAAATTAGATAAATTCAGGCTACAGTAGTAGTATCTCTCAACAGCTCAATATTTAATTCCTTTCAATTGAGACATCAAAACACACTCCAAAATTTGCCTCCACATGTATCCTGTTTTCTCATTCCTGTGCTAAAAGCAATGGCAGACTTTCAATACCCATACCATGTAAGCATTCTTCAGGCGTAAGCTCAGATAATTAACTGTCGACAAGGTCTTCAACCATGGTATAGAATCATAGATGAGACTATATCCTTATCTTCATTTGCATCCATATAAATTTCCCATCAGGATTCGTGAGGTAATGATTAGAAGGTGGATCTCTAGCTGCTTTGTTCCCTCCTGGTCCAGTGAACCTAACTTGTAACTACTGCAATGACATTCCAGATCTCATTAGGTGAAGAAGTGAGACTAGGACTTTCCAGTTTAATATGGATCATTACCATAAAGTGTGGTACATTTACAAACTGACCCATCAAATAAGCCAGCCCCGTGCTTCTTAAACTAAATCTTACAAATAAATAATATGCATTTTTAAGATCACATCAAAACGTCAGATTGACCTTCCTTTTTGAATGCATGTAATTTATTTTGTTATCTTTTCAAAATGGAAGTGAAATTACAGAATAAATCACACATGCAACGGTTTAATGGACATATTTATAAAGGTATTTATAAAGGTGCTCAGAGTTCTGAGTATTGTCAATAGGATATTTATTGAGATCTACCAATTTTTAAAAACATTTTATAAATGGGTTTGCTGAATATGGCAAATATTTTTCCTTATGTGAAATGGAACAGATTTGATTCCTAATTTATTTTGTGTTAAGCTTGAAACGTGAGATTGTGTTTCAACTATTTACGAAAGAAAGTAAATTTGATTATTTTTCACAAATTGATTTTAAAGCCATTTTTATTAATCAAAGAATAACACATATATGTAACATGCAATAAACATGGCATGAACACATATTAATGCAGAGTTGATATTGGGAGGGTAGACATTTATTACAGTTTAAGTATTTAATCTAATTTGGCATGTTTATGCTACAAATGATAAGATCAATATCTTTAAATGAATTTGTAGTCATTATCACTTTAGTTGATCATAAATCTCACTCACATTGCTTTCGATGTGTTCTTAATATGTTTTAGCAATATATTTCTGTCCACAATTTGTATTGATATTTCTGGAAGAATTGTACCTGTACATGGATACAAAGAAAATAATAACATACTTAAACAAAAACGGAGAAAAAAATATTTTATATATCTTCAGAGGCAACATATCAATTTGCGCTCACAACTCTGCTTCTGATGTGCGTTGTATACATCCTAGCTCTGATTAATGATGATAATTTACCGATGTGGTGAACCTGAGTACTGGTATGGCACAAAATACAAAAGGAACAGTTTTCAAAATTATTTGTTCACAAATTGGTGCAATGAGACAATGAGTGATGAAGAGCTTCAATGTCTCTCCTGATTTCCACATAATGCAATATGCTATAGGCAATTTGTGTAGTAATTTTGTAAATGTATTCATGAGAATTTCTCTGGTTGGCATTTCAAATGAATTTGTAAACTTATTCTAAAGGAAAATTTTGCGAGGAAATATTCATTAATGCATTTCTGACATGCAGTGTGCAGAGCAACGCATTCCCCTTATTGAGCTCCCAATTACCATTGCTTTAGACAGTTGCTAATTTGAGGTGATATTTCCCAAGGAAAAAAAGATAGTTAAACGTGATTCAAAATAAATCAGTACATAATAGATATCACAATCATACATCTCCTCATTGCAAGTTCTGAACTATTTATATCAGAAACAGATCAGAAGAATTTGGAATAAAACCAGAAACTACAGGAGAAACTCAACAGACCTGAAAGCAACTGTGGAGAGAAAAACAGCGTTCTTCAGAACTGGAGATTTGTATCTTCATATTAAGTGATTTTCCTATTAGAGGTAAAATCGATACAATAGTTTAATTTAACTGTGTTCATGGGAGGATTTGATAACATTCTGGTTATTTTCTAGCAAAGTTGTTATGGAGCGACTAAATGTTGTTACAAAACCATGCTCAATATAAAATTGCCTAATAAATTAACTAACTGGAAACCACATAGTTAGGATGACCCAGACCTAGGCAGAAAATCCAGATAAGACCTCTACGAAACCATCAGAGATGCCAAGAGGCAGTAGTGGACCAAGTTAGTGGTCCAAACCAACCACACAGACACTCAGCGCCTGTGTGAACCTGCTGGCGGAGGTATTCACTGACATCTTCAACATCTCCCTCCTATAAGCCGAAGTCCCCACCTGCTTCAAGAACACGACCATCATCCCCGTGCCAAAGAAAGCACAGGCATTAATGACTACCGCCCAGTGGCTCTGACCTCCATAATCATGAAGTGCTTCAAAAGGCTGGTCATGGCCCATATCAAATCGAGCCTCCCAGTTTGCCTTGTTCCCCTACAATTTGCCTACCAACGTAACAGGTCCAGAGTGGATGCCATTTCCCTAGCCCTGCACTCATCCTTGGAACATCTGGACAACAAGGGGACCAATGTGTGACTCCTTCTCATTGACTACAGCTCCGCCTTCAACAACATAATCCCCTCCAGATTAATCTCAAAACTCTGAGACCTAGGTCTCGTCTCCACCCTCTGCAACTGGATCTTCAGTTTCCTGACACATACACTGCATTCTGTGAAGATAGAAAACAGCACCTCCTCCATGTTAACGCTCAAGACTGGAGCACCCCAAGGATGTATTCTTAGCCCCCTACTGCACTCCCTGTACACAAATTCCAAACAAACGCCATCTACAAGTTTGGTGATGATACCACCGTGGCAGGACGGATATCAAACAAAGATGAGTCAGAATACATCAAGGAGACAGAGGGCTTGGTGGCATGGTGCAATGATAACAACCTCTCTTCCATTATACATAACGAAGCTGAGGTGGAAAGTGTCGAGAACGTCAAATTCCTAGGAGTGACGATAACTGACAACCTGTCCTGGACGTCCCACATATATGCGACGGTCAAGAAGGCATAACAGCGCCTATTCTTCTTCAGGTGACTTAGGAAGTTCGGCATGTCCATAAAGACCCTCACCAATCTTTATAGATGCATCCCGAAAGCATACTGTCTGAGTGCATAACGGTCTGGTACAGCAACTGCACTGCCCAGGACTGTAAGAAACTACAGAAGGTGGTATGCACATGCCAGACCATCATGAAAGCCAGCCTTCCGTCCATGGATTCCACTCACATTTCTCATTGCTGCCAACATTATCAAAGACCCCGCCCACCCTGGTAATGCTCTCCTACAACCTCCTCCAAGGAAACTGATGGGCCCGGATGGTGTCCCTGGCCGAGCACGCAGATCCTGGGCAGACCAACTGGCGGAGGTATTCACCGACATCTTCAACCTCTCCCTCCTATGAGCTGAAGTCCCCAGCTGCTTTAAGAAAACCACCATTATTTGCATACCTAAGAAAACATTTGCAATGTGCCTTAATGACTACCAACCAATGGCTCTGACCTCAATATTCATGAAGTGCTTCGAGAGGCTGGTCATGGCACACATCAACTTCAATCTCCCAGCCTGCCTCGATCCTCGACAATTTGCCTACTGATGTAATAGGTCCACGGCAGATGCCATATCTCTAACCCGGCAACGTCTGAACAACAAGGACACCTATGTCAGACTCTTGCTCATTGACTACATCTCCTCCAAAAAAACACTCAACACTGGAGCCCCCAAAAGATGCTTTCTCAGCCCCCTACCATATTCCTGGGGTAGATATCTAACAACAATGAGTCAAAATACAGATGGGAGATAGATGGCATTGTGATGTAGTGCAATGAGAACAACCTCTCTCAATATTGGCAAGACTAAAGAACTGACCATTGACTTCAGAATAAAAGTTGGTGAACATGCCCCCACTTACATCAACAGAACTGAAGTTGAGAGGGTAGAAAACATCAAGTTCCTCGGAGTGACAATAACTGACAACCTGTTCTGGACCTCTCATGTAGATGTGGTGGTCAAGAAAGCACAACAATGCCTCTTCCTCAGGCGGTTCAGGAAATTTGGCACCATAAAGTCCCAACTTCTACAGATGCACAACTGAAAGCATATTGGCCGGGTGCATAACAGCCTGGTATGGCAACTGCTTTGCCCAGGACCGTGAGAAACTACAGAAGGTGGTGTGCACAGCACAAATCATCACGGAAGCCAACCTTCCATCCATGGACTCTATTTACATGGCTCGCTGCCACGGAAATGCTGCCAACATCATCAAAGACGCATCGCACCCCGGTAATGATTCATCAACCTCTTCTGTCAGGCAGAAGATACAGAAGTCTGAAAACATACGCCAACAGGTTCAGGAACAGCTTCTTCCTGGCTATTATTAGGCTGATGAATGGACTGTCTAGCCTCAAATAATGCTGCTCTTGCTAAAGTTGATATCGTCTACCTCACACCCTGTGCAATGTAACCTGTATGCCTCTGTCTAAGTCTTTTTGACCTGTACATCCTTACTTACTATGAACTGCCTGTACTGCTCATAAACAAAGCTTTTCACTGTACTTCAGTACATGTGACAATCAATCAATCAAGCAGAAGATACAGAAGCTTGAACACACGCATCAACAGGTTCAAGAACAGCTTCTTCCCTGCTGTTATTAGACTGATGAATGGACTCTCTAACTTCAAATCATGTTGATCTTATTAATGTTGATCATGCTTCTAGAAGATTCTACCCATTGCATCACTAGTCATCATTACTTTTGCAAGCCACATTAATAATTATGGAAAAATCCCATTCAGCAGAAAATGGACGGTACAGAATTTCAGTTTTGTTGCTTCTAAAATAAAGACTTACCTAAAAGTGGAAAACAAAACTATTTATACAGTATAATCATTGGAAACCTTCCCACGTGGTTTTGAAGCATTGACTTCATTACAGCAATGCTATGGAAGATTACTGTGAACAATGTGTTCAAATTTTGCTCGCAAGAAAAATAAATTGGACCTGAACTGTTATCAGCAAAAGAAAATTCTGCATTAATTAAATAATTTGTAGAGAACTATGTCGTAATAGGAACTTGAGGAAGTAATGTACAGAGTAAGTAAACATCAAAATCAGCAAATAATTGGTTACTTGCTTTGAAAAGGAAGTACACGTAGGAACTACTGAAACTGAAAGAAAGTTTCAGAGAGCTGCAGAGGCAACAAATTTAAAGTAAGTTTTTGTTTAGTTTCGCTTTGTACACAGACGCATAGAGTTCACTTGCTGCACCGTGTATGTGTTACTTTTCAGGATAAAACAATTGTGAGTAACATTTATCTTTGTTACAAACTTTTTTTGGGATTGAAACTTGTACAAATAGAAATCATGTAGTTATATAAGTATAAGAGCTTGAATTTGAACTCCTCTCGTCCATTACAGGAGCATTTTTCCTGTTTCAAGTCTATCCCTGCACCGCTCTTTATTAATTTCATTCTTTAAGTTTTCTGAATATTTTTACCTATTCTATTTCCTTTTTCCCACTTTTCTTTCTGCCCATATCACAATATCTATTTTTACAAGCTGGCACATTCTTGATTTTCAGTTCATTGCCTATGAATAGATTCCAATTCACTATTAAATGCTTATTGTACCAGAGCAGACATTTTGTGTTCAATTATAAAGTTTACATTCTAAGTTACATAAGTAGTGAAACACAATGGATTATTGAAATTTTCTTACACAACATGAGTGGAGCAGATCCTGTCCATTCTCATTTGCATTCAGTCAGAGACTGAAACATGCAAGGACAGCTTCTCTACAAATAAAAGGAGGCTAAATTGAGGGAACTGTGTGGAGTTGGGCTAGAATTCTCCTCATAGGCAATAAAAAAAATTAACAACAATACAGCCTTGATCAAATCAACCAAATCTCCTAGCTGCAATAATGCTGAGCAGATAAAAACACAGAGAAGTTTTATATTATTTAAAAAAAAATAAGATGACTACTGCTATTTTGTGCAGGCAAAATATCAACACCAGACAGTAAAACATCATTTAAATGGTTCACAAGAGTGAGGCCTCTTTCAGAGTACGTGTCCAGTTTTGGTCACTCTGTTACAGGAAGGATATTAATAAGCTGAAGAGCATTCAGAAGAGATTTACCAGGATGTTGCTGGGAATGGAGGGTTTAAGTTATAAGGAGAGGCTGGAAAGGCTGGGACTTTTTTCACTGGAGCATAGGAGGTTGAGAGGTGACTTTATAGAGGTTTATAAAATCATAAGGGCTATTGGTAAGGTGAATGGTGGGTGTCTCTTCCCTAGAGTGAGAGATTTCAAGACTGGGGACATAATTTTAAGGTGAGAGGAGAAAGATTTAAAAAATACACGTGAGGCAATTTTCTTACGCAGAGAGTGGTTCGTGTGTGGAATGAACTCCCAGAAGAAGTGGTGGATGTGGCTACAGTTACAACATTTAAAAGACATTTAGATAAGTTCTTGAATAAGAAATGTTTGGAGGGATATGGGCCACATGCAGGCAGGTGGGACTAGTTTAGTTTGGAATTATGGTTGGCATGGACTGGTTGGACCGAAGGGTCTGTTTCCGTGCTGTATGACTCTATGACTCTAAGATCCCAAAATCCATTCAGTAAATTCTACACTTTTCCCATAGCTGCAATTTGTCCTTTAATGATTTCAGGATTTTTACCTTCACCATTTTATTTAATAATCCATTCCAACTGTTGATCACTCTGTATGAAGTGCTTCCTGATATCACTAAAGTCACATAATATTAGATTGAACCTGTGTCTTCTCACCCTATTTCTGAGCTTTAATTTCAAATAATACTCTGGATTGATCCCTTTTTTAATGCTGCTTACTGTTTAGCAAATCAGATACTAAGCATAATTTAGACGGGAGTTCAGAAGCAGAATCTATATTTGAGGAGAAACCAATGACACAAAGGTTGGTGGAATTGTGGACAGCGATGAGGACCGTCAGAGGATACAGCAGGATACAGATTGGTTGGTGACTTGGGGGCAGAGGTAATGCATTTTGGAAGGTCTAATCCAGATGGAAAATATAAAGTAAACGGCAGAACCCTTAAGAGTACTGATAGGCAGAGGGATCTGGGTGTACAGGTACACAGGTCACAGAACGTGGCAATGCAGGTAGAGAAGGTTGTCAACAAGGTATAGAGCATGCTTGCCTTCATCAGCTGAGACATTGAGTTTAAAAATTGGCAGGTAATGTTGCAGCTTTATAGAACCGTAGTTAGGCTGAATTTGGAATATTGTGTTCAATTCTGGTCACCACACTACCAGAAGGATGTGGTGGCTCTGGAAAGAGTACAGAAAAGATTTACCAGGATGCTGCCTGATATGGAGGGCATTGGCTATGAAGAGGGGTTGGAGAAACTTGGGTTGTTCTCACTGAAACAATGGAAGTTGAGGGGTGACCTGATAGAGGTCTGCAAGGTTATGAAGGGCATAGACAGAGCGGACAGTCAGAAGCTTTTCCCCAGGGTGGAAGCGACAGTTACTTGGGGGCATATGTTTAAGGCGTGAGGGGCAAGGTTTAAAGGTGATGTGCGAGGCAAGTTTTTTGCACAGAGGGTGGTGGGTGCCTGGAACTCACTGCCAGGGGAGGTAGTGGAAGCAGATACGATAGTGGATGGGAATAGAGGGATACGGTCTACAGAAGGGTAGGGATTTTAGTTGTGATGGGCAGCTTGTCGGTGCAGGCTTGAAGGGCCGAAGGGCCTGTTCCTGTACTGTAATTTTCTTTGTTCTTTGTAAGTTTAAAGAAACAAAGGCAAGGACAAAGGAGAGTGTATACGTTAGCTCGCTCGTTAGTGAGAACACACAGTAGTTCCACGGCAGGGGAATCAAATGGGAAAGTTGCTGTATCAAGTTGCAGAAAAAGGTTCAACTGAAAGCAAAATATATGGATGCTAGCAGCATTTGTGGAGAGAGAAAAACCCAGTTAATGTTTTGATTTTGTTATGACTCATCTTCTGAACAGAAAAAGGTTGATCTACGTCCAATAAAATCACAATGCATTGGGTGATATGTCAGAAAGCCTGCATTCAATTAAAAAACATGGAGGGCCCTTCCACCAACATGGCACCAGTGTTTTGTACAGAGACTGGGGTCCATCCTTTCTAATATGGAACAGGCTGCTGACTCTATCAACACATTTGTTGAACTAATTGTGACGTAGCATCTGATTGCTGAGATCTCCGCTTCCATAATATACCAGCAGCAGCCACCCAGCATCAGAGACTGCAATGGAAAGTGCTGCTGTCCTGGTGTGGGATACCAGCATTCCAAGCCTGGATTCCCAGGCTTCCAGGGCCTCACAGCAGTCCAGCAACCTCTTCTCCAAAAAGCAGAAAATTGGACAATTAAAAAAATCTGTCTGACTTGATTTAAAGTTGTTTCTCAAGTACCAAAGTAAGAAAACAGCTGTGTCAGGACCAGTAAGTTCAATATTTATACTGAAAATCCCTGAACTTATGTGGAGTATGATTTTGCATACCTGTGGTCATTTGAAATGGTAGATACAACTTATTTCAGTGTGATTGGCCTTGGAAAGGAAAATCAGGATTCTCCAGATTTAGCACCATCCAGTGACCTTTATTTACGCACATGCGTAAACATTAAATGAGGACAAATTCTGTGATGTTCCCATGGAAGATTAACTAGATAGGCTCATCCGAAGAAGTGTTAGCTGAGTGATGTGTCAATGAGCTGGCAGTTCATGTGAGTTGGTGCCTTCTGGAGAGTAAATTGGAGTAAAACTGCTGCAGTCTGTTTTCCAAACAGAAATTGCTGGAGAAACTCAGCAGGTCCGGCAGCATCAGTTGGGATAAAGCAGAGTTAAAGTTTCGAGGCCAGTGACATTTCATCAGAACATTAGCGGTTGGTTCTGTTGAAGAGTCACCAGGCTCGAAATGTTAACTCTGCTTTCTCCCCACTGATGCTGCCAGACTTGCTGAGTTTCTCCAGCAACTTCAGTTTCTGTTTCAAATCTCCAGCATCTGCAGTTCTCCATTCTATTTTGCTTTGCATTATTTCTATATTCTGTTCATCTGTTAAACAGTAGTTGTTCATTGAGTATTAAGACTACAAGAACGCAAGAATTAATTTTTAAAATACTTCTTTTTCTCAGAACTGATGAAGCCCTTGGATTCTGAGTAAGATTTTTTTTTAAAGAAGTACTGAGAATTATGCAGAATTTTAACTAACTTTGAAGTTTAACTAAAACACAATGTGGGTAGTGTGGGTTATTGCTTGGTTGGTTAATAATACTAGCAATGGTAGATCTGTTTGTGTTTCAAATTCCGCATTCCTATTTACCTCTGATAACTCTTGATTCCTCTGCCTAACAAAAATCTATCCACGACAACAAGGTGCAGGGCTGGATGAACACAGCACCTCTGTCTCAAATATATTCAATGACCCTGCCTCCACTGCCTTCTGATATAGAGAGTTCCCAAAGTCACACAACCATCAGAAAAAAAATCTCCTCATAACTGTCCTGAAAGACCAATCCTTAATTTTAAAACATTGTCCCCTAGCTCTGGGCAGACCCAGAAGAGAAAACATCCTTTCTACATTTAGCTGGTCAAGACCATTCAGGATCTTATACACTTCAAATAAATCACTCTTTACTATTCTAAACTCCAAATGGAATCAAGACCAATCTCTCTAACATTTTCCCTTAAAAATCCCCTCATTCCAGGTTTCATTCCAGTAAACATCACCTGACTCACCTCCAAATCATTCACATCTTTCCTTAAATAAGGAGACCAAAACTGTACACAGTAATTAAGATGCAATACCATGCATAACTGGAGCATAACATCTTTGCTTTTATATTCAATTCTTCTCATGCTAAAGGATAACATTGCTGTAACATTTTTGATTAAGTGCTGTACCTGCATGCTAACATTTTGTGACTCATGCACGAGGAATTCTAAAACTGTGCTCCATCCACGTAACACTTTGTTTTTTCATTCTTTCTGCCAAAGTGAACAACTTCGCATTTTGCTAAGTTATGCCCCATCTACCAGATTTTTGCTCACTCATTCATTCAACCTATCTACATTTGTCTGGAACATCCTTATGACATTCTTTCCTATCTTGTTTTTCCTTTTGCTCATGAATTTAATTATCATGGCCTTCATTCCCCTCATCTAGGTCATTGACGTAAATTGTAAAACAAAATGAAATCCATGACAGTCCCCTGTGGAACTCCATTTGCCACATCCTGCCAAGCAGTCAAACATCCATTTTTTCAATACTCCTTGCTTTCTGTTAGCCAGCCAATCTTCATTACATGCAAGTCAATTATCTTCTACACCATTTGATTTTATTTTCTGCAATAACTTTTAACGTGGCACCTGATCAGATCCCTTCTGGATATCCAAACATAATACTTCTGCAGGCTCCCCATTATCCACAGCGCATGTTACTCCTTTAAAGAATTCCAATAAATTGATTAAACATGATTTCTCTTTGCTGAAACCAGGCTGACTCTTCTTGATTACCTTGAATTTTTCTGAGTGTGCAGCTATAATATTTTGAATAATTTTTTTTTCCAACACCTTCTCCATAACAGATGTCAAGCTAACTGGCTTATGATTTCCTGCTTTCTGCTTTCTCCTGGCTTAAAAAGAGGGGTTATATTTGCCATTTTCCAGTCTGATAGAATTTCTCCAGAATCTAGGGAATTTTGGAAGTTTAAGACCTATGCCATTGCCACCCGAGGAAGAAGTCCATCTGGACCCAGGGACTTACAGCCTGCAACTCCATCAGTTTCATTAGTATCACTTCCCTTGTTATTATAATTTTTCTAGATTCCCTTCTCCCATCCACATCCTGATTTACAGCTATTACCAGAATGTTTTTTTATCCTTTATAGTGTTGACAAAAACAAAATATATGTTCACTTAATGCATCATTTCCTTACCATCTTCTACTGAATTCCATTCTCAGTCTCTAGAAGACTAACATTCACTCTACTTACCTCTTTCATTTTTTTAACATACCTGTGAAAACTCTTGCTAACCTTTTATTTACATTTTTAGCTGGCTAACTCTCATGCTTCAGTTTCTTCCTTGTGAGTAACCTTTCAGTCATTTTCTGTCATTCTTTATATCTAGATCAATTATCCTACCTGCTATTCATTTTTGTGTAGTTATATGCTTTTTCCTTAAGTTTGATGATTTCCTAAATTCTTCAGTTAACCATGAATGGTGGGTCGTCCATTATTTTGAGTATTCTTAAATATTCCCTTAAATGTCTGTCTCTAGCGATCTATTCTATAGCCTTGTATGTGAGATCACTTCAGCTAGTTCAGTTTTCACACCTACATAGTTGCCCTCATTTCGGATTAAAAAAATAGTTTGAGACCCAATCTTCTCCCTTTCAAAAAGGATGTAAATTTCAATCATGTTGTTGCTTGTTGCTATGTAGAGGTGCCTTAACTGTAAGGTCATTAATTAATCCTCTCTCAATGCACAATACCAAGTCTAATATATCCTGGTCTCTGATTGGTTCCAAAATTCTCAGAAACGCTATTCTCGGAAACAATCTCAAAAATATTCTTTAAACTTCTCATCCAGGCTAATACTGCTGATCCGATTTTTCCGGTTTATATGTGTATTAAAGTCACCCAGGATTCTTATCATCCCTTTATTACAAGCACCCAACATTTCTTCTTGTATATTTTGCCTGACATTGTGGTTACTGTTTGGGAACACATAGACCACTCTCACAAGTGACTTCTTTCCACTCATCTCCACCCAAATTGAGTCTACATCCTGACCTCTCGAAACAAGATCATCTTTAACCGTTGCAAAAATTTCTTCCTTGATCAACATGCTACCCCTTGACCTTTACCGAGCCTCCTACTTTTCTTGAATATAATATACCCCTCAATATTTGGGACCCAATCCTTGTCATCCTGTAACCATAACTAGTTATCAGATCCTATTTGTTTATTTCCATGTGCACTAACAATTTGTTTACTTCATTATCAATGCTTCATACATTTAGATAAAGAGCCTTTAGTTTTGTCTATTTGTTATCTTTGTAACATTGAGTGCAATTGCTGCTCAAGATCAATTTGAGTGACTGGAGACATAGAATATCCAGGAGGTCTCATATAACATTAGCATTGCAGGCAACAGATCTCAGTTGTCCCAACATTATGCTTCAAAGTCTATCCGAATTCATGAAGCTGTTAACGAGCTATAATCCCATTTAATTGACAACTTGCTGCTATCTCGTGAGAATATTTCCTCAGTGCCAGGCATATACATAAGAGATACAACATTGCGTCCAATGTTGGGATAGGCTTTGCAGATCTTCCTGCGTGATTATGCCACTATTCTTGGTGTAAATCACGTCTCTCATACAATTAAAGGATTCCCTCCTTGTCGTCAAGTTTGGAAGCATGAGTTGGGTCAGTTCCTGATATTGCACTCCCAACTTATGATAGTCAGCCAATTGTCCCAGAATTTTCATCTTCCAGATTTGGGACAGGCTAGAATCATGGATGTTGCCTCTGAATGCAATCCAATGCAGGGAAAGAACGGGGCATGTTCTGAGGCCAGCAGGTTAATTATCTCACTAGTTTATAGGCCTTCTAATTCTTGCACCTCACCCCCTTTTCCATTCACCCAACCTCTGTGCAAACTCCAAGCCCCTTTCATATCCCTGATAACTCTCTAAGACACTGGCATATCCTTAATTTCTCCCATGCCCCCTCCAAACCATCGTGTATCCTCCGTGCCCACACATCTGGTATTGAATAAGTACATAACTCATGAGCCATATAATAACATTGGAAAGCCTTTGAAATGTTGAGAAATTTAAAATAAATGATCAACCATTCAAACTTTTCTTGAAAAATCATCCATCTTAAAAACTCATACAATTTTCAATCAAAACACGTACGGAATGAAACCCTCTTGAAAATGTAATCTTTTCTCACATGCTCATTAATCTGTGAAAACATACAAAAAGCTATTCAAATGTCTCTTCAATATATTTAATTCTATTAACTGCTCATAAAACTTTCAATCAAATAAAGAATCCTCTCATTGCCATTTAAATAACTCTCACGGCATTATATCCATTAGTGGAGTTGAGACCACTCATAATGCAATTGCTATACAGTTGAATAGACAAAAACTACAGAGTTCAATATAATATATTGTTTGAAGTTTTCTAATTGGATGTCCAGTCCATCTGCAGTAATTTTTCAATGCTCAATGGAGTTTCCATCAGAGAAGTCTGGCAACTGTTCAGTTTTCCTCCAAAGTTTGAAAAGATCCTTGGACTTTAAATCATTATAGTACTCAAAACACAATTTCCAGATGATCCACAAATCACATTTTGACAATGGTTGAATGCAGAAGTCAACTGTATCCGCATAAAGCACGTGAATGCTTACACATTGCTGGGCATTGTAATGGTCATTTTCCTTTTAAGGACAAAGTCCAATGATCAATCTCTACATTGAAAACTTACCTTCTCATTAACAGGTCACTTAAACTTGAAATGATTGTCTCTTTTAGAAAGTCTTTTAAAGTGTCCTAAAGTTTTCTGTTTAAGGGCAGAAGTGAAAGCAAATTACTTTCAAAATACCAGTGAGATAATAGCCCTTGTTGATATTTAAGTTCAAAAATGACATCACCTTCCAGCTCAATGCGAAAATAAAGTTTCAGTAGGAGATGAACTGCTCTGTCCTTTGTGAAAATACTATTTTCTGGCTCCCTATTGAAATGTATTGAGCAGCATAAACGTCTTGTGCTGGCACAATAGATATGAAGCAATCCTTCTAAAACACATTCAGTCATTTCAATTCTAAACATCCTTTAACAATATTGTAAGTGTTAATTACTAACAGTCGACTTCTCTGGCCTCGAAAATGAACTTTTAAGCTTTCATTCCTTCAGCACATTTAATCATTGTTTAGAGATTTTAAAAATCCCAATATTTTTATTTCACTTTCTATCTTCTGTCTTTCTTAATCCAGTCTTAACCTTTCCATTTGTAATTTCGGTTTCTGTCCTGGTTTGATAGTGAATTCACCTTTCTATCTTATATTTCCTTGTTCAGATCCTATGATGCTCATTTAAGAATTTTCCAGTTTGATCAATTAAAGATATATACAATTGCTTACCTTGTTCATTCCCATTCCAGATGCCTAGTTCCCCTGGCTGTGACATTGCATTTTGCCCTTCTGGCAATATCATGGAACTTAAATAATGAGTCTCAGGACTGTTAGTAGTATTGACTGATTAGTTAAATGAATTTTGGAGCCATTAATGATTGATATATGGGAATAGTTATTTGCTATTAATATAAATGTATCTTCTTTTACAGGTACTTGCTGGAAAGATGCTGAAATTTGATTGGTCAAATGTATGTGAGTTCTATACAAGTGTACCAGCGACTGGTATTAATATCACTTCTTTTCTTGTAACGCATTTATGACCAGCAGTTGGGTGTACAGGGCACAATTTCAAAACTTGCAGATGACACAAATCTTGGAATTGTGAAGTGTAAAGAGGATCACGATAGAATTCAAACAGATATGGACAAGCTGATGGACTGGGAGGACATGGCAGATGAAAACTAATGTGGTGAAATTTGATGTTATGAATTCTGATAGGAGGAATGAAAGTGACAATGCAAATAAAAGGCAGAAATCTAAAGGAATTGAAAAAGTAGGGTGACCAAGAATAGATTGACAAAGCGGTTAAAAGGCAAAACAGGAAATTGCCCATTATGAATAGAATTTGTTGTAGAACAGTGATTTGTTTTCAATAAGACAATTGTGTTCATTCTGGGCATTACATTTTGGAAAGGATGTGAAGTTGGACAAAGGGTGCAGGAAAGATTCATGGGATTGGTTTTCGGAATGAGCAACTTCAGTTACGTGGATATATTGTATAGGGTGGAGGTTTCTCCTTACAGAAGAGAAATTTAGGAGAAGATTTAGTGTGGGTCAAGTAGAAAAGAAAGATAGTCTTCATTTAATTTATACTTTTGCTTTAATATAATCCCTGTTCGAATTCCACAAGCCAAAGTAAATTTAAAGTTACATTTTCTTTGTTATAACAGAACAAAACAGAATCCGTAAATAGTGCAACTTAAACTCTTTGGAGAATGGTGGAGCATTTAGTTAAATACACTCACGAGCAAGTCCCTGTAATTCATAACTAATTTTGCCACTTTGCACTTTGAAAATTCACATTTTGAATGAATTACCTGTGAGCTCGACCTTCAGTGTTATTTATCCCTTTTTGCGACATTTCTGGGAATCACTTAAAATACTTACTTTAAATCATTGTTAACTTTAACTGAAATCATTGAAAAATTAAAGAACCAATCATTATTTTGAAAAATATGTGGCAAGCAATTCTTTCAGGCTGAATGGAAAGGACAGAGAGACGGAGAGTTGGTGGTACAACAAAGAGCGTAAAAGAGAGAGCCAGACTGAAAGCACCAATACGTTAATACATCTATTTTCATTATGACTATGTTGTATGCAAGTGACCTGATGTGTTCATGCAGCGATTCATGTTGTTAGACTATATGTTTATAAATAATTAATAGAACATTTGTCTGACATCCTTTTCATCAAGACTAATCCACTTTTATAGCATTAATTATGTAGTGCCTTGTACCTTGCCTCTAATAGCTCCCTCTTGCATTGATTGAGTTCCCCTTTGAAATCATCAGTGTACAGATGAAGTGCTAACTAACCTCAGAACTACTCCAGTCTTAAATTTTGCTTCTTTCATAACTGTGTCACAAAGAATATTCATACTGTAGACATGACATACATATTGGTGATAATGTAAACTGTGATATATTATTTGTTTAATCATACTCGCTCACAAGTTAGAATTTTAATTTGATTATTGGGGATCTTTCATTTTAAGGCATAATAAAATATTCATAAATAATCAAGTTCATTTATTATTGCACCTGTGTTACAGAATAAGTATGGTATAAGTCTGCTGTATATTCGAAATTGTAAGTTATTTACAATGCATTTACCGTCAGCTTACGAAGAAATCACTTCGACTATAATGGCAAAGATTGAAAAGCGACAGAAGAACCTGAAACTGAAAAGCAATATATGTGAGCTTGTCACTGAAGATGGTTGCAAAGTCTACCTGGTTGGCACAATTCACTTCAGTAAGCAAAGCATCAAAGATGTACAACAGGTAAAACAAACGTGACACAGAGAAATGCTGTAGTGAATTTAAAATAAAATTAATCGAAAACAAAATAAATCAGAATTTTGTTTAGGAATTATGTTTCTATGATAATACAGCATCTTGAATAAATTATATGGTGGCTCAATGGTTAGCAGTGCTGTCTCACAGCACCAGGGACCCAGGTTTGATTCCACCTTTGGGCAATGGTCTGTGTGGAGTTTACACATTCTCCCCTTGTCTGCGTGGGATTCCTCTGGGTGCTCTGGTTTCCTCCCACAGTCCAAAGATGTGCAGATTGGGAGGATTGGCCATGCTAAATGACCATCATGTCCAGGGGATGCGCAGGCTAGGGAAATGTAGGGTGATAGGGTAGGGGGTGAGTCTGGGTGGGATGCTCTTCAGAAGGTTGGTGTCGACTTGATGGGCTGAATGGCCTGTTTCCACACTGTAAGAGTTATAAAAAAAACTCTCGCTGTTGAGTTAATATTGACAATGATTTATTGATACTGCTTTTATGGTTTGACAAACGACTGAGAGTTTCCAGGTTTGTTCTTGCTCTGCTGCTCCTCTGCATCAATGAAGATGCAAAGGCAACTTCTACTCATAAACTGAAACAAATACATATTTTTCATGTGATCTAACATTCTGTTAAGTATTTCCTGCCTTCTTCTTTCACAATAAGAGAAGCATTACATGTAAAACTAGTTTTAACAACATATTCACTCTAAACATAATGGCAGCACTATTAGAAAAAGAAACACCATATTATAGAAATGCAATGGTTCCTGAATTAATCAGTATGAAATGAGTTCATTCATTAGTTATACATTTTTGAAGCAGTGGCTTCATGCACCAGTCCCACCATCTTGGACAAAATAAAATCTCATCGTGAGTTATTTGTCAAATGGCACTATTTTTGTTCTTTGACAAGTGGTTGGGAGTTTCGAGGAATGTTGTTACTCTGCTGTTCTCTGCATGAGTAAAGATGTAAAGGTAACTTCTGCTCGTGAATTGCAACAAACACAATTTGTTTAGACTGAAAAGACCTGCTTAAAAGTTTTCTGACACTACTGGTTGAATGTGCTGTACTGTACAGAAAATTACATTTCCAAAAGATCTGAGGAACACCTAGAAACAACTGCAATATTTAGAGATTAATTTATGCTCACACTGGGATGGGTTGGCAGATGGGCTGGCTGAGGTAGAGGCGGGAGTTGAAAAATTCTGCATGATGCCATGAGTGCCATTCCCAGCCAACTACATTGCAATTTTATTCAAGAGGGGATGGTGTTGGGCAGCCCACCTGCCCTTCATCCAATTGAGGCTCGTAAGTGGACACATGGTCCTTTAATGCCCTGTTGCAATTTTTCATGATGTTGGAAGGGGAGAATGGCTGATATGAAGCCCACCAGTTGTACGCCACAATACCAGGCAGAAAATGGCAGGTATCTTCTTTATGGGTTCAATGGGCTCATCAGAGATCCCTCCAAAGACCTGACCACCTTGTGTTCCCCCTACCACCTCCACCAACCTCCACCCCCCCTACACTTGGACCACTGTGACCCCCATATCGTTGTCCCTTTCACTAGGCTTTTTTAACCTGGTATTGTGGAAATAAGATCAACTCACCACTCCATTTGGCTCCAACAGCAATCTTCAATAGGGACTGGAAGTAATCCCAACAGTGGCCACCTATTTTGGTGACTCGGGGTTGCAATTTAAATGAAATTTTCCTTGGCATTGGTACTTGAGGTGTTTGGGTTTCTGAAAATGTGTGTAAGTCAGTTTGTGAGCATTGGGGGCAGTCTGCTGTGGCATCAGGAGCCTTTTGGCAAGTAAGTTTAATTGTCTTGCCAACCTTAAATATCATTAAGGTGTACAATTTTATTTTGTATGGTTTCAATACAGTGATTGATATTGAGCCCTGACCCTGAACAGTAATGGGCTATTAAATTGTTTGGCATTGTGTAAGTGTTCACTTGCATTAGATGTGACCCCTTCTTATCAAGCACTTTCTCAGTATGTTTTCAAAAGTATCTGAGGAGCTCATGTGCAAAAATCATATTTATCAACTTCAGGCCACAAGGAAATACTACAGTTCCACCTTTAGATTAGTGATTTTGTCATTAAACATAGTAACATTTAGGCAGAGTTCTGAACAGAATTTTTCTCAGGCCCTGAAACAGAAATAACCAACATTGCTGTATCCAAAAGAATCTTTCAAGCGAGAATCTAAACTTCTGAAAATCTATGAACAAATGGGGATCAAATGTTATCAAGAAAGTGATAAATGTATAGCCCAAAATTTCTTTCCAAACTTCAATAAAGAATAATCTAGCTGAATGATAAGACCGTGATTGACTGTAAGTATGAATTTACATCACACACACTATATCAATATTTATTGAGCCGATATGATGAGTGTTCTTTTTTCTAGATCATCCAAGAAGTGCAACCAGATGCTGTGGTGTTGGAAGTTTGCCAATATAGAGAACAACTGTTAACATTAGATGAACAGTCATTATTAAATGGAAGCAAGACGTTTGACACACGCACAATGCTGCATTCAATAAAGCAGGTACAGTTATTTTCACGAAATTGTTAATTAACGTTACATTAGTTCTTACTTTGCTTTTATTGGTTATGTTTTTTCCTTAACAAATGTTAAAATGGGATGCAGATATTTTAGGCACTGCAGTTGTCATGGTGCAATGGTCTTCTGATTTTTTTTTACTCAAGCTTTTATATTACAGCATAGGGTGCGAGTTCTGATTGTGTGATTTTAATTGGAATAATACAATACCAAGAATTCAAAATGCGCAATGCCCATGTCAGTAATGCAGGAAATGTTGCATTATTTTCCGTTCCTAGATACCAGCCAGCTTGGAAGGTTTGCAACTATGTTCTAGAAATTGAGCATGAAAACATTGCGGTATTACTCTGAGACTATAGAATATGAAGGGCAGATGGCAATGCTTAAGTACTACTGCTGTCTGTGCTCCTTGGATCTCAAACTCTCTCAAAGGAGAGAAATCAGGACATGTGTGTTTACTCTGGTGCTGAGAGTTTTATTTTTATTGTTAGAAGATAACTAGGTTGGCATTACAATTCCTCATCATCATAGAATCCCTACAGTGTGGAAGCAGGCCATTTGACCCATAAAATCCATACTGACCCTCCAACGAGCATCCCACCCAGACCAACCCCCCCTACCCGATCCATGTAAACCTGCATTTCCCATGGCTAATCCACCTAGCCTGCACATCCCTGGATTGTGTGGGCAATTTAACATGGCTAATCTACCTAATCTACACATCTCTGGACCGTGGGAGGAAACTGGAGTACCCAGAGGAAACACTCGCAGACACAGGGAGAATGTGCAAACTCCGCACAAATAGTTGCCCAATGGTGAGATCAAACCCAGGTCTCTGGAGCTGTGAGGCAGCAATGCAAATCACTGAACACTGTGTCGCCCTGATGTTAAGCAGACAGAGGCCTTAAATCTCCACAGTTCTGTCAACGACCTAACTAATGTTCAGAAAGACATAAACATAAATTCCAGAGGAGTGACACAAAGGACTACTTATAATCATTAATCAAATTTCTCAGGGGATTTCACCAAACTCCTGTTGGAAAGTCCCAGTAAAGATTCCAGGTTTTGATGTTAAATACAGTCAATGATAAGAAAGTTAAACAGAGCACCTGCAAATAAGTGTAAAATGCTGCAGATGCTGAAAATCTGAAATGAAAACAAAGTGCTGAAAATGTTCAATAGATCTGGCAGCATCTGTGGAGAGACAAATAAAGTTTCAAACTGAATATGTCTCTTCTCCAGCGAAGGTTGGGAATTTACTCATATTTGCTCCTGCTCTATGGTTGCACCCGTAGTTGTGGTATTTATGTGTTAAATTAGGCTTTTGTCAGACTTCTAGTGAAGCCCTAAAAAATTTCTGACGTAAGGTTTTTTATGCCTCTTTCATGTATGTAGAAATGATTTTGATTTGAGTGATAACATCTGTAAGTCACAACAGTGTATCTTAGTAGTTATGCTTTTCTTGCTATATTTTTTCCTTGCTTCTCGTTTCTGATCCTTACTGCTTCTGTTTTTCTTCAATTTTATTCTTATGCTCATCTTTTCCCTAGCCAGTCTATCCCATTTCTTTGTTGCTGATCTCAATTAAACCACATTTCTTTTTGTTTCTCTTGCCTCTCAACTATTCTTCAACCATTCAATCATTAAAAATTGCAATGGACTGGCAACGGATTGCACTACATTCATCTGCATGAATATTTCATACACACATTTTGGATAATGTGGGTTCAGGCTCTAGCATTAACAGCCTTGTTAAAGATAAGTTAAAGAAGGCCAGCTTGGACTTTCTGGTCAGCTTCCACTTTCTTGACGTGCTGGGGGCAATTTACTTGCCTGGAGGATGGCATTTGGTGCCAGGCTGGGAGACCAGTCCTCCAGACAGACCTAGAATCCCTCCCTTTTGACTGGATCAGGGTGCAGTAATAATCTGGCTGCTTTCTGTACTTTTAATGTGAATTTTTAATTTAAGTGGTGAGAAGGGGACCTTTTCATTGAAGTGCACTGCAGTTGCATCGTTCAGCAGCTGAGTGCTCCTCTGAAGCAGGAAGGCCTCTGATGTGCCATCCAGTTTAGCGAGCCTACCCACTGCTCTCATACAGATAAAACAACTGTTTCATGCCAGCTGGGTCAGTGTCTTGGTTACAATCCCAGGCCAGTCTGTAGTGATTGTAATGAAGTCAGCCAGCTGGACCTCATAGAACACGAGTTCTCTCCCTGGAGCTGTTAATCTGGTCCAATCAAGGAGACCTGCTTAACATAAAAGGATGAATATCAGGGATTTTGAGACCCTGTATGCCTGACTCAGTGAGAGGCAGTGCTTTTGTCAAAGGCTTTGCATTTGTAAATAACGGGTGTCTGGTGATGGGATACTGGCCTCTGAAGAGTAATTTCAAGTCACTTCTTCCCCAGAGGTGGTGGGTTCTGGTGCTAGAAGCAATCCTAACTCTTGTTTCCAACTCCAAAGCCAAAATCCAGCCCATTGTCTGTGTCTTTCTTTTACCTCTTTTTCTTTTGGAATCTGATTTTAGTCTGGAATTTTTTTTTGCAGGTAATTATATATTTTTTGCCCTGCACCCAAACTGTTGTGCATTTCTATTGCTCCTTGTAGTTTGGATTGATACATACGTTGTGGTCAATGCTGTTTCTGAGAATTTCAGCTTATCTGATTGACGAGCTGGGCATGGCCCCAGGTGGGGAATTCAGGAAAGCTTTCAGAGAGGTGAGAATTCCAGCATTACTATACTGTAATTTTGATCTTAAAGATTCTTTCAAGTTTAGATAATTTGCAAGTTGGTTTCACCAAAATGTTCACTTCTATCTGACTACAAAGCTGATAGAGATTGTTAACATTGCAATGCCAGTATTTAACATGTGCTCCATTTTAATTGTTTACAAATTCTGTTGTTGTTGGCACTTGGAGTTATTCCACGGGTGATTTCCCCCAAAATTAAATTCCATGAGATAAAATCGAAACCAAATCCACCAGAGTGTTAGAGATAACAAGGTGTAGAGCTGGATGAACACAGCAGGCCAAGCAGCATCAGAGGAGAAGGAAGGCTGACGTTTCGGGCCTAGACCAGAGTGTTAAATGTCGATACACCAGCAACTATTGAATGTCTTAATATGTATTCATGATATAAATATTAAGCTAGTTTACAGCACTCAAATCAGTAGTCAAATGCTCAGATGAAGTTTAGCAAAAATCGGCTAAGTGTTAATTTCTAGGAGTTTCATGGAGGGTTCCAGCAAGAGTTATTTCATGCAATTTTGTGCTGCTCTCCTCATTATGTATGTCCTGCGCTTCTATGATATCACACTTATGCTATTGTCTGCTAACCAGTGGCAAAAGTGCTCGCCACTGCGTGGATCATCTGGCATCTCTACCACAAGTACCATATGGCTATGCACCAGATCAGTTACTGCCAATCACTAATAGCCCTTCACAGTACATATAATGGGAGTGAAATGATAAAGAACTGCTTCTGAGGACATATAGGAGGCTCTGGTGCCACTTGATTGCAAATAGAAGTTCACATCCATAAATGTACTAGTATTTTACATCATCCCCTGTCTAATTGACTGAATTATAACTGAACCTACAAGAATCAAGTTGCACAGGTAACCCATCTGTAACACTGTATCATGTTAGCACCCCGTGAAAGGGAGTGCTACTCTGTCCTTAACACCCAGAGTGGCATAACATTTTGTCAACGTTCAATGTGGGAGTATTACATGTTGGAGAAACTTCAAGCAATTGAAAATGTTAGTTTTTATTGAACAAAGGGAAAAGCAAAGAAAAAACAAACAAAACTGCATTTGCTTCTGAGAATAAATGGTGCTGCTTGCCTTTTGAGTAACAACAAATTTATGACCAATGAAAGATCACCGGATCCAATTCACATCGATTGGAAACAGATGTCAATTAATGCCTGTTTAGCTTGTCATCCCCTCCTGCTGCATTCTATCACACAGAAGTTGATATTTATCCTGCAAATGTCTTCCTTTCCCTCCTCAGAAGAGTGGTGCTGCTCTTCCAGCACGGCAGTATTCAACACATCCCCTCTATGCCTGCTCCAGTTATGCAAGGCACAACAAGCATTGATTATTTGGCACATGGCAAAGTGTACCGCAAAGTGCTTCCAGACAGATTAAAACATCAGAACTTCCTTTTAAGCAGGCCTATCTTCTGCTCCACAATGGCCATAGTGGAAGAATATGTCGCGCTTTATCTATGCTTAGCCTCAGTCAGGGGATTGCATAATGGAGTTATCAGTAATGATTGCAGAAGGAAACCCTTGTTTTCCAGTAACCATCCTTGTAAGACATCCAATCCTTGCAATAAAGCAGGAATGCGAGAATTTTCAAGGACATAGGCATCATGACAGCTTCCAGGGTACCTGCAGTCTTCTAAGATGTGGTACCTCTGCTCATAGACGTCTTGTACAGTGATGGATTGTAACCCTTTTCTGTTGATGAAGTCAGCTATGTTATGATATGGTGCTGTTAATGCAATTTGTGTACAGTCTACAGTGCCCTGCACCTGGGGAAGCCAACTGTGTTGGTAAAGTTTCTGGCCCAGGCTGCAGCTCTGACTTGATTAGAGTGGGTATAATCTGTCCTGTGGGTTTGGGCATTAATGGTCAGGGTTTTACTGGGGAGTTAGTCTGTCGAGTCCTTGGGAAAGTGGGAACCTCAAGTCTGGGATGGGGTTCATTGCACCAAGATGTAAAAGGAGTAATGATCATGAAAGAGGACAATTCAATTCGGAAGATCTGGAATTCAGAGCATAAGAGGAATGGGAGGCTGTAGGTTATGGGGTTTCTCTCAAGTCATCACTTTGGCCTTGACATGGTGTCACAGTTCCTGGGGTAGTACACTAGAAATTAAGCCCTACTATTTCCAGAATCATCACAATTGTGAACATTTTATGAAATCACCAAATTGCCCAATTGTACCTAACTGTCTCATTCAGGTTACAAGAATTGCACACCAGGCTTTCTATCATGAATAGGAAAATCACTATTTATTGTAATTATATTATTTCTTAACCAATGGCAAGAAAGAAATATGAATTACTGACTTCTATCATTAACTCTATAAGTTAAATTCTACCCCTTTTAAACAAAAACTCCCATATATATACAAGCAGGTACACATGATTAGCATCAATATTCAGGGTTATAGGGAAAAGTCAGAATGGCACTAAGTCACAATGTTCATTTGGAAAGCCTTTGCAGATGTGATGAATCTAATGGCCTCCTTCTGCAGTGGAACAATTTTGCAATTCTGCAAAATTGCACTCATTAGCAGGTCATTCATTGTCCAAGAATGCACAATACAAATTATGGCCTCAAGCATTCATGATCATTATGTTGTTTGCACTAATTATCTCTTTTGTCATGTCAGGATTGGAGGGCAATACCACCCTGGTGGCTGTCAAGATTACATCTGTCCTGACATTTGACGCTTTTTTACTATAGTTCGCATCTGTTCATATCCATCCATGGTGACAAAGAGAATGAAGCAGCTTTGGGCAGTGGGATTATCTACTATTGCTAGCTCCTTACAAGTGTGGGGCATTACAGACTTCACTCATGTTGATTTTGAGAGTGCACTATTATTAACCTGTAGAGTTCATCTACAGAAAACTTTTCCTTGCTATCAATGTTCAATGCAATTCCACAAGGAGGGTGCTATGGAGCTCAGATGACAATTAATGAGGTGAAGAGCAGAAGATTGCATGAGAAATGTCACTCATGGTGGACCAGGCACCGTGAATCTCATTGGCCAGAGCATTAACTCCAAATGGGAAAATTCAGCCCATGGTCAAAGACAATAACTAGCAGACAAAGATGAAAAGTTAAAATCCAAAGAAAATTTATTGTAACCTAATTGTATAATGAATGAATAAACATGTTTTAGCTGTCATGTACTTTTAATAATCTCTTCTAGGCTCAGAAAATACCATTTTGCAATGTTTATTTGGGGGACCGGTCAATTTTCATCACTTTCCAAAGAGTTGCTGCTGCGCTTTCCTTCTGGGACCTGGTGAAGGCATTTGTAGGCTTTATTTACGTCAAATCCAGCACTGTTTCAGTTGGGTATGAATACATCTTTGCTTCATTAAATATTTACTGTAGCTTTAATGACATTATTTACAGCTAGTTGTTGGACCATTGACATTACTACACTGTCACACCGAAAAAAGCACAAGGGGAACAATTGTTGTCTAAGGAGTTGTGCTATCTAAAGCGCACAAGAGTAATTTCAACACACTGCATACATTTAGAATAAAATCCAGGAAACTTTTCTTCTGAATTTATTGTTAGGAGTTAAGTGACACTGGATAGACGGAGTTCATTGCTCATCAGAGCTCTTTGCCTTGCATTCACATGACAGATACAAGAATTCTAAATTTCTAAGGTCAGAAATCCCATAACACCAGGTTATAGTCCAACAGGTTTATTTGAAAACACAAGCTTTTGGAGCCTCAGTCCTTCTTTAGGTGTTAGTGAGAGACGTAGTATCAGGCACAGAATTTATAATGTCGTGTCATTTCTGACCTTGTCCACCCCAGTCCAACACCGGCGCCTCCACATCATAAATCTCTAAGGGAACAAGAATATACGCTGCATAAGAAACAGAATGCTGATTGGTTGGCAAGTGGATTCTGGCTACATTTCTTATTGTATGCCGTGATTGATTAGAGTCAAGCAGCATCAGAGGAGCAAAGAGTCAACCTGCTTTATTTGAATGTAAACAAAAGCTTTTGAACTAATTGTCCCTGATGCATTCACCATGGTAACATCTTGACCAATTAAGAACCCACTTGCAAAGAAATTAGCATCCTGTTTCCCTTTCAGTTTAGATTGAAGGGAAGCATTCTTGCTTCTGTCATGTTCCTTCTTCCAAAGTACATCACCTCAAATTAAATTACATCTGCCACTGATCTGTCCATCTGACCCAATCCATTTATATCTTCCTGTACCCTAACACTTTCCTCCTCACTGTCAATCACCCAGTCAATCTTTGTGTCATCTGCAAACTTATCATTCCTCCAATTCTCATTTACATCATTTATGAATATCAGAAACAATAAATCACCAATTTTGACCCAGTGATGATGAAAGATTTTTAAAATTTACTATCTAAGTACTTGGAGTTTAGAGTTAATTGCTTATTTACATAATTTCTAAAAATTAATTTCAAAGCATTTTAAACATTGCCATTTTTTTCACTTCTGATCCTTTCCCTTCCCAAGTGAAGGTGTTCACTTCTTGTTGGGAAACAGTTTGATGGGGACTAGCAGTCTTCCAATGTTTCTGTGATTTACATGTAAACTTTGCCCCTAAGAGTGAACAACATATTTCTTCTCCAGTGGGCAGCTTACAGATGCATAAAACGTAAATATTTGAACACGCTGTCCATGATAAATAGGACAATGTCACATACAGCCATTCTGGAACTTAATTTTTGAATGACAACTTTGGGAAGGACACTTTTTTAAAATGTCAGAATCCAGATCGAATTATGTTTAATAATTTACCAATCTGCCCAATTTAGAACCAACAAGGCGAATTGCTTGAAAAGAAACCAATTTTAATCATTATTAGTCATGGCACAAATATGACAAAAATTGATTTAACAATACAGGTGATCAGCTTGAGAATCAGAGATCTTAATGATGTCATTAATAAAGTGTAAAAAACGTGTTATTATGTCTTAGACAACAAGGTATGTA
>NC_063353.1:25271799-25286811 GCF_021869965.1 Rhincodon typus | reverse complement strand
AGACCCTTCATCAGGGTCTAGGCCCGAAACGTCAGCCTTTCTGCTCCTATGATGCTGCTTGGCCTGCTGTGTTCATCCAGCCCTGCACCTTGTTGTCTCGGATTCTCCAGCATCTGCAGTTCCTACTATCTCTGTTATTATGTCTTCTCTTGGTTGTGGCCTCCTAAACATGTTCACTGTGTTGAGATGAATAAATGCAGAGTTCACTGGAGGAATCCAATAATATGACATTTCCTATAACCAAATTACAAACCAGTCTTATCTCTGATATTTATGACTAGATGTTCCTTATAATTTTTGAATATCATTTCATAATTAAAAAAGAAACAAGTCAATGAATGTCTGAAACAGATTAGACTTGTTGCTTGAAAATTTATAACATCTTTTCTGGGTGATTATTCACTAAAAATTTGTGATTTTTTGTTAGCATTTTTTGCTAAACTGTTATTTAATTAAGTTTTAATTGCAAATGCTCTGTGTTTTAGCAAAGTGATTATGAAGGAGCTGAAACAAAAGGATAGGCTGGAGGAAGAAATCCAAATGACAATGAAGAAGGTTCCTGAGTTTTATCGTGTTCTTGTAACAGAACGGGATGCCTATTTAACACAGTCCCTGAAGCAAGCAGCAAAGCCTATAGTACTACCTAAAATTTTACGATGTAAGCATGTGCAATATTTTGGTTGTTTACAGTAAGGCTTTTACTCTATGAATTTGAATATGCAGCTATTAAATAACTAGCAAAACATTGATAACATTTGAACCTTCTTTGGCACAAGTAACCTCCCTTATAATTTCAATGGCATTGATTTGAACAGCCCTGACCATTCAATTAGGTTTAATTTACCACTGGACCAGAAACTTGTCTGAGCAACACTTGCCTATAATGTTATTCATTGTACTCTGTACATCTCTCAACACATTAAAGAACCTCTAAAGTCATAAAATAATGTCTAAAACTATTTATCTTGTTGTGCAGTATGGGAATTACAGGAAACTGAAAATCAGTTGATTCAGAAAGACCTCCATTTGGACAAGGTTCAACCATGTGCAGGAAATCAGTGTTACTTTTTAGTAAACAATATGGCAACATGTCATTTGTTGGGTGAACGGTGTCTCACAGTGGACCCAGCTTGCATAGAAAATTTGGCAAATAGGGCAAAAGACACTACTATACGAAGGATTTCACAAGCTTCAAAATCTCCCCTCCCCCTACCGCATCCCAAAACCAGCCCAGCTCGTCCCCGCCTCCCTAACCTGTTCTTTTTCCCACCTATCCCCTCCTCCCACCTCAAGCCGCACCCCCATCTCCTACCTACTAACCTCATCCCGCCCCCTTGACCTGTCCGTCCTCCCTGGACTGACCTATCCCCTCCCTAACTCCCCACCTACACTCACCTTTACTGGCTCTATCCCCATCTCTTCGACCTGTCTGTTTCCTCTCCACCTATCTTCTCCTCTATCCATCTTCTATCCGCCTCCCCCTCTCTCCCTATTTATTTCAGAACTCCCTTCCCCTCCCCCATTTCTGATGAAGGGTCTAGGCCCGAAACGTCAGCCTTCCTGCTCCTATGATGCTGCTTGGCCTGCTGTGTTCATCCAGCTCTACACCTTGTTGTCCCACTATACTAAGGACATTGATTTTTAGTAACCTTCCCTCAAAGGATATATACGAAAGTAGGGGCCTTATACGTTCATCAAATTATATTTTTTTGTCCTTTCTATTGTGTTCAAAATAACTCCTAATTCCTATTTAACAGTCATGCCCTTTATTTAGTGTGAATATTTAATTGGACATTCATTCCTTATGCTGTTATTTCTCTGTATGACTAAAAATTGTGAGAAAATGTCTAATATAAGCATAGTCTTTTCTTGATGAGGTGGGGAAAGCTAAATATGAAAAGAAACAACACACTACCTTCCTTAACCAGATAAACTGAAAGAAAATCATGTATATCCTTGTGAAAAATACATTGAAATGGCAAGCCATATTTGGAGGAGAACATTCCGTATAGTTTAAAAGACCCATGAATGAATTTCTATGATCAAAAACACTCGATCATAATAGCTAATATTCATTTTTTTCTGAAGTCTGTTATAATTTAATGTATGAGTACAGATGGCAGATACACTCACATTCTACCTCTTTTACAGTTCATTGCTGCCCTTAGAAGGCTTCGCACTATAGTACTCCTCCAGTCAATACATCTTTTAGCTTGAATATCAAAACTATCCATACTACTGGGACAACCTATTGGTCTGTTATTAAACTAGATTCAGCTCTGCAAGTGATGGCTGGTTTAATTTCTCACAGCAGGGAACTCCTGCAACTTTTCACTGATAACTAATTGACATTGCACATTCTCCCCAAGCCTGAGTTCCCTCCCACAGTCCAAAGATGTGGAGGCTAGGTGGATTGGCTATGCTAAATTGCCCATAGTGGAAATGTAAAGTTTCAGGGATAGGGTAGGGGGTGGGTCTGGGTGGGATGCTCTATGGAGGGTCGGTGTTAACTCGATGGGCTGAATGGCCTGCTTCCACAATGTAGTGATTTTATGATTCTATGATTGTGGTATTGAAACACTTGTCATATTCAGTGTATAGGTTTGAGAACATCATTTGTCCATTCTTTGAAGTAAATTGACCAGACTCTTTTTTTTTAAGTATAACTTTTTACTTATTGAAGAACTTAACTTATTGTTCCCGTTAACAGCTGATACTCAGACATTTATACCATCAGTTGTGGTAGGAGTGGTTGGAATTGGCCATGTGGCTGGAATTAAGAAGAACTGGAACAAAAAATTTGATACTCAGGAATTGGTTCGGTAACGTATTTTGCATTTCTATTCTCATTTAAGTTTTAGTTTTCTCATTTGTTATTCTGTGTTTCATTTTTATTTCATTTGTCAGTTACCTTCCTCTTTCCTTCATATCCGTGCACCATGAAGTTGAGTGGGAAACCTACTCCTAGGCTTGTGTTCTGCTTCCAGTTGCTAATTGCATCAATGTTTTTCAGGTTGACTTCCTCTGGTTTTACTCACAATTATACAGACTCAGTTATGACATTTCTAACTATGAGACAAATAAAACTGTTTATAACATGTAGGGATGTCATGTTTTGTAAATTGTAGAAGCTGATTTTCAGATATTGAAACACCTACTTGTCAGCTGAAAAGTGGGCAGCTACAAACTAAAAATATGGGAGTAGGGTGGGCTGACAGGCATTTGGGGAAACACTTCAACTGCCTTATGAACATCCTCAGTGCGTTTGGTCCAATTTTTAGGCAGGCCTGCTAGGGGGCGAGCTCTCTGTTCACATGAAATGGGTGAGATTGTTCAAATAAGTGAAAATGAGTCCAGTGTGAATTGCGAGAGCCCAGAGTACCATTTTCAGATACCAGATTGTGATCTCTGTGCCCTGGGTGTCTTGTCATTTGCACAAGGCATTGAGCAGCTTTCAGAGGAATGCTGAAAGATGTTCAAAGTTAGGGCTCAGAAAGCTTTCAATTTTATTTCTGCCTCGTCTAGGAGCAACAAAATGTCCTACACCAACCCGTTGGAGGCCCCAGAAACTGGAATTTCTTCCCTGTTCACTTTTCCATGCCCATACTTCTGAACAACTCATTCTAGAGACCAACTAATTACTTTGTTGTTTGCAACTCACAAGTGGCACCTTAATGAGGCCTGGGTCACAGATGGCTCAGCTATTTGATGTCACATCTGGTGATGTTGAGTGGATGTTATTCAGACGTTCACATCAGGAAGTTTGGAAAAAGCTTAACTGTCTGAAAATATGAAAACTGGATATCATAACGCAAACCATGCATTCATTTTCTCACAGAATCTTGAGAGGAACTGTTAACTACGCTTCACTACTGTGTCCCCTCTCTAACACCAACCAGGAGTGGGCTGTCAAGGGGTGTTCGATTAGGTTGGTTAAAATGTGAGAACAGGCCCAAATGTGTTGTGAATATACTTACTACTGGATGGAACCCAATGGGTGTTTGTGTAACCCACACTGGAATAGTGGACTAGTGATTAATATGTTAATGAGATTCTGTTCCTAAGATTCTGGGAGCCATTTCAAATGAATGTCTGTAGGACAGGTTTTCCAGGGTTTGGAAGATTTATCTGCTAAAGAGAGATAGTAACTGTCAGATCCAGCAGGTAAATGCTTTCACAGCACAGCTGGTGGGTTTGAAAGAGCAGGAGTGTTTAATTCCAGGCTCTTCGAGTTAACCTGCTGTAATCCTTATCCCTGGAACTAGCTTCTTCATGCAATCTGATTTTTCCTTACCACAATCCAATCTGTCTTCCTACAATCTCTCCCCCTGTAACCTGTCCCCTGCAATCTCCTACCAGGTTCTATAGTACCTCCTCTATCACCGCTGCGACCTGATTTCTCCCTGTGACCTTTCTCCCATTTTCTGAATTCCCCTCCCGCTATCTCCTGCTGCAATTTAATATCATCCCTGTGACCTCTCCCCTGTAGTCCAAACTCTCCCTCCATTGTTTGATCTCTCTCATGCAATCCAAATTCTTCCCGTTATGGTCTTGACCCTGTGCGCACCTATTGTGTTCTCCCCTAAGCTGATCTCTTTCCCATGAACTCTTCCCTTCCTCATTATGATATCTCTATCTCCACACCCCCATAAATTCTTCCTCCCTCCTTGCTGCTGCATTCCAAGAAACACCGCTCCTCACTCCAACAACAAATCCCTAGATCCTTTCAATTGGCAAGGAGTGTACCCAGTGATCTCTATTTCTGTTCGCTGAACTGTTGTTCAGAAAATGGAATGAAACTATCTTTAATGAGGATAATGATTTATTGTTCTGATTTAAAAAGCATCACATTGGAAGCCACACCATTGAGAAAACTTCTCCCATTCATAAAGTTGGCCAAGACCCTCAAATCCAATTAATTATCTTAATGAGTTTCTGCTAATGGTGTCCTTCAAAGAAGTACAATATCAATGAGATAAAATTAAGCTATGTTGTTAGTTGCTGCGGAACTAAAAGTCTTTTTTAAAAAAAAATCTTGTTATTATTTCAACCTACAAAAAATAATGAGAACACTTCATAACAGCGCTTCTGAATGTGAGGAATGGGGTCCCCATGGGAACATGAACTAGAATTTTGGGGTGTGAGCTCTGAGGCAGCAAGGGCTTTCCTAGATCTTTGACCAAAATATTACCCTGTTACCCCTGCTTGAACAGTTCTCGTTGAGGGGTTACAATATTTTTCAAGCCTCAAAATGGGGTAACAGAGGGAAAATGTTAGGGAAGCACAGCTTTATAGAGATGTAACTAATAGTTTTGTATTGATTTTTAAAGTCATGTGCAGTTCTTTAAGACTGGGTTACTCACAGGATTTTGCAGTCAACACTGACCTTGCCCATCCCTGTGGCATGGATTTTACTTTCCACAAAGTTAAATTGAATCTGGTGCCAAGTCAAGGGGATCTCCAAATATCCAGCATACAGTGATATCATCAAGCAGGCTAAGCGGCCAGTTATATTGAAGAATTCTTATAGACTGCAGACCAGACAGCAAATTGCATTCCAAGGACCCAAAAAAACCTTCCACATCAGACAGATGTTCACCTGCACATCTGCTAATGTGGTCTATTGCATCCGCTGTTTCCGATGTGGCCTCCTCTACATCAGTGAGACCAAGCAGAGGCTCGGAGACTGCTTGGTAGAGCACCAGTGCTCGGTTGGCGACAAACGACAACACCATCCAGTCACGAACCACTTCAACTCCCCCTTCCACTCCCTGGACAACATGTCCATCCTCAGCCTCCTCCAGTGTCACAACGATGCCACCCGGAAACTGGAGGAGTAGCACCTCATAGTCCACCTTGGGAGCCTACAATCCAATGGTGTCAATGCGGACTTTACTAGTTTCAAAATCTCCCCACCCCCGGCCTCATCCCATGACCAACCCTCCCTCTCATTCCCACCTCCTTGACCTGTCTATCTTTTCCCACCTACCCGCTCCTCCCACCTCACTGACCAATCCCCACCACTCCATGCCTGCACTCACCTATAACCATCCCACCTACCTTCCCCAGTCCCTCTCGTCCCCGCCTTCTTGACCTGACACAACCTGTCCATCTGGTCTCCCACATATCCATTCCTCTCACCTCACTGACCAATCCCCCACACTGCCTACCTGCACTCACCTATCACCATCCACCTACCTTCCCCAGCCCCACCCCTCCTTTCTATATTTATTTCAGACCTCCCTTCCCCCTCCCCCATTTCTGAAGAAGGGTCCTGGCCTGAAACGTCAGCTTTCCTGCTCCTCTGATGCTGCCTGGCCTGCTGTGTTCCTCCAGCTCTACACCTTGTTATCTCTATTTATAGCGAATTGCATTGGTTATCTTCCATGTTTTATGAGCTTTATAAAGAGCGACGTAAAAGTTTCTAAGAAAGTTTAAATAAAAATGACATCATAACAAAGACTATGATTTTTGCATCATAATGGAATATTTTCAAAATATAACATTTGTTTTTCAGTGTTTGGGGTTAGTTCAGCAGTAGTTATGACTTAGCATATCTTAAAAAACCCAGTTACATTTCATTAGCAATGCATAACATTTTCAGGGATTTTAAACATCTGATATTACAGAGAAATGAAGCATAAACATTGATTTGATTGTTTGCTTAAGTATGAATAATTGATTTATTTTCAACATACTTTATTGCAAATGTATCACCTTTCGAATCATGAAAGTGTTGGATTCTTTTAAATGCTGTAATTCTTTATATGGAATTTAGTTACTGTTTTGTTAGTCTATTTCATCATGCTTAAAGTGGAATGCGACTTTCCTTTTGTTGCTCAGCATTTAATTTATATGGAGACAGTAGTTGTAATCTAAATATTTATAGAAGTGTGAATTTCATTCCTTCCCCACAGGAAAAGCCATATGAACCTGTTTTTTCTTTTCAATCTAAGATAATCATTGTTAGTTAATAGTTTCTAAAGAATGCTGCTTACAGAGGCTTCATAGTATACCCAGTGAAGGGGAGAAGGGAACCACGGATAGCAATTTCTTGATTTCCAGTTTGATTGTGCATGTTGGACACTGCAGCTTCACAAATGATGAACATTCATAGTATCACCATTATTACGATTGCAAAATCTGACTGATGAAACTACACCAGGTTAAACTGCAAAATCTGGCTCATGAAATCGTGCAGGTTTTAATTTTTTTTGGTTACATGCTCAAATGCACTGACCAATGGAAAATTTTATGTTTTGTTACATGTAAATGTACATACCTGGAAATGTGAGCAACAAATTAACTTTGAATAACTCCCACAGTTCTGAGCACAATTATCCTCCAATCACTGATTGAGCCCAAATCAGAATCTGCCCAAAGCATAAACAAAAACTAATTCATCTTAAAGATAAAACGGCAAATTCTAATGTTGCATCTATATCATTCCCAACACTATCTAACGATTGCTCTTTTAATTTACAGGTCGCCAAATCCTTCTCTGTTTACAAGAGTTCTGCAGATAGCTTTTGTTGTTACCAAATATGGCCTGAAGATGATCTTCTACTACAAAACAGCACAAACATTGATTTGGTTATTTTGTTAAACATGGATGATAGATTTATTTTAACAGCATTCACTGCAACTGTATAACTTTGTGAACATGAGACTGATGCTGTCTTTTTGTTGGCAAAATCCTTTGCTTTAAAGTGAATTACTGATTTATCACCTTAGTTTATAATGTTTACATGGAATATGACTTTATTCTGTTTCTTCAGAATCTAATTTGTCACTAGGGCAGTGACTGGAAAACAAAAACAGCATTGAAATATGAATTTCATTTCTTTCCTACAAGAGGATATATAAGAATCAGGCTTTTCTATTGTAACCATGATAGGTTCTACAAATATCAATGTGATGCTGTACCATGTGATAGGCAGGGAAATTCAGTGACGGACGGATATTAAAATTATTCAGTTATTTAGCAGTAAGAAATTTCAGCATCTGACATTGCAAGATGTGAAATGTAGGCTATTAAGTGGGGAAATTGATACTGTGACTTATGAATGCAATATAATTATTTTGCATGACAAAAACATATGTTGTTTTATTCAAATATGAGATGTAAGACTGTAATTATCTGTAATTTTCAATTCCAAGTGATTCTGGGTTGTGCAATATGGTTTTTTCTTACTCTGCTTTATGCTGTAATGCACCCATTTTTTGATTGCATGTAAAATGTTGCTGATCCTAAATTGAATCAAAATGAATTTTTGATTGTCCTAAATTATTTTAAACAATGAACCTTCTTTGATTATTTTGTAGGAGAATTGAAGAATCTGGATAGATGTGCTGCTTGATGGTCTTAAATCATTACTTAACTATGATAGAGAATGATTATGTATGCACATTTCTTCCTTCATGCTAAATGCAGTTACTAATCTTGGTTAAGTTGTTGAGTGGGGTGTGAGTCAGCCTTCTAAGGCTCTCTGCAAGGGGGGAATGGAAAAAAGAACAATCATCTTTATGCAGTTTTCACATCCCTCTGTATCCGTGCTTAGATGTTGGTTCACAGTAGTGGCTATATTTTGAGTTCCTTGACTAATATGGGTTTTATAATTTAGGGTATTAAACATTGTCAGCCACCCATGCTATTGTCCACCTTATTTTTTAAATTCTGTCATGAGATATGGGTATTGGTGGTGAAGGCCTGCATTTTTAGCTCATTCCTAATTGTCCTTGTGAATGTGATGGTGAGTTGCCTTCTTGAACTACTGCAGTTGACCTAGTGTAGGTACACCCACAGTGCTGTTAGGAAGCGAGTTCAAGAACTTGGTCCAGTGAAAATGAAGGATGATGATACATTTCTAAGTCAGGGTGATGTGGGCTTGAAGGGAAGCTGGCAAGTGGTGGTAATTCCTGTAACTGCTTCCTTGTCCTTCAAGTGGTAGCGGTGGTGGGTTTGGAAAGTGCTGTTAAAGGAGTGTTGTTGAGTTGCTGTAGTTCATCTTGCACATTGTTGTCACTGTGTGTCTTTGGTGGATGGAAGGAATGTTGAGTGGTGAATGAGGTGTCAATCAAATGGTCTGATTGCTCCTGGATGGTGTCAAGATTCTCAAGTGTTGGAAGTTGCACCCATCAGGCAAGTGGAGAATATTCTATCATATGCCTAGGTTGTCTCTTAAATGGTGGAGAGACTTTAGGGAGCTAGAAATCCCAGCTCTGACCTGTCAAAATGTTTACATGGCTCTTCCAATTCAGTTGCTTCTCAATGGCAACCACCAGAATAATGATAGAGGGGAATTCAGCGATGGTAATGACACAAAATGTTAAGGGGAGGTGGTTAGATTCTCATTTATTGATGTTGGCCATATGCCAGTGGTAGAGCATAAGTCTGGTAAAGAAAGTGTTTAGCATGCTTGCCTTCATTGGTCAGACTGTTGAGTATAAGAGTTGGGACATCAGATTGGGGCTGTATAGGACATTGTTGAAGCCACTTTTGGAGCACTGCGTTCAGTTCTGGTTGTCCTGCTAGAGGGAGGATGTTATTAAATTGGAAGGGGTGCAGAAAAGATTTACAAAGTCATTACCGGGACTGGAGGGTTTGAGTTATAAGGAGAGGCTGGATAGGTTGAGACATTTTTCATTGGAGCATAGGAGGCTGGGAGGTTACCTTACAGAGGTTTATAAAATCACGAGAGGCAAAAGTGAATAGTAAAGGTCTTTTGCTTCGGGTGGGGAAATTCAAAACTAGATAGCATAGTGTTAAGGTGAGAGGAGAAAGACTAAATAGGGACCTGAGGGGCAACTTTTTCACACAGAGGATGGTGCATATAAGGAATGGACTGCCAGAGGAAATGGTAGAGACAGGTACGGTTACAACATTTAAAATACATTTGGGCAGGTTCATGAATAGGAACGGTTTAGAGGGATATGGGCCAAACACAAGAAAATGGACTAGTTTAGTTTGGGAAACCTCATCGGCTTGGATGAGTTGGACTGAAGGGTCTGTTTCTATGCTGTAAGACTCTATATCTCTATGATTCTTAGTGATAGGTGGGTACATTTGCAGAGTGTGAGATATTGATGAAAAGATAGTGGTGCATATGCTAGCACAGTGGATAAAATCATTGATCAGGTGCCAAGGATGATCAATAGGATGGGTCTAGAATCAGCAAGAGTAGCACAATCAGGCAGGGTTAGTTAATGAAGCAGGCTTGATGAGATGTGGTGAGAAAGCTTGCTAGGCCTCATGGAGAGAAATCCTTCATGAAACTTGATGAGCTGACACTTAGCCAAAATTATATAAGATTCAGCAGATTGAAACCTGTCAGTTGAGGCTGGCATCAAGCAACTCACATCTGCTGTTTTATGGATTCTGTTTTGTATGATAAGCTGCATATTTTGGACACAAGAAGGTTGCCTGAAACTATCCAGCTTGGAAAGACAATGATGCCAGACTGGGGAGTACTCAAATGAACTAATGAACCATATTTTAGTCATTGGTTAGCAAAGCAGCATGCAGAGACAAAGAAAATAGATTGGTATTAGCAATGGCATGGAGTGCTCTCTCCCTGTTTACTTCTCATCAGCTTCAAAGCCAACATCGGTGTTAAAATGATAGGAGTAAGATCTATTCACTGAGAACTCAAGAATTATACACATCTCACTGGTACTGAGAATACACAACATCAACTAAGCAGTCATGGTCTCAGTTCAAGTATAACACTTCAAATACTCCGTGAACTTATAATACTGCATGATTTTAACTTCCTATTGTATTAAACCAAAAGGTTTTTGAACTTATACCTACGTTTTTGTGTATGTTGCATTTCGCTTTTCATTGTTTTTTCTCAGAGTTGATATATACTAACATTTTTCTTTGCAATTGACTCCATAATTATGACCTTATGGCATTGTTTTGATTGATGTATGATATAATTGCATGTTAAAGAGATTTCAAAATCTTCGTTGTGGCCAATGAGAGTAGTGAAAAGAGGGGAACTGATTCATCGCTCCTCACCTGCTCTTAATAAAAAAAAATCAGTGAGTTTAACAAGTAAAGTGGCTGTATTACTGAATGCAGGAACTCTTTTCTCTTAGTCATTATATTGTGGTTTCTAGCACCATTGTGTATAATTAGGACATATACTAGGTTGACCTGACAGTGTACCATTGAGGAAGTGTCATTGTTGAAAGTGCCATCTTTCAATTTAGATATTAAATGAAGATCTGTCTGTCTGACATGTCCCATTGCATGTCTTCTGGTGCTCAGCTAGAATTAATCTCTCAGCCAACATCACCAAAGACAGATCCATCACTCATTTATTTCCTCATTGGGTCTAAGTTAGCTGTGGAGTCTTTCTAACAGTAACTAAACAACAAAAAGTAATCATAGAATATGGAAGCACGTCCTGAAAACATGAACTATATAAAAGTGTTGAAGAACTATTGTAGAATGCAAACTGACTTTGGGTAGTATATGGTCTCCCAAGAATAAAATATTAGATTGATTTTTTGACTTGCTAACAAATGGTGAAACAAATATCCTGTGACTAGGAATAATGATTAAATTTATGGTTCTGCCGTAATTTGTAACATCACATTTTACAAGCATTCAGGCAGTCCTTTGGAACATTTTTGCTTTGTTGACAGGCGTGATAAACTATCAGTACCCAAATATATGGCAGCATTGCATTTTCAAATGACATTGCCCACTGCCGACGCCGCTCTGCCCACCACCCCTACAGCCAGCAGCTCTAAAGCCAACACCAGTCCCCAGCCCTGCCGGGTCTTCACCATCCCCCCAGATCTCCCCCTCATTGACGACGAACGGTCAGTCCTCAGTAAAGGACTCACCTTCATCCCCCTCCACCCGAACATCAACGAATACTGCTCCCGCCTGGACGTCGAACAGTTTTTCAGCCGCCTCCGCCTCCGCGCTTATTTTTTTAATTGCGAATCTAACCCCGCCTCTACTGACCCCTTCTCCCATCTCCAACACACCCTTTCCACCTGGACACCACCCCATGGCCTCCTACCCTCCCTCGACCTCTTCATCTCCAACTGCCGTCGTGACATCGATCGTCTCAACCTCTCCATCCCTCTCACCCATTGCAACCTCTCCCCCACAGAATGTGCAGCCCTCTGCTCCCTCTGCTCCAACCCTAACCTTACTATCAAACCCACAGATAAGGGAGGCGCAGTTGTGGTATGGTGCACTGACCTTTACATCGCCAAGGCCAGATGCCAGCTCTCCGACACCTCCTCCTACCGCCCCCTTGATCATGACCCCACCCCTGACCACCAAAACATCATCTCCCAGACCATCCATAACCTCAACACCTCAGGTGACCTCCCACCCACAGCCTCCAACCTCATCGTTCCCCAACCCTGCACTGCCCATTTCTATCTCCTTCCCAAAATCCACAAACCTGACTGTCCTGGCCGACCCATTGTCTCCGCCTGCTCCTGCCCCACCGAACTTATCTCCTCTTACCTTGACTCTGTTTTCTCCCCCCAGTCCAGGAACTCCCCACCTACGTCCGGGATACCACTTACGCCCTCCACCTCCTCCAAAACTTCTGATTCCCTGGCCCCCAACATCACATCTTCACCATGGACGTCCAATCCTGTTCACTTGCATTCCCCATGCAGATGGCCTAAAAGCCCTCTGCTCCTTCCTCTCCCGCAGGCCCGACCAGTCCCCCTCCACCGCCACCCTTAGCCGCCTAACTGAACTCGTCCTTACCCTTAACAACTTCTCCTTCAACTCCTCCCACTTCCTACAGACAAAGGGGGTGGCCATGGGAACCCGCATGGGCCCAAGCTATGCCTGCCTCTTTGTAGGATACGTGGAACAGTCCCTCTTCCATAGCTACACTGATACTATCCCCCACCTCTTCCTCCGCTACATCGGAGACTATATCGGCGCCACCTTGTGCTCCCATGATGAGCTTGAACAGTTGATCAACTTCACTAACACCTTTCACCCCAACCTTAAGTTCACCTGGACCATCTCTGATACCTCTCTCTCCTTCCTGGACATCTCTTCTCCATCTCTGGTGACCACCTCCAAACCGATATCTATTTCAAGCCCACCGACTCCCACAGCTACCTAGACTACACATCCTCTCACCCACCTTCCTGCAAGAATGCGATCCCCTACTCCCAATTCCTCTGCCTCCGCTGCATCTGCTCCCGAGATGGGGCGTTCCACTCCCAGACATCCCAGATGTCCTCGTTTTTCAAGGACTGCAAATTCCCTCCTTCAGTGGTCGAAAATGCCCTCGACCGCATCTCTTGCGTTTCCTGCACCTCAGCCCTCACACCCCCTCCCCGCAATAAAAACAAAGACAGAATTCTCCTTGTCCTCACGTATCACCCCATTAACCTCCGGATCCAACGCATCATTCTCCGCCACTTCCGCCACCTGCAATCTGACCCCTCTACGAAGGATATATTTCCCTCCCCACCCTTATCTGCCTTCTGGAAGGACCACTCTCTCTGTGACTCCCTCATCTGCTCCACACTCCCCACCAACCCCACGACTCCCAGCACCTTTCCCAGCAACTGCAGGAAGTGCTACACCTGCCCCTACACCTCCCCCTCACCTCCATAACAGGCCCCAATAAAACGTTCCACATTAAACAGATGTTCACCTGCACATCCACTAATGTGGTATATTGTATCCGCTGTTCCTGATGTGGCCTCCTCTACATCGGGGAGACCAAGCGGAGGCTTGGAGACCACTTTGTGGAACACCTACACTCGGTTCGCGACAAGTGTCTACGCCTCCCAGTAGCTCACCACTTCAACTCCCCCTCTCAGTCCTTGGATGACATGTCCATCCTGGGCCTCCTCCACAACGATGCCAGCCGAAGGTTGCAGGGACAGCACCTCATATTCTGCTTGGGAACCCTGCAGCCCAATGTGGACTTCACAAGCTTCAAAATCTCCCCTCCCCCTACCGCATCCCAAAACCAGCCCAGCTTGTCCCCGCCTCCCTAACCTGTCTTTCCTTCCACCTATCCCCTCCTCCCACCTCAAGCCCCACCCCCATCTCCTACCTACCAGCCTCATCCCGCCTCCTTGACCTGTCCGTCCTCCCTGGACAGATCTATCCCCTCCCTAACTCCCCACCTACACTCATCTTTACTGGCTCCAACCCCGCCCCTTTGACCTGTCTCCTCTCCACCTATCTGCTCCCTCATCCATCTTCTATCCGCCTCCCCCTCTCTCCCTATTTATTTCAGAAACCCCCTTCCCTTCCCTCATTTCTGATGAAGGGTCTAGGCCCGAAATGTCAGTTTTCCTGCTCCTATGATGCTGCTTGGCCTGCTGTGTTCATCCAGCTCTACACCTTGCTGTCCCAGGAGTCTCATCTGCTGGCTGGACAGTCAGCAAGGGCTCCGTGTTTTGTCTTTTAGGGTAGACCCTCTCCCAAACTAACTACCACACAGTTACATAACTGGCCAGTCACGGTCTTTCACTAGTGTCAAGGACCCTGGGAGGCAGAAATCCTGCCCATCAGATATGGGGGATAGGACAGCAAGGATATTGTTTTTGCTCGCAAAAATATACTTTACTTATGCATTAACTGTATGTACATTACAAAGCTGTTTAAGTTGGACATTACAGAAAATATAGTAAAAATAATTAAACTTTTCATTTGAACAATGCGCTTTTAAGTGCCTCCAACCAAATACAAAACTGGCACATTTACCAAGCATGACCCAAAACTATTTACATTCTAATACAATTTACAAGGACTTAGCATCAAGGACATGTATTGGTTGCTGGCAGAACTGCATCAAAAGGCCAAGGATCAGCACCGAATTTCAGGCCAACAGCTGAGTGAAGTTGGGAGATGGTTTATTGGAGGGGTTGCTGGCTAACAAAAGAGAAGTTGGTAGACATGGTCAAGGTTAGAGACTCAGCAGACACCCCCTAGATGACAAGGTGCAGAGCTGGATGAACACAGCAGGCCAAGCAGCATCATAGGAGCAGTAC
>NC_063353.1:25257091-25271299 GCF_021869965.1 Rhincodon typus | reverse complement strand
AAACCCTCCATTCCAACTCGTCCATGCTTATCTGATTTCCTAAATTGATCTAGTCTCATTTGCCAGCATTTGGCCCACATCCCTCTAAACTTTTCCTATTCATATACTCAACAAGATACCTTTTAAATGTCATAATTGTACCAGCCTCCACCACTTACTCTGGCAGATCATTCCATACATGCACAGCCTCTGTGTGAAAAATTGCCCCTTAGGTCCCTTTTAAATCTTTCCCCTCTCACCTTAAACCTATGCTATCTAGTTTTGGACTCCTCTACCCTGGGGAAAAGACCTTGACTATTCGCCCTATTCATGCCCCTCATGATTTTATAAAACTCTGTAAAGGTCATCCCTCGGCCTCCGATACTCCAGGGAAAATAGCTCCAGCCTATTCAGCATCTTCCTATAGCTCAAACCCTCCAATCCTGGCAACATCCTTATAAGACTTTTCTGAACCCTTTCAAGTTTCACAACATCCTTACCAAAGCAGGGAGACCTGAATAAGTTATATTTTTACCAGTAAGAAATATATCCTTGTTGTCCCATCCCCTATATCTGATGTCATCATGAGCTTGTGTGTCAGTTACTTTGCAGCATTTTTCACTCTTACTCATCAGCCTTCAGCAGTTACAAGAAGCTTCTTGTTGCGAATCAATAAATGAAGCTTGAATGAGTCAAAAACATCAAACTTCCTTAGACATTTTGACCATTTAAACAAACAGCTTCTGGCAATAATGCATTCTTTGCATAGCAATCATGGCTTTTTCTTCATTAACCTTTATAACTTTGCACACTTTGGGTAAAGAGGGCTTGTTCATAACCTTAGCAACTGCAGCCTTAGTTGTTCATTCAGAATGCTATTTAAACAGTGTGGAAAGGCAATGTGTGAGATGTTGCTTTGACTGTTGCATATAAGAATAGCTGTGGGCTGCAAAAGTTGTGATATCTGAGAAGACAGTGTTAAAATATCATTTTTCCAGTTGCCACAACTTAGCCCAGGTAATTGACTAGAACAGAGATTATCATTACTGCAGATACATCAGAACTGACAGGAGCTCACTAAGCTTATGTATTTGATATTTTATAGTTTTGCTTTATATTGTTCCCTCAGTATCCGTCTGGCAAATCCTGCTTAACATAAGTTAAAAACTGTTCATTGTGATGATAAGGTAGCCAAAACTAAAATGGCAAATTGCTTAGAAAAGCAGAAGATGTATATTAAAAATATACAGGTATAGTTTCCTTATAAATTTCAGTAGCTAGCATGTGGCAAAATAACACTATCTAGGTAATTAAATGGTGATGGTGCTTTCAGTTGGTCATAAAATAAATTAAAATGCAGAAGCTGTCCCAACACAATTGTCAGTTTGTGAACTACATCAGATCCAGGACATTTAATGAAGGAAACATGATGCATTTGTAGTGTGATTGATAATATTATGCATGATTTAAAGTTCTAGAATGGCAGAAAGATACTGCTCAATACAAACCATTCATCAATCAAATCTGTCTGTGCCAGGAAGATATTCATACTTTTTTAGCCTTGGCAAAGGTGGTTTATGAATTGAAATAGCTTCTGAAACTCTCTAGTGTCTTGCAGAATCCTCCCCCCTCTCCCACTCATTATATCAGTCCCCTTTCAAATATTCTCATGAAAATCCTCTACATTCATATACACATATTGGCCTCAACCACAGCAGTACTCCCTCCATTCACCTGTCACTTTTCAGTTAAATCTTTCTGAATCAGGCTTAAGCAGTATGGCCTGGCCTTGACCTGGAGATGGTAGCCCCAGCAACTGGCTAGAAAGTTAGGGGCAAAGACCACTTCCATTGACTCTGGAAGACATGATAATTTTCCATGGCTCAAGCAATTAGTTGGCAGTTTCTGATACCTTGAGACAGGACGTCCATCTTGAGGAGGATCTGGTCAATCAGACATCAATTAGCTCTTCAGTCCCAAGAGAAAGTGAAAGGAGAACCCATAGATATAATACAATTGGATTTACAAAAGGTGTTCGATAAGTTACAGCACACAAGGCTACTTTATAAGGTAAAAGATCATTGGTATTGGGATTAGTACATTAGCACGATTAGAGGATGGCTAACCAACAGAATGCAGAGAGTTATGAGAGAGGGGACATTTTCAGGATGGCAATCTGTAACTAGTGGAGTGCCACAGGGATCAGAGCTCGGGCCACAACTACTTACAGTATATATTCATGACTTCAAGGAGAGAAGTGAATGAACTATCATCAAGTTTGTGGATGACACAAAAATAGTTGGGAAGGCAAGTGGTGGGGATGACACAAAGGCAAAATCTTAGAGGGACATGATCAATGTAGGCTAAGTGAGATTTGTAATAGAATTGAACAAGGAGTCCAGTCATGCCTATCTTGACATTGGGTGCATCCTGCTCCATCTTTTATGCTGTCCTGAATGACATTACAAATTTCTCACTAGGTAGTGGCGGATTGCCAATTAAGAGGTATTATAGCTTGTTAAATGCCTTTTTAATGGCACAACTCAGCTCATTAATATTCGGCTTTCCAAATGTGCCAAACAAGATAGGTGTCAAGAACTCTCAACATGGAAATCAACATGGGTACATGGCAACTAGAATAGAATATCCTTTATTGTCATGTGTACTCATGTACAGAAGTACAGGAGTACAATGAAAAGTCGTCCCACACGATGCCATCTTAGGTACAAAGTACCTAGCTACAGATCTTAGATACAAAATGAGAAATAAAGGAAAAAGGAAAATAATTACATTATCTTATAATTATTCATAGTATAAGTTAGAAAACTAAAAAAAAGTTAAAAAGATAAATATTACAGTCATTCTATAGAGGTCCTGCAGTAAATCAGCGCAGGGGACTTCCACAATTGGTCTGACTGGGCTCACAAAGCACTGACCACCCGTGCTAGTCCTGACTCCAACATCCGTGCCATTCCGCTTGAGCATCCAGCCCTGTTGGCCATCCCTGCTCTGCCTGGGCCTCCAGCCCTGTTGGCCATCCCTGCTCTGCCTGAGCCTCCAGCCCTGTTGGCCATTCCTGCTCCGCCTGGCCCTCCAGCCCGTTGTTGGTCCCTGCTTGCGTGGGCCTAAAGCTCACTCCACTCCATGCCTCCAGCCCGCACTGCATCGCTGCTCCAAAGTGAGTTTTTTAAAATCACTAAGAAAAAACTTAAAGTAAAAAAGGAAGAATGAGAAAATAAATAAAAACGGACAAAGTGGATGACCCTGAGGCTGAGGAGCCCGGACGCTGCCTACTCTTCCGCTATCACCTTAGATCTACTATGGCTCACCGCTTGCTCTAAACAGCCAATCTCTCAAGACAAACTCCATGGGCACTGGTTACATGTGCCACATGTCCACAAATATTTGCATTATTGTGATAATAATAGCTCCAGACTGACAATGCTTGTCCAGGTACGCAATGAGTTTTTAAAAGGTGAGATGGGCAGAAGGGATGCTTGTCAATCAACAAGTGGCGGGTTGTTTCAGGAATGTCGTATGGTAAGATAAGAATAGAATTGGATGTGAGGGACAGCATTGAGCATTACAGGCAGTGCATGAGGTGAGTTTGTTAAGACACAGCTGGACCTTGTGATGGGAATCCCTCCAAACAATGTAATGCAACTTGGCCTTAACCAAAAATAATGTAAGAATCTACAGAGGGACATAGACAGGTGAAGCAAGTGCACGAAAACTTTACTCATAGAATGTTATTTGGGAAAGTATGATGTTTCACACGTTGGCAGGAAGAATAGAAGAACTGAAAATTAGTCAATTGGAGAAAGACTGCACGAAGCTACAGCAGAGAGGAATTTGGGAGTCTTGTGTACGAATCTCAAAAAACTAGTAGACAAGAGCAGCAGGTAATGGGCAAGGCAAATGGAATGTTGACCTTTATTTCAAAGGGAATGAAGTATAAAAATGGGGAAGTCTTGCTAAAGCCATACAAGACACTAATAATGCCACACCTATAATACTGCGAACAGTTTCGGTCTCTTTATTAATATAAAGATTTATTGGCACTGAAGGCAGTCCAGAGAAGATTCATTAGGTTGATCCTGCAAAAGGAGGGATTGGGTTATGAGGCAAGTTTGATGAAGTTGGGTCTGTGCTCATTGGAGATTAGAAGAATGAGATAAGACCTTATTATATCATTTAAGATTCTCAGGGGCTTGACAGGGTAGATGCAAAGAGTCCTGAGGAAGGATGCTGACCCGAAACGTCGACTTTCCTGCTCCACTGATGCTGTCTGACCTGCTGTGCTTTTCCAGCTCCACATTTTATTGACTAGGACTTCCAGCATCTGCAGTCACTGCTATCTCCTAGACACATGAGGTTGTTGTTTTCTTTTGTGGGAGAGTCTAGGACCAGAGAGGACAATCATAAGCGGTCATTTGTTTAAGACAGAGAAAAGGAAGAATTTCTTCGCTGTGAGGGTAGTAAATCTGTGGAACTAGAGGGCTGTTGAGGGTGAATCATCAAGAATATACAAGGCTGATACAAACAAATTTCTAACTAGTAATGGAACAAGGTTTATGGGCGTAAGACAGGAAAGTGTAATTGAGGATTCTCAGATCATAGTAGACAAGATGGACTGAATGGCTCTCTTCTACACCTATGTCTTGTGATCTGTAGCACAGATCTAGGAGTGACGGGCACTGTTGTATCTGCAGTTAGACCCTCGACAAAGCCAGCGAGGGAGGTCAGAACAGCTAGTAAATGATAGGGCTTGACATATTCTTCCTTTTCAATCTGTAGATGTTCACAACACTAAATTTACACCAAATTTACATCAAATTTACACCAAATTTACATCAAATTTACACCAAAATTTACACCAAAATTAAATCAAAATTGGAAAAGCTCAGGCTACATTTTTATTTTTATTCTTGTATCATTGTGAATATATTTTACTAACTTCAGTTTGCAGTAGAGGCAATGAAGATCAAAGTGGCTCATGTCTGCTCAAATCTCTAACTCTGGTTTTGAAATTAAAAGTGGGAAATTCTTCCCTAAACATTAACCTTAGGACATTTGAGTCATGATTCAAGATGGCAACAGTTCAAGAAGATTCAAATTGTAATGATCATGTAATTCATCCTTTTACCAGAGGTAGCCAATCTTTGGTCTTCTGTGATCCAGGCATGTGTATACCATGGAGATTTAAGGATCACAGATAAATTTGAAATCCATGTACCCAGCATTTGTGGTGTCTGGAGTAGGTGGGACTTGAACCTGGGCCTTCTGACCACTGCATCACAAAAGCCTACTTGGTGAACTCTCAACAGTCTACTCCTGACTTGTACATAAGGCAGGCTGGGCAAAAAGCATGTCATAATGGATAGGTGGGGTGGGAGTGGAGGAGTTGGGGGGTGAGTGTTGTTGGTGGAGTGGTAATGCAATGAAAAACCAAGGCTCAATCTAAGCCAGTCAGTGAGTTGGGCCGAAGGAAGGCTCTTTCACCAAGCAAGAGAACTGACATAAAAAAACAGCTAGAACTACCATTGTGACGCACTGGAATTGTTGTGTAAGGAAGTATTGCAGGCAAAATATTTGTTCAGTTGAGAGCATTCAGTTTATTTTGGCCAGAGTTGAGAAATTCTGCAACTTGAGGTTGTCTTTTAAAATCAAATCACATGGAATCATAGAGTGATATGGCATGGAAACAGACCCTTTGTTCCAATCAGTCCATGCCAAAGATAATCCCAAACTAAACTAGTTGCACCTGCCTGCACTTGGCTCATATCCCTCCAGACATTTCTTAGTCACGTACTTATCCAAATGTCTTTTAAATGTTGCAACTGTACCATCCAACTCTAAAAGTTCATTCCACACACAAACCAATCTCTGTGTAAAATAATTGCCTCTCATGTCTTTTTAAGATCTTTCTCCAGTCTTCTCCCAGTCTTGAAATCCCCCACCCTAGGGAAAAGACACCTGCCATTCACCTTATCTATAACAAAGGGCATGGTTGACAACCTGCTTCAATGTGACTTTTGCTGGAGTGTGGGTGTGGGGATGTTTGGCTAGATTTTGTTGTGAGAGAGGGGAGTCCTTTTTGCAGAGATACCGTGTACTCAGATGCAAGTGTTTAAGAGAGGGTGTTAACTGGAATGGTGAGGTCCAAAATGATAGGTTGGGCATCAAATCAACTTTACACCCTGCCCAATCTGTGGTCATTCCTTAAATGCACATAAAGTCCATGCTATTACGTTGACAGTTGGCATGATTTGTTCTGGAAGTGATTGGGAACAACATTAAGTCCATTTTAATTGACCAGCACCTCTAGTGGGGAGGCAATGGCCTAGTGGTATTATTGTTGGACCGTTAATCCAGAGATCCAAATAATGTTCTGGGGACCCGGGTTTGAATCCCACCATGGCAGATGCTGGAATTTGAATTTAATAAAAAAAATCCGGAATTAATCATCTCATGATGACCGTGAATCCATGGTTGATTGTTGTAAAAAACCATCTGGTTCACTAATATCCTTCAGGGAAGGAAACTGCCATCCTTCACTGGTCTGGCCTACATGTGACTCCAGACCCACAGTGATGTGGTTGACTCTTAACTGCCCTCTGGGCAATTAGGGATGGGCTGCTAGCCAGCGATGCCCTCTTCCTGTAAATGAATAAAATAAAATAGTATGGCAACTAGTGGAAATGTGATGTCTTTCTGCTTCAACAAAATTCAGCAACTGAGTCAATCACAACTGAAAGCTGTTAAAATCCAGTGCTAACTGAATATTCAATAAAAAATTAAATTTGCTTGATGTGCCAACAAAATTCAGTTGAAATTTCTAGAGAAGGCCTTTAAAGTGACATTGAGCTATTGCGTATTTACAAAAATGAGTTTATCATACTGATTGCTTTTATTGTTAATGAGAAACAGGAATGAATAAATTGTGAATTTTGCAGTTCATTTACACCAAAACCATTGCAGTTAATTAAAATGCAAGTGGAAAAAGGAGATAGGATTGATTCTGTTTGATTAATAGACAAATGTGTTTCATATTGTCCAGTATAAATGAACCACTCTGTATGTAGATAATTTATGAAGGTGGAAGGTAATATATCACTTGTCAAAACTTCTGCTTCCAAGGTGGAATCTGCACTCAAAATCTATGCAACAAGGCTCCCCTTGTTTTTAATGTTGAGAATAATCTTAAGCTTGTATAAATTTACTTAGTTCCTACAGAGCCACTGTTGGGTACATGGAGAAACTCTGGGCTCGTGATGTGACCAGAGCAACATAGCAGGAAGGAAATCCCAGTTTGCAAGTCTTGATAGCAATAAAAGTGACAACAAGTCCACACCAACCCTTAGAGCATCCCACCCAGACCCTTCCCCTACAACATCCCTGAACACTACAGGCAATTTAGCATGGCCAATCTACTTAACCTGCACATCTTTGGACTGTGGGAAGAAACCCATTCACATGGGAGAATGTGCAAACTCCACACAGACAGTTACCTGAGGGTAGAATTGAACCTGGGTCCCTAGCACTGTGAGGCAGCAGTGCTAACCACTGAGCCACCATGCCACCTTTAAAATGTAGCAACAAACCCCAATTCACACTCCACCTGGAAGGTGGAATTGAGCCACTCTGTTGCTGGATAGCTACAGGTTTGAAGCCTGCACCCTAGACCACTAGGAATCATCTTACCCTGTGTTGGTCTTTGAGCACTCAGCAGATATTTTGTGGATCTTTTTTATCATCCATGGAATGGTTGGATGTTTTCTGCGAAGCACTTCCATGTCATTATAAAGTAAGATTGCCAAAAGTTTCATCCTGGAATTGTTTATCATTTGATTTACAAAATAAAGTTGTGCATGTTTCTTGTCTTGCTGTAATTTAGTAAAGATATCATTTATTGCCCAATCCATAATGAAATGCTTGCCTTCCATGCAATGTTGAATGTGATTTTTTTTTAAAGTGGAATGTGAAATAACTCGACAGAGGCAGGTATCCTAGTGTTAACAGACAACAAGGTGCAGGGCTGGATGAACACAGCAGGCCAAGCAGCATCATAGGAGCAGAGAGGCTGACGTTTCGGGCCTCGACCCTTCATCAGAAAAGGGGGAGGGGAAGGGGGTTTTGAAATAAATAGGGAGAGAGTGGGAGGCGGATAGAAGAGGGATAGAGGAGAGGATAGGTGGAGAGGAAACAAACAGGTCGAAGAGGCGGGGATGGGGCCAGGAAAGGTGAGTGTAGGTAGGGAGTTAGGAAGGGGATAGGTCAGTCCAGGGAGGACGGACAGGTCAAGGGGGCGGGATGAGGTTGGTCGGTAGGAGATGGAGGTGCGGCTTGAGGTGGGAGGAGGGGATAGGTGGGAGGAAGAACAGGTTAGGGAGGCAGGGACGAGTTGGACTGGTTTTGGGATGCGGTGGGGGGAGGGGAGATTTTGAAACTTGTGAAATCCACATTGATACCATTGGGCTGCAGGGTTCCCAAGCGGAATATGAGTTGCTGTTCCTGCAACCTTCGGGTGGCATCGTTGTGGCACTGCAGGAGGCCCAGGATGGACATGTCGTCTGAGGAATGGGAGGGGGAGTTGAAATGGTTCGCAACTGGGAGGTGCAGTTGTTTGTTGCGAACCGAGCGTAGGTGTTCTGCAAAGCGGTCCCCGAGTCTCCGCTTGGTTTCCCCGATGTAGAGGAAGCCACACCGGGTACAGCGGATGCAGTATACCACATTGGCAGATGTGCAGGTGAACATCTGCTTGATGTGGAAAGTCTTCTTGGGGCCTGGGATGGGGGTGAGGGAGGAGGTATGGGGGCAGGTGTAGCATTTCCTGCGGTTGCAGGGAAAAGTGCCAGGTGTGGTGGAGCTGGAGGGGAGTGTGGAGCGGACAAGGGAGTCACGGAGAGAGTTGTCCCTCCGGAAAGCAGATAAAGGTGGGGAGGGAAAGATGTCTTTGGTGGTGGGGTCGGATTGCAGATGGCGGAAGTGTCGGAGGATGATGCGTTGGATCCGGAGGTTGGTGGGGTGGTACGTGAGGACGAGGGGGATTCTTTTTTGGTTTTTATTGCATGGACGGGGTGTGAGGGATGATGCTGCTTGGCCTGCTGTGTTCATCCAGCCCTGCACCTTGTTGTCTCGGATTCTCCAGCATCTGCAGTTCCTACTATCCTAGTGTTAAGTCACCTTTTGTTTACACATGAACAGCCCCTGGCTATAATACTGCCTCATTCAGAGTCAGGCGCCAGAGTGTCAATATCTGACATTTACCCTTTTTATATGTCAGCCAGGGCTCCCTATTTGTACCAGATTAACAGCCCCAATCAGGGAACTCATATTCTCTGAGGTCCAACTGCCTGACCTTGTTACAATCACTACAATATGCACTGTTTATTTGTACTGTTCTTTTATCTATTCTGCTTAATTTTCTTTTCCCCTCTTTTGCTCCTCTTTAACGTAATCTTTCACTGTTGCAGTCCCTTTAATAATTTTTGATCATTTTGGGATGGGTGCTTTGAGGAATACAGGCCTTGCAGTACAAAGTTTTTACCTCTAGCTAACTGGCATCCAGGCCAAATAAAATATAGTGCTGTGTAATGAATTGAAAAGGCGCAGAATTAAAGTGACAAGGTAGTGCAACCAACTGAGCTCTGCACTCAGGTAAGTCGTCTTAGATTAGAAGAGTGCTTTTTAGTCTTTTAGAAGCTGTGTATTTGTTCATGAGGACTCTGTTTTCAAACTGAGAATCACCTTTGACTGCTGTTTACATGACTTTTTTAAAGAAGTCAAGACAAGGCTTCTAGTTTGAGTAGAAAGAGACTATAAGCTTGCCTCCTGGGTGTTTAGTTTTCAGGTCTGTGTTCACAGAAATTGATGCTGTTTGTTTTCCGCACACTTTGAAGACCAAGGCTTTCAGATTGTCTGTGTGAATTTCAGGTACCTGACACCGAGAACTGTTACAAGAAGCTTCTGTTGCTTACCACTGTGCTGCCATCCTGGTCTACCATCATGTGGTAGGCATTTGACTCCAGCAAAGTATCTGTACCTGATGAGGCAATACTTTGCTCCTGAGATATAAGAACTAGACAAGTGTAATGTGGTACTGAAGGATTGTACAAGTGGTCAATATAGATCCTGAGGGCACATACCTCCATAAATCAGTCAATACATCTTCTGGGCTTATACCATGGTGTTCAGTTATAAACATTCACATGTTTACAATGTCATGCTTCAATTTAAGATGGAGACCGATGCCTTTATACCTACAGGTCACATGCTGAGATATGGTGACGCTATTATGCGCATGTCTGTTAAAAGTATACTGCACACTGGCTGTGAGATATAACACATCAAAGAGCTGACCAATAAGCTTCTCTAATGGAGCACAAGCTTTGACCTTGAAGTTCTGCCATGGCAGAAGCTATCAGCCAATCAGCCATCAGTTTCTGAGTCCAAGAAATTGTCAATGGAGCCTCAGTCTTCAGGGGATCCAATAATGAAACTGTGTGCATTTCTTTTGGGTCTTGTGAGGTAGTGGTTGTAGGGACAGTGGGCCAGGAGAATCAGGGACAAGGGCAAGGGGTGGCTTTCAGCACACCCTCTATTTCCCCCAAAAGGCACCAGATTAGAACAAACAGAAGTCCTACCCCCAGCCAACATGCAAGACACCATGTGTTCGTCCTGTCAGGGAATGAGCCACTTTTCTTGACTGCCAGAACCCAGATATTTGGGCTAGTGGTGAGTCAAGGCCCTTTAATTGACAACTTAAAGGTCTAATTTTTGCAGTCAGGAAGGTCCCCGGTGATCTCCTCACCCAGCACATTATTGCTGAAATGGCAACAAGAGAAACGAGTATCCAAACTCATCCAATTATTTGCCTTGAATCACCAGAATCCTCACCACCACTGTCCTCGCCACCTCTGAGGTGGAAGGGTCATTACATTTTTCCCATACTCAGGATATCACAAAGTCCTTGATTAGCCTTTATGTTATTTTCAATATGTTGTTTCATTTACACAACAGTGATGCACCAGCACTATTTACATGACTATGCAGTCCACATTTTCGGTGTTTGTTGAGAGTTGAAAATTGGTAAGGACACTGAGACAAATTTGTGGTCATCAAAATAAAAGTGTAATGGAGGATTTACATAGACAAGATCTCAAACTAATGTAAAAGTGAAATACTTCAAATGCTGAATATTTGAATTAAAGTGGAAAGTTCTATGAAATTTCTCATTCTGATTGATTAATTACTGACGAAAAATAATCAGTATCCGTTATGATAATCTTTAATAGAGTTACAGTACATGTAATTGTTATTTATGTGTGATGTATACAAATGGGAAAAAGTTGCAGAAAGGGTCTTGACCCAAAAGGTCAACTTTCCTGCTCCTCTGATGCTGCCTGGCCTGCTGTGTTCCTCCAGCTCCACACTGTGTTGTCTCTGACTCCAGCATCTGCAGATCTTGCCAGCTCTCAGAAATAGTCTTGTTTCCCTTATTGCCCCCTGGTGGTTATTTCAATAAATTCAACTAGGCTTGTCTGAAGTAAAATCATGTCAAAAGGTTTCATTTCCATGGAGCTAAAGTTAATTTTTAAAAAAAACATTCACTGTGGTATGTAGTGTTCTACTATAATGTCTTCCAATGACATACAAAGCTGCAGTATGAAAAATAGCATGTCATAAAAATAGCAGAGTTCTATTAAGTTACTTGTTACTTATATAGAGATGTTTGCATCCATCAGTCTTGAGAGATGATGGACTGTCACTCAGTTGTATGTTACTTCTGGATTGAACCTAATCTACTGTGGCTGATATTGAATGACAATCTCCTCTGCAACTGGAACAAATGAATAGCTTTGGCATGAGATCAATAGTCCCTTCTGTTGGGCTTTCTTTTTCGTGTCTGGTCATTTCACTGTCCTCTGCTTTGTCCACACCTTTCCTGGCTGCCCTGTTTCCAGGTACTCTAGTCAGCAGCAAGGACTTCCCATTGATCAACGCCAATGCCTCTTAATTTAAGGTCTCATTTGCAGACATTGTTGTCTCGCAGATGTGGGTGACCATTGGGCCTCATGCCCACAGCAAGTATACTATACAGCATCATCCATTTGGCTAATATGATCCAGCCAACAGAGTCACTGCTGACTCAAGGAGGCAAACAGGTTGGGGACGCCTGCACACAGGTCTGCTTCTGTAGTCAGCACTTTACCCCATAAGGAGATGCTTGTTATTCATGTGAGGCAGTGGAGGTGGAAGCTGGTCAGTCACTTTTCTTGGCTGTCATAATTTGACCATGATTCACGGCAATAAAAGGTGATGCTAAGAACACAAGCAAATACACATGGAGACTTAGTTTAGAAGGTTAATTTACTGTTGATCCAAACTCGACATGACAAATGCAGCCTTGCCAATCATCAAGCTGATTTCAGCTTCTATCAAGACAGATTACTGGTAATTATTGACCTACGGTAAAGTAAATGCATCTCGCTTTAGCAGAATGTTTCTCCATACTGCTCTTGAACACTTTTGGTGACTAAAATTGGGCTGTCTCCTTGCATGTCAAACCTGATTGCAAGCTGTTCAGCTTGGCAAGCCTGTGCACCAGGTCCTAAGTGTATAAAGTCCAAATCAATGAGCTGCTGCTTACTGATGATTTCAGGTGGCTCCCAATAATGATATTCACTCACAGCAACTTGCAGATTGATTCTCTTGGGCCTTCAAGGAGTTTGGACTGACAATCTGTGTCAGGAAGGTCAAACTTATCAACCAGGACGTAGAGATTCCACGTTCCATCAACATTAACAACCTCACTCTGAAGGGTGCCAATGGTCTCCCAGACTTTGAATTGTCACCAGCCCATGTCTTGATGATCCATAAAGTATTCTCAATACATCAGAGGTTGTATAGGTTCTGATACTAGTGAATTGTGGTGTTGTATTTAAAGTTAAATTCTCCTTATGGTCTTAAAAGAATGCTAAACAAAAACGGGCAGATTTTAACCCCTTGAACTTATACAACTGAAAGTTATTTCAGAACAATTCTGCTCGTCTATTCGTCTGAAATTCCACTCTCTTTAATTTTAGTGGAAATGTTAGCCTGCTGCAAATGGATGGACTGTTACCTCTAATAACATAACAGGATGATGGTGTAATAATAATTTGAATAATTTGCAAAATCTATGAAGTTCAATTTCAAGTCCAGTTTGTTCCTTAAAATAGGAACTACTGCATGACAAAGAATAAAGGATTACTTTTGCCATTCTGCTAGTCACATGATACAAGGCATTTGGAATTTTTTGCTGATGAGATTTTGCAGATGAAAATGTTAATTCAATTCTTGAACTCAAATTAGTATCAAAGATTTCCATTAAAATCTGATCAACATTGTAAAATGGTAAACAACTCTAATCAATGTCTACAATGGAAATCCTTTTGTAACTTTCATTAATTTCTGAAGATCTTCCAAGATCTATTTAAAAATTTGTCATAGAAATGCTGAGAATTGTAAGCAACCTTCTTTATTTGATCTTTTTGAAATAGAAATTGGTTTGTGAAAAGGAAATCATTTTGACTAATTGATTATAGTTCTTTGAGGAAGTATAAAGGAGTATAAAGGAGAACATTTAGGTGTGGTGCACTTAGATTTCAATTAGCCATTTCACAAGCTGTTACATCTAAGTGTTGTTATAAAGCGGAGGTTGACCTCCCCATCCTGATAACTAAAACCGAAACACCCTCAGAGGCTCACCTCACCCTATAATCTGTTAAAAGATTTGTGAAAAGTAGTATAAACTGCCTCTAACCCCCAATGTTTTATAAAGGAGTGGTTAAATGAAGTAAACTCATGGCACTCACTCTATAATCAAAAAGTAACAATTTATATGTTCAACTCTAACAGTGAAGAAATTAACTGAACTATTAACAAACTGAACAATTCCCTCTAACTAATAACTATTTCTGAAGAAAAAAACAAAACTCTAACGGTATGCTGTTCCAATAAATAAAAGTCCCACTTATATAAATGAAAAAAAATTAGAACTTAGTCTCTTGAAATTACGCCGGGTTACATCTTCCAGAATGTCTTCTCTGTTGATCTTCTGTCAAGAATGCTTTCTCCATTGAATTCTTTTGTCAGGAATATTAACTAAGAGTGCTGCAGTACCTTTATTTAGATGACACTTTCTCTAAGAGCTGAGAGAGCTGATCTCTTAGCAGATGGCAGTTC
>NC_063353.1:25145614-25256591 GCF_021869965.1 Rhincodon typus | reverse complement strand
GCCAAGCAGCATCAGAGGAGCAGGAAGGCTGATGTTTCGGGCCTAGGTCAAGGCCTGAAACGTCAGCCTTCCTGCTCCTCTAAATGCTGCTTGGCCTGCTGTGTTCATCCAGCTCCATACCTTGTTTTCTCATATTCTCCAGCATCTGCAGTTCCTACTATCTCTGAAACAGATTTAAATTTAATTGATTTTTAGTATCTAAGTGCCTGGTTTAAATTAATTGGCTAAGTCAAAACTTTGTGTCTTGACAACAAAACAAAACAGTGGCTCAGACTGCTAACTATACAGCCTTTGGGACAAACATTACAATACAGATGCTCTGTGCATCTGCAAACCTATGAGCTGCCCACAGACATTTCCTTTTCTCCAAGCCTAGGTAAAGCACGTCATCTTTTGAAGGGACCACCCACTGCCTTCCCCACGATCATTTTACAAACATCAATATTTTAAGAACACCAATTTTGAATGTTCTGCCTTCCAATCCACAAGAACAGGACCTGAATTTGAATCATTGTGCACATGAGCTGAGAGCTCATGGAGTTCCTGAAAGTTAAAATATGAGTGAACCAACTGTATATAAAGCATTGATCCCATTGTGTTATGATCCCAGCTGATGTTATTACTGGAGATGGTCTTTCATTGAAATACATGCATGCATTGTCACAGGTTTTGTTTTGACGATAAAACAAAAGTGCGATAGATGCGTTAGAAATGAAGATCAAGTAGTATAACACAAACTATGTACATATATCGCACATTTATAGAATTGGAAATACACGGTAAAATACAGTCTCACTAATCCCAGCAGCACATCTCTGTACTTCAAACATCAGAGGGAACTCTCTTCAAACTATATGTCGGCCTTCACAGCAAGAAGATTCAAGTTAGGGAACAAGGATGTCTTGCTGTCTTTGGACAGGGTATTGGTGAGGCCACATTTAGTCTCCCTATCTATGGAAGGGTGTTCTGGCTATAGAGGGAGTGCATCAAAGGTTTACCAAATTGATTCCTGGGATGGTAGGACTAACGTTATGAGGCGAGATTGAGTCATTGTATTCACTGGAGTTTGGAAGAATGAGGGTGGAGTCTCATAGAAACTTATAAAATTCTAATAGGACTAGACAGATTAGATGCAGGAAGGATGTTCCCAGTGGTGAGCGAGTCTAGAACTAGGGGCCATATTTTAAGGGTAAGGGGGTAAACCTTTAAGGACTGAGCTGAGGTGACATGAGTGGTGCATCTGTGGACTACCATGGAAAGTGGTTGAAGCCAAAACATTGATTTCAGCAAGGATATAGTTATAGCTCTTGTGGCTAAAGAGATGAAGGGACATGGTGGGGGGAGGGTAGGATTAGGTACTGAGCTCCATGACTAACCATGGTGATATTGAATGGTGGAGCAAGCTTGAACAGTTGACTGGCTTACTCTTGCTCCTATGTTCTATGTTTCTATGTTTCTCTATTATATCTCTGGAGTTTGACTTAATAGATGGTCCAATTCCTGGTCCTGAGAATTTGACAACTTTTTCCTTCAGTCTTCATTCGACTGAGCTTAGACATTCTCAGGTGCAAATAAGCACTTCAGTATTTTAACCAAACACTTCTGACATTTCAAACTTTAAACTAAACTTACTACTCTGAGGTAACCTATTTCTTAACAATTCTAAACTATCTGCCCTCTTGGGGAACTACTGTTTTACACATCCAGCATCCACTAAAATATCTGTAAACTGAAACCAAAAAGATTCTTCAAACTATGGGTGTTTCTCCAAGACAAAAAAACACACACGACAATTGCAGTTCATTCTAACTGAAGTCTGATGCACAGTTACGTCCTCTGCTCACATGAAAATTCACCCCCTGAAAGCAAGACCCATTACTTTCCAACAGTTCTCCCCTACTGTATTTTAAAACAATTAGCATGACTTTAGAAATACCGGATTGATGCAGGCAGGATGTTCCTGATGGTGGGTGTGTCTAGAACCAGGGGTCACAGTGTGAGGATTTGGGGTAAACAATTTAGGACAGACCTAAAGAAATATTTTTTCACTTAAAGAGTGGTGAGCTTGTGGAATTCATTACGATAGGAAGCAGTTGATGCCAAAACATAATGTATTCAAGAAGCGACTAGATATAGCACATGGGGGGAATGGGATCAAAGGTTATGGGGAGAAAGCAAGATTAGGCTATTGAGTTGGACGATCTGCCATGATCATGAAGAATGGCAGACCAGGCTTGAAGGGCTGAATGGCCTCCTCCTGCTCCTATTTTCTATGGTTCTAAGTTTCTATATTAAACCTCTTCACACAGATACTGATCAGGTCGTACATACCACTAGTTCAAAACCCAAACTCTAAAATAAATAATATTAAAATATACATAAATCATACACCTTACATCACAATAGGAATTAAAGTTACAAATGAAGTTAGGTTCTTTAGGGCTTTCCTTCCCAGAAAATAAAAATTAAAACGCTATGCCTGGACCCTGAAGGCCATGGTCCTCCAACACATAGATCATGTTGACTGTTCGATGGCAGAGTCTCTGACAGTTAATCTCACTGTCCACCCATGATTCCTTGCATGTACGTGTCAATTGTTATATTGCTGCATGACGTTCCTGAAGCTTTGTTACATGAGAAAGTGCATGCTGTTAACGGGCTTTGTCAGCTTATTAAATTGTTTAGCAGTTAGGTCCAAATAGATAATCATTGCAGGATAAAGTAAGTTTTGTGGTGCCGATAAATATAAAGGAAGAACTATTGTGAGAAGCCAGTTTTGGAAACATAGAAAGCTATTCAGCATAGATTCATATCATAGAATCCCTACTATTTAGAGACTATTTAGCCTACACTGACCCTCCAAGGACTATCTCACCCAGATTCCCCACTTACCATGGCTAATCAACATAAATTTAGGGGCGGTGATGGCTTAGTGGTATTATCGCTAGACTGTTAATACAGAGACCCAAATAATGTCCTGGAAACCTGGGTTTGAATCCTGCCATGGCAGATGGTGGAATTTGAATTCAATAAAAAAATCTGGAATTAAGAGACTAATGATGATTATGAATCCATTGTCCGATTGTCGATTGTCGGAAAAGCCCATCTGGTTCAGTAATGCCCTGTAGTGAAGGAAACTGCCACCCTTACCTGGTCTGGGCTACATGTGACTCCAGACCCACAGCAATGTGGTTGACTCTTAAATGCCCTCTGGGGCAATTAGGGATGGGCAATAAATACTGCCTGGTCACTGATGCTCTCAACCTGTGAATGAATGAATAAAAAAAAAACTACACATCCCCAGACACTTATGGGCAATTACAGCATGGCCAATCCACCTAACCTGCACGATCTTTAGACTGTGGGAGGAAACTGGAGCACCTGGCAGAAACCTTCACAGACACAGGGAGAATGTGCAAACTCCACACAGACGGTCACCTGAGACTGGAATTGAACCCTGGTCCCTAGAGCTGGGAGGTAGCAGTGTTAACCACCAAACCACCATACCATCCATGTGAACACTACGCAAAAGCAGCTGAGCTAGACCCATACCTCTGTTTGTTCTCTGTGTGCCTGCAGTTTCTTTTCTTTGGCTGCTTATCTAAAAGGTCTGTGCATGACAAGGAAAAGTTATGGGGAATGCAGCTGCTCCCCTCACATCGAACATCTGAGCGATGAGTCCTGGAAACAAAGGGCAACCAAATTAGTGACCTCCCGTGCTTCCACACTTAAAGGCAGCCAGGAACCATTCCAGATGTTCCAGAGGCATAGATCCAGAGGCTGACCTGCATTGTGAGCCGCAGCAAAGTAACGGCAAGGTGAAGCAATAATGATGAACCTGGACTATCTAAAAAGAAATCAAAAATGTACAACTTCTACATGGAACAGGAAAACTAATTTCTGTCAACAACTGTAAGAGATAAAAGTTTTTGTCTTATATGTCACCAAAGTATATAGATAAGTAAAAGGAGAATTTGGAATTACATCAGAAACATAATATACAGTAAATTCAGGGATAGTTTCCCTTGAACAGCATGCTTCAGACAAAGTAAGTTGGCAAGCTGAAAGATCAAGTAACTTTTTTTTCTAAACCAGCAGCAAAAGGTCAGGCCGACACTGAAGCATCATTTTGCATTTGCTAAAACAGAAGAAATCGTTCACAGATGGCAAAGTAATTAATGACATGATGACTGTATTCAAAGACTTTAAGAATAAAGAAGAAATAATAATGGGAACCGGGGTATGTCACTTGGTGCTTTGTAAAGTAGCAAGACTGATGGAACCTTTGTCCAAAGTTGTCTTTCAACAACTATAGCAGGTCCTGAAGGACTGTAAATGCTTCCAACTGTGGTTTGATGAATCCATTGACATGACCAATACAACCCAGTTGATTGTTCTTGTGCATGTGGGTTTTAAAGACATAACAAATAAAGAGGATTTTCTCATTCCTTTGCTCTTTAAAGAGAGAATAAAGAGTGAACATATATTCAACAAATTAAAATGCCATTTGTTAGAAATAAAACTCTATACAGAAAATGGTTTCCATCAGAACTGGTGGTGCACCAGCCATGCTTCGAGCAAATATGGGCTTTGTTAGATTCTGCAGAAATGATCCCGACCTCCCCTCTTTAGTCAATTATTACTGTATAATCAACCAGCAAGTATTAGTGATGGACCTTCCTCTTGTAATGAAAGTTGTTGGTAAGACCATAATCTCAATTCAAGCAAGAGCCCCCTAGCATCACTTGTTTAAATCCTTACTCAATGAAATCAGTGCTGCCTACAGTGTACTAACTCCATTCTAATCTGAGGTGGCTAACTCAAGGGAATCTTCCTGCAAAAGATTCTGATGCCCGAAATCCCCACTTTGCTTAAATCATTGAATAAAGTATGCAGTGAACTGTCAGACAATATGTGATTGCTTGATTTCAGGTTCCTTATAGACATAATGTCAAAATTGTATGAGCTGAACTGTAAACTGCAAGGAAATGATTATGACTTGGTACGTTGGTCAGTGCCATGAATGCATTCAAATTGAAACTGGTTTCGTTATCCTTTCGATCAAAAGATAAAATGCTGCAACACTTCCTGAGTCTGGAGAAAAAGAATCAAAGACAAAGAGAAGTGGTTCCACCAAAAAATCTCTGTGCACGCCTGAGTTAGCAGAGGAATCCAACAGACAATTTCAGGAATTAGATGTGATGGACAAATCATCATGTTTGTCTCAAATTTATTCCTTCAAGTTGACATTGGTGGGTTGGCAATTCCATCAGGAGTTTCATTTACAAAGCAGTGGAGTTAATATGGAGATAATTACTATGCAAAATTATTTTGAGCTGAAAGCCAGATCAAGGGACATTGATTTATAAGGATTCATAAACAGAGAGAAATACCTGCTTTTGTCATCAAGCAAAAACTTGTTTTTGCTCCACACATCTCTTTGCAATAGCATTCTCCCAAATGATGATAATCAAGTCCAAGTATCACATCCACCTCTCAGATATCCATCTGATGCACAGTATACAACTAGCACACTCAAACTACAACCCTGGCTTCCAAGGCACTGGCAGATAATGTGCAGTCACTGAGAATTGGTGAGTAAAGGACAAATAAATAAGTATATATACTTAGTTCTAAATTTACGTAGCATTAAAATTAAACTGCTTGTTGTATATTTTCTTTTCTTTGTGGTATATCTTGGTATGAGTTTAAATTCAAAAAGACATCTCATGTTTCAACAGGTTTAGATGACTGGTGTAATGACACAGTATTTTAAATAGCTACATTTCTACATTGGTAAGTGAAATACATGTTTAAGTTTGTTTGAGTTTGAGTTTGATTTATTGTTGTTACACATTCTGAGGTACAATGAAACATGTTATTTTTCATGCTATACAGGCAGATCGTACCATATAAAGTGCTTCAGGGTAGCAGAACTGATTGCAGAATACAGTGTTACAGCCACAGAGAAGATGCAGTGAGACACATTGTCATTAACATTAATGTTCAAAAGTCTGATAATGGGGGAAGAAACTGTTCTCGAATCTGTTCGTATGTATGTTCAAACTTCTATCATTCATTTTACTTCAAAATATAAAAGAAAAGTACAATGTTCTACTCTCAGGACCTCATATAGTGAAGCTTCCAAGTATGGTAAATGGGGGTTGTTGCCCAAGGTCTGCACTGGGAGGTTTGGGGGTTTTTTGTACATCAGGCTCTAGATCACCTGTTGAGTTGTCCATGTTTGTGTCGTGGCTGCTCTCTGGTGATATCTTCTTGGTGACGTCTCCATCTCTGGTGTCCACTTGGACATCACATGGTGGGGCTACTGCTCTTGACTGGTTGTAGTGCCTTGGATTTCCTCCCCTCCTGCTGGCCAGCAGATTGTGGATTTATGGCTAGGCTTGCGTTAAAGCTGGTGGGGCAGCGTGATGGAGCTGCTGGGACTTTTCCAGACTCAAAGTGGATGGAGGAGCAAAGGTGTTGGCTGCTCCAGTCTGGATAGAGGTCATTGGGACACCTCTTTTGCTTTGCTGGCTATGCTCACAGGGACCGTACAACTCTAGCCATAGCATTAGGGTGGGGAAAGGATATGGTGTGGCTGGCTGCTAGAGAGTAGAACAGGCCCCATCCTGATTTGCTGTTTCTTCACTATTGCTGGATTAATCATGGAAACACCTCCTTAATCCATTCTTGGTGTCCCAACATCAAAGGAGTACAGAATCACATCTCACCACCACCTTCTCCAGGGCAACTAGCAATGGGCCTAATCAGGGACACCCACATCCCATGAATGAATAAAGAAAAAAAAATGTAACTGGAGTGGCAGATACCATGACTTTCATTTGGATAGATGGTTGGTTTGTGATGCAGAGTACTGTTAGCAGCATGGGTTCAATTCCTGTCTTCTCAACCTCATCCCTTGCCTTAGGTGTGCAGACCTTCATGTCAAACACACCACCAGCTGTCTCAGTCTCATGAGAGAGTGCTCCTCAGGGACTATGGCAACTTTACATTACTTATATCCATTGTCCACCTTGATTAGTAACTCATAAAACCTCCTTAAAATCATTTCAAATTAAACAACATTTTCAATAACGGCTCTTCAGAGCTTTACTTTAGAAAAGCAAAGACTTAGAATAGAATCCCTGCAGTGTGGAAGCAAGCCATTTGGCCCATCACACCCTTCAAAGAGAATCTTACCCTGGTCCACCCTATCTCTGTAACCCTGCATTTCCCCATAGCTAATCCACCTGGCCTGCACATACCTGGATACCACAATTTAGCATGGTCAATCCACCTAACCTACGCATCTTTGGATTGCGACAGGAAACCAGAGCACAAGGACAAAACACACACAGATACAAGGAAAATGTGCAAACTCCACACAGACAGTTACCTGAATTGAACCTGGGTCTCTGGCACTGTGAGATAACAGTGCTAACCACTGAGCCACCATACCAAGCAATAAAATGGCTGTAAAAAAGGAATGCATTTGATTCATCATGTCCATATCACTTCTCAATAAGAACAATTCACTCAGCCTCAATTCTTAGCCTTTCCCCTTTATATTGAAATATGTTGGCAATTATCAAAATAATCTTTAAAAAAGCCGTAAGGGAATTCACTATTTTTGGGTTTGCAAGAGTTCTCACGGAGCTCTCCACTACTCCATTCCTGGAAGGATGGGCTCCCAGCTCTTCAGAAATTCCTATGCTAAATTAGAGTTGGACTCCTCCATGTTTCCAAGCTATGACTTCAAAATTTCTGAAGACTTTCCATGTACAAAACATATCTTACCGTATTTACTGGCCTTTTTCTGTCCTTTGGTCTAAAGAAGTCTTCTGCAGCAGAACTTGCATATGACCTTATCATCTAGGGTTTAGACAATAGTGCTATTCTTTTCCCAAGGCCAGACTACAGGTTGCCTTTAAAGATTACATGGAATCAATATCTGACCAGCTTGTTTACGGTATCAGATTAAATGATACTGTTTCTTATTATTTCAGGGAAACAATTAAAACATTTAAAATGATAAGAGAACTAGATTGGATAGATATACATTCAAATGTAAGATTAGAACTAAGGTAAAATTGAGAGGGATGAGTTTAACCTGAAGGTCACCATGATGTGAAGAGAGGTTGAGAAAGTGATGGTAACCTTACCCAGTGTGGGAATTGAGCCCATCATGTGACTATCACTCTGAATTATAAACCAGCTATCCAGTCAACTAAGCTAACTACATCCTAAGAGTTGAGCTACATTGGGTATCAAGAGGGATTTAAACAGATGGTAGTTGGTACAGGAACTGTATCAGGAATTATCATTGTTAGTTAGGATAATCTTATGGCCAGAGGTGAGAGATCTCAGTTATTGTGGTCCAAACCACAAACAACAATGTGACTAATGACCAGTTAATTTTTTTGTTTGAGCTGTTAATGCTTGCCTTGATGCTGGGAACATTGAAACAAAAACTCAAGTTGTTGGAGAAATTCAGCAGGTCTGGCAGCATCTGTGGAAAGAAAGCAGAAATAATGTTTTGATGCCAGAGACCTTCTTTGAATTTTCAACCTTAGATTATTACTGGCACCAAAAGATTCAGGTTGTTATTTGCCACAAACATAATCTAAATTGCACAGGAAGATGTCTTTTACATACCAGTTACCTCCTCCTGGTTATCACTTTGAGCAGCAACATATGTGTGCTATCTATCCTCTATGATAAGGGGTACTAAAACAAGTGGAAGGTTGCATTGTGCACAGAGTGAGAGCTGTTGCTAATTTCTGGTTTTCCTCTGCTCATTCTTAGTTTAGTCTCAGGCACATTGACAGTTTTTAGAAGCAGATTCAGGTTTTAATAGAGGTAAAGCTATGCACTAAGTATTCCATGAATGAAATAGAATGTCTTGGGATTAAAAATTACCTTTGGTGATGGACTATGCTGCTTTGGAGATCAGTATTCCACTCGTTGTTGATATAGGGAAGCAGGTTTGGTTTGTATGACAATTGGTCGACTTGTGATTTGATAATATTCTTGCTGGATCAGAAGCCTGAAATCTTAAGTCAGATGACGAAGTCAGCAGTTTCACATCAATTAAATGCCATGCAACCTATTTAAATCAATTACTCTAAAGTAAAGACAAACAATTTCTTTTTAATCTTTTGTTTATTCAGTTAAAAGTCATCATAGCAGGTCATTATTTTACTAAAATAATATACTATATATTAAGAGTGTACATTATTTTCCTTAGAGACAAGGTGATTCTACATAGTTTGAAAAGTGCTAATACATTGATATATTTATTTAAAATTTCATACTATTACTTTTGTATTCCAACATTCATTGATGACACATATATCTATAGCTCAGTGTAAGTACATGTAGACATGCACCTTTAATTAATCTGCAAGCTTTATAAGACATTTCCAGTCTGAACAGGTCAGCAGAGGTAGCATAAAATATGAAGATATAAACTATACAGCTTTTTCATAGTATTAGATGCTCAAGCTATTTGCAATTGTTTTCCGGCTTCTCTAATTTTAACTCTACTAGCTGTGATGATGTTTGGCATAATAATCCTACAGATTACAGTATGATCGAGTACAGAGAAAAGATTATGCAAATCATGCAGATATGCCAGTCAGCAGCTTCCCTTTTCTGTTAACCATGCACACTGTTAAAAGTGCAGAATGGGTTTGTAAGATGTCCAATTAGGTGTTTTTTTTTACTCTCTTAATGTCATTCCGCATTTTTGCTTTTTGCTCATGCAATTTGGTACATTTTGCCTAATCCAACTACTTTTCAATCTACTTTGAATTAATGCTTTGATTGTTGGGATTCATAAAACCCTGCTACATAATTAAACATTCTCAGATAGCAAATATATTCTAGGCACTGGTCCATAATGTAAGCACAGAGTAAGTTTCACAGTAACCTGCAGTGAACTAAATTCTATAGCATTTTCCATACCCTCAACTCAGGCCTTTGAAGTCCAGAAAAGCTTTATCTTTGTGTTTTATTTATATTTGTACACCTATGATTTGTTTCAGCTTGCTTTAATCTCTATAAATCAGTTTTGATAAAACTGAAGTTGAAATATATTTAAAGTCAATCCAGTTGTGGAGGGTTTATTTAGGGAAGTTACAAAAAAGCATCCTGATTAAGAAGGAAAAGTCCCTTGAGTTTCATTTTAAGGAATCAATCACCATTGGAATCCTTATTAATACCACTTAAGAGGAAGTATTCCAGTAACAAAGAGGAATGTGATTCAAAACAGTTTATTATAATACCATGTAACTGGTTAGTTTTTAACCCTATAGTCTAGCCATAAGGTATAATAAATTTTCAACTCTTACTAATGTGAGGCTACTAACACTAATATTATAGCAACAAAGTCATTCAATGATCAGGAATAGTTTTATTATTGTCACACTGAGGCACGTCTATTAAATTGAAGTTTAACTGCATGAACAAAGAACAAAGAAAATTACAGCACAGGAACAGGCCCTTCGGCCTCCAAGCCTGCGCCGATCCAGATCATCTATCTAAACCTGTTGCCTATTTTCCAAGGATCTGTATCCCCCTGCTCCCTGCACATTCTTGCATGCGTGTTGTCCTCAGTGGGGTTGGTAAGCTCAGTTGGCTGGAGAGCTGGTATGCAATGCAGATTTAACACCAACAGCATGAGTTCAATATCTTCACCAGCTGAGGTTATCATGAAGGACCCTCCTTCTTAACCTGTCTCCTCGCTCAAGGCATGGTGATCCTCAGGTTAAACTCACTACCTGTATGTGTCTTTCTGCGGGAGAGTAGCCATTCAGTCTGGAAGGACTATGGCGATTTTCCCTTTTTATCCCATAATCTTTTTTTTGTTCCCTGGTTCATTGCTAAAACTTTGAACTTCAAGTTTAATTTTCCAATCATAATATCTCTCACCTATTTTAATTTCCTCCTCCATAGTATGTTTCTATTTTAAACCATTTGCTGCAATTGCTTTTCTCACTAATGATCTATTTTAAAGACGAGAATAGCTGAAAAAAACTTTCATCTCATTGGCTAAACATTTGCACCCTGGTCCAATGTTTATTGGGGAAATCAAGTATCAAAGAATGTAAAATTGATATAATTATATGATAGGGAAGAGGAGATTCCAATTAATGTACTTCTTGGCAATCCCAGAGTAATTTGAACTGCAGCATACAAGGTTTAGGGTCAAAGAAAGTACTGAGGCTGAGATTTTTGTTTTGGAATGTGAGAAAAATAATCAGGATTCACCTATTCTAGAGTTTCAATCTGGCCATGTGTCAAAATTTGGATGCAAAGCAAATTTACATGACCTACATTTGATACTCCTGATCAGCAATTTGTAAATATCAATTCACATGTCACTGAAGCTATAATTGTGATGATAACCAAACTGTTATCTACCAATACAAATTGTTTATTGATTGGTTACTTCAAGTTGGGTAAAATTTCTAATCACATTAGCTGGAAATTAAAAACAAAGAAAACCACAGAATGTTTTCTTAAATAGTTACTCTCAAACATGTGTCGAGAATGACCTGGATTAGCTCTGTTGTATTGATATACCTGAACTCTACATGTAGTTTCCCTTAGTAAAAATCGGATCCTGTCATTGCTGCAAAATAATCTAATCTGACACACAGATATTACAGTTTCAGTGTCGACATGTAAAAGGGCCCAAGCATAGGATATGACACTTCTACCAATACAGATAACAATAAATTACAGTCTATGTATGTAAAGAAACATTATGTTTTTTGTAATTAGATTTAGCTAGTAATAAACATTGAGAATTAATAATGGTACCTAGTTTAAGACAGATAGTTTATGCAATAGATAAACTTATATTATGTTCCACCTCATTTTCATATCAGTGCAAATTTAAGTGCACAACCCATTGAATAGTTTCAATGGTGATCATCTCAATAGATCATTAAACACACCATTCTGTCATTATCATTCTATCATAAAATATTAACAATGAATAACTGAAAGATTATTGCTTGTTCTAGAGTCACTTCCGCTACTGCCTGTTATTTGTCTGTTCAGTCAAGTTCAACTACAGATAATGAAATGGTAACCATTATTCAACTATTGTCACAAGATACAGACCAAAGTCTCCATAAAGTGTAGTAAAGCAAGTTTCACTTCTTTAAACAAATTATAATGATGACCTAATACTTGTGATCTACAAAAATATCGAGGAATTGTTGCTCTCAGTCTTACGTTGCTAAGGACACTTCTGTAGTCTACTGGACAATCATTTATTTTTACCACTATCAAATTAGGCCCAAATTTTTATATATATTCTGCATCTGTCATGTTCAAGTTATCTTCGATATAGTTGAAACAAGGTTGCTCAGGTTTAACGTATTTGTACATTTGAGTGACAGTTTTGGGAGGAATTCCATTATTTAATTGCACTCCTGAGATTTTGATAGAAGTGAGTTTAACTCATTCAAAACCAAATTCACTTACACATAGCTTAAATCAGACTAATTGCAGTAGTTATTGATGATAGTCCTATTAATAATGGTGCTGTTTTATAATGAAGAGCTCAGTCTATTTATTTGTTTAATGTATTAGCTTTAATTTATTTGTGCAGTTTGTTTCTCGTTTCAATATCAACGTTATTGCCAATATCAATTAGCATCTCTGTTGCAAAAGTCTTGTTTTGTTAGTAAATGTTCATTATATGGTTTAGTATTAATCTTTTATTAAGTTACAGTATTACATTTCTTGAAGAATTTCCATCTTTTGTATGCAGTGTTATATTTGTTGCATATTGTTTGCCTCTAGTTCACAATGTTTTTGTTTAATTAATTATTTATCATGAACTTAGAAAGCTTTCTTTAAGCATCATTGTTTCAATATTCTCAAGTGCCATCTAAAAAGAATTTGGGAGTTTTAAATTTATGTTCAGTATTTTAAAAGTTTGGCCAGCAGTTCAGTCATTGTGTTCATTTCTCTAGTCGTGTTTGTATTTTTCTTTTGATGATTTACAACTTATTTAATGAATCTTATGTCACAATATTCATTGTTGACTTTTTAGAGACATTTTCTTTAAACTTGCTGAGGATGTCCCTAGCCTCAAACCTTAGCGTAGTGTGTTTGAAATAAATTCTTTCAGGACTACAGAAAATTTAATTGACTTCAGAGCAATATAGGTTAAAATCAAACATACAACTCTCTTTTACTTGAGATGACCAAATTCAATATTGCAACATTGTCCTCTGTGGCCTATTTCATAAAACATGCTAAATGTACAATTTGAATGGACCATTAACTAAATTTTATTTGGAAAAATATTGTGACTGCTATTTCTGTCATAACTGAGGCATTGGTATTTTTTAGTGAGCTGAACGTAAGCGTCCTAAACTTGTTTTCTTTCCATACTGCTGTCTCAATTCTGTCTTCACTTTGCTAGGTGATTGCAATGCTAGCAAAAGATCACCAGTTGCTATCTTCTGTTGCTGATACCTAATGTACTCCTGTATTTTAGAGGAAGATCTAAAAAACTTGTCTCCTTTGGTGACCAAATCTTTATCAGCCACAAATCTCTTTCATGACTTCCATTTTATGATGAATTGTTTTCCATGATTTGCTCAAGAGATGTAGTAAAGAGATTCATGAAAGACAAGCAATCAAAGGACAGATTATGTATTTGGTAACTAAAAATAATTGACAGTTCTAAGGAATGCTAATCCACTTGGGAAAAATATATACCTAATGAAGGAAAGGAATACAGGTCGAACAAATTGTGCCTCCCAAATTCACACTTAGATGTAAAGTATATACAGGAGCTGCTGCAGCATGTAGTTTTATTTCCTGTGCTGAGAAGAATGATTTCAGTACTTCTAAAATATTACTGGATAAAAAATCTTTTATATTTGTATCATAAATAGCACACACATTTTGGATTCTTCTTCTACATGCTGCTTATTGCCAATCACTGCCCACAGAATCAGTTTCTGACTCTTACCATTCCAATGCTACCTGAATAAAATTTATGGAAGTAATCTGTAGCGTGTGAAAGAAAATCTACAGCTGGTCTAAGAGTCACTTGAAAAATGATTCACTCCATTTATCAAATCAGTCTCTGTAAGAATTGAGATTTGCGACAAGTTATTTGCCAATACATCATTGGGTCAACATTCGATTAGTTTCCTTCTGTCCGTTCAATTTGATATCTTATCAAAATGAACAGACAAGTTTAATACTTTAATTCTAATACTAGTTATGAATGATCTATTATAACTTACTCCAATATCATAGATTGTCTTTAAATGAACATTAGTCAGTTTACACATAGATATTTTATAAATATTCCTATAAACTGTGTGCAAATCAATTAGGTGTCTAAAAGATCTGGGAATTTTGGATGTAAGAAATTACTCGGGCAACTAGGACACACACAAATGTCAATATTTTTATGTCCATCCATCCACTCCTGTGTCAGTCCAAATCTCAGCCATAAAACAAACATTTTCTTTGATTTACAAATGTAAGCAACATCTGATTGCACTTGTTCAGGATGAGCTCGCAGCATTGCAACCAGGTTTCCAGGCAGAGTGGGAAACAAATTAATCTTCTTTGTTTTTAAATTGAAGACTTTTGACTTTTGAGTGCTTTAAAAGATAGATCTGTACTGAGCCCTGTTCTGTTTCAATGAATGCATTTCTGTGCCATATTTGTTTCAACATTATAAGTTGAAAAGCTTCCCTTTGTTGCAGGTTCTTAACTTGCTCTGCCTTCTCTTCATGAGTAATAATTGAACTCAATGACAACGCATTCTTTTGAGTTTGGCATTTTCTTCGGCCCTGATCATTTGTGTTTATTTAAGCCTATATCTCCCTATTTTAGCTACAGGTCTGTTCTACTATGTTTAGGAAGATACTTGGATATAACTTAACATTTGAAAAGTAAGGGCTATATTGGGCATATTTTGCAGTCTAACTTCTGAGTTACATCAAAGAAGGAAATTCCAAATCTTTTCTCATGAACACATCAATGAATATTTTCTTGCATTAAAAAAAACCTTGATGTCTAATCAAATAAGAACTTTTGCCAAAGCAAAATACTGCAGACACTGATAGTCTGAAATCAAACCAGAAAATGCTGGATGTTCACAATTGGTCAGGTGATACCTGTAGACAGAAACAGAGGTAATGGGCTGAATCTTACCAGAAATTGTCTATGTATTAATCAAGTTTCATGGAGGGTTTTTCTTTGATAGGCCTAGCAAGATTTCTTATGCTTTTGTCCCAGGCCCATCTCATTCACCATGCACCATGCCGTTATGGTGTTCTGCCTGTCTGATTCTCCCACACACTGTAGGTGGAAGTCCTTTGCCACTACTAGGCTATACCAGGCTCTCTACTGCTGGCATCATCTTTGAAGTCCAGCCATGCATCCAGTCAAGCGTTGGCAGCCTGAGGTTGCCCTTCACTGTGAACAAAGTGGAATAGTAACCACAAGCCAAAACTTTCAGATCACCTAGGAGGCACAACTAACACTTCCTTCCAAATACAACTGCATATTCATACATCTATTACAGCTTAAGCAGCAAGCCACGCAGCTTACCTGTTCTTAGCCACATGCCATCTTACAACTCTGTCTAAGTTAGTGTTACTCTTCCTCTAATGCTTAGTGCAGTCCAACATTTTATCACTGTTCAGTGTGGGATCATCATAAACAGGAAAGTCTTCAAACACTCCAAAGTAGTCACTTTTATTCTCCAACAGCAAAAGCGAACAAAAAGCAAACATTACAAAATCTGCACTTACACCTTGGAATGGAAACGGACTGTTTGCTTTTTGATCAACAACAATTTTACTGACAATGAATGAAAATTGTGTCCAGGCTCACATTCACTGGAACTGGGTATCAATTAAGTCTTGCGGGTCACCCAGCATCTGAGGAGCAGGAAAGTCAACACTTCAGGCCAAAACCTTTCATCAGGATTGCGGAGGGGTAGGGGAGCCCAGAAGTAAATCGAGTAGGGGGTTAGTTGTTGGGACTGAGGGAAGGGCAGGTGAGATGGTGATAGGTGGATGCAATGAGGAGGTTATTGTGATTGTTCAGTGGGAAGGGTGGAGCGATTAGGTGTACAGTAAGATGGACAGGTTAGGTCAGGTCAGAGAGGTGAGGAGGAGGAAGAGGGCTGGACATGGGATAAAGCTGGAGGTGGAGGGATTTTGAAAATGGTGAAGTCAATATTGAGGGCATTGGGCTGTACGCTCCCAAGGCGAAATATCAGGTGTTGTTTCTCCAGTTTATGTTTGGCCTCACACTGACAGTGGAGGAGGCCAAGGATGGATATATCGCCAGGGGAGTGGGATGGGGAATTAAAATGGATAGCAACCAGACGTTGAGTTGGTTGGTGTGTGACATTCCGCGAACCGGTCCCCGAATCTGGGTTTGGTCCTCCCGATATAGAGAAGGCCACATTGGGAGCAAAGGATACAATAAATCGGGTTGGACGAAGAGCAGGTGAAACTCTGCTGGATCTGGAAGGATTGTTAGGGGCCTGGGACGGAGGTGAGAGGGGAGGTGTAGGGGCAGGTGTTGCACCTCTTGTGGTTGCAGGGTATGGTGGAGGTTGGTGGGGTAGTATGTGAGGACTAGGGGAACAATATCCCGTACCACCCCACCAACCTTCGAATCCAATGCATCATCCTCCAATATTTCCACCACCTACAATCAGACCCCACCACCAAAAAGACACTTCCTTCCCCACCCCTGTCCACTTTCCACAGGGACCATTCTTTCTGTGACTTCCTCATCTACACTTCCCACTAACTTCTCCACCACACCCTGCAACCACAAGAAGTGCAACACCTGCCCCTACACCTCCCTTCTCACCTCCGTCCCAGGCCCCAAACAATCCTTCCAGATCCAGCAGAGTTTCACCTGCTGTTTGTCCAACCTGATCTACTGTATCCATTGCTCCCGATATGGTCTCCTCTATATCGGGGGGACCAAACCCAGATTCATGGACCGGTTCACGGAGCATCTGTGCTCTGCACGCACCAACCATATCAACCATCTGGTTGCCATCTATTTTAATTCCCCATCCCACTCCCCTGGCAATATGTCCATTCTTGGCCTCCTCCACTGTCAGAGTGAGGCAAAACATAAACTGGAGGAACAACACCCGATATTTTGCCTTGGGAGCTTACAGTCCGATGGCCCCAATATTGACTTCACCATTTTCAAAATCCTTCCACCCCCAACCTTATCCCATGTCCAGCCCTCCCGATCCTCCTTAACTCCCTGACCTGACCTAACCTGTCCATCTTCCTACTCACCTATCTGTTCCATCCTTCCCAATGACCAATCACAATAACCACCTACCTGCATCCATCTATTACCATCCCACCTACCCTTCCCCCAGCCCCACCCCCTCACTCTATTTACTTCTAGGCTCCCCTTCCCCTCCGCAGTCCTGTAGAAGGGTTTCGGCCCTAATCATTGACTTTCCTGCTCCTCGGATGCTGTCTGGCCTGTTGTGCTTTTCCAGCTTCATGTCTATTGACTCTGGCTTCCCGTATCTGTAGTCCTTACTGTCTCCAAATAAATTGAGTCTTGTCTGGCTTGTTGCACTTGACACTACTAAGTTCTATTATGCACAACGTGATGTTCCTCCTGCTCAATGTCCTCACCTTCATCCTCGGAAGACCGCTCCTATTTTCCCAGTCTGTCAGCATCCATCACATCACTCTTTGCCTGCCCCAGTTGTGCAGAACACAGCTAGTAAGGATTATGCTGCATACTCTACTGTAAGCACCATCTTGCTCCCAGACTGATTCAAGCATTGGAACCTTACCTTCAGTAGACCTACTGTCTTCTCCACTATGGTTCTGGTTACAGAATGGTCTTTGCCTCAGTCGGGGGCTGTGTAATGGAGTCATCAGCTATGTTCACTGAGGACACCCCTCGTCTCCCAGTTACCAGCTTTGTAAGACATCTGATGCCTCAAACACAGCATGAACATGAGAGTTCACAAGGGTATAGGTATCATGGCAGCTTCCAGTATACCTTGCGCTGACGTCTAAGATGTGGTACCAATGATCAAAAATGACTTGCACATTGATGGAAGCTTTTTCTATTGAGGAACTCAGTTGCATTATCATACTACCCTCTCAACACGCTGTGTGCACAGTCTATCACACCCTGCAACTGGCTGAAGCTAGCTATATTGCTAAAGATTACTGTCTGGGCTTCACCTCATTTCCTCACACTGACCTCATCACTGGGAGATAAAATGAACCTTTGAGACCTTGCAGAATCCTTGTGCCCTGTGGCCTGAAGTTGCCACTTTTAATATCACATGTGATTACCTCTGCTTCACAGAGGTGACTATCTTCAATCTGAAATGACGAATGAGATAGTCAAGATTGCTTGTGACCAGCATCTGAACTCCATACTTTGGACACTGAATGCATTTGGCATGGACAAAAATTTTTCTATTCACCTGTTAAGAAATGTTATTACACACCCCTGGAGCAGTTGGGAATTGAATCCAGGCTTCCTGCCCCAGTGAGAGGGACACGGCCACTGCACCACCAGAACCTTTCTTTTTAAAATAATTAACTTATTTTTTCTAATCAACCTGTTCAGAGATGTTAAAACACATTTCTGTAGCAGGTGGGACTTGAACATAGCCCGCCAAATCCAGGGGTAGGGCCATTATCACTGTGCCACAAGAGGGCCTTTCAATGGAAACTCTCAACTAGCATATGCATAAATAACTTTAATCTGTTCTCTGCAATTATATGTTTGATGCAATTGTCCCTTGAAGGGCTTCCTGTCACTCAGAAATGGAACCAATGTATTGGGATGGACAAAAGCACGGACTCTGCCTACACCAGGTATGGTTGCAACCATCTTCCATTCATAGGTTGGATTTAGGAATCAAGAGAATATTGAAGGCAATCCAGGTCGAGATTGGCACTGTGAGTTGTAGGCTCAGCCTGGTAATCAGCAAACCCACATCATGCTTCCATGACCCTCTCATCCCTGGACAGCCCGTCAGTACTGATCCCCAACATATTCTCACCCACAACCTGCAAGTACGCTTGTAAATCTCATCCTTATCCCTCAGCGCATCCCTTCAGTTGACCATCACGTTCCACTGTCTTGTCAGGGCCACGGTGGTGACGACCACTGATTAAAAACCCCATCCCACAGTATCCATTGTCCTCTCATGCACTACTGTCTCCAATATATGTCAAATCTTCCCCCTTCACCATCCTTGACCCCCTCTACTAATGTTGAACCCCTGACAGTGACTGCCCCAAGTGAATGAAAGACCACATCCCAAGCACCTGGACTGTGATTGTTTGATACCTTGACTTGCTGTACTGTGAATTACTAAAGGACTGCAGTCCTACCATCCCCCCCTCCCTCCCATCCTGACTGAGGACATGGTCATTTGGTAGACGCATATGCAGTGTGCTTGCTGTGCAGGCCTCTGGTGCATGCTATAGTTATGATATTGACATGACAAGGTGCCATACAGCATCATGCCCCCCACCATGGCTAATGACCGCTGATAAACATGACAAGCTGCTTGCATTGTGTCTGTGCTGAGCAGCAGAGCAAGGCAGAGGTACAGTGAGCCTTTAAGCTGCATCTGAGGGGGCAAAGTGCTAAAAGACACGGCAAGACAGGGATGCTGTGAACATCAATGAAGGCACAAAGTGAATGAGCAAGTGAGGATTCCTGAGAAGCAGCATGGTCCAATTCATGGAATAGGTGCCTTTTCTTGCGTGCAAATTGTCCTTGCAGCAGTAATGCAATGACAAATACCAATGCATTCCAAAGTGCAGGATCATATTATAAATAGATTGGATATGTGTCATGACGATGCAGTTAGGTTGGCCCATATCAGGTGCCAGGATTCGTGGGTGTAGGGTGCATGTTGTCACTACCCATGGAGTGTACCCTGGGATGGTCCTGATTGATGTACAAGCCAGAGGTCTGTAAGACCAAGCGGTGAGCTGGTGTTGCCAAGTTACCACTTGGCCTTTCATGTTGGGATTTGTTGCCATTTAGTTTCTATCCCACAGATGTGGGATGTGAAACTGCTTATTAATGAGGACAGATTAATTACAATGATATGTTAATGTACACTGTGCATGCAAATAGGCTTCTCGCTGCTCTCTAGTGAGAATCTTGTCTTGCCATTCAACACTTGGTTGGAAAATAGGACATTTTGCTCTCAACATAGAAAAGCTCCTTGCTGGCTATCTCGTATGAGTTTTCCCAACTTTCTCACAACGGCCCACGTTACTCAGAGGCTGGGAAGATTCCTACCAATGTTTTGGGTTGATGTTTACCATTCATTAGAATGGGAATGAAGAGTTTTTGGCAAATTTGATTTCTTGATACTTTAAGAAATCAACGCTGATTGAGTCCCACTGTGTGTAACAAATCTAACAGTGAATTGAATCTTTCAGTCATTTGAGTTCTCAGGCATAGAATTATTTCACTCAGTAACTCTTGTGACTGAAAGAATAAATTAGACACATCAGTCAGCAAATTATTGTTCAAAATGATAATGCATTTGTATCAAATTGATCTTTATCATAACAGACGTTTTCACTTCATGTTAAATGGGTTAAAACCCCCATTAAAGTAGTAAGTATGGGAAATTTACAAGAACTGTTTAAGTGTTCACACTCTTGGAGGCAGTAATTTCTAGACTACCATTTCTATGATAGCTATAACAGCCTAATATTTATAGACTCTTTTGTGAGGAGTTTGGCAAACTTTTCCTTCGTTCTATGAGAAAGATGACAACTCCTTCAAATTGTACAATCATTTATTTCAATATCATTTACAGCATTATGTTGTGCCTTTGCAAAAAATAAAATGTTAAATATATTGTTGGGAGGATTGTGACTCTTCATTTAATATGTGTTAATCATTTGAATAAGGCTCTTTGCAAAACTGGAGTTTTACCTACTTTATAAATGAGATTACAAAGAAAACATAACGTGTTGCTCATGAAATAAAGGGTGTTTAGCTTTTCATTAAACAAATAATGAAAACAGGCTTTAAAGGGTACACTTACAAATGTTTCTCATTAATATGTTGGCAAAGAGATTGACTGATGGACAAGGGGTCGTGTGACTTGAACATGCGCCCAGAAAAATTGACCTTAGGGCAATCTCTCAAAATTGGCTCTCAGGCTTCATGAAATCAGTGAGCTGTGGGCATCAGTTGGACTGACTGCATGCTCACCTGGTTCAAATGCCAGCATGGATCTTGAAAGCTCTTCATAATTTACATAAATGATTTGAATGTGAATGTGGGAAGTATGGTTACTAAGTGTGCACCAAAATTGGTAGTGTTACGGACAGTAACAAAGATTATGTCAGAGTACAGCAGGACTTTGATCAGGTGGGCCAATGGCCCAAGGAGTGGCAGATGGAGTTTAATTTAGAAAAATGTGAGAAGTGTTGCATTTTGGTAAGGCATATCAGGGTGGGACTTTTCTAGTTAATGGTAGGGCCCTGGAGGCTGTTTCACACAAAGAGACCTAGGGGTACAGGTGCATAGTTTGTTGAAAGTAGAGCCACAGGTAGACAGAGTGGTGAAGAAGGCATTTGGCACGTGTTCCTTCATTGGTCAGTGCATAAGTATAGGAGTTCACATTTCAGATTGAGGCTGCACAGGGCATTGGTTAGGCCACTTTTAGAATACTGCATTCAGTTCTGGTCTCCATGCTATGGGGAAGATGTTAAACTTGAGAGGGTTCAGAAAAGATTTACAAGGATGTTGCCAGTATTGGAGGGTTTGAGCTGTAGGGAGAGGCTGAATGGGCTGTGGGGTTTTTTCGCTGGAGCGTTGGAGGCTGAGGGGTCCCCTTATAGAGATTTAAAAAATCATGAGGGGCATTGATAAGGTGATTAGTCTAGGTCTTTTTTCCAGGGTAGGGGAGTCCAAAACTAGAGAGCATAGGTTTAAGGTGAAAGGAGAAAGAGTTGAAACAGACCCAAGGGGCCACTTTTTCACACAGAAGGTGTTGTGTGTATGGAACGAGCCGCCAGAGAATGTGGTGGAGGCAGGTACAATTACAACATTTAAAAGGCATCTGGATGGGTACATGAATAGGAAGGGTTTAGAGGGATATGGGCCAAATACTGGCAAATGGGAAACCTGGTTGTCTGCTTCAGTGCTGTATGACTCCCTGAACTGAAAGTCCTGAAAAATGGGAGGAAGTTTGGGCAGCAGAGAGACAGTAAATGTCATATTTCTAAGAACCCATGTGAAACATAGATTTACTTACCTTGCTTTTGATAGCCAGCAGTGGTGCCTATCAAGACCTCTGGTCAGGCTATTGGAAAGACTGAAAAGTTAGTGTTTATACTGTGCAAACACTGTGATTACGCTCTGTCCAATTTCAAAGTAGGATCTACAACAAGGCCTGAAGCCTCTCATCAGCACATTCAAGGAGCTTAATTCTGGTTTAAGCTATTCGGCAGGTTATCACCAAAACAATTATGCTGTCATACATTTCAAGACTTTGAAGTCATTAGGCACACAAAATTGATCATTTTCATCCTAGATAAACAGGTTTGAACTACTCCCTCGCTCTCCTCCTCCCACCCCCAATTTTCTACTTAAAATTAAACTCTGGAGAACCATCCTCACTGTGCAGGGTGGATATTACATTCTTTTTTAATACAAGAGAAAAGATTTTAATAACGCTGTATGGAGGAAGAGACTGATAGATCCCTGACTAGCAAGAGTCAGGGTGGGCAATAATGTGGAGCTCAGGTGAAAATCAGACAACTGTGATCTTACTGAATGGCTTACACTTGCTCCAGTGTAGCACTGGATCAGCAATGAGCTAGGAAAACCCAGTTTATTTTTCCCACTCCATAGCAAAGGGGTGCCAATTTAAGTCTGAACTGAGGAGAAATTTCTTCTCTCAGAGAGTTGTGAGTCTTTGAAACTCCTAGTGATGGAGAGTTGTTGGGGTAGAGTCCTTGTGTAGACCAAGGCTGAGATAGATTCTTGATCGGTAGAGCAATCAAGGATTATGGGGAAAATGCATGAATGTGGATATGAAGAATGTCAGATTAGCCATTGTTCTATTGACTAGCACAGCAGGCTTGAGTGGCTAAACAGTCTCTTTCTGTTCCCATTTCTTATGGTCTTATGGCAATACAGGCCCATTGATCATTGTGGAAGCAGCAAAGTAAAACAATCTTTACTCAGTCCTTTTTCTGGGCAAATGCACTTGTAGTTTGTTATACAGCTATGAATGCTTCAGGGGTATTTTTGGATGATGTTCAGTTAATCACACAGTGTAGAATCTCAATGGTGTGGAAGCAGGTCATTCAGCCCACTGAGTCCACACTGACCCTTCCAAAGAGATCCCATCCAGAGTCACTCCATCCTGTAACCCTACGTTTCCCATGGCCAATCCACCTAACCTACACATCCCTGGACGCGATAGGCAATTTCGGATTTTAGCATGACCAACCTATCTAACCTGCACATATCTGTACTCTGGGAGGAAACCAGAGCACCCAGAGGAAACCCACACAGATGTGGGAGAATGTGCAAACTCCACACAGACAGTCACCCAAGGGTGGAACTGAACCCAAGCCTCTGGTGCTGTCAGGGAGCAGTGCTCTGAGCCACCAGTATGCTGGCACTGTTATTAGATCCAATGTCCCTGAGCTATGAAATGGGAAAAACAAACTAGGTTTCCTGGTGTATTGCTGATCCAATACTACAAACATACAAGGAGCAAGTGTAGCTGTTCAGTCCTTTAGGCCTGCTCTGCCATTCAATGAGATCATGGCTGCCTGATTTTGGCCTGAGCTTCACATTAATCCCTTGCCCTTTGACTCCCTTATTGGTAAGGGATCTAGTGACCTCTTCCTAAAAATAAATTCCATGACTGTGCTCACTGGGGAAGAGAGTTCTAAAGACTCATGGCACTTGAGGGAGAAAAGATTTCTCCTCACCTTCATCTTAAATGGAAAACCCGTTATTGTTAAATCATGCCCCATGGTTCTAGTCTCTCCCAGAAGGAGAAATCCTTTCATCTCAAGATCTTAAATTTCTAAACAAAATCATCTCTTAGTCTTCTAACCTCCAAATGAGAAGAAGCCCAGACTATCCAAACCTTTCTCATGAGATAAATCATATCTCCTATCTTCGGTATCAGTGAGAGAACATTCTTTGAAAAGCTTCTAATGTATTTATATCCTTCATTAAATAAGGAGATCAAAACTGTACACAGTACTTCAGATGTGGTCTCTTTTAAAGACCTGTGTACAACTGTTGTAAAATATCCTAACATATTTAATTTCCTTGCAATAAGCAACAACTTTCCACCTGCCTTACTAATCACTTGCTATACCTGCATAAAAACATTTGTGGACATTGTTGGTTAGGCCAACGATTATTGACCATCACTAACTGCCCTTAAGAGTATGGTGGTGATCTTCCTTCTTGAGCCATTGTAATCCATGTGGTGTGGGCATACCCACAGTGCTGCTTTGGAGCAAATTCCAGGAATTTGACCTTGCAACAGTGAAGGAACAATGGAACAGTTCTAAGTCAGGATGATGTGTGGCTTGGAGAGTAATAAGGAAACAGTAGCTTTCCCATGCATCAGCTGACCTTGTTTTTCTAAGTGGTAGAGTCATGGGATTAGAAGGTGCTATCTAAGGAACTTTGATGAATTGTTGCAGTGCAGTTTGTAATTGGTGGACAGTCTTTGGAGAGACAAGAAGTGAGATACTTGCTGCAGAATTCCTAGCCTCTGACTTGCTCTTGTAGAAACAGTGTTTACATGGCTGGCAATATTCAGTTTCTGGTCAATGGTAACTCCAAGGAATTGATGTGGCGGGAGATGCAGTGATGATAATGTTATTGTATGTAAGGCCAATGGTTGTCATTTTTCTTGTTAGAGATAGTCATTGCCTGGCTGTTGTGAGATGCAAATGTTATTTGCCACTATTCAGCACAAGTCTGAATGTTACCCAGATCTTGCTGCTTACAGATACAAACTGTTTCAGTATCTGCAGAGCTGCGAATGGTGTTGAGCATTTTGCAATCATCGGCGAACATCCCCACTTCTGACCTTATGATGGTAGGAAGGTCATTGATGAAGCAGCTGAAGATGGTTGGGCCTAAGACACAACCCTGAGGAATTCTGGCAGGAATGTCCTGGAGCTGAGATGTTTAACGTCCAATGACCACAACCATTGTCCTTTGTGCTAGGTATGACTCCAACCAGCAGAACGTTTTCCCTGATTCCCATTGACTCATATTTTGCTAGGACTCCTTGACACCAAACTCAGTCAATTACTACCTTAATGTCAATGCATCACCTTCACTTTCTTACTTGAGCTCAGATATTTTGTCCACGTTTGGATCAAAGCTTTCATGAGCTCAACAGCTGAGTGGGCCTGGAGCAAGCAACCCAAATTGGGCTCATTAAGAAACTTATTGTTAAGTAAGTGCCACTTGATAGACTTGTTGACATCACCTTCAATCACTCTACTGATGATTATGTTGGAATGGTAATTGGCCAGATTGGATTTGTTTATTGTGGATAGGACATACTTGGGAAGTTTTCCACGTTGCTGGATAGATGCCAATGTTGTAACTGCACTGGAACAGCTTGCCTAGGGGAAAGGCTAGTTTGGAGGAAAGCCTTCAGGAGTATTGCTAGAATGTTGCAATATCCAATGCCTTCAGCCAGTTCTTGATATCACATGGAGTGAAGCAAATTGGTTGAAGGCAGGCATCCCTGATGCTTGGCATCTCAGGAGACGCCAAGATGAATTAGCACTTCACTCCATTGGCTAAATTTGCTTGCAAATACTTCAGCCTTGCTAATTGTACTGAAACCTGGTTCCACCTGCACTGAAAATGGGGATATTTGTGGAGCCTCTTCCACGAGTGAGTTGTCCAATTGTCCTCCACCGATCTGAACTGGACGTGAACGGATTGCTGAGTTTAGATTTGATCCATCAGTTGCGAGATTGCTTGCTTAGCTGTGCCTATTACATACTGTTTACATTGCTTGCTTAGCAGCATTTTTTTTTAGGTATGCCTGATGCTGTTTCTGACTTGCCCACCATTATGTGATTCACGCACTAGCACACCCAGATCCCTGTGCACCATACAGTTCTGCAATATCTCTACATTCAAATAATATGCTATGTTTCTATCCTTCCTACCAAAGCGGACAAGTTCAAATTTTCTTACATTGTACACCATATAGCAAATGTTTACCCCAACCTAAACTATCACCCTTTGAAGGCTACATTTGTCCTTGTAACAGCTGAATTTCTTACCTAACTCTGTGTCATCAGCAAATTTAACAATCATACATTTAGTTCCTTTATCCAATTAATTAATATAATTTGTAAATATTTGAGGCCCCAACACCGATCTGCTTCATGGGAAGCTCCACTCGTCACATTACGCAAACCTAAAAAGGATCCACCTCTTCTGCTCGCTGTTGCTGTTAGCGAGCTTATTTTTATTCACACTATTATGTTATCTCATGCCATGAATAATCTTTGATGTGGCAATTCTGGAAATCTGAGTACAGCACATGTACAGATTCCTCTTTACCCAAATCATTTACTATTTCCTTAAAAAATTACAGGGAGTTGGTCAAGCATAATTTCTCTTTCACAAAACCATGTTGAATCTGCCTGATTAAACTGACATTTTCTAAGTGCCCGACTCTATCCTCCTTAATAAAAATTCCAGCATTCTCCTTATGACAGTTACAATGTTGTCTGGCCTGGAGTTGCTGTTCTTGCTCGCTGTTTCTTCCTCTTGGTGGGAGGAGTTATGTTTCCCATTTTCCAAACTGATGGACCTTTCCAGAATCTACAGAATTCTGCAAAATTAAAATTGATGCATCTACAACCTCAGCAGCCAATTATTTTAAGGATTAAGTCTGTCAGCATCTAGTGCCTTGACAGTTTTCAATTCTAATAATTTTCTCAGAACTGTTTCCCTCGTGAATGCAATTGTTTTAAGATACATACTGAAACGGGACATATTGGATAACCTGGAGACAACAAGGTCAAACTGTCAGGCCCCACCTAAAGCAGAAATTAACCATCAGGGATCCCATGTCAAATTCAGTAAAAAAAAAGTGTCATCTGTGCCATGTCTGTTCTGTGCAATATTTTTGGCACTATGTTGATCTAATTGATGGTACTTAAGATGATTGTTGCCGCCACCTAAGAACAGTGAAGCCTTCATTTCTCCACTTACTGGAATATGGCACCAGGAGGAACAGGGAGGGCTCCACAATGAGACTGAAGCCTCTTGCTGTTATTACGCAGAATAGACATCTAGCTCAATTTCCAGTGAGCCTTGAGTTTTTAAAGCATCTTCAAGCATCTATTATGGTGGACCTCCCACTCACACTGATTCCTAGCACAATAAAAATTTCTTATCCTATATTTCAAAGTCATGCATTTTCAAACTTTGTCAGAAGGCTTTGAAACACCAGGTGGAGGCAATGACCACATATGTTATACTAATGGTAATAATTAGAACTATAATATTTACAACAAATATATATTGATAAAAATTATTGCTACCCTTTACTTATACAATCGGTGTATTTATGTTTCGTAAGAAATGGAATACAGAAATCTCTTGTTATTCTACTATTTAAGGTAACATTTTCAGGAAATAAAACCCAAAGCATAAAAATCCTTATAAGTTGAAGTAAAAATTAAACAGGTTACAGCTGCTTTGGAGTTTTGTGATTCTTGTTACTGTTTATTGCATTTTTGTGCTATGAAGTAGCTTTCTTGCTAATGTAGTGAATAAAAGATGTGTAGAAATAAACTGTGTAAACATTTATTGGTTCTTTATTGATATCATCTCGAACAAAGAACCAGTGAAGAGTACTTCTTTCTATTCTCTGTGTCAGCATCTATTCAATAGCACTGCATGCTTTTGCTTTCTGACAGCAAGACTTACTAATTATAGTCCTTGAACTGTCTGACTGTAAACTCCAGTTGGTTACTCCATCAACTTTTTGTTGCATTGCGCTGCTGGCAGTTTTAGAATAGATATTTAAACCTAAGTTACAATTAATAAAGCTAAGCACCGTCAAATATGTTGAGTCATGAGAGTTTTTCATTTAAAAACAATTTTTCTGCTTGGGAAACACGCCCATTGGCTATTTTGCATCTAAGGAAACTCATGGGGACACATTCAGAACACCATTTGCTTTATATGTTAGTTACTGAACAGATAGAGAGGTTAGTACTTCTGCCAATGTCATCTCCCAATGATGCAATATCAGCCATATCATAGAACTAATTCTACTGCATATCTAATTTGTTAATATTCTATCGTGCCAACCATTACAATAGGGTCTTCAAATGTAGCGAGTAATATCTTCTCTGGTGAACGCGTAGGTAAATCTGTTGCATCTGCAGAGGAAGTGACTCTTGCATTTAGAAAGCTGGAGGAAAATGCTTCATCCTCGCGATCTTCATAAAGTGCTGGGATGTTCTGGATGTTGATTAAGGGGTGAGTAGGGTTGCGGTTGAACTGGGCCTTTGTTTCACAGACATCCTTTTCTAGATTGGATGGAACTGTTACAGTTGGCAAGTTGTTTGTGTAGTTGGTAGTATAGGCTTTACTGATGGGGAGAGTTAGGCAGCTCTCTGATGAATATTTAATATTGCTTGTAGCACCTCCTTCAGACAGATTACTATCTATGAGAAATAACTTGTTAGAGTTCAGATAGTCATGAAAAGCAAACATAAAATGTCAACATTAATATTGCTTTAAACTATTGCAATCTGCAGTTAAATAACCAAAAACTGTAAGTTCATACTGTTAATATTGTAAATGACTATTTCGACTCTTATTTCAAATTATAGAGGAATAACATACACTTCTTTTACTTACATCACTTGGAGTTTACGGTTAACAGTGTTAAGAGCCAAAGTTGAAGGATTTAATGGACTCCAGAACAGTAATTTTCCCTACTGACATGGCTTTCAAACTACTGCTGCCTACAAATAACCTGTGGCCACCAGGAATATTGCAGCCATCAAGAAGGGTGAGCAGCCCATCAGAATTAAGAATTCACATGGGCATCACACCAGGGATTAAAAACAATGCAGATACAAAATCTAGATTGGGACATTCACATTAAATTAAGATAGAAATTGAAATAGCATAAGGCACTTCATAACTAGCTTTATCTGAAAAACTTTGCGATCATACTCCAAGGAACAGCATTCACAATGCAGCATTCCACAGCGCTCACATTGTTTGAAGGAAAAGATGCATTGTGATTTTTAGGAGTACAATATCAATAACAATGACAGTTGGCAATTATTTTATCACCCACCAACCTTAATTGGCCTTTCACTCAAAAATCAAACAGGCTTCTGACAACATTCCATAGCAGTGGGGTCAAGAACTGGAAATTATTCTGAGGCTGGGGACTTGATCCAAAAATGAAAATCCATCATATGATTCTCTTGCTCTCCTTCTTTCATTTCTCCTTCACATTTCTTGCCTTCACCCTGCACCTTTACATTATTTTCATTTTTCCTTTCTTTTCCACTTTATTTACCTCTGGTTTAATCTCTTTCTCCCACTGATTGTCCGTAGCAGTTTTACTTTCCCTTTAAACAGGCCACAAATTGGAAGGGAGCATTCTAGGTGGCTGAAAGAATCCAAAGAGTCAGAGGAACAGGGAAGGAACGAGAAGTATTGAAGGGAAGTAAGTGGGAATCACTGAAGTAATAAAAATAACAAGAGAGAGAAAAGCTTCTGTTCTTACATAGAGAAGCACATGGCTGTGAAGGAGTGCTGACAGTGCTCAGGAGCACACTACTCTATGGACAGACAACTTTTGTCTTTTGCACACTGACTGGGGCCAAGGTCACACTGCAGTTCCTGAGAACTCTAACCCTATTGATCAGAAGGTGATATCCATGCACGTACCTTTACTTGTTTACAATGTTTCTTATAAGAGTGGCAGGGTTCTAAAGTCTGTCTGAGGTTAGGAATGGACATAGATGGGGTTTGAAGTTCTGGCTGACTAAATGGTTTTCTGATGCAGTTCTGTCTATGTTTTAGAAGGTGTGTTTGAGGTTTGAATTTTAATGTTTTGAAATTGTTAATAAGAAGGAAAGTGTTACTTACATGCCACCACAGCCTGCTATTTCTCTCAAGTTGGAAAGCCACTGAATCTCCCTCAAACTTTGACAGCCTGCCCTGTTCCCTGACCTAACCTTAAGTGTCCATCCAAATTAAGGGAATGCTTCTGTGGAAATCGCAAAAAGAGAGTGTTTTTCCCTAATGGTGAGTTCAGGACAAAGGAACAATCTCCATTTCTGTTTTCTGACCCCTGAGGGACCAGCCCCAGGTCGCTGGGTGTGATACTCACTTAATTAGGTGGAGACTTTGTAATACAGCAGAAGTCTGAACAGTCAGTAGCCTAAACGGTGTAAGATAACACAGTGTGGAGCTGCAGGAACACAGCAGGCCAAGCAGCATCAGAGGAGCAGGAAAGCTGACGTTTCGGGCCTAGACCCTTCTTCAGAAATTAAGAAGATGTAGGGTGTGTTGTGTTTCATATAGAAAGGATAAGAGGAGTTTGGAGTCAAGTTTCTAGGTACATTTCTGATTCTTCTGCATGTTTTATAGATGTCTGCTATCTCAAACACTTTATTTTAAGACATTTATAATGGAATAGGTGAAGACCCACTCAGAGGCTTCTTATTTTTGATAGAATCTGGTTGGGTAGTAATCTTTGGCTGGAATGTGACTGTAAAAAAATTGTAAGTGCTAAGGCGTTTTACATAATGTAATCAGCAATTAACATAAATCGAAGATAATTCAAATGGAATGTTGAAAATGAAGGGAAGCAAAATACATAATGGAAAAAAGGAAAACTTACAGATGATACAGATTATGAAATAGTGCTCAGAGCACTGATACTAATCAACAAAAAGAAGCAATTTTAATATGAAAAACTGTCTGACAAAAATGACATTTTAATGAGAAAATACACATTTCAGCAAATGAAGCATACAGGTTTTTCTGTTTGGATGGCAAACATGTAAAATTTACCCACAACCAGATTTTGTCATGTTGCAACTTCCCTTGTATTGCACACATATTGAAGATTATGTTTGAGTTTTGCTGAAAAAGAGACATACTGCTGAAGCTTGGTGTCTTGCACTCATCAGGAGAAATGCAAAGCTATCAAGTTTTAACGGAAAGAGTAAACATGTACTGCAAGCACAAAAGGATGCTGAATCATTGGGAAGTGGAGTCTGGTTGGTCAAAGTGCTGACAAGGAGAATGCACCAGGAACAATTATCCCCCAAGCTTTTGTTTAAATTCAAGAAGGGCTAATCAGCCCTGGTTCATTGAAGCACAGCCATGGGGAACCCATGAGGGAATAGATAATGGTGCAATGGCTGGACATGTTCTTTCTGTTTGCATATGAATTTATATAGCTTCCAAACAGCACAAATGAGCCACAATGTGAGCCTGACAGATAATGTTAAATTAATCTTGATGATGCAAGACACAGAGCTTTGATAGCACGTTTTTTTTGATAAAATTCAATTCTGTACAACTAACAGTTTTATATTTGTTAACTATCGACTCCAAACTAACCCTTAAATGTAGAATGCCATTGGGTTCAATGTGCAACAAGAAAAAATATTTTTCAAATAATTGTATTACTTCAAGAATGAATGGGAATCTCTATTAGTGCAAGTTTGGAATCTATGTCATTTTTTTATCTCTGCAATTGCTAATGCAGACATTGTTCATCCAAGTGGGTCAGTTTGATCTCATTATTCCCTTTAAATTCCGCCGCCAAAAATATCTTTTGCCACAACTACCTGCAGAGTATATTTTGTGGCCTGTTCTCTGACTGCAAACCTCTTAATTAAAACCTTACTCAAAACGGACCTAGCGACTTATGGCGTATAAAATAATATAGTTCAAATATGCATAATGTCAGTCTGCAGAAACTGCAACTGCATTTAAAATAAACATTATCTCCGCTTATCCATTCCTTTAAGACGATTTGATTAATGAATTTTCAGTAAATTCACACTTCACCTTTGATAGGAGATGGTACATGTGTCAACATGTTCTCCTCTGAGTGTAAGAAGTTCCCATCCTGACTCTTCGAAGTGCAAGTTTCCTGATGTGGCCTGGTCTTTTTGCTGGTCACAATGCACGGATGAACATCCAAAGACAAGTGCCGACTGTGCTTTTTCTCACTATTAATAGTTGTGTTCCCTTCGCTTTTACTGGAAGATGAATCTTGAAAATATTTCGAAGTCGAGTCCAGGAGAGGAGCGGCGAGACCGTCCGTCGCTGTTTTTCGCCTTGCGGGTTTGGGTTTCTCCCCCTTGTTGTTTTCCAACTTGAAGGCACTGGAGGGCTCTCTGAAAGGCTGGTGCAGTGGGTTGGTGGTTGGGATCCATTTCATTTTCTTCCGGGGCCTCTTTATGATGAGCTGCTCGTTGCTGTCGATGTCTGCGGGGTCCACACTGGGGTCAATGGTTTGGATGCCGGCATCGCGCATGGTGGGAGTGACATCGTGGTTGGATTGGGCCAGAGCGGCCAGCAGCTGGCGCACCACGTTGTCGTACATCAGGTCACTCTCGTTGGTGATGAAGTCCAAACGGTTCAGCGACTTGATGTGGTCGCGGTTTTCGTTGCAGAACAGGGCGAGGATGTTGATGTCGCAGAATTGCGACTTCTGCCACTGCTTCTTTGTCTTGATGCCGACCTTGTGAAGCTTGTCGAAGATGAAGTTGGACTTCCTGACGATGAAAAGGTGGATGAGGTTGATCAGAATGATCAGGTTGATGAAGCACAGCAGCACAATGTCCACGATGGCGATGATGCGCTGCATTTGCACCGAAGGCAGCTTGCAATTGACATGGACATGGAGTGCCTCACTGCTGGACAGGTCAGGGGGCTCTCCCAAAGGGCAAGTGAATTCGTTCTGTTTCTGGTTGGCGTAGTACGTGCACAGGTAACTGATTGGGATGATACTGAGGAACACCACCGACAGCTGCCGCGACAGGTAGAGCCTGGCCAAGAAGTTACTCTGGCCTCGCCGCTCCAGGTATTTCTCGAACAGGTTCTGCTCCGGGCTTTTCTCCTTCTCCGCGTTCTCAATGATCTCCCTTTTCTCCTTCTCCGTGATGCCCGCCCCTTTCGATTGGATCTGCTTCTCGATTTTGGGAGCCCTCCCCTCCGCGGCGCGGTGGTAGCAGTTGTCTATCTCCTGAAGCAGGAAGTTGAGCTCCGAGGTCAGTCTGGTGGAGGCCAGGAACTCCCAGCCCAGGGCTGGGATATACATGATACCGGCGAAGGCGAGCAGCGCGTATGGGAGGAACTTGTGCTCAAACAGGGATGGCCGCTGACTCGGCTCCACACCCGGCACAGCATCTCTCAGCTCGGTCCAGCAGTATCCTCTGGCGTATAACGCCTGGTCACGGGTGAAATTGTTGGGCGTATAACAGTATATCGACTCTTCTGTATAACAGAGAGAAAAGTCACGGTTGTTTTTTTTTTAAATCCTGTCAATGGTGCTCTGTAAATTAAACATTTTAAATAACTCCATCAATTGTATTACATTTCATTTTCCAAATGTTGACATCTGCCTTGAAGTCCCAATCCTTAATTTGTTCTACTCAATTCCGTCAATCACACACATCTCGTTTCCCTTCTGTTGCATTCCTGCCAGGTTTTACTGTTTTGAATTGTCTTAAGGAAGCACGTAAACCTAATCTTCTGAAAAAGAACTTTTTTCCTCTCTATTCGAAACTGCATAAATACCAAATTATGTCTTGGGGCAACTCGTGAATCCTAGTTGGCTTTGATTGTGGGGAAGGTGCTGATAGTTCTGACAGTGTAGGTGATATTTACAACATCTACTGATCCTGCTGAGTTTTTGGGCCACATTAGGGTAGCTTCATGGATGGGCAGGCAGTGCATATGTAGGTGCCACTGGTTTTCTGACACCACCCTAGCATTGTGGCTGGGAGTGAGGGTGATGCAGGGTTACCCTCCTGAAAGTGTTGGAGAGAGAGTGCAGCACCATTGATCTCATTAAAGGCCTTGTCTCAGAGACTGACTCAAATATTCCAGTTAGCCTCCAGGTCCCTGGACGTGTCTGGGGAAGAGTTCAGATGCCAGGAGGAGGTGACATCCTGATGCCAGTGTGGGAACTAGCCCTCCAGACAGGCTATAGACACTGCCAGGGCTGAGTGGCAGCCATCAACCACCCTTTGCAGGGCATTGCTGTCTCCCTTTCCCAAACAATGGTAGCCTGACTCCTGAGGACATTTGTTAAATTTAAAGTGTTGGAGAGAGAGTGCAGCACCATCTTGGAGTACATTCTCTCTCGCTTACCTGGAAAGGCAAGTATTGGCTTTGTAAATACTGGGGGGATTCCTGTTGATCTCCCAACTTCAAGAGCCTATGAACCATCTGGATGGTAAGTCCAGCCTCTAGGCACAAATTGACCAAGAAAATCACCATGTAAGCTCCTGACCCCTATTTGACCATGACAGCAGTTTCCAGAGCCCTAGAACAGAGAGAATGTAGCACAGTGGTCAAGTTTCTGATTGTAACCTCTCCTCTGAAGAATAACTAATGTTAAAAAATTATTTATGAATAACTTCTTCAATTGTTGGGGAAATGTGATGGTCTTTTAACACTACAGCTATGCAAATTTCAATATTTAATCTTAGTCTCTACATTTCACTCGTACAAAATTTCACAAGTGGTTATGAAATATTCTTATTCAACAACTATGCAATGCTTCAACTGATTTTCACTGTAGCTTACAGGAGGCAGACTGCTGTAGTACAAAGTGACCCATAGTTATAGCTAGTACATTTTCCAGAGTTAAGATACTTTTTAATGAGGCTAAATTTAAATTAAGCTAGCGACAACCTGGAAAGCCTCCAGTTGATTGTCAGCAGGATATTTAAATTAGAGTTCAGGCGCAAAGAGGCTCCTACTCTGGAGGCAGCAAGACTTAGACTTCTTCTGGGGAAAAAGAAACAGATGTAATGAAAAATGGTCACCTAACTTTCGCGCCTAAGCTCCAAACCAACCTTATAAAGACCGCAGGAGATCTCTCTGCATGCATCAGTCATAGAATTTAACATCATGGTTATGCTTAAACAAAATTATTTTAAATTAGCCGATCTGCATAGTTTTGAATCCTCTTCAGAGATTGGTTTGAAGCAAGAAAATAATCACAACTATATCAGTTAGAAACTTCAACATTCAGATTACAAATTTACTAGAACTGTATGATATTCAATTGTCAATAGTACCTAGCTTGAGTGTTAGTTCAGTATTTGACTGTACCGTAAGAAGTGTAATAAACTGACTTGAATGGCAGGATGCTTTGCTTTTGGCATTGTAGTGTCATTTAATCTTGAAATTATTTTTTAACCTGGGCCATTTGAGATTTGATGAACTTCATGCCTCATTATTTCCTTATGTTGCAAGAGCCAATGTTTGTACAGTGCATATTGAATTCAACTTTTTAAATAAAAATAAATAATGATAAGCCACCAGTAATACCTGGCTGCAAATTTTGTGAGTGTTCAAGTCAATGGTTATTTTCATTCCATCGGGATGATGCAAGTACTATTACTAACGAAAAGAAAAGTAGGAATACATGGTTTACGTGCCACCAAATAAAGTTAATATTGTGAACCATGTTTTCATGCAATTTAATATTTGAATGAATTTTATAAAATCCAATCCTATGTGTTGGAAATGAAAGCTACATAATGGAATTGTCTAATGATTTTTAACATGTAGTTTCAGTTACTTGTGGTGAGCAGTGCATTCAGATGACTTTTTTTGCTTCTTTCAGAGGGTTTCAGCTTCACTGGCCAGGCAACATTTATTACCTAATTGCTGTGGATCTGGAGTTATATTGGGCCCCACCAGGCAAGGTCAGCTGATTTCTTTTCCAAATTTCAATGAACCAGTTGGGTGTTCGCATCATTCAAGACCCCAAAAGTGGAGACTAGTATATTCCAGATTTATTTATTTAATTCAAATTCCACTGGCTATCATAGTGGGATTTCAACACATCTGGATCACTAGTCCATTTTGACATTGTAGTCCATTTAACGCTGCAGCACCACCTCCCTGCCTGAGCTACCAAAAGACATGTAGTAAAATGAGCCATTAAGAAAGAACCATTTGGCACAAATTGAATCAGTTTTTATTCTCTCATTAATAAAGTCTTGGTTTAGGCTAACTTATCCTAAGTCTATTTATTCCAGGTTTTATCAGAGGATAACTGACATTGTATAAACAAATTAGTGGACATAGGATTTGTGCTAATGTGGTTCATTCACAATTAAGAAGGACAACCGAGCACTATGAAGCAAAGTTGCACAGTTCCATTATAATGTGTCGCACAATGTTAGGATGAACATTCGTTATTTATTTGTGTAAATTATTGATCTCAGCATTAACATTCTGAGAGACCAGTCATTTTCACTTGAGGAGTAGATGAGGCAATGGCCTAGTGGTATTTTTGCTAGACCATTAATCCGGAAACTCAGCTAATATTCTGGGGAGCTGGGTTTGAATGCCACCACGGCAGTTAGTGTTTAGGTCAATAAAAATGATCTGGAATTAAGAACCTACTGATGAATATGAGCCATCGTCAGTTTTTAGAAAAACCCATCTGGCTCATTGATGTCCTTCAGGGAAGGAAATCTGCCACCCTCATCTTCTCTGGTCTACATGTGTCTCCAGACCCACAGCAATGTGATTGACTCTCAACTGCCTTCTGAAATGGCCTAGTGAGCTCCACTCAGTTGTATCAATTGCTATGACATCTCAACAAAGAAATGCACCACCCAGCATTGTCATAAGCATCGGAAAAGACAATGGCAAACACAGTCCTGCCAATGCTGCAAAGTCCTCCTTACTAACATCTGTAGGCTAGTGCCAAAATTGAGGGAGCTGTCTCAAATACTTGTCAAGCAACAGTCTGATGTAGTCATACTCGCAGAATTGTACCTGAAAGACAATGTCCGAGATATCACCATCACCATCTCTGAATATATCCTGTTCCACCAGTAGGACAGACCAGCAGGGGTGGCCGTACAATGATATACAGTTGGGAAGGACTTGCCTTGGGAGTCCTCAACACTTATTCCGGACCCCATGAAGTCTCATGGCTTCAGGTTAAGCATGGCAAGGAAACCTCCCTCTAGTTACCACATACCATGAATCAGTACCCCTTAATGTGGAATAATACTTGGAGGAAGCAATGAGGGTGGCAACGTCATAAAATGTACTCTGGGTGGGTGATTTCAACGGTCACCTCCAAGAGTGGCTTGGCAGCAGCACTAATGATCGAGCTGGTCAAGTCCTAATGGATGTAGCTGGATAGGCTGGGTCTGTGGCAGGTGGTGAGGGATCCAACAAGAGAGGAAAACGTACTTGACCACATATTTATCAATCTGTCGGCAACAGATGTATCTGTCCATGACAGGATGTGGAAGAGTGATCACCATACAGTTCTTGTGAAGATGAAGTCTGCCTTCACGTTGTGAATACCTTCCATCGTGTAGTGTGGCACTATCACCGTGGTAAATGGAACAGGCTTTGAACCGATCTAGCACTTCAAGGGTGGGCATCCATGTGGCGCTGTGGACCATCAACAGCGGCAAAATTGTACTCCAGCACAATCTGTAACCTCACAGCCAGCATATCCCCCATTCAACCATTAGCATCAAGCCAGGGCATCAATCCTGCCTCAACAGAGAGTTCAGGAGGGCATGCCAGGAGCAGCACCAGGCATACCTACAAATGAGGTGTCAACCTGGTGAAGCTACCAAATAGGAATACTTGCATGCTAAACAGCATAAGCAGCAAGTGATAAACAGAACTAAACAAACCCATAACCAACAGATCAGATCTGGGTTCTGCAGTCCTGCCACATCCAGTCACAAATGGTGGTGGACATTTAAACAATCCATTGAAGGAGGCACTTCTGCAAATATCCCCATCTTCCATGATGGAAGAGTTCAATGTATCAGTGCAAAAGATAAGGCTGAGAAGTTTGTGGCAGTCTTCAGCTGGAAGAGCCAAGTGGATGAACTACCTCAGTCTCCTCCTGTGATCCCCAGCATCACGGGTACCAGTCTTCAGCCAATTTGATTCAATCCACATAGAGTCATAAGAGGTGAACTGTATGGAAACAGACCCTTTGGTCTAACTTGTCCATGCTGACCAGATATCCTAAATTAACATAGTCTCATTTGGCTCGTAAACCTCTATTGCTTTCCTGTTCATATACCCATGCAGATGACTTTTAAGTGTTGTAATTGTACCAGCCTCCACTACTTCCTCTGGCAGTTCATTCCATACACACACCACCTGCTGCATGAAAAAGCTTTGGTCCCTTTTAAAGCTTTCCTCTCTCACCTTAAATCTGTGCCCTCTAGATTTGGACTACCCTACCCTGGGAAAAAGACCTTGGCTGCTCACCCTATCCATGCCCCTCATGATTTTATAAACTTCCGTAAGGTCACCCCTCAGCCTCTGATGCTCCAGGGGAAAATAGCCCCACCCTAATTCAGCCTCTCCCTATAGCACAAACCCTCCATCCCTGGAAACATCCTTGTAAATCTTTTCTGAATCCTTTCAAGTTTACCAACATGTTTCCTATTACAGGGAGACCAGAACTGAATGCAATATTCCAAAATTAGCCTAACCAATGTCCTGTTCAGCTGCAACATGACCTCCCAACTCCTACACTCAACGCACTGACCAATAAAGGCAAGCGTAGCAAATGCCTTCTTCACTATCCTGTCCACCTGTGACTCCACTTTCAAGGAACTATGAACCTGCACTCCAAAGTTTCTTTGTTTGGCAACACTCCCCAGGATCTTATCATTAAGTGTATAAGTCCTGCCCTGATTTGCCTTACCAAAGTGCAGCACCTCACATGATATGATGAAACAGTTGGAGGCACTGGCTATAGAAAAAGCTACAGGACCTGTCAACTTTCTGGCAATAGTACTGAACACTTGTGCTCCTGAATGTGTCAGTCTCCCAGTCAGACGCTTCCAGTACTGCTTCAACACTGGCATCTACCCAATAACATGGAAAATTGCCCAAGTCTGTAGAAAAAAAGCAGGACAAATCCAACCCAGCTAATTACTGCCCATCAGTCTACTCTCAAGCATCAATAAGGTGATGGAAGGTGTCAGCGATAGTGCTATCAAATACACTACTCAGCAACATGCAGTTTGGGTTCAGCCAGTTTCATTCAACTCCTGACCTACAGACTTGATTCAAACATGGACAAAAGAACTGAATTCCAGAGGTCAGGTGAGAGTGACAGCCTTTGACATCAAGGCCGCATTCGACTGAGTGTGGCATCAAGGAGCCCTAGCAACACTCGACTCAATGGGAATCAGGGGCTAATTCTCTGCTGATTGAAGTCAGACCTGGCACTTAAGAAGATGGTTGTGGTTGTTGTTGGAGTCATCTCAGCTCCAGGACATCTCCGCAGGAGTTCCTCAGGGTAGTGTCCTTGGCCCAATCATCTTCAGCTGCTTTATCAATGGCCTTCCTTCCATCATAAGGTCAGAAGTGGGAATGTTCACCGATGATTGCACAATGTTCACCACTTGTGACCCCTCAGATACTGAAGCAGTCCATGTTCACATGCAACAAGATCTGGACAATATCCAGCCTTGGGTTGACAAGTAGCAAGAATCATTTGCGCCACACAAATACCAGGCTATGACCATTTCCGATGAGAGATACTCTAATCACTGCCCCTTGACATTTAATGTTGTTACTTTCAGTGAATCCCCCACCATCAACATCCTTGGGATTACTATCAACCAGAAACTCAGTTGGACTCACCACATAAACACAGTGGCTATAAGAGCAGGTCAGATGCCAGGAATACTGGGGTAAATAACTTACCTCCTAACTCCCCAAATCCTGAGCACCACCTACAAGGAGAAATCAACCTTGTGATGGAATACTCCCCACTTGCCTGGATGGGTGCAGCTTCAGCAACGCTCAAGAAGCTTGACATCATCCAGGACAAAGCAGCCCACTGGATTGGCACCACATCCACAAATATCCACTCCCTCCACCACTGACACTCAGTAGCAGCAGTGTGTATGATTTACAAGATGCAATGAAGAAATTCACTTGAGATCTGCAGACAACACCTTCCAAACCCACAACCACTTCCATCTATGAGGCCAAGAGTAGCAGTTACCAACTGCAAGTTCCACTCCAAGTCATTCTCACTTGGAAATATATCGCTGTTCCTTCACTGACACTGGGTTAAAATCCTGGAATTCCCTCCCTAGCGGCATTGTGCATCAACCCACAGCACATGGACTGCAATGGTTCAAGAAAGCAGCTCACCACCACCTTCTCAAAGGCAACTAGAGACAGGCAATAAATGCTGATCAGCCAGCAATGTCCGCATCCCACAAATGATGAAGTGTTGATAACTACTGTTATGCAATTCTGCTTTATGGTTTCATTCCAGAACACCATTGGCATGATAATAGAGAAGGTAAGCCACATACCTCGTTGGGGAAGGCTTATGATGCATCAGAAGAGAATTTTAAAAAGTTCCAATGCACCACCAAAAAATATAAGCATGTTAGTTATTTCCTAAAGTAGCCCAATCAATTAGCACTTATAAATATCCTTACATTTTACATGGTGAAAATTCATAGTCCATATTTTTGCAATTTAATGACAGGCATGGTATTAAAATACAGAAATGATCTGATCTATTGTGTTTACCTCCATGTTAACAACATTTTTGCATCTTGTTTCAAGCAACCTTTGATGAATAGCAATGGAGGTCATGGTAACAGTTAATGTAATTATTTGGTTTGCACTTTGTTGTTACAGGAATTCTTGCAGAGTTATGGGGATATTAAACAGCTTGCACTGCTGTATTTATTAATTATGCAGTAGTGAATAGAAGCAGGTGAATTTGTTGCAAAAGAATATTTAGCCATGGTGATATTACTGGAAGGTACACGTCTTCTGAGAATTCCTACCTGCCTTTCCATTTTGCTTTAGACAAGCAACATAATTAATTCAAAATAAATGTCTACCTACCATTTTAATAGTTTCCATTAGTTGTTTAGAGCTTCTGTTGAAAACAGTAATGAAGTCACCACTGATGTACACTTAAATGCATGACAGATCAAAGTGCCAAAATGTTTTCTGATGCATATTATTTACCAGTTGATGCACATTTTCCCTTTCATCCTTGCAATTCTATTGTGCATTACATAATCTAAATTCTAAAGGAGAAAGTAGTACTTTCTTCTGAGTATATGGAGGGACTTTAATGTATTTTGAATACTTCCTTACTGACATCATTTTAAATTTGATGTGGCATTTTAAAAAAAAATTGATAAAGTTACACTAGCCTATTAAATTATTTTTAATTTCACTGACAAAAATGTTGTTATGTTTAACTTATAAGGAATAAAATGTTTGTATAATTCTTTGTATTTACAGGATGCATTTTCACAAAAGAAATCATTGACATTGAATGTTAAGAAATGAGAAAAAGACAAGTGTTAAAAGATATAATCAAAGGTTTTCTTTGATGGATAGTAGAGTTGGCCAGTGAGTAAAGGGTTAGAAAGGTGCAAAGACTGTTGAATTAGGTAATCTCAACTAGTTCATTGGTTGGAATATGATAATTGGCTACAGGACCATAGGTACTTGAGGGGAATATCAGATAAGGTTTCTGCTCCTGAATGCAATGTATTTTTCCTTGCTGTAAACTCCCATGTATAAAAATGAGAATGGGATCAGTCCTGGCTGTCAGCACCTTAGTAAATCAATAAGCTGCCATCATTCGCTGTGAGGGTTAACACATTAAGATTGATCAGTTGGTAATTTACCAGAAGTGATTGGTGTGTAATGAACTTAGACCTTGCCAATGAGTCAACACATATACGGGAGAGAAAGGAAGTGGATAAAATGTGCAGAGAAGAAGTAAAAACAAAAAAAAACTTAACGTTAAGTTCAAACTCCAATCAGAACATATGCAATACCTTCCCTCTGATATGGCATTTCTGATATTGCAAAATTGGTGATGCTGACTGGGCACCCCAATGTTGTATTGCTCCCAATTATTATTTCTTTGATTTCAATCAAAATATCGGCAGAATTCCTACAGAAAAACATATATTGACTTCACGAAGCTTACAAAGAAGCAAATGGAGAAAATGTACAATGCAAACAAATCAATGTACCAAACCAGATAGTATAATGAAACATCTAGAGCAGAAACATATATTTGGCAAAGCAACAAGCAACTAATAGCTCATATAAATCAGTTATAAATAAGAAAAAAGGAGGAAGACGCTGATTGAATTTTTAAAGATGGATTGGAGATTTAATACTTATAGTTACAAAAAATTTATTACGGCTGCATGCATTAAGTGCTACATATTTTCAAAATCTGTGTAGCAATCAGGGCTAGCACATCCAAATATTAATTTAACTACTAAATGGAAACAAAAGCTGCAAAATAATACATATAACTAATACTTTCACTTGTCTCTGCTGGGAGCACCAAATCAAACTACATCCTTATTTCTATTTATGTTTGAAGAGGTTGGTCAAAATATATATCAAAAGAAACAGAACAATGAATCCATTGTCTCATCTGTAAAGGTCAATCCCTCCTTTGTTTATTTTCATTGTTTAAACTTTTCACAAGCAATATGTGCCAAATACAAACTACTGTATTCCTTATCCTATCTCTTTCTCTGAACATTATTTATATATTTTTGTTTCTTTATTTCTGTCCTTTGAGTCACATAGCTTTTCATTCTTTTGGTTGTATCCCATTCACTTCCTTCCATACAGATGCATGACTGTATGTTTGGATACAATCCTGCAGCAGTGTTCACCCTTAATTTGCCATTCTTCATGTATGAGGATTGGCAGTAAGTGTGAGTGGGCTACTATGGGGAACACTACAGCAGACTCTGATCTTGTTGTCATCCAATGGCCACAAGATATGCGCACTTCCAGCAAGTATTACCGAATTATAATAAGAACCAAGTACTTACCTGGCATCCCTTTGCAATTACAGGGGTCAGATCAGCCTGAGGTAAGATCAACTAACCTAATACAGTAAGCAGGAACAAAAACAGAAGTTGCTGGAAGCTCAGTAGGTCTGGCAGCATCTGAGAAGAAAAAATCAGAGTTGACGTTTCGGGTCTGGTGACCCTTCTTCAGGACTGAACCCGAAATGTTAACTCTGATTTTTGCTTCACAGATGCTGCCAGACCTGCTGAGCTTTACCTGCAACTTTTGTTTTTGTTCCTGATTTACAGCGTCTGCAGTTCTTTCAGTCAATACAGCAAGCAGATTGAACTTCGGAAATTTCGTGAGGCTCATGTACACACTTGGGAGCTGTCTGGGCTCTGCCTTCTCTTGATCTGAATTCACATTCAAATCACCTTAACATAAAGGTAAGCTTCCCACCAGTTTCAAAAAGCATGCCAATGTTCAGAATGATTATCTATAACTGACTGTTAAGACTGCATAACAGTTAGTCACTGCTAGCATTTCCAGTGTATGAGATTGGAAAAATACCACATACTGTATTTACATTTTGGAAGGTTGCAGTAGCCCCTTTTACAACTGAAGCAAATCTGTAATCACAAGACAGCCAGCAAAATAAGAAAGCTTCTCCCTTTGAAAAGTGAAAGCCTTTCATTGTTCAATACTACCTGAAAACGTGACAGTATCATTGAGAAAAAAGTACAAGAATAATAGCTTCCTGGCATTCTATAAGATATACTGTGAAAATAACAGTGAAATCCAGCAAAGCTGCAGATACATAGCACTTTTAGACAAGAGTACTATGTATACTGAAGTGTTTCCTCCTCCATTTCTTTCCAAAAACATGCTTTATTCATAAAACTTGTAAAAAAAATTACAGTAAATTGACTTTAATATTACATAATTTGCAATAAATTCAACTTACAGCATGTTCCACTCATAGGTGTCTTGATATGTTTTTATAATTATACATTCGATATCAGGTATACAGGCTGAGGGCAAAACATTTCACATTGAAAATTACAGAAAGAGTATTAACAATAAATGTTTCTCCTTGCATCACATTCCACTTTGAGGAGATTCAATACAATTTTAGTACTCTCTACATTTAAATGTGCATTCTTTGTAAGACTTTCCACAGTTTTCAGACCCTCAGTGTATGATGGCTGAAAGGTCTTAGACATTAGCCTTTCTCCTCTTTGGTGGTTATTATTCAAACTATTTAGAATAATAAAATGAATACAGGACAGAAAGTGGCCAATTGGCCCTTGAGGCCCGTGGTTCCAGCAATCAGGAACTTCGTCCACATGCACAGCGAGGAACAGGAGCAGCAGACAGGGAAGTGGGACATAATGCTCCTCATTGCCCAGAAGCTATAACAATATAGCATATTATGTGACCATCTGGCTGCCTACTGGACAGGTTGGCGGTTGCCATTGAGAGCTAGGTCCAGTACCCTAGCACCAGCTGAAGAGGCGCATCTGCACTCTATTGCCCCAGCCATTGGCCCTCTTTAGAGACCGACTTGGAGTGATATTGGAGGCTGCCCTTGATGTACTGTGCGAGGATCCCTCAATGGACTTCACTGAAGACTTAGAGACATTACTGATTGCTAGCTGCGCATGCAGTATGATTGCCATATAAGCTTCGGGGACATGATGAAGGTGTGAGATACAGCAAAAAGTACATCCACTTAATCGAGGACTGCTGACCCGCAAGGCAAGCTGCCTGATTTTGTGACTGCACTAATTGGCATGACAAGACAAGATAAGGCAGGGATGCTGTGAGCATGCAGTTGGCACTAAATGAGTAGTAGCTGAGAAAGCAAGTGAGCAGGCCTGAGATGTATGCTGGTCTAATTCATCAGCTGGGTGTCTGTTCCTGCATGCAAAGTGTTCCTGCTGCAGCCTTTTAATGCCAGTTGCCAGTGCACCCTGCAATGCAAGTCTGTGCTGTTAGAGCATCCTGCTGAGTATCAGAGACGTGGCATGATAGTTGTGAGGCATTGGCAAAGGCTGGACTGTGGGTGCTTGTGGTTTATGCCAGTGGATCATACTCTGAACTGTGCTTTGTTCCTGTGTAACAAAAGGGTCTTTCGGAGTAAGTGATTCGTTGAATCTGCCAGGTAGCCACTCTGATTTCCAAGTTGAATTTTCTCAACACTGAGCCTGTTTGATGAATTTGTGAAGATGGAAAACTGAGGCAGGTCAAGGCAAAAACACGGTATTTAGCAAGCAGTAATCCCCCTTAATTGGTGACTCAGCACTGCCCAGTGAGAAACGTGCTCTGCCACTTGTGAAAAGCATGAAGATGGAGCAAGATGCTCCTGATGTCAGACTTCTCGTCTGAATCTGACACAAATCTTGCCACTGCCCATGTTGCTCAGCCCCTGTAAGTTTCTGCCTAAGATATTTTCCCCGAATTCTTGTGTCAGTGCATAACAAGCATACAGACAAAATGAAAATTGTATGTTGGGAATGACAAATAGAAGTACATAATGCTGGAACTTCCCCATTTAGCAACGTCAGAAGCAGAAAGAGAAAGCAAGACTAAGATGGAGCTTTGAGTGCTGATGGTCAGCCTGTTCTGTCATAGAGTCATAGAATTGTACAGCACGGAAGCAGATCTTTTGGTCCAACATGCCCATGCCGACCAGATATCCTAAATTAATCTAGTCCCATTTGCCAGCATTTGACCCATATCCCTCTAAACCCTTCCTATTCATGTGCCCATCCAGATGCCTATTAAATGTTGTACCAGCCTCCACCACCTTCTCTGGCAGCTCATTTCACACATGCGCCACCATCTTCTGACCATCCTTGGCAGAATTTCCCCTCCCTCCACCCGAGATCTGTGAAACAGAAGATAAAACTAAACTCAGCAAACCATACTGTAATATTGCAAACCTATTTCCATGAAATACAGAAACATAGAAAATAGGAGAAGTCGGCCATTTGGCCCTTCGAGCCTGCCCCACCATTCAATATGATCATGGCTGATCATCCAGTCAATATCCTGTTCCTGCCTTCTCTCTATACCCTTTAATCCCCTTAACCCTAAAAATTAGATCAAACGCCTTCTTGAGAATATTCATTACTTTGGCTGTAACTGCTTTCTGTGGCGGAGAATTCCACAGGCTCACCATTACTGGTTGAACATATTTCTGCTCATCTCAGTCCTAAATGAGCTACTACATATTCTTCCTTTTAGTGTTTGGTAGATTGTTTTAAATTCCAATAGAATGAAAATAAGAAACATTTCTCATTCGGTGTACCTTCCAGTGGAGCAGTGAATTCAATGATTGTACTTAAACATAGCATTTAGAATGTAATTAAAAGGTTTACTACTTCTTGCTGTGAAATCTTCTTAAATGATCTTGAAAGCAACAATGTTATTTCAAATGATTGAGGTTAATTGATTAAATTATGATTTTGAAAGTTATACTTTGATTAGTGTTAAACTTGATAACAGTCAGAAAACTAATGTTGAGGGTATTAAAGGGACCAATTACATAGTGTCTTTAATTTACACGTTTTAGGAGTTTGATTTCAAGTCATAACTGTTTCAAAGCTTTTAAGCTTAAATGAAAGTTTTGAAAATTCCCATGCAAAATGGTCTTTTGTCTCTTGTATTAAGAAAGGCTTTAGCCGATTTTTTTTACTAATATTCTGAACGCAATTCAAACAGCAGGAAGTCGAGCAGTGGACATATTATGGTGCAGAATGGGCAATGTAATTCGATGCATTCACAAGTATCAAGGCAGGTGTCCATGTTCATTCAATGCTGCAGCATAAGTGCACCAATCATCTATTCTTATCATCAAGCATTGGTACATACATATATAGGCCAGAAACTGTGAAGGACTGTTGATGTGTGACATCTTTAGCTGTGTGCATAGGTTGAATAAGATTTCAACACTGCAACTTTGATTCTGTAGCATGTGCCATTCTAGTAGTGAAGCCTAATGATTTCTGCCCTAGAGTGTGATCATGATAACACTTTAAAAGTGCAAAGAATTGGTCAAGTTCATACAGTGAGTTATTTTGTGTTACAGTTGCAGCTTAATTGGTAGCGCATTTGTCTCTGAATCAATCACAAAGTTTTAAGTTAAGGTTCCAGGTCAGGGCTTGACCATAAAAATCAAGGCTATCATTGCAGTGCAGTTCCAAGGGAGCATTGCATTATCATGTGTGTTGTCTTTCAGATGAGACATTAAACCAAGGACCCAAATCCATGTCTGAGTAGATGTAAAAGATTCGACACCCTATTTCATCTGAGATTTTCAGGCTTGTAATGTTAACTTAGTTTCTGTCTCCACAAATGTTGCCCATCCTGCTAAGTGTTTCTAGCAATTTCTGTGTTGCTTTCAAATTTCCAGTATCCAGAGTGTTTTATATTCGCAATAAAAATATTTGTGTTTAATTTTAATGACATTGAAATTTTTTGATGTGTTGGAGGTTGACAGCCTAATACGGTACCTTTCTCTTTCTACATTCTTCAAGTTAAGGGTCAATGGGCTGAGAAGTGGCAGGTTGAATTTATTTTGGATAAATGCAAGGTATTGCATTTTGGTAAAATGAATAAGGGCAGGACTTATACAGTTAATGATAGGGCCTTTGCTAGGGTTGTCGAACAGAGAGACTTAAGGATTCAGGTACATAGTTCTACGAAAGTTACGTTGCAGGTAGACGGAGTGGTTAAGAAAGCATTTAGCACACTTGCTTTCATTGCTTAGATCATTGAGTATAGGAATTATGACATCGTAGTGAGATTGTACAGGACATTGGTGAGGCCACATTTGGAGTATTGTGTACAGTTCTGGTTGCCCTGCTGTAGGAAGGCTATTATTAAATTGGAGAGTGTTCAGAAAAGATTTATCAGGATATTGCTGGGTCTAGAGGATTTATGTTTTAAGGACGGGCTGGGACTTCTTTCCCTGGAGCATAGGAGGCTGACCTGATAGAGGTTTATAAAATCATGAGAGGCATAGATAAGGTGAATAGCAAAGGTCTCTTCCCCAGGAGGTGAGTTCAAAACTAGGGGGGTAATTTTTAAGGTGAGGAAAAAAAAGATTTAAAAGGGACCTGAGAGGCAATGTTTTTACACAGAGGGTGGTTTATAGGTGGGATAAACTGCCAGGAGAAGTGGTAGATGCAGATACAGTTACAACATTTAAAAGACATGTTCACATGTACATGAATAGGAAATGTTTAAAGGGATATGGGCCAAGGGCAGTCAAGTGGGACTAGTTTAGTTTGGGAAACTTAGTCGGCATGGACAAGTTGGACGGAAGGATCTGTTTTCATGCTGTAGGACTCGATTCTATGACTTGTAAGGACAGTGAGTTTTCAGATATACTTTCAGAAGGCTGGGTGAGGGTGACCTCAAGTCATTTATCACTCTTCAATATTATCCACACACACCCATCTGATTGGATTTTGGAAACATCATGCAGGATGGTGCTCTACAGTCTTATGCTAAATAAATCTAGTGGCCTTTCAGGTTGCTGGGAGAACTCTAATGTTCATCTTTGAATAGTGCAGAAGAATATTTAAATTCCACTGAAAGACCGGATGGGGCCTCAGTTTGATGTTTCGTCCAAAAGACAGCACTCTCGATATGCATCACCTATTTAATATCAAAAGCTCTACATAACAATAACATTTTCACACAATCATGCAGTTATATGATTAGGGTGGAAAGAAATCATTCCAATTAGGATCGACGTGTGGAAGAATTAACAGCAAAGCTTAATCAATTCAGTGTTACCTATCATCTTTGTTGGTAGTTGGATCAATAACAATATCTGTCAAGTATATAATTAGACAACTAAAGTGCGACTGAGCCTGCATGGCTGGTGGGACCCTGATTTATATATATATTTATGATGCAGACTTTCACATTCTCAAGAAAAAGCAGTGTTAAAAATTTTATGGTTGGGAAACAAGAAAAAAGTATCTGGCTTGGAGTTCAACTCCCGTTGAGCTTTATATTTCTCTGTTTCCAACTGCTGACACTTCATATCCAGCACCGAGTAATACATAGGCTGGCAGCTAAATCAGAAACACTCATATAGGACTTGTTTAAATAACTGTTGAAAACCATATGTACTTACAATTTACATTATTATTGACAACTACAATGTGCAGTTTGTTGTTCTGATAGGATCTTATCTTTTTAATTCATGTTGGTTATTTATTAATAAGTTATTACTGAAGGACACTCCATCTATGCCCTATAGAAGTGTACACCAAAGATTTTTCTGTGGTCCTCTCAATGGTAAATTGCAAATGGTTAACATAAATACATTCCTAGTCAGCTGGTGAAGCCACAACGATATTATCTGATTCCAAAAATTTAGTAAACAAAATTCACAGCCATCCACATATGAATTCGATCTAACCAAAACAAAATCATAGTTTTTAACAGAATGAGGGTGGAATTAATTTTGGGTGATCGTGCCAAACAGGTGGTATAGAATCAGCTACTCCATTTCCCTGGGAGGACTGTAAAGGAAGCTTCAATGTCCTTAAACTGAATTTATACAACCATCCAAGATGAATTACATTCTGGCCATGTATGATAGTTTATGGATAAGCAATCTCAATCAATAATCTCTTCTATGGACTAGTATTAGCACGTAAGTGAGCCTGGCCAAAAGGCAGTGAAACACTGCTAGGAAAAATTCTAATGGACTCTAAGTTAGTTTATGAAGATTGTTCCTGACTCTAAAATAGAAAAGTAAAACACAGCTTTTCTTTTGGTCATGATAAATCATGAGAAATTTATGAGAGGCAGAGGACACAAATACAAATTAAGCATTGGGCTCTTCCTCAGATCTGTACTTTACCAGATGAACTAAGAATAAGATTTCAAATGTATTAACCACAGTGATAAGAGAAGTTCAAAGTATTAAAGAATCTTCAGGTGTGCACCATGGCAACATAATCACTAAGTTCACTGGATTTTTAAAATTCATTTATGGAATGTGGGCATCACTGGTTAGGCCAGAATATGTTGTGAATCCCTACTTGTCCTTGAGAAGTGATAGTGAACCATGTTCTTGAATCACCATAGTACATGGGGTGCCAGTACACCCACAGTGATGTTCGGAAAGGAGTTGTATAAAATTTATTTGGACATAAAATGATTTTTTGACCCAAAATTGCCAAGTAGTTAAGTTAAAATCAAGGGCAATGAAACCACTATGTGAGGGTCTCATTATCTCGTTCTTCAGGCGAATTCTAGGGTCATGCATGATTGTTTTCTACTGGAGTATGTGTAACAAAGGAACTTTACTTCAGAAACTAAAGCAAACTATTATAGTTGCTCGAATCTGCAATTAAAATAGCTCAATTTGAAAATACTCAGTGGGTCAAGCAGCATCTGTGGAAAGAGAAACAAATGTCTCAGATCAAAGATTCTTTCGATTGGAAACACTAACCCTGTTACTTCCACACCACATGTTGCCTGAACTATTGCGTCTTTCCACACTTTCTCTAACTGCACTACAAAGTTGTTTCACTTTGCAAAGGACAGTATATCTTCTATTTATTTTTGCTTTCAAATAACTGCACAGTGAAGCCTACTAAAATTGAATGAATGTTATTAAGTGTTCAAGGAACAATGATGTATATATTTTTTGATGGAATTATCTACTGTAACTTGCGAATGTCTAGGAATGCCTGTGTTTGTGTCCAATTCATGTTTAGCCCAAAGTTTTAAACAGTTGTCTTCATTTAAGAAGCATACATCTTCCCAGAGGTGGAAGACAATGGAAAACCAGTTAGTACACTTAGATGGTAAGACTACTACAGAAAGTCTTTATTGGGTTGGAGAACTTTAGAGAATTGTAACTTTTTAAAAGTAGTATGAATATCTTCTTTAATACGTATTTTAAAATCAGTAATCTTGTCACCCTATTTAAGAGATTTGTTTCTAGTCACTAAAGAAGGTTGTGTCGCAGTCCTAAAATTCAGATATTAAAACTTCTTAACATTAAAAATGTAAAATAAGCAGATAATGTTAAGGTATTTATTCATTTCTATATAGTAACACACTAAATGAATAGTCATTTAACAATTATGTAGGGTTCTTAGCTAACATCTTCTGTTGCCAATAGTACGATGGTCACTAAAGCACTACTGAATTTACAAACTATTTACTGTTCACTTGTGTGGTGTAACAACCAGAAACTCTATATATAGGACACTGCACCAATAGCATATAACAACAAAATCCCTCATGAATATGAAAGATTCATACTTACTGCAGGCATATATCAGTTCTGAAATCTGAAAGAACAGTTCCTGTGCAACGTCAATGTGTACTATAGCAGCACTGTCAGAAATAAAATCTGATTATAATGTTTTATTTCTCTGACTGACGCAAATTAGAAGACTGATGATGTGCAGGAGTTAACCTTTTGAACTGGATCTATATTATGTTGCCTGCTCAGCATCAATTTTCCATACAGCAACCTTCCAAACAGAATAAAAAAGTTAAAATGTTACACATTATAAAACATTTGAGAACAGTGCCTAGTAATAACAATACTTTTTCAAAGAGACTGAGAGATAAAGAAGGAGAGTGAATTGGAAATCAGAAGATTGGTTATTGCTGGCCTAAAGCAGGATCTATTTCACCCTGTAACAGTATAAAGTAATGGCTTACATTTTCATCATGTAAATGACAGAAAATCATTGGATGCCCCTGCAGCTCTTGAATCCCTCCTCTGATATTGTAATTATGCTCCCAAACTCCCAAAAGATCTTAATCATAGAATCAAAGAATTGCTACAGTACAGAAGGAGGCCATTTGGCCCATTGAGTCTGCACCAACCCTTCAAAGTGCATCTTTCTCAGAGCCAGCCCCTATCCCGTAACCTTGCATTTACCATGGATAATCCACCTAGCCTGCACATTCGTAGACACTATGGGGCAATTCAGCATGACTAATCCACCTAACCTGCACATCTTTGGATTATGGGAGGAAACTGGAGTACCTGGTGGAAACCCACGCAGACACGGGGAAAACGTACAAATTCCACACAGACAGTCACCCTGGAATCAAACCCAGGTCCCTGGCAGGGACCAACCCTGGGATTATTCTGTTTGTTCACACTACTTTATAATTTTCTAAATCATTACACCATAGAAGCAAGTAGCAAGTAGTTTGAATCTAGTTTTGTGCAATGAAAGAGATTCATTGCTAACTTATTTGTAAATAAGTCTCTAAGGAAGAGAGATCATAATATTATTTTACATTATTTTGATGGTGATTTAGTTCAGACCGAGGCAATTATGTTAAATCCGAACAAAACAAACTACATAGTTAAGAGAGACAAATTGATTAAGATGAGTTAACCATTGAAAACATTAATTCCTAATTAACAAAGAAGAAACATTTTCTTATGGAATTAAAATCACGTAGAATAAGTGGTCAAAGTGTGGGTTAAGAAGAAAAGTTAAAGACAGGATTAAATTGAAACAAGAAGCTCATAATATTGTAAAAGAAAAAACTAACAAGTGTGAGGATTGGGAGGATTTTAGAATTCAGCAAAGGTTAGCCAAGAAGTTGATAAGAAAAGGATAGGAACTTAATCAGGCAAGAGACATAAAAACAGACTGAAAAGTTCTAGAAGTTTATAAAGGGAAGAGATTAGTGACAGTAAATATGTGTCCCTTAGAAGCAGAGATAGGAAGACAATGTCAGAGGCATTAAATCAGAGCTTTCTATCTGTCCTCATGATAGAAGAGACAAAAAATATTACTGTATGGAAGCAGTGGGGAACCAAGCAATTAGTGAGAATGTGGAATTTAGCAAAACTAGTGTTAATAAAAATGGAGTGCTCCAGAATTAATGATACTGAAAAGTCAACAAATACTTGCTAGACCTCATTGTCTACACTCGAGAGGTTTATAATAGGTGACTACAGAAACTGTTAATGCATTCATCTTGATCTTGTTGTAAAAATGGCAATTTCTGAAATGTTGCCTATGGTTTGGATGGTAACAAATAAAACATCACTATTCAAGAAAGGAGGGAGGATTATTTTGAACCTCCAGACATTTTTATTAAATGATTTAAAGGGCAAGAATTTTAAGCATGTTTAGCTTAACAGCACCATTTGACAGAAGATTTTTACAAATCCTCTTGACACATGATAGGTAGCTCTTACAAATCGTCATGTTAACTGATTTGAAGTACTTCAGTAACACCATGCCTTTCATTGAAGACTGGGATCACATTTACTGGTCTACAGTCCATCAGTGTGGTATTAGTAGAGGCACAGAGGCTATTAAACTGAACCCTTTGCCCTTTCCTCGATTGTTTCAGGATGCATTTAATCTAACATGATCTTTATTACAGGCACCTAGAACAGTTTTTTCACTCTTTGCTCAATGAAAAGCTTAACTGGCTCTTTAAGTTATTGATGAAAGAGTATTTGCATATATAATGTTGCGCATATAATGAGAATCCTTTTTACAATTCTGAAACAGCTAGCAAGCTACCTAATTGTTATAAATGAGGACTTGTTGATAAATTCATCTGAGAAGAAGCACAATGGTTTTGAAAGATGACTGTGAATAAAGCCTTTTCAGAGGAAAACATATTGGAAAATTGATTGTTGGTTTTTGCTGCAAGAAAAATCACTCCCTCCCCCCTCCACAACACCACCCCCCCAATCCCCAACCAGCTACCGCACCACTCCAACATAACATTAGGCAACATTTGGGGCGGATGCATGCCAGAGCATGCCCACCACCGACAGGGAATATAGAAGAAGTAAAATGACTTCAAAGAAAATTTTTTGCAATGTCCAGAGTTGGCGCAAATCTTCTTAGATTCTCTTGAAGAGATAAGGACTGTATTTAGGTAGTTTTAGTGTTGGAGACTGCACTAGAAATTGAGAAGTGTTACATTGACAATTGGTGGCAATGTTTTGGAAGATACTTTTCCAGGCTTACAAATGGAGGATTTTTAAAAAATTAATTAAAGGGATGTGTATACCCCTAGCAACGTTGGTATTTATTCTCCATCTCTAATTGCTATTATAGCAGTTTTGATACAACTGAGTGGCTTACTAGGCCATTTCAGGGGGCAGTTGAAAGTCAACCTCATTGCTGTAAGTCCAGACTCCATTTAGGCCCAGATCAGGTAAGGATGGCAGATTTCCTTCTCTAAAGGATCTTAATGAACCAGATGGGCTTTTACACCAATCCAGCAACTTCATGGTCACCGAACACTAGTGTTTGCTCTTTATTCCAGTTTATTTAATATACTGAATTTAAATTTCCCAGCTGCCATGGCAGGATTTGAATTCCTGTTTCCGAATTACTAGTCCAGTAGCATAAGAACTATGATACCACAGCCTGTAGATATTTTCTAATCAACCTATTCAGAGATCTTATTACCTACCTCTAGAGCAGGGGGTATTTGAATTAGGACCCCCATCCCCAGTCCAGAGCTATGGACACTATCACTGCACCACAAGATCCCATAAGCATATCCTGTATGATTTATGTAGTGATAATCATTGATGTAACAGGTAATAGTACCACTCTCTCCTGACACAATCCAGGAGTGGATATCAAAATATCGTCCATTCTCAGGTACCAATTTTGCATTCTTTAATTTGAATGGATGACAGTCATGGTTTTGGAATGTGCAACCTCCCAATGTATGTAAGAAGCAGAGTTTAGAGTTTTATCTCAATGTTACCCCTCATTGATCTAGGCTGTCCTAAACACCATTCTTGTAATCCTAACTCAAATCTGTTCTTCAGGCAGATTTTTATTTTCAGACGTCACTTTGCAGGTTTGAATCCAAATTTCCTGGAATGGTTGTTGAGAGCAAAACTAAGTTGGAGTCTGATAAATCTTCCAAAATAATCTGTCTCTGATCAGATCAACTCAAAGTAAGCACCAACAACCTGAGTAGGTGGGCTGTGGGAATGATATAGAGAGTGAGGTGGTTACCTGGGAGAGAGCTACAGCTGGATAGGATGAATAGCCAGGGTCTTTTTCCCAGGGTGGGGGAGTCGAGGGCTGGAGGGTTTAGGTTTAAGGTGAGATGGGAAAGATATAAAAGGGACCTAAGGGATAACTTCTTCATGCAAAGGGTGGTGCATGTATGGAATGAGCTGTGAGAGGAAGTTGTGGAGGCTGGTACAATTACAACATTTAAAAGGCACCTGGATGGAGAGGTTTGGAGGGATATGGACCAAATGCTGGCAAATGGGATCTGATTAATTTAGGATATTGGTCAACATGGACAAGTTGGACTGAAGGGTCTGTTTCTGTGCTGTACAACTCTATGACTAAAAACCCAACAGATAAAATAGCCATCAGTGTCACATGGGAAATGAAGGAAATAGAGATAATCAAAAGTTCTAATTTTCACTGTGCCCAAAAAGTTGAACCAAAAAGTTTCAATTTCAGCTCAGAGTCAGCTTTACTGCACCTCAGAATAAATGTAATACTTCTTCCTGGGCAAGTACTGACCCTGGATCCAGTTCCTAGCAGACACAGAAGCCCACACTGCCTTTGGCATCAGGTTGATTTTGCAGATCGGTTCCTTACAAGATCAGACCTGAGTTGCAATTTCAAATGGGACTCTACTACCTTCCATGACTTGTTCTGCTCACCTGTTCAAATGAATGGGTTAATATAGGGACATGGTGGGAAGGAAATGAGATTGCCGGGGCAGGCAGGGTGGTGATAATTGAAACCTCTTCATGTCATTTGCTCTCCTTCTGTCAGATCAGTATCCACCATGTGAGGGTAGTTAACATATGGTAGTTATGTAAACGCCATTTGCACTTTTCTATCCTGTGCAACAACAGTTAGTCCCCGCTAGTTTGTTAGGCACCAATAATTTTGATTGGCTTCTTATTTTGCTGGGAGAATTAACCCTTCCATGTGATCCATTTTCCAACCCAGGCAGAATGTTACCTTCTCCAACAAAGTGAAAAATATATAGCTAATGGCTGTAGATCAACAATATTTACGACATTGGTGCAACATAGAGTTATTTAAGATTGCACAGATTACACAAGGAAAGCCTGCAATAATTACTCCGAAGAATGCTTCTTCAAGCCCAAGTCCAGCTTTCTGTGGCTATTTAGGAGTGGTGAACTACCTGGAAGGTGGCAACTGAACTGGCCTACCTGTTTAATAAGGAGTTACCTAATCAATCATCAGTTTTTCTGTCACTGGTGGATTTTAGAGACAAACAGAGATTACCTGAGGGATTAACAGCTATTTATGTTTGCAACCTTATCTCAGAGGTACTGTATTTCTTTATAACAATCTATCAACTTTTGGTACCAATTAGCACTTACAGTCCCAGTGGGAGAAAACTCTTACAGGGAAGATTCAAGAATTAACTGATCATTTGGATAAGATAGCCAAGAATTAAAGAAATAGAAGTAATTTTTTATTTCCTGAATTTGCAGATAATATGTGATATATAACGATAATGAACTCATTTTGTTTATATTTTTGGTTGCTTCCCCAAAATACCATTAGTGCACTAAGCCTGGAACAACCTAACATTGCCTAACTGTTCCAAATGATAGAGGCAGAATACTGCAGCATGACCTATGGTTTGCAGCATGGCTTGTGGCACCTTTGCATTATCCTTTTAGCACAGGAGTCAGAATATGATGAGGTATAATATCAGACTAAAGCCTTGACTCAAGAGGTGATGATGGTGGTTGTCTCAGACCAATCACCTCAGCCCAAAAGCATTGATGCTTTCTTTTGTCATGACAGTTTCTCAAGACCACAGTTCTTCGGCTGCTTCATTACTAACCTGCTCTCCATCATAAGTTCAGAAGTAGGCATGTTTGCTGATGATTGCATGGTACACAACTACATACTGAAGCAGTCCATGTTCATATGCAACATGACAACATTCAGGCTAATCAGTGACAAGTAACATTCGCACCACACGGGTGTCAGGCAATGACCATCTCCAACAAGACAGAATATAAAGAAATACCTGGGACATGACTGAATCCTCCACCAACAACATCTTGGCAATTGGACTGATCAAAAACTTAAAAGGATCCACTACGTTTAACTGTGGATACAAGACAAATTTAGAAGTTGAGTTTTCAAGTAATACATCTCCTGACTTCCAAGGCCTTTTTAATATTGTAAAATATGTCTTACTTGCAATGGAATACTCCTTGGTTGCCTGGATGAGTGTAGCTCTAATAACACTCAAGAGGTTTGATAGCATCCAGGACAAAGCTGCTGGTTGGAATGGAACTCATCCCATCACCCTTAAGCTTCATTCTCTCCATCACCAGCACAACATGGCTGCAGGGTGTACAATCAACCAGGTGCACTGCAGCAATTCACCAGGGTTCTCTGACAGCAAGCCCATGACCACTACCACTTAGAAGGTTCAAGGCAGCAGATGCATGGGAACATCACCACCTGCAAGTTCCCCTTCAAGCCACTCACTATCCTGACTTCGAAATATATCATCATTCCTTCAACTTTGCTGGGTCAAACTGCTTGATAACAGCACTGTGAGTATTTGTTCGCCACATTGTCTGAAACTGTTTAAAAAGGCAGCTCACCTCCACTTATCAGGGGAAATTAAAATGGACAACAAAAGCTAGCATTGCTAATGATGTTAACCTCTTAGGAATACATTACAAAATGAAGTTGACCAGTATTCCCTGAGCAGAGAATGAGAATACTACATCTGACTCCTTTGAAACAGGCCTCCCTGCCATCACAAAACAATAAAAACAACTGACTAGTGAGCTGCTACTCTCGGTTATCCTGTGAATAGGATTATTGTTTGTGTTTACATGCAGATTAATTCACTGCATATACAAAAGGGGATTCATAGAATCCCTACAGTGTGGAAACAGGCCCTTTAGCCCAACAAGTCCACACTGAACCTCAGAGCATCACACCCAGACCCATCCCCCTATAACCCACACCTCCCTGAACACTACGGGCAATTTAGCACGGCCAATCCACCTAACCTGCACATCTTTGGACTGTGGGAGGAAACCCATGCAGACACAGGGAGAATGTGCAAACTCCACACAGACAGTCACCTGAGGCTGGGATTGAACCTGGGTCCCTGGTGCTGTGAGGCAGCAGTACTAATCACTGTGCCACCCCTTATCACAAGGATTTTTATAGAGTAGCCCCAATTAGGAACAATATTTATTATACAAAGAATATGTTGCTATACTTAATCTATTATGCAGTTATAAATGAGATTTTTTTTTAAATTTTAGGACTATTTAAAGAATTAACTACTTGGTTCTTAGATTTTTGAAATGTTACTAAATAAGGATTTTAATAATAACTCTTAAATAAGTATAATAGGATGATGCACATGTTTCAAAACACTTGTGGGGGGGAGACTTGGAGTTATTAATTAGTATTGTGGGTGGAGAGGTACTCAGATGAAAGGTTCCTTTGACATAAAAAATTGAGGAGATTTGGGTAAATGTATTCTAGTTAATGCTGAAAATCCCCCAGTCTTAAAGCTACATTAATGTGCATGAATCCAGATTATAGATGTATCAGAGCATAAATACAGAGTTAACTCCAGGACAAGGTGTTGCATAATGGTTAGCCCTGATACAATTCCATGGACATTATCTTATAACGTTCAAGTTTCATCACTTCTTGGATTAGCATCACTGATCAACCCTGCAGGCAAATCCACATTTTCATGATCAGTTTACTTTCATTATCCAATTTCCAGTTGATACAGTAGCTTTTGATTCTCTTTAAAGATACTTCAGTCACCCTCCCTCAGCAAAAATGCCGTAATATCACCAAGTAAACCCTTCTTTGTTAATCCTCCTTGACATGGATTTGTGTGTAGGAAAATTCCCCATGCTTCTATTTTCCTCCTGTAAATCTCAATAAATACAATGAACATCCTTTATCTGTGAGGAAAATGTGGGTAATATTGCTAGTATATTCTACTTGGAAGATTTTTCTTACTGCCTAGATATTGTATTACATAGCCAGACAAATGCCTGTCTTGGGCATGTGTTCCTCTTACAGGAAGCATTACTCATAGGAAGCTTACTCAGCCAAATTTTATTAATTCAGATTCCCAAAGCAGCACCCTTCTCTTGGAAATTGATATCTCTTTTACTAAATCAGCCTAGAACAAGCAAACTGATATCCTTAAACAGAAAGGTAACCATTGCAAACGTTTTCCATGTGTAATGCTTATTAACTACATATTAAGTTTATAAAGCACAGATGACAAATTATATATATGCACCCATTCATTTCCACTATATCAACCAAAAAAGATGCAAATTGCTAATGGATCATTTTGGTTTATGAAACTTTCTTTACAGTTTGTTGAAATATGCCATATACAGTATATACTTCCATTAGAAAAATGCTTCAAAAAATGATACACCAGTGGAGTTCTCCAGGTGGAACTCACCTGCTTTCATGTGTGAGCCCCTGATCTTGGTGATAGTGATGATCCCTGCACCATCAGTCAACTAGTTCAGATGGAGCTATCAATGAAGTATGTTTCCATTGCCATAAGTTGCCTACTGCTATGTTTAGTTCAGATCTGAACTTTAACCAATTTTGCTTATTCGTGTGTGTCACTGTCAAGGCTAGGATTGGTTTACCATCTCTAATTGCCACTGAAATATGTGCCCAGCAAGGCTAAGTCAGAGGGCAATTAAGAGATAACCACATTGCTGTGCTTCAAGTCACACATATACCAGTCCAAGTAAGGAAAGCCAATTTTCTTCCCTAAAGACATTAGAGAAACAGTTGGGTTTTTACAATTGATTATAGTTCCGTGGTCACTATCACTGAGGCAAGCTATAATTTCCAGATTTATTAATTTACTTTAAATTCAGCCAGCTGCTCTGGTGGGCTTTAAACCTATGTCACCAGTGCATTAGTGTGGGCCTCTGCTTTACTAGTCATGAGATAATACCAAAATGCCATTATCTCTGAGAAGGATAAAGGAGAGGTAAAACAGAATTAGGAGAATTTCAATCATTTGGTTTTATGTATTACATATTCATCTCTTTGGAAAACTGATAATTTCAAGTAGAGAAGATGGTGTTTATTAGCCTAACAGGATAGTACAGTAATACAAAATAATGCAGATCTTAGCAAAAACAAAATATGCAGAGTTATAACAGTTCTAGATCTGTTAAAATGTATAGTCAAATGTGCTTGATTCATGGAACGTATTGAACAAACTAGGCCAACACTATTTCATAACTTACCTGCATCCCTCCATTATCACAACTGAAAACTTCATCTAGATAGTGATCACTTCACAATTTGGTTTCTCTTATGATTTTCTCACAGTCTATCATAAAATCTATCCTATAGAAACTTGCAGCTCCATATCCTTGACTATACCATATTTCACATGAAAGTCCTTGCCCAAGTTCTTCACTTTACTCTACCCTTTAAGCAAAGTTTTCAATTGCTATGCCTTTGGACACAGTGAAACATTCTCTCACTTGCATTGTTGCTTATTTACCTCCACTTCCAAATGCTTCCTTCAACTCTGTGTCTTCAACTACACCTCCAAGTTACTGATGGAACCTTGACATATTATATTTAGATCCATTCTCTCATGGCTAGCCTCCTGCTGCAGATTATGGTTTCCTGCTTTTGCATAGCTTGCAGGTGTTCCACATTAATATCTGTGAAGAGTTTCCTGTCCGTGGTGATCACAATGCAGCATTTTGCTTAACTTTATGGATCTTCTGGACAATTTGTAATCAATGCACGCTAATCAATCTAAACAGGCAAGAATCGTTTTAACACTCTGCTGAGTGGCTTAGTCCTGTGTCTTGACAGGTTGATTCTTTGCTGGTTGGACAGGGACACCAGCCATGATGCATTCTATTGTCACAACTGTAAGATGCTAACTACTCATTCCTCCTCTTCTTTTAGCAGCTGTGTCTTATTTGATTTCTCCAGAATAACACTACCTAGGAATCATTCATGATGTACGTTACTTTCTGAAAGGAATTCTGCACAATTCACACAGTAAGGGAATAGCAATGCACCTGTTTAGGATTGCTCTTGATTCAACAAATAACTACATTTTCACATTCTTTCATGTTGGTATACAGGGAGAGAAGCAGGGGTTCTAAGCAGAGGAGAGGGAGTTGGGAGGAATTGGACAGAAAGGATAGTGGACAAGGTGGAGGGAAGAGAATATTAGCTGTCTCAATATAATAATCATCTACCACATACACATAGAGATACTGAAAATTGAGGCAGTTACATTCTACTTCATTTTCCCTTTATATTATCATTTTACATCTTAGGGGTATTAGCTTCAGTGGCCTCCTTAATGGAGCTGAGCACAGAAAAGTATTTGACTTTGAAATGACGAACGTGGGTCTCTTGAGAATCCTGTGACAATTGGCTGAATGGAGTAGTGATCCTCAGAATTACTGGCAGTGTACAGCAGATGGTTTTTGTGGATCTCACAACATTTCTTCCTGATTCTCCCCGATGATATCACGCCTCACTTCTTATTTTTCTGATTTGTCCAGTTATCTACCTATATGACAGTAAATTTGAATCTTGCGGAATTCATCTTGAAGTTAATGCATGTCCTCAGTGCTCCTGAACCCAATTTTTTTCTCCATTTGGAGACTTTACAATGATCAATGCATTTGAGATACACACCAGAAGGTTCTCTATATTGCATTCACACTCATAAAGATTTTTTTACTGATATCTTAATAAAGAAACATAGGAGCAGCTTATATTGTCATTCAATTAGTTCATGGCCAATTTGTACCTAAATTCCATTTTACTTTTGATATCTTCACCTGACAAAAATCTATCTCTGTTATGGATTTTTCAATTGGCTTTGAGTGAACACCAGTTTGTGGATGTGAGCTCCAGGTTTCTACTATCCTTTAATGAAAAAAATGATTCCTCACATCTTCTCTGATCAGAGTGGCTCCTATCTTAAGCATATTCTCTATTAAGAATTCATCACCAGACGATCTTCTCCACCTAACCTATTTAAATATTTAAAATAGTTTGGTGGTACAGGACTTGAGTATTGCTGAAGAAAAGCACATTTTGTCAAAGCTTTTCAACTTGCACTTATTGGGACAGTTCAAAAGAGTATTGAAAAAGGGGAAAAAGACAATTTTCTCTAAAGAGAAAGTGTTGTTCAGTTGGCAAGGTGATACTGAATCATCCCATATAAATCCAAGATCAAAGGCTTTGACATAATGTGTCTTTTGTCAGCAAAGAAAACCTCAATTATATCATCCATTATCATCTATTCCAGGAAAACATGCTAACACAATCTGGACTCATAATCTAATTCATTTAGCCTGAGTACCAATCTGGTGTATCTGTGCTCCATTCCCTCCAAAACCAATATATTTTTCCCCGCGTACAGTGCACAGAACTGAATATAGTCCTTCAGAAGGTGCATTCTAAGTGACAAATAATCCTGACTTGGAAATGTATAGCTGTTCCTTTAGAGTTGTTGGGTCAAAATCCTGGAAATCCATCACTGACAGCACCATGTGTGCAAGTACACCAAACCGATCGCAGTAATTCCTGAAGGCAGTTGATTATCACCTCCTCAAGGCAATTAGGGGTGGGTAATAAATATTGGAATTGCCGGTAATGCTCATATCCCATGGAAGAATATAAAAAAGAAAGTGGACTAACCAGACCTTCATAAAAGTGCTGTGTAATTTCAATCTCTTTGTATTTCAGACACGTTGAGAAAGAGTTAATACAAATTAGCCAGTAAGGTACCTTGTTATTTTTTGTGCCTGTTCACACACTTAAGTGACTCCTATACATCCCTAAATCTTTCTACTCCACCACAGTTCATAGCTTTCTACCATTCCTCGCTCTTCCCTACACTGTGCTTCAATTGCCACAGATTCACCCACCCACTAAACAGCCCTTTGCAAGCTTCTACTCCTATCTACACTGTTTATTCTGCTTCTTAACAAGATGCCATTAACAAACCTAGAAATACAATTTGCAAATCCTTTATCCAAGCTACTTACAAATATTGTGAAATATTGAAGTGCCAGTGCAGATTTCTAGGGACACCAATGGTCACATCCTGACAATTATAGTGCTTACTTATCCGTCTCTCTCTATGGCCTACCTACTAAGCAAATCGCTAGCTGTGCCAATAGGTTGTCTTTATATCCATGAGCTTTAATTTTTGCTAACAGTTCCGACTTGCATGGAATTATCCTAAGTAACTTCTAGATGTGCATATAAACAGCATCCATAGAAAGCACCTCAACTAGCATGTCAGCCTCAGTCATCTGATGTGGTCTGTAGCTTAATACATAGGTTTTGGATTTTTCACCTGTCACATTCTCCCACCCACACATCACCTTCCCACATTTGACATTATTGTGCATGTTTAGCTATAAACAATGCCCAAACAGTGTTTCTCCCACTTAATGTGAAGTTTCCTGAACCTGTTTTTGAACTGGAGTAAAAGACAGTGGTAGATATAGGCTAGTTCACACTTTCTACATGTTATTTCACCTTCCCATATCCACGGTTGAGACACTAAGATAAATCATATATCCTGCCTGCCTGACAGAAGTTGAGGCAAGTAAAATGAGTTTGGTAATTTCCTACCTGCATTGCATGTGGATTCCACCTTTCATTTTGATCTGTTTTTCTGTGAATATACTGCAGCTCGTGGAGCCTTCTTTAAAGATACAATTCATTGACATCAACAGGTCCAGATTATAGTTTTCACTCTGGCTTGTGAAGTGAGATCATTGTGAACTTTCTAGCAGATGAAGACACAAGGAAAAGGACTTGGGACCAGAATTAGTCATTTAATCTAATTTTTATGTTTTTCCCCAACTGGAGCCAGGAGGAGCTGAAGTGCTGGGGGGATCACAAGGAAAGATTAGGCCTGACCTTCCCCAGACTTCTTCTAAGCTCCTGTGAAAACCCTGCACCCGATATAATAGAGCTTCTTGCTGTGGTCCAAGTGTTGGAAAATGGGATTAGAATAGTTAGATGGCTGTTTTTGACTGGCGTGATGAGCCGAACAGATGATGAACAGACGTGATGGGCCGAAGGGCCTTTCATTAGGCTGTAGAAATTGTGCTGCCTTGACATGAATGTAACATTGCTGATATTTCAGATGAGCAGCTCACCAGCTGTTGAGACCCAGTGCCAAGCCTCTACTATCCAGGCTGGTGGGTGGCTGTGGGCAGGAGGAATGGTGGTTACCACCTCCCACTGCCTCCACTGACACTTGCCTGGATACTAATTCAGTCAGATGCTGTGGAGCATCCTGTGAACTCAGGCTATTTGACTAATTCCAAAAGGAGGTTTAACAGCTTTTAAAAACTGTCAAACTGAGTAGCGGGATTTACAGATTTCCTTTGTGGAGAGAGTTGGAATGGTGATTTTTTTCCACTCTCAGGGAATAGTTAAAGGAAAGGATGAGCTATCACAAAAGAGCAAGACACTGAGTTTAGTTCAAATTAAACTCGCAAAATGATGACCACTGGATTCCTCTTCTCTTTTAAATATCTAGAGTTCTATTATTTTTTGTAAAAAAATGAGTAAACACAGATAATATGGTTCTTACTTCTTTAAGTTCTGGATATGTATTTTTACAGTGATAGATTCCCAAAGAATTTTATTAGATTTTTGAAATGAATCAGAGAATATTACACCTTAGAAGATTCATAATGTTCATGGAACCATTCTGTCCATTGTTGTCCCACCTGATCATGAAATATTCCTTACCATTAATAACACTAACTTACATTTTATGAGTCATATCACTAAGTATTCTGAGCTTTCTCAGCTCCATTTCTTCTCCATGAAGAATTTATTATGTCAATAACTGCCACTTCACTGGCAATATATTGTTATTGTCTATCGCATTTAACTCCCAACAGATCATTAGTTAGCTTTCAGCCTTTTATTTGCATTAGTATCCTTGATTTGAAGAAGTTTATTTTCCTTGGTTCTCAGTTATTGTTGGTATTTGAACCTCTGACAGGAGAGAGGAACATACAAAATGTCTAATACAAATGCAAAGAATACTACACTTCCTGCAGACTGTGAGAGATAAAAGGAACAGTGAAGCAACACAAGGAAAGCAGTAAGAGGGGAATATGAGTAATAATTTATGAAGGATATAAATGGACAAAACTAAATGTTTTAAGCAAGTAAAGTGGGTTGGTTAGAGTAATGTGCATGCTTTAAGAAGAGACAGAGGTGACAATGTAACAAAAAGGTCAGGAGATAGTAGACATGCCAATTATTTGCTTTATATTGGCCTTCAGCATACAGAATGGGAAATAATGTACAAAGGCTATGAAGAGTAAAAACAAATCAAGGAATAGAAATGTACTAGATTTGAATGGTTAAAATTGTTAGGAAGGAAAATAATAAACAAAAAACTAGATAAATTTCCAAGATCTATTAGCTTCCATTTGAGGGTGCTAAAAGAGGGAACTGAGAAAAATTACACATGTACTAAATTCCCTCAATTCAGGAACTGTCCTCTTTGAGTGTAAAATTGTCAGTCACTGCATTATTTAAATGTTGGAAAGATAAACAGAGAAATAATAGATCTATTAGCTCAATGTAGGGAAGATACTAGAATTTGTTATTAAGAACAGTGTAAGTCAGCATTTAAGAAAATGTGAATTGATCATAGAAATCAAAATAGACCTGTGACGGACTATCATGTCTAATGTGTACAAAGGAATCTTTGAGGAAGTACATAACACATTAGGTAAGGGTATGTCCAAACATCTTCTACGGAAGGAATTCCAGATCTCTGTTCCTCAGAGTTCTGCATAAGAGATACTAACGAAAAGGTATATGAATTTGGAGGCAGCCCACTGGAATGGGTTAAGAAATTGGTTAGAAGATAAGAAACAATGAGTATGGATATTGCATATCATCCAAGTTAACAAAATGTGACATGGAATGTCTCCAAGAAATCAGTGCTGCCTCTTAAGCTATTCACTGTATTTATAAATGATTTAGATGAGGGATTACAAAGTCGTTTACGTAAGTCTGCTTGTGACACCAAGTTACCTGGTACAGTAAATAGGATAGGTGGAGGCAGAAGGTTGCAAAGTGACTGATAAGTTACATAAATGGGCACAACTGTGGGAGATGTGCAAAGTCATGCACTGTCTCAACTAATGGTTGAACCAAAAACAAAGGGCATCATCTTAAAATTAGTGATAGGACAACCAGAGAAAATATCTGGCACTTCTTCACACAAAGGGTTGTTGAAATCAGAATTTCTCTTCAAAAATCTTAGCTTGAATGAAAGTTTCAAACCTGAGACTAATAAATTTTTGTTAGACATGGTTATTATAAAGTATAGAATCTGTGTGAGTGGATTAAAATTCAGACTCTTTCTATCATATTGCCCTTTAAAATGATTCACTCAATTCATCTGAGCAGTTGTAATGTAGAAATAGCACAGTTGAACTTTGTATACACTCGTATATCATTCAGCTTTTTTTTAGACTTCCAATGCAAAATTATTACTTTAAATGAAGAGTCAATAATTTCATGAGCTGTCTGCAAATATTTTTCTAAAAACTGCAGAACAATATACCATACTGACCATACATTCCAGACAGTCAGAAAGTGAAAGATGTGTGTACTATTTCACAGGGTCCCAAATGTTATTGCCCAAACAATCATCCAGGATATTAAAGATTTTGACTGGCCTTAATCACCCAGACTTTGCAAGACTGCTCCATTAGTAATGAAGCCTTTGTATACAGGCTTATGCAACTTTCACTAATAGCAGAAAAAATACATCTAATGTATGTGGCATTTTCCTAGATGATGACTGCTGGTACCTTGTGGTTTTTCCCACCCCTACCAATATGTGGTGCTGGGTGGGGTTTGTTTGAGGTAGTGATAATCACTAGGATCTGAGGGAGCTGGTACAGATACATCTGTTCCCTCCATAAGCTAAAGTTTGTCTCAAAAATTTTGACTTGTGACTAAAGCTTGATAAGCTGTGAAAGCTTGTCTCTAGCCACAGACTGTGAGACATCAGAAGAATGCATGAAGTGAATGTAACATAAACATTCACCCCTTCAAATCCATCACTTTATGCAACACAATACAACAGCTTGCATTTATAAAGCACTTACAACGTAAAGCACATACCAACCTAAACGAAGAAACAGATATTAGGAGAGGTGATAAATAACTTTGCCAAAGCCACAGCTTTTAAGGATGGTCTTAAAAAATAAAGGTAGTGAGACAGAAAAGTTTAAGGAGGGAATTCAGAGTTTATGGCCTAGGTGCCTGAAGGCACAATTGTCAAAGGTGTAAGGAAGAAGGGATAAAGGATAAGTCACCAGAGAAATATACACGTTCAGAGGGTTATTGGGCCACAAGAAGTCACCGAGAAAGGATGGGGCAAGGCCAAGAAGCAATTTGAACATGAGGATGAGAATCATAAAAGAAAGACATTCAGAAATGGGTGGCCAAGTCAGTGTGCACAGGTCTACTACTACTCGGCAAAAGTAGCAGAGCACACAGCTTGCAAGATGCAGCTGGCTGCAGTGCCACAAGACCTGAGCTGCCATAGTAAGATTACTACTCATAACTTAGTTTCCTTTAACTGTTCATCACTGGGACTTCCAAAACTGACAAGCTTTCGCCTCCCACTTCTCATCACTCTCCTCATAGCAGCAAACCACTGAATCTTCTGCAGTTGCTAAAAACTCTGTAGCTGCTACTGTCTCCACAATTCCTCCCCTCACCCCTAGTGCTTGATTCTTTGTGGCCAATGGGCAAGTACCTCAAGGAAATACCTGAAAAGGTTAATAAGCATGTAAGACTGTAAGTAGGTGTTTGCAAATGGAACAGTTTAGCTTCCAAGCTTTACTGCAATGAATGATGAAATAAACCATTGCAAAACAGCTGATGTTGTCCAGCAATTAATTTGCATTGGTGTTGGTGTTCCAGGTGAGGGCATGCATCAGCTGGGAAAGGTTTGATACTTGCAAGTGCTTCAGGGTGTATGGAGAAGGGATGTTAATTAAATGAAAATGTTCATTGATGACTTGCATCTGTAAGGCTATGGAAGCTGTCATCATTTCTGGTCCTTATCCTTCTTGTTGATTTTTTTGTTTTCTGAGTCAGCTCCTTGGCTTCTTTCCTTAGTCAAGCAAAGTTGTGAAAGAAATTAGCAAGGCATGGCAATTCTGGATAACTGCTTGGAACTCTACCGACTGAACAGATATTTCCAGAGAATGCCAATGGTTTGTCTTCAATTAGAACACTGGCTGAGGTGCAGCTTTGATTGTTGCATATTTAGCATTTCTGCCATGACGCAAACTATCAAAGGATATTCCTTTACATCAAGTAGCCAACCTAACACTCAATGAAAAAGTTGAAAAACAATGGGCATTTGAGGGTTGGCACAGCACAAAGGTGAATCTGGCACTTCCACAACACAATCTGGGGAAAGAGTTCTTCACTGATCACATGGTCCTTGCTTGAATATTAAATAAGCTTAGCATTATTTACAGAAAACTACTCAGGATAATTAAACTATTGCAGTCCACGGACCTTCTGCTGTATGTGCAAAATTGCAAATCAATATTCACCTCCGTGCTATCTGCCCCAGTTACCCTGTATAGAGAGAAACCTAATCCTTTACCTTTTGCAACCCAAAGGCCCATATAAACGTACAACCAACAAGTTGTCTTGACAACTTTGATGTGTAATATGCAAAATCTCTATTTACATTGTATTTATGCACTTATTAAAAAAGAGCTGTGTATGTTCATCATCATATCATGGATGCAATCTGAAACTAAACAAAATGAAGAGACATAACATGGTTCTTTTCAAATCATTTATATATCACTCTCCATTCAACAAATTAGGCAATGACAAAATGATTAAAATATCTTTATTGATGTTTATAGAATTCCAACAGTGTGGAAACACACCATTCAGCCTATGCTAATCCTCCAAAGAGCATCCCACCCAGACCTACCTCCCCTATCCAAACCCATAACACTGTAATTGCCCCTGATAATCCACCTAACCTGCACATCTTTGACCTGTTGGAGGAAATCAGACTCCTGGAGGAAACCCACACAGACACAGGGAGAATGTGCAAACTCCCTGCAGACAGTCACCTGAGGGTAGAATTGAACCATGTTTCCTGGCAGTGTGAGGCTATAGTGCTAACCATTGAGCCACTGTGCCACTCAAATGTTAATGACAACAAAAGCGTACTCTCAAAGTGTTTCTGATAACACAGCATGAAGCTGGAGGAACCCAACAGGTCAGGCAGCATCAGAGGAGCAAGAACGTTGACATTTTGGGTCGGGACCCTTCTTCAGAAATTTTCAGACATTTTCTGAAGAAGGGTCCTGACTCGAAACGTCAACTTTCCTAGTCCTCAGATGCTGCCTGACCTGCTGTGTTCCTCCAGCTTCACACTGTGTTATCTCTGACTCCAGCATTGGCAGTTCTTACTATCTCTCAAAGTGTTTCTGATCCTTGTGAATAGCAGTTAGCTGAGAAAATTGCCTTTCTTGGATGGTGGAGGAATAAACTGCACTTGATATCTTTACTTCTGGTCTGGAATGGTTTCAAGCATCTACATGGAGAACTCAAAGATTTGTACCAGAACTTGCAAAAATAACATGTTTCACCGAGGCTTCAAAATAATCTACCAATATGTGACATCACTTTATGATTGATGTCCCAAGCTTTGCTCCATAATGGACTGCAATACCTCTTCCACAACACCTGCTCTAAAATCAGTTTCAGCAGTTTGAATACATTTAACATAGTCAATCCAGGTGTCACTAAGGATTTAATACCAGCCATTATGTTAATGAACAAGAATCAATTAGATTTCAGCTGTACGGAATCCAACATAACCACAAATCTCAGTGATACAGCCTTCATCTATAATTCTGTATATGTTTAATTGCAAATCTACAATTCAGTACTCCTGGCCTGAAATTAATGTGATCTTGCTCCATAGATATTGTTAGATCCTCTGTGCCAATTACATGCTCATGTAAAAGTACTGCAGCTGGTATCACAGTTTCTGTATTGGTGCTTGTAGTACAGGTGCTTCTGAAGGTGTTCTTTTTTTTGCATTCTAATGCCTGGTGGAAAGGCAGATGCTGTATCGTTCCAATGGATCCATCTGATCTGTGGAGGCAATAAAGGTAGCACAAGTATCTCACAATTAGGCATAAAATCTATGGTTAGCAGTAGAATACTATTGCATCAAACAAAAGCTAATAAATCCATTTATTTAAACATCACAACAGACCACTTAATATTTGCATCTACGGAGACATATACTTTGGGAAGACACTTACCAACTCAGCTAATGTGTTCTCGCCTCAAACTCTCCATTCCATTTCAAGGTTACCAAGCTGAGTAACTCACCCTCCCCTCAGCCGGTACGAGTTTTTCCTTTGGTTCAGGATCTCTTCTGATTGGTTGCTGAATGAATATTTTCTTCTGCCTTTGTTTGCTCAAATCATTAATCACTCCAGATGACATACTATTTCCCTTTTGCTATCAGCAACCGTATTCAGCTACTTAGTGACTTCTTTTTGAGACTTCTGACTATATTGTTAGATTCAGTATTGTTCCAGAGTAATTAACCATCAAGGCCCATAGCATAGGGTCTTTGACAATGAATCTTCCATTTATCTCTACAATGCTTTGATTAGATACAGTTCTTAATCTCTAAGAAGTTATGTTATCTGCACACCAAAGACTACTTTGGGGTCAATAACTTAGTTTTCAAAGAATTCAGGCATATAACAATAGTTGTTCACATTCTAGGATAGCAATAACAATTCACTACTGACATTAGGATGCATTAGGCTTAAAAATGCAGCTATTGCCTCGTGTTACTGAATAGAATCAATTCTTGATCAAAATATTATTTTTGCATGCAAACCAACTAATAAAATTCTGAAGATATAATAAGGTCAAGTAATGAACACCACTTTTATATATGATACAAAATAACTGATTCAGTACATCACTTAACTGTGTTAGAATTTAAATTTTGGCACCAATGCAGTCATTGCTTCTCCACCATTTTACCAATCCTCTTATGTTTCAAACATGTACATAAGATAATCATTTGCTTTGAGTTATTTTCATTTAATTTCAAACTTAACAGTTTTGTCTCTAATCTGATTGATCCTACACTAATCAGAATCACTAACTTGACAACATGTAACAGTGCTTAATTTTGCAAGATCATTGATTCTATCACAAGTATGCAAATTAACTGCTTGTGGGATCAGTGCACAGTTGGTGACCCTAATATACCTCTAACAAAAAGAACTGGAAAAATACAGGCAAGCTGGTTCTCTTCCTCAAGACTCAGATAAAGATCCACCAGTAACTCAAGAAACATCACTGCTCATGACTGAAAAAATAGGAACCCAAGAACATCCCTGCACAAATTAAATGAATAAAACTAACAATGCATCAGGAATGGTAAGGCAGTTCCAGAAGGATGTGGAGGTTTTGAAGACGGTCCAGAAAATGTTTACCAGGATGTTGCCTGGTTTGGAGGGTATTAACTACGAGGAGAGATTGGACAAACTTAGTTTGTTTTCACTTGAATGTCAAAGGATGAGGGGTGACTTGATAGAAGTTTACAAAATTATGAGAGGCATGGATAGAATGGATAGTCGGAGTCTTTTTCCTGGGGTAGAAATGGCAATTACGAGGGGACATAGGTTTAAGGTAAAAGGGGGTAAATTTAAAGGAGATGTGAGAGGCAAGTTTTTTTGCACAAAGTGTGGTAAGTGCCTAGAATGCACTGCCAGAGGAGATGATAGAAGCAGATACAATAGCATGTTTAAGAGACCTCTTGACAGATACATGAATAGACAGGGAATGGAGGGATACAGACTGTGGGGAGGCAAAATGTTTTATAGTTTAGAAATGCATCTTGTGTCAGCGCAGTCTTTGTGGGTTGAAGGTCCTGTTCCTGTGCTATACTGTTCTTTGTTCTTTGTTTGTGTGTAATCCATTGCTGCTTCATTATGAGTTCAATCAGCATAACAAGTTATTAAACTGAATTCCATTCATTTGCTAAGATGTGAGCTATCACCAAAAATGACCATGAAAGGACACAAGGACATAAGAATATAACAACTAGGAGCAGGAGTAGGCAATTCAGCCCCTCACACCTGCTCCAACATTTGATACGATCATGGCTGATCTCATCTTGGCTTCAACTCCAGTTTCCTTCCCAGTGTCCATAGCCCTTCAACCCATTAATGATTAAAAACATGTCTATCTCCTTCTTAAATTTACTCAAGATCCCAGCATCCATTGCACTCTTGCATAATAAATTCCACAGATTCATGACCTTTAGAGAGGAGTAATTTCTCCCCATCTCTGTTTTAAATCTGCTACCCCTATGCTTCCTCGTTCCAGATTGACCCACATGGGGAAACATTTGTTAATCCCCTTTAGCATCTTCTATACCTCAATTAGATCACCTCTTACTCTTCTGAACTCCAGAGAGTATAGGCCTAACCTGTTCAATCTCTCTTTATTAGCCAAGCCCTTCATCTCTAGAACCAATCTAATGAACCTCATCTGAACTGTCTCCAATGCAACTACATTCCTCCTAAAGTAATGGTATCAAAACTGTATGCAATACTCCAGGTGCGGTCTGACTAATTCCTTGTACAGTTGCAGCAACACTTCCCTACTTTTATACTCTATTCCATCAGCAGTAAATACCAAAATTCCATTTGCCTTCCTTATTACCTGCTACATTCGCATACTAGTTTTCTGCAATTCATACATGAGGACATTCAGATCCCTCTGCACTGAAGCACTCTGAAGTTTCTCTCCATTTAGATAAGTTGCCTTTCTATTCCTCTGACAAAAACGGATACCTCACCCTTAACCGCATTCAACATCATTAGCCAAATTTTGTCCCATTCCCCAACCTACCCATATTCATTTTAAAATTTCTTATTTCTTAATTGCAACTTACTTTCCCACCAATTTTAGTCTCATCTGCAAAAACATCAGTAAAATAGTACTTTATATCCCCAATCCAAGTCATTAATTTAGAATGTAAATAATTGGGGGCCAAGTATCAAAACCCCACTAGTCATGTTTTACCAACCTGAAAATGACCGATTTATCCCAACTCTGCTTTCTGTTGATTAACCAAAAGAAGCTGCTGGATTTTTCCAAAAAAATTATTTGTTTCAGTAATGCACTTCTGAGACGAACTCTGCCACACTTGTCTAGTTGTTACAGTTCCACATTATGTGTTTAATGCTTAATGCTCTCAGGGCCACAAATAGTCTCACCCAGATTACCCATGTCCCAGAAATATCTAAAATGCCTGCACAAATACACACATTAGAATGGACTATCATGTAAACTACGGGCTAAAAAAATACACATAACACAAGTATTTAAAAGAAGTGTGTAATCATTCGCTTCACTTTTAAAAGTTTATTGCTTGACTACTAATAGTTAAATGGTAGACTGCTTTACCTTTTTGAAGATTCAACAATTGACTTCATAATGTCAAGGACCAAAAAGCAAGAATGGAATAAGTGAAACAAAAAAAAATGCATTATTTTTGGATTTTCCTGTCTTTTGGAAAGAATGGGCTGAGCAGAGAAATGTAAATATTTGTACTGAGGGATAAGTTTTAATTAATTAATGACATAATATGCTTATATGCAGAAAAGGTTTCAAAGGGTACTTCAGACTGGTTAACTTTCAGTAACAACTGAATGGTGCAGACTATTTGTAGTTCATGTGTGATCTATAGATTTTAATTAAAAAGCCTTGGTTTACAAATCTCAACAAAAATGTCTTACAAGTTTTTAACGCAACCGTCCTTTAAGGGAGACATACATGATTGTTTATTCTCCACTCACCAAAATGGAAATTTGTTTGTGTTGCTTTAAATGGTCGATTTTCATTATAAACAGAAAAAGAAATGATGCCAATTGCATGGAAATGCGTCACTTGCACAAATCTTTTCAGAAGGAAGATAAATCAGGGTCTTTCACCCAGACTTTCGCAGATGTAAATAAATTTGACAAATGCCTCTCATGAAGCAGAGGTCTCACCATGTAGGTTTAAAATCACACAAAGGAGAGCTAAGGCACTGTTTACGAGGTGCTTTGATGGGCTGTGCCTTTCAGTAGCTTGACATAAACACACTTGAATCATATCCTATATCCTGTGAAGCAGTTACAGTTTGGGAGGGCGGGCTTATCATGCAGAATGCAGCAGTTTACGTATAATGCTACTCCTTAAAGTGGCACCACTGCCTCAGTCTGTTCATTTTGAAGGTCAGATGTCAACAATAAAGAGTCCCAATGAAAGTTCTAATTAACAGGGAGATGGAGCTAAGCGCCACAGAAGGGCACAAGATGAGAGTGAAGCGTGAATGTGACTGCGGTTGGCTCACTGGATCTTCCGTCAGGCAAAATAAGGGAAATATACACTAGAAATGGCTGAGAATGCTGCCCTGGAACAACAGTTTTAACATGATTGCCAATGGTGTTGGGTTGTATACTTCTCGATCTTCTTACCTGCAAAATTTTTAGTAAATACCAATGTGACTAAGAGGATGGGGATAATGACAGTCCCGATGGACACTACTCTGTCGAAGGGGAGTTCTAGCTTTAGTTGAACCATGAAGGCTGCAAAGGGCGAACCTTTCTCATCTTGTTGGCCCGGAAGGATCAGCTCCTTGAGCTTTTCTCCAGCTAACAGCGCAGTAGCCATGTCTGGTTGGTGATCTATGATGTTGTGCATTCGTCACTGAGTGCAGATCTGATTCCTAGAACCGGCTTGCGCTGGATCTTCCTTTGCTGGAAAGCGACTGATTTCCCGTAAAGATCGCTTTCTGTTAACATATTAACAACAACAACAAAAAAAGAAGCATCATGTTCAGATATGCGGATCGTGACACACGCCAAATATCAGGGTAAAAAAAGCACTTCGATCATCAGCCAGTTAGTAGAAAACACTACATCATTGCACCAAGACACATCCCAGGTCGCTCAGTTATAGTAGAACACTATCTTTAATTCCCTCCCTCTTCATTGACTAAAACCATCCTGAAGCATTAGTTTACTGACTACACCAACATATTAAAGTGTGTTAAAAAATAGAAAATCCACTATCTTCTCACAGCAACATATTATCCAAAATAAAGCGAAACTGTTCTACGTATCATACATTCAACTTTTTTAAAAATGGGCTCACCGAGACAGTAAGATCAGAAGTGTTAAAATCAGCTGTTTCTCAAATCTTCATTCTTTGATGAGCCGTAATGATCGAGCCTTCACTGTTGCGGCTCGATTTCTCATTGAGAAGGCGACAATTGGAGTTTACCATTTGCCCTCATCATTCAGAAATGCACGATGTAGGTTTTTTTTGTTGTCTCCCGCGGTGTAATCCCCTCTGTTTTATCTGACGACCAGCGAGCCGATCGGAAAGAGCAGGGAGAATACTTCCAAACGGCGCCCGATGTCCAGGAAGAGCGGCAGCAACAGCTGAGGCAAGCCTGCTGCAAAACAGAACTGGTTTTCAGCACCATAGCCAGCTCCTATCGCTGCGGCTGTGCTCCATTCATTCCTGTGGCTGGCGAGGTAAACACGTGAAACTGCAGCGAAGATGCCATTCCACAGCTGGATGGGCAGCTGTCCAAGAGAACTCCGTCCAATTCCGGCTTCACATCACACAGTCAATCAGTTGCCTCTTAAGGCTCACCGTGTGCTGCACACTCAACAACAAATCGCTTGGATCCACTCCCACGATTCAAGCTGCGATCCGGCTGCTTGCTGGAGTCCTTAGTTTTTTTTTTAACCTGCAGCACGTTTGTGGAAAACGCATTTCCAGGTTTGGTCTCCAGGAAACAGCATGCCTGACTCATGACGTGTCTGTTCGCTTGCCTGTTATTGTATTAGGAAACACATTGCTCACATTGAAACTGTAGTCTATTGTTCTTTCTTAAAATAAACACATTAATTAGCATTATTGATGTCCAAGTGTGTGATATTCACATCAAACTTGCAGCTTGATAAAAGATTGTTCTCAGCATAAACAGTCCGTACCCTTTCGTTCATTCGTATCACAGTGCTCACGGACACAACTCTCAAAGCAACAACACCTCACTAACGTCACATTTCTATTTTTCCAAAAAAAAAGTTGCAGCACGATTGGATTAGATTAGAAAAAAGGACCGTGATGCATGAATACCCCTCGTTCTGACGCAGGCAGCGTGTTAACTTTATGTTCATTGAACTGATACAAACAGGAGTCCCGCTCTATCCGCCCACTGAGTGGCTGCACCGAGCCCCAGACTCAGCGCAAGGTAAACATCACATGAAGCCAGCCTGATTCTCTTACATTCTGACTGCAGTAGGTTTAGGGAGCTGGTTAACAGGAGCCACTCCGAGCAGCAAGGGGATTGGAAAGGGGATAGGAGAATGCCCCAAGGTTCGCCCATCGAGTACTGGAGGCATTGATGCAGGAGAGACAGAAAAAGGGCGAGTTCCCTTTCCCTTTGCGGGTGGGTGTGGAGGATGGGTTAAGGTGTGTTGGGATCGGTGATTGCTCGGTGGCTGTTCAGGCACTCAGATATTACGAAGGATGTAGCAGCAGGTAGCTGAAGTGGCCAATGCCAGCAGCCTAAGCCTGAGAGCCTAGATATTGTACACACAGAGCCATCATATGGATGGTCAAGGTGATTGAATGCATAAATGAATCATAAGGCTCACATAACCCTGCATTTGCTGCCGCTCCTCCACTCACCTGCTAACAGCCTGTATGAAGCAAAACTCAGACCTCACAGGCCCAACTTTACCCATACTACTTCAAGCCAGACACTCTCAGTCTGTGCACAAACATCTCAGATTCATTCGCCAATCGCACCACACTCAACTCCTTCCTCTCACTGTTGCAGGACAAGGTGACCCATAACACCAAGAGATGGCAGCTAACCAGTGAGGTATAGAATGGATGCCTGAACTCAACTCTATGTGGTGCAAGCAATCATTGGAGCAGCCAGAACAGAGGCTGGGTTGAAATGATTTATGGGTGTACACACATACAAACATGACAGGTGGAGCAGAGGTGGGTCATTTTACCCTCCAACCTGCTCTGCCTTTTAATCAGATAATGTCAGAAAACACGCAACACCAGGTTATAGTCCAACAGTTTATTTGAGTTTTCTGAGTGCTGCTCCTTCATTGGGTGATGTGCAACCATCTGAGTAAAAAATTCTCCTCAAGGCAGAAATTGAGAGATTTCTAGAGAATAATAATATTAAGGAATATGGAAATAGTGTGAGAAAGTGGCTTTGAAGTAATGATCAGCCATGTATAACTGAACAGTGGAATGGACTCAATGAGCTGAATGGCCTACTTCTGTTCCTATGTTTCAATCATTTTTGCTTCAAAATGGATAATCAGATATAAAATAGCCTGCTCTTATAGTTCTGCAGCATACTGTACTAAGAAACAGTCCCCGATGCATTGTAGAAATTCATCTTCTATGTAATCCTTGTGTATTTGATTGTCCAGTCAATATGCAGACTAAAATCACCCATTAGAACAATAGTGTCCTTCTTATGTGCTGCCATTATTCCCCAATATACTTTATCCTACAGTGTGACAACTCTTTGAGGACCTACCAATGGCTCCACTCATGACTTCTTTCCATTGCCACTCCTTATTTTGACCTAAACTGATTCCATATGATGATTTATTCCACATCTAGCACTCCTGACCACCACAATCTTACCTTGTTTTATATAATAGAGATATCCCAGCACCTTTCACTTTGGGCACATTGAATATCCTTGAATATAAAGTTTTAGTCACCCTGAAGCCACATTCCTGTCACAACTATCAAGTCATATTCATTTAATTCTATTTCTGCCAACAACTCATCTGTCTAATTACAAATTCTGCAAGCATTTAGATAAAGAGCTTTAAGCTTTGACTTTGTATCATTTTACTCATTTTGATTCTAAGTTATGATGTGGAGGTGCCGGGGTTGGACTGGGGTGGACAAAGTCAGAAGTCACATGACACAAGGTTTCAGCCCAACAGGTTTATTTGAAATCACAAGCTTTCAGAGCAGTGCTCTTTTGTCACATTAAGGCTGACCATTGCTTTTCTATTTAATTAATTAATTTGGATCTTAACTATTTTAAAGGATGTTTTTAACTGAACCCTTCAGCTGTAATAAAAGGTTGACATACCATAGAGTTGTACTCATTATTGAGAAAAGATAAGTGGTGGTTTAACTTGAGGGTACCATGCCTCAGGCAAGGGGAGAGGTTAAGAACAAGAATCCTTTGTGGTAACCTCAACCAGTATGGGAATTGAACCCATACTGTTGGCATTACTCTGCATAGCAAACCAGCCATCCAACTAACTGAGCTAACTGACCTCCATGCTCAGTTATAATAAAGCTTCCTAATTGAACACAATTGACCAAATGAAAGGCATTGAAGAAATAGTGACCAGTTACGTACCTGTTTTCCTGTGATATCACATTTCAGCTCTTACAGGAAGAAGCAACTTTAAGGAGCTCTCTGCTGCCAGTTTTTAATCTTCTGCCACCACTGCCTTTCTCATGCAGGCCTGCTGTCTCTTCGAGAAGCTGCTAACTCAGTGCTTTCTGCTGGTGTTTATGAAGCTGCTGGCCTCTCACTCTCCTGTGCTGGTTTAGAAGAATGCCAATGATGAAAGAAAATTACACAACCATCACACTAAAATTATGTTATGTGCTTTGGCAGGAAAAGTACAGGTATAGACTATTTTCTAAATGGGGAAAGGCTTCAGAAATCTGAAGCACAAAAGGGACTTGGGAATCCTCATTCAGGATTCTCTTAAGGTTAACATGCTGGTTCATTTGACAGTTAGAGAGGCAATACAATGTTAGCAAACACTTCAAGAGGGCTAGAATAAAAGAACAGAAATGTACAGGTAAGGCTGCAAAGGGCTCTGGTCAAACTGCATTTGGAATGTAGTGACCAGTTGTGGGCCCCTTATCTGAGGAAAGATGTGCTGGCATTGGAGGGGGTCCAGACGACATTAACAAGAATGATCCCAGGGATGAATGTCTTGTCGTATACAGAGTGGGTCTATAATTGGTGAAGTTTAGAATGATGAGTGGGGAAGGGGGATCTGATTGAAATTTACAGAATACTGAGAGGCTTGGATAGAGTGGATGTGGATAAAATGCTTCCACTATTAGGGGAGACTAGGACCAGACTGCACAGGCTCAGACAACTGTTTAGAACTGAGATGGGAGGAATTTCTTCAGCCAGAGGGTGGTTAATCTGTGGAACTCATTGCTGCAGAAGGCTGTGTAGGCTATGTCATTAAGTGTATTTAAGGCAGAGCTAGATAGTTTCTTGATTGGTAAGGGGATCAGTGGCTATGGAGAGAAAGCAGGACAATGGGGTTGAGAAACATATCAGCCATGATTGAACAGTGGAGCAGATTCAATGGGCCGAATGGCCTAATTCTACTCATATGTCTCATGGTCACATAATTTTACGTCAGCCATTTGAAATGATAGCAGAAAATTATGTGGATACGAAAAGAAATAGTGCAGAGGTACACAATGAAATTTTAAAAATGAATGCTTACTTTTGTTTCAACAGTTCGGAATACAAAAGCAAGCAATTAGCATAGCAGTTGCACTGATCCTTGGTCAGATACTATCTTGTTTACTGCATTCAGTTTTAGGCACTGAATCTTAAGAATAATATATTTGGCTTCTAGGGGGTACAGAAAAGATTCAACAAAATTAAACTTGGGGATTAAAGTGTGAAATTTTGAGGACAACTTATATAATTATGCATTGCATTTGCTAAGTTTCAAAAGTTATGGGTAATGCAATCAAGGTTTTTGTAATAATAAACAATCCTGATATAATAGATTCCTAGAAACAACTTCCTCTGATGGGGAAATGTACCAGGTTGTTAAAACATATAATCATACTTCAAATTCTCTCAATTCATTAAGGCAACTAATGTATGAATAATCAAGGAATTCTTATATTTATTCAACACAAATGAAATTTCTTTGTGTTTCCATTTGGCTGATCTGTAACATGATCTTTACATTTTTTCCATCTACAATATCATTACAAATAACATATACAAAAATAAATCCATCCTAATGTTTTCCAAAACCTTTCTTCAATATATAATTGGAGTGTATTTGAACATTTCAAAACTATTAGGCAGTTACCTAACAAATCTCTTTCAAACAAGGTAAAGGTGATAGCGAGACCAGGAAATTTAAGTCTTAAAACAGTTTCAGCTACAATTCTGTGAAAGTGAAAGGAATTCAGGAATACAACAATTTCACCTTCATAAATTTTGGTCCAGTACAGCTACAGTTTAGGAAAATAATCCAACTGTGTTTTTGCATGTGATAACCATTCTCTTTAGAATGAACTTGCAGGGGTCTGAAAAGAACCCATAACCTTACATTGTGACCATACTTCATTCAAGGTTTTTCACTGTTGAACCAGCGTTAGTATTGCACTACTGATGCTTAAGAATGTTATAGCTATGCTTTTCAGCTATCAGTCACTGTTTGCTGTCTATTAGTTCAGAAAAAGTTGGCAAAATATACAAGGAAAGAAAAGACAATCAACCCATTAAGTCTGTGCAAATTATATATAATTTATCGCATAATAACTACTAGCCAAATTGTTTACTCTGCAAAGGGAGCTTACCAGTGAAGGTGTGTTTAAAAGACAGGTGTGGAAGTAGTGGAGAGAAAGGGATGAAATAGAATGGGGGATAAGCTGCTGGACCAACAGCAGTTAACAAGGTAAATCTCTATGGCATCAATCCTAGACTTTTTGTCAGTGTCAATTTTGTTTAATTTCAAGGAGAATTTCTCTATATGCGGTCTAGCAAGTTTTAATGATGTAATCTCAAACTCACCTTTTTAACTTCCTACCTTGTCTCTATGGTACTTATTTCTATGCTGATTTTACAGGTGTCACAGCTGGAATAAGTTGCTATTTCTGGAATGGATCGGCATCCCTGTCAATGATACATTGTTTAAAAGGCCATTGTGCACCCAGGCAAGCACTGTCAGTCTGAAGCTGTCATGTACAGCCCATGATATTTGTCCCAGGCATGACAGAGAAGGGAACAGGGTGCCCTAATCTGTGGACAAGCACCTGGAGGAGTGGTGCACAGGAAGGCCATCCTCCTCCTTCAGTACTGTCAAAGAGGACTGTGACACTAGACCCTGCCAACCTGGTCCAAGGTAGCCACCCAGGTCAGTACAGTCTCAGCTGTCTGGAAGAACACCCAGCAGTGTAGGACAAAGGTCAATGACCCTCTTGTCAGGTTAAGTGACACCATCTGCTCACTGCTATGTATAAAGAACACATATTTTTGTTTTGTACTTTTTAAAATCTGAGGACAGAAATAAGAAAGAACTGTCTTAAACAAGGGATTCGTAAGGAAGGCTGCATCTTTAGAAAGTAACGAATTTGATCCTATTGTGAACCTATTATGACAATTATTTGTGAGATCACCTAATCTTTCCGTCAGCATATGCTGCAAGTTGTGGCTTTGAATTAAATAAGTTCGAGACGTTTCATAAGTGAAACAGCCACACTGTACCTCTTGTAAACCACATTGGTAAAAGGAAAGCTGAGTAGAAACCCAACAGATGATTGCGAATAATAGTTATGAAAATATTTTACCTGTTTTCCCTCTGCCACTGTGCTTTTATTTTGCCTGTCTATGTTTGTCTGTTTGTAAGGACGAGTTTAAAAGGCATTCCAAAGAAGTGTCACCAGACTCAAAATGTTAACTCTCTTTTCTCCACACAGATGCTGCCAGAGCTGCTGTATTATCCCAGAAATTTCTGCTTTTGTTTCAGCAATGCTTTCAGCCTAGGCCCAAACACCAAGCCAGACCCCAGAACAAAACACAGGTAACAAACAAGATGGCACAATGCCACAATGCTGGCAGCAAGGAAAATGTTATGAAAGTGTGCTAATGCAAACATATCAATGAGGTTCAGGGTAAACCAAGTAAAAGGCAGATTTCAGAAGATGATCAAGCTTTCCATATTGAAAACCTCACACATGGTATAATACAAGCAGAAGCTTTTATAACTATCAAAATCATATGTCCTGAAAAGGCAGGAAATCATGTGCCAAATGTTCACATTTACATGGAAGCTAATGCCAACAAACCACCTGAAAGATACATATCTCAGTTAGTAGCACTGCATGGTACAGCTTACGAGAAGTCACCTCACAGCAGATAACGGATCGCCAATTCTGTGCATTGATAGAATCACATGGCAGTGCTAATATGCAAACTCATCCTGGCTTCCTAAAACCTTTTACCTGGTGGATATCAACAGTTAAACAGTAGCTGGACAGCCAGAAAGTACAGATCTTGGTATAATCACAATTCATGAGATTCAAACCACACCAACTGTGGCAGAACAGACTACATGTGATGCAGTTGAATTAGTTAATGATTTCAAAGAACTGGATCCAGTCAGATTTGACATGATTGCCAATTGTAAGGGTGATACAGCTTTGGATCTTAATGATGATGCAACCTAATTATTGACCCTCCAAGGAAATTCAGTGAGCACATTTAGGAGAAGTTTAAACAGAACTGATTGAGTTGGAATGAAATAATATAATTCAGAAGATCAACACCTACAGATTGTTATAGCTCCATCACGTGAGTTTTAAAGAAAGATAACACCATGAAAGTATACCTAGATGAAAGACACCGCAACCCTTCACTTAAAGATTGTCCACACCAAATACCTATATTGGGAGAAATAAGACATTTTAAGAGCAAGATTATTTTCTAAGCTGAATGTGAAGCATAGATATCAGTCTGTCCATTAAGCTGAAGAATCCCAGAATGTAATCATTCAGTGAATCATTGAACGATACGGTTTTTGATATTTGGACTGTCATTTAGCAAACACTTATTCAGCAGCAAATGGATGGGATTATTGATAATTACCTGTTTGTATTTGTGTAGCTGATGATATTGCGGCCATGGGTAAGACAAAAGGCAAAGTGTCTGCAAACTTTACTTACTGATGACAGCAGCATGATTAAAAGAACTGAAGGTCAGAAGCAACTGCGAGAGTCTCTACATCCACATGATAAGGCTGAAGAATTTGCAGCAATCTTCAGCCAGAAGTGCCAAGTGGATAATCCTTCTTGGCCTCCTCCACGTTACAGATACTAGTTTTCAGCCAATTCGATTCACTCCACATGATATCAAGAAATGGTTGGAGGCACTGTATACTGCAAAGGTTACAGGCCCTGACAACATTCCGGCAATAGTACTGAAGTACTCCAGAACTTGCCGCTCCCCTAGCCAAGCTGTTCCAGTACAGTTACAACACTGGTATCTACCTGACAATGTGGACAATTGCTCAAGTATGTCCTATACATTAAAAGCAGGACAAATCCAACCCGACCAATTACAGCTGCATCAGTGTACTCTCGATCATCAGTAAAGTGATGGAAGGTGTCATCAACAGTGCTATCAAGCAGCACCTGCTCAGGAAAGCCCAGTTTGGGTTCCACCAGGGCCACTCAGTTCCTGACCTCATTACAGCCTTGGTTCAAATATGAACAAAAGAGCTGAATTCCAGAGGTGAGGTGAGAATGACAGCCCTTGACATCAAGTTTGCATTTGACCGGGTGTGACATCAAAGAACCCTAGTAAAACTGGAATCAATGGGTATCAAGGGGTAAACTCTCTGGTGGTTGGAGTCATACCTGACACGTAGGAAGATGATCATGGTTGTTGGAAGTCAATCAGCTCAGCTCCAGACAACTCTGCAGGAGTTCCTCAGGGCAGTGTTCTTGGCCCAACTATCTTCAGCTGCTTCATCAATGACCTTCCCTCCATCATAAGGTCAGAATTGGGGATGTTTGCTGATGATTGCACAATGTTCAGCACCATTTGCAACTCCTCAGATACTGAAGCAGTCCATGTTCAAATGCAACAAGGTCTGGACAATATCCAGTCTTGGGCTGACAAGTGGCAAGTAACATACGTGCCACACAAATGCCAGGCTATGACCATCACAAATAAGAGACAATCTAACAAACACCCCTTGGTATTCAACAGTATTACCATCACTGAATCCCGCACTATGAACACACCGGGGATTACCATTGACCAGAAACTCAACTGGACTCACCACATAAATATAGTGGTTGCAAGAGCAGGTCAGAAACGAGGAATACTGCGGCAAGTAACACCTCCTGACTCCTCAAAGTCTGTCCAGCATCTACAAGACACAGTCAGGAGTGTGATGGAATACTCCCCACTTGCCTGAATGAGTGCAGCCCCAACAACACTCAAGAAGCTTGACACCATCCAGGACAAAGCATTGGCACTACATTCACAAGCATCCACTCCTTCCACCACCGATGCTCAGTGACAGCAATGTGTCCTATCTGTAAGATGCACTGCAGAAATTCACCAAAGATCCTCAGGCAGCACCTTTTAAACTCACAACCACTTCCATCTAGAAGGACAAGGACAGCAGATACATGGGAACACCACCACCTTCAAGTTCCCCTCCAAGCCTTTCAACATCCTGACTTGGAAATATATCATCGTTCCTTCACTGTCGCTGGGTCAAAATGCTGAAATTCCCTCTCTAATGGCATTGTGGGTCAACCCACAGCAGGTGGACTGCAGTGGTTCAAGAAGGCAGCTTACCACCACGTTCTCAAGGGTGACTAGGGACAGGCAATAAATGCTGGCCAGCTAGTGACACTTACATCCCACAAAGGAAGAAAAAAATTGATTTTCCATCCACTCCTTGGATGAAAGTAACAACCTTTTCAGAGGGCACAGGGAAGATTACATCTTTGTATGGATTACTTGTCTAAATTTCTGATTGTTCAATGACTTAACAACACAAGATCGTGACTGCTACTTACATGATGAGTGATGTATTTAGTTCCGTGTCTCGGAATGCACCATGTCTGACAATGGACTGCCGTCTACTAGCAAACCATTTAAGACATGTGTACTAGTGGGAGTGATCCATTATCACATTATCACCTTACTGTTCACAGTTGGTTGAGCAGAACATATTGTAAATACTATCAAATCAATGATATTAAGTGTTGTGCAAAATTAATGGAGAAGGGATTACCTTGCCCAGCACAACTTACGTCCAGAAGGTAAGTACAAATGACCTTGCCCAGCAAACAATTGTCTAACCTTTCTAAGACACAGGGTATTCTTCTTCAAAAACAGTGCATAATGAAACAGCTAAGTAAGCAGTTACAGAACTATCACAACTGTGCTCTAAGCAGAGAGTGTGAGTTAGAAATACAAGTACAAATACCTAGATACCAGCAAAGGTTTCTAGAATATTATGACAATACGTAAAAATATGTTAATATGGATCTCAACTTGGAGGATGCCTACTGTTTTGATATATATCAATGTTTTGGAATTGAGGACCAAATGAAAATATTTCAAAATTTGTGGATAGTACACAACTAAGTGGCAATGTGTGTTGTGAGGTAGGTATAAAGTGAATTCAGAGAGAATTTGGACAGACTTAATGAATGGGCAAGAACATAGCAGATGGAATTTACTGTAAGGTTATCCTTTTTGGTAGAGGGAACAGATGTGCACAATACTTGTTAAATGGTAAAAGGTTGGAAAATACAGATGTACAAAGGGTCCTAGGTGTTCTTGTTGATAAGTCACTGAAAGCTAAAATGCAGATGCTAGTGGTAGATTTGAATAGTTTGAAGCTAGAGAAATGTACTGTTGCTTTCCAAGTCCAGCTCCACAGGACGCAAAAGTAAATAAAAATGTTTCCTAGTTAGCAAGATGGCCAATTAAATAACTTCTCTATGTCAGACTTTAAATAAAAAAAGATATTTCAGTCAGGATTCTTTAATAAATGGAACTATTATTAAAACAATTATGCAATGAAAATGTAATGTCTGGTTAATATCCACAATTGGTAATATGGAATAATATGTTTATCCAACTAAATAATTCAAAGCACAGACACCCATGCTTCAGGGGAAAAAAATAATTCATTAAAAAAAACCTTTTTCTTGATATTAACATTATTCTCAAAGGCACAGGGGATAAAGTGTGGAATATTCCAAAATCTGTTGCTCTGAATTTCTGTTAGGTCTGGTTAGGTCACTAATTACATGTGGTTGCCTCTGGAGGCTTGACAGTCACATCTTTCTCAGTAGTGCCACATGGAGAAATTTCTGCAATCACTCTTTCAGAAGAACAAATAGGTTTCATCCTGAACTCAACAAACAGCAGAAATAAGCTCGTAGCCTTTCCTTACATACTGGCTAGCAAAGTACTCTCATCCATTCAGTATTCGTAGTAGGGGTCTGCAGCATAATAAACAGTTATCAACAGGTAGTCATACAGCATGGAAACCTTCCCTTCAGTCCAACCAGTCCATACTGACCAAGTTCCCAAACTAAATTATTCATACCTGCCTGCTTTTGGCCCATATCCCTTCAAACCCTTCCTATTTATGAACTTATCCAAATGTCTTTTAAACATTGTAACTATACCTGCATCCATCACTTTCTCTGGCAGTTCATTCCACACAAAAAACTACTCTTTGTGTAAAAAGAGTTTCCCATCATGTTCTTTTTAAATCTTTCTCCTCTCTCCTTAAAAAGTCCCCTGGTTTTGAATTCCCCCACCCTAAAGAAAAGACTCTTGTCATTCACCTTATTTATGCCCTCCATCATTTGATAAGCTTCAACAAGGTCACACCTCAATCTCCTACTCTCCAGTGAAAAAGATTTCAGTTTTTCCAGTCTACTTTTATATCTCAGACTCGCCATTCCTGGCAACCTCCTGGCAAATCTTTTCTGAACCCTCTCCAGTTTAATAATATCCCTCCCATAACAGGTCAACCAGAACTGCACACAGTACTCCAAAAGAGAACTCACTAATGTCCCGTACAACCTCAACATGAAGTCCCAACTCCTATACTCAAAGGTCTGAGCAATGCAGAAGATGCATGATTTCTCAGAAGCCTTGTTAAAAAATTTTAAATTTCCATAATGACCCTACAATGACCTTTTTAAAGAAACCACTTCAGTGACTTTCAAAAAAAATTAAAATAAATCAATTTTCCCACAATTCTTCAAAATGTAAATTCTCCAACGAATATTAAATATGAAGTGACGTTGTGACAATAGTATACACATTTTTTAAATGTGTTCAATTTAATTCAGTGTTCTTAACAATATTACTTTTAACTTAGAAGAGGTTTACTTTGAATGAAAAGCAAGGACAGACTGGACGTCACTGTGAGCAGTTCTTTGAGGGCTTGTTTGAAATTTCTTTCTTTGTTATTTTAATGGAGGTTTTGACACATTTAATTTTTAGTTTATATTCAAAACAATATTGTGAATCATCTGGTGGATTTACTATTTAATCCTTACTAGGTATTTTTGGTTTGCATGTAATACGTTTCAAACACAATTTTCTGCTGTAGCTTGAGTTTTTAATATCCATAATTTTTGATCCATTATTTGCAGAAAATTGAAAGAAGATTTAGCTGTGATTTTACGAGATCAGATGAGATTTCTCCAGTATGTTATTAAATGGTGAATACTTCTCATTCTCAGTGTAACATGATTTTGCTCCACCGTTAATCAGGATGAACATTGCATTTTCCATCAAAATTCAAATGTGTTGTGTTGTATAACCATTGTCTCATTTTCTGTATTTCTGTTTCTCTGTTGGCTGTCTTTCTTCGACATTGTCAAGTTTAATTGCTCTTTAATCAGAAACACACCAATTATTTGAACGATTGGCACTATTCATGACACATTTATACCTGAGCTGCTTGAATCATGGTACTTAGACTGAGATAATGTAGACAGCTAACATTGTAGACAACAAGGTGCAGGGCTGGATGAACACAGCAGGCCAAGCAGCATCACAGGAGCAGAAAGGCTGACGTTTCGGGCCTAGACCCTTCATCAGAAAAGGGGGAGGGGAAGGGGGTTTTGAAATAAATAGGGAGACAGTGGGAGGCGGATAGAAGATGGATAGAGGAGAGGAAACAGACAGGTCAAAGAGGCGGGGATGGGGCCAGGAAAGGTGAGTGTAGGTAGGGAGTTAGGAAGGGGATAGGTCAGTCCAGGGAGGACGGACAGGTCAAGGGGGCGGGATGAGGTTGGTCGGTAGGAGATGGAGGTGCGGCTTGAGGTGGGAGGAGGGGATAGGTGGGAGGAAGAACAGGTTAGGGAGGCAGGGACGAGTTGGACTGGTTTTGGGATGCGGTGGGGGGAGGGGAGATTTTGAAACTTGTGAAATCCACATTGATACCATTGGGCTGCAGGGTTCCCAAGCGGAATATGAGTTGCTGTTCCTGCAACCTTCGGGTGGCATCGTTGTGGCACTGCAGGAGGCCCAGGATGGACATGTCGTCTGAGGAATGGGAGGGGGAGTTGAAATGGTTCGCGACCGGGAGGTGCAGTTGTTTGTTGCGAACCGAGCGTAAGTGTTCTGCAAAGCGGTCCCCGAGTCTCCGCTTGGTTTCCCCGATGTAGAGGAAGCCACACCGGGTACAGCGGATGCAGTATACCACATTGGCAGATGTGCAGGTGAACATCTGCTTGATGTGGAAAGTCTTCTTGGGGCCTGGGATGGGGGTGAGGGAGGAGGTATGAGGGCAGGTGTAGCACTTCCTGCGGTTGCAGGGAAAAGTGCCGGGTGTGGTGGAGCTGGAGGGGAGTGTGGAGCGGACAAGGGAGTCACGGAGAGAGTTGTCCCTCCGGAAAGCAGATAAAGGTGGGGAGGGAAAGATGTCTTTGGTGGTGGGGTCGGATTGCAGATGGCGGAAGTGTCGGAGGATGATGCGTTGGATCCGGAGGTTGGTGGGGTGGTACGTGAGGACGAGGGGGATTCTTTTTTGGTTTTTATTGCGTGGACGGGGTGTGAGGGATGAGGTGCGGGAGATGTGGGAGACACGGTTGAGGGCGTTCTCGACCACCGAGGAGGGGAAGTTACGGTCCTTGAAAAACGAGGACAACTGAGATGTACGGGAGTGGAATGCCTCATCCTGGGAGCAGATGCGGCGGAGGCGAAGGAATTGGGAATAGGGGATAGCATTTTTGCAGGAAGGTGGGTGGGAGGAGGAGTATTCTAGGTAGCTGTGGGAGTCGGTGGGCTTGAAATGAATATCGGTTTCGAGGTGGTTGTCCGATATGGAGACAGAGAGGTCCAGGAAGGGGAGAGAGGTGTTAGAGATGGTCCAGGTAAATTTAAGGTTGGGGTGGAAGGTGTTAGTGAAGTGTATGAACTGTTCGAGCTCCTCGTGGGAGCACGAGGCGGCACCGATACAGTCATCAATGTAACGGAGGAAGAGGTGGGGTTTAGGGCCGGTGTAGGTACGGAAGAGGGATTGTTCCACGTAACCTACAAAGAGGCAGGCGTAGCTTGGGCATGTTTTTTTTTGCTATTTTATCCCTTGAGAAACCTAATTATGCAAGAATAGACATAACCAGGTATAATTTATGCATAGCGTGTATTACAATTTTAATTAACTATTTTGGCACATTAAATCGTGCAACAAATTAGTATGATGGTGGATCATTTTAGCTGTCTGTTGTTGTGGTTCTAACTACATATGAATTGACTTGCATTAAAATAAGATCTGGAATTTTTCTCAGCCATTTTTACGCATACTCCATCTCACAAGATAACATTAAGAAAGTATGTATGCATATAGATGCCACATTATATTGTCCTACACAGATCACAGTTACGCCACACTAATGCTTCTTCAATCTCAGTATATGAACACACATCTTTAATCAATGTAACATGCTGATTTCAAATGTGGTCATTTTCAATACTATAGGAAATGTCAACTGATATCCTTTTCTTATTGTTAGAAACCTAGACAGTCATAATACTTGCATGTGAAACAGCTGTAATACAGGCTGAGCAAATTGCAGGAAGAAAGGAAAACAAAAAAGGGAAGAGGAAGGGTGGAGCAGTAACATATAAGATGCAAACTCTATTCATTGTGGACTATGTATCTTTAAAATGGAAAATAAGTCACAAGGCATGGAATTTTCCTCTCCCCACTGTGACTTAAGGCCAAAATTCAGATTTTCTCCATTGAGATAAACCTTAGCGACTGAATTTTCGCTGTCAGGGTGTGGGTTGAGTATGTTAGCAGCAAGTGGCAAGAAGCTTATCTGCATTCATTTGCATCTCATTATTACCACAACTCACTGGAATTAACTTTGATTTCCCAATTAACTTCTACCCAACTGAGAAACCTGACACTTTGTACACTTCAGGAACTCAGCAGCTAAAAACAGGTCTGTACCTGCCAAAAGAAGTGGGGAAGAGTAAGGATAAGTGGAATAAGGTGTCTTTCAGTCAGTCAGGGGCTGAGCTCCTGGGTGCCTGGGTCTTGCTGGGTTACAGTCAGTCTTGGGTGGTGAAGCACCTCTCAGAGACATCATCCATGTTAAGGCCAAAATATGTCTGCGGATCAGTTTGGGGAGCTGGGGAAGAAGAGGGCAATGGTCAAAGGGATGTGAGTGGGGGTGATATTTGGAAGCTGCACGATGGATCCCATCCTGAGAGGGTTAGGTTGGTAGTTGGGGAATCAAGAATGTCACGATGCAGCTGGTTTCTCTCAGTGGAGGAGTTAAAGCTCAGCGGAGATAGTGAAATCTCAAAATCCAGGAAATATGGGGGAAGGTAGGGGACCCTAATGGTGACATTCATTCCCGGCGCACCAAGGAGGGGAGGATGGAGGGTCACATGTGCAAAAGAGATGGTGAACAGTGAGTATGGTGAGGTAGAGTGGATGTTTCATGGCCAATAAGTCAAATGAATGACACTGTACTGGTTAAAGGATGCAACTTCCCGTGGAATGCATGATGTTGGGAAGGAGGCTAGATGGGAAACAATGGGAGGTAACAGGCTCTGCTAGGCATGATGAAGCTGGCTAGCACCATACAACTCTCAGAGAAACCTGGCTATCAGCATGATATTATCTCCATTGGTGACCTATAGAAACATCAAGATGGCACAGATCAACCTGGTCATTACTCTGGTCATGTGGCTTCTCAGAAGAAACCACAGGTGTTGCCTGCTCCGAAAGCAACAAGAACAACACTTACACCAGCAGTGGGCACTTGTAGTTGACCAGCCTACCTTTTCCTTAAAATTCCAGATCAAATAACACTTTCTGATTTTTATGAATATAGATGGCCTCAACATTTGCTACAGGCTGCTGATAAAAGGAATAAGTCACCATAGTCCTGCTCTTTCATCAGAGAGTGAGGCTGCTGTTAGTCTAACCTGAATGCCAGGTGAGGGGAGTGTTGACAAGGAGAATCCTTTGTAGTAACCTCAGCTGATGATGGGAATTGAACCCATGCTTTGAGCATTACTGTATTCCAAACCAGTTGTCCACCAACTGAGCTAGCCAACTCCCCAGACTACTAATTCTGTTAGTAGAGTGAAACAGATACAACTCGTTATCCATTTTGAGCAGGTCATTATGGAGGTCATAAGTGAGGAAGCTGTAGAGATAATGCAATATACTGCAGTTTGAACAGGTGATAACAAATATGCTCTATTACAATTTTTGTTTAAATAAGCCGTTAACTAGCAAAAAGATATTGATATTAAATTTGTGTACTTTAATGCATTGGTAATGGTTTAAGAGCTTGGCTGAAGTTAATGCTACCTTCATTAAAAGCACCTAAACAATCTCTACTGCAAGTGTACTAGCTTGAAGATATGTAGTAAACTGAATCCATGTGCATTTAATCATGAAAAAATCTGCATTAACAGATCACTTTTCCTACCCTCAGGGTGTCCCAAAGCACCAAGGATAAATTGTCATTTCAGAGATTGAGCATGGCTTAGAAAGCAAAATTAAAATTGTTTTAATGCTTAAAAACTTGACTTTTGTTCCCTGGTCAGATCCTTACACAATATTTAAACAGCCTATTAAACACCCAAACTGTTTCACCATTAAATAATAGGCAACAATTTTAGATGGATTGATTTAACAACTCAAAGGTGTTCATTTCAAGGTGTGGGTTTTAATACTTAAACTTTCTGTAACTAAATCCCTTACTGCTGTAGACGCCTTACATATTCATCAAGATTTTTGGTTTCCTTCCTTTAAGGTATTGTTACCTTATTGGATTTCCAAACCCCAAATAATAACCCCAGATAGGGAGGGTATTTCATGTTACAGGTCCCTGATTTCACCCACATAAATCACAACCAGGCAACAGCATGAGCCACATGCCAACTGCTTCCAACAGTAGCAACATGTACCTTGGCCATGCCTGATTATGTTGAAAATGATTTGCATCATGTTGGAATACCACCGTGAATGTGAGTGTTTCCAAACTGGGCTCAGTCACATACGCCTTGAATGGTTTAAGGAATAGGTTCAATGTTTTCCTCCAACATTCTTTGAGTATGTGATGAAGCTAACATTAGTCTGTTATTATCGCTGATATGTCTGAGATGACCCTCCCAGCTATAGTGCTAATCCAAAGGTGGATCCATGGAGAATCCTGCTGCAATATATAAGGAGTATGTGGAGTCCTCATATATCATTGAGGACAATGGCATTAGAGAACACTATATCCTTATATATAGTTTGAGAATTTTCTACCTTTTGTTAGACCCTAGATTGTTTACAAAGTGAACGGTGAAGCTGGCAGCTTATCATCATGGAACTGACAAGTTTTGGCATCACTCCAGATGCATCATCAACATCGATCTAACCAGAGTGTTTAGAACCTTCAGCACCCATCTCCCTGTGCGTGAAGGTGAGTATTTTCTTGGTGTTGTTGTTTCATCCTTAGTTATAATTCCTTCAGCCCTGGCCCAGACAGAGCCCAAATAACAGAAAATCCCAAGGCAAGAAATTCAAGTTCCCAGTTCCACTTCCTTGCTTTTATTTGCCTTTTCTGAGGAGAACAGAGGTGCTGCCTTTACAATCCAAATATAAAAAACGTGAAAACCAGTTCTGCCACAGATACAAAGCTCTTACAAGATACAAGACAGACAGATGTCTGGGAGAATTCTGGGGCCAGGATACAATACTTAACTTATTTCTGTTGACATTGATGATACAATCAGCGTTAACTCTTACCATTAATTGTATTCTGACACAGCCTGTGCTCAAGCATAATGAATGACTATATAAAAGGAAGGCTTCTGGTGTAGTGAAAAAAATACATTGCATAAATGACCACATTTGTTAAAGGATATCACTGGAAGATGCTTGACAAAAATATGGAGAGCAAGTGATTGTTTCTTAATATGAGTTGAGGCTCAGAAAGGAAAATTAAAATAATAAATCAAATGGATCAGAATAGAGTATACCTAATAGAAGACAGCTATGTCTTAGATTTAAATTCTATTCAGAAAATTGAAATGAACTGAAAGCCTTTACTTCCTGAGAACACTTAACCAGCATAATTGCTGTGTCTAGAGAAATAAATCCCAGTTAATTCTGCCTCTGCAGCATGGATGACAATAAATGAAACAACAGATCTTTGCTATATCTGTCTTCAGATTCTATGTTCTTCTGTAGAATGAAAAAACAACTTAAAATTAATTTGGCAAAGAAATGATTAATTCATGCTCCATCTTGTTATCAGCTCTTCATGCTATTACAAAAATCTTTTCTGACAATGTCTCTTTTGATTTAAGTATAGCCATTAAATGTAGTTTCAAATTCTGTATATTTTTGAATATTATTAAACATGGAAGGGACTATTTTTTGTGCAGATTTATGAAAAAACTGAAGAGGTAAAAGTATGGCTGATTGGGATGAGAAAGTGATCATATATGCACATGATTAATTAAATCCAAATTTCTTGTTGTAACCAATAGGAATAGTCAGAAAATGTGGATAGTTCTTGATCATCAATCGTGAAATGTCCAAATTCAGACGCAGTTTGGAAACTTGATTTTAATTCAACATTCTCAAGATCAACTCCAAATTACTGAAGGTAAGCTAGTAATAATGGAGGTGCCTGGAAAAGGGCATATCTCAGACTTCATGTTGCAGTTCTGTAATATTAAATTCATTGGCTCATACATGGTATTTCTAAAAGACAATAGTGTTGAGACTACTTGTAATATGATCCCAGTAATTACTTAGCAATCATGCCCTTTGATGCTTTTCCCCTGCCAATGTGTGTAGATTTGGTGTGAAAGCTTTCCTGGTACAGGGGCCCATATGCCCAGCACTTTGCTGACCTCATTTTGTTGGAAATTCCATGGGGAGGTGTCCCAATGCTTCCACAGTACCAGTCATATTCCCCTCGTCACCCTGAGTAAGACAGATCATTCTATTTAAAAATTACAAGAGTAACCACTATTTTCAGTGACTCAGGCCAGTTCATAGGTCTGAAGTTTAACAGAGGGGTCCTTTTCTGCTCAGGTGGAAACTGGTCTGGCTGACGTCACTGGTGTACCACTCTTCACTGAGGCAATGGAATAGGAATGTAGGCTGTTTCTATCAATTTCCTATTCAAAAACTGGACTGATGGGATTTGAGTTGATGTTCATCCCAGAACAATCACTTTAAGTAATACTTGTAATTCCCAAAATTCTATAACTTGAGCATGTCAATCTGAAGAATCTTGCTCAATTCATAAAATTTCCAAATATTATTCTATCAGCTAACCTGACATTTTTGAGAAATATTCAGCTCTTCATGAGAAGAGTAGAAGTGCCCACTTTCATTTCAAACAATCATCCAACAAAAGTAAATCACAACATAAAAGCAAATGAGATAACAGTGTGGAGCTGGAGGAACACAGCAGGCCAGGCAGCATCAGAGGAGCAGGAAAGTTGATGTTTTGGATCGGGACCCTTCTTCAGAAATGGGGGAGGGGGAAGGGAGCTGGAAAATAAATAGAGAGAGGAGGGGTGGGGCTGGGGAAGGTAGGTGGGATGGTGATAAGTGAGTGCAGGTAGAGAGTGGTGGGGATTGGTCAGTGAGTTAGGACAAGCGGATAGATGGCAGCGAAGATGGATAGTTGTGTCAGGGCAAGGAGGCGGGGATGATTGGGAAGGTTGGTCATGGGATGAGGCCGGGGGAGGGGAGATTTTGAAACTGCTAAAATCCACATTTAGGCCATTGGGCTGTTGGCTCCCAAGACGGAATATGAGGTGCTGCTCCTCAAGTTTCTGCGTGGTGTCATTGTGACACGAGAGGAGGCCCAGGATGGACATGTCACCCAGGGAGTGGGAGGGGAAGTTGAAATGGTTCGCAACCAGAAGGTGTTGTTTGTCGCAAACAGAGTGCAGGTGCTCTACAAACCAGTCTCCGAGCCTCCGCTTGGTCTCACCGATGTAGAGGAGGCCACATCGGGAGCAGTGGATGCAGTAGACCACATTGGATGTGCAGGTGAACCTCTGTCCGATGTGAAAGCTTTGTTTTGTGCCTTGAATGAAGGTGAGGGGGGAGGTATAGGGGCAGGTGCAGTACTTCCTGCTGTTGCAGGGAAGGTGCCGGGGGTGGTTGGGTTAGTGGGGAGTGTGGAGCGGACGAGGGAGTCGTGGAGCGAGCGGTCCCTATGAAAGGCAGTTAGGGGTGGGGAGGGAAATATATCTTTGGTTGTGGGGTCAGACTGTAGGTGATGGAAGTGGCGGAGAATGATACGTTGAATCTGGAGGTTAGTGGGGTGATATGTGAGGACAAGGGGGATTCTGTCTTTATTTTTGTTGGGGAGAGGGGATGTGTGGGCAGAGGTGCGGGAAACACAAGAGATGCGGTCGAGAGCATTTTCAACCACCGAAGGGGGGAAGTTGTGGTCCTTGAAATATGAGGACATCTGGGATGTTTGGGAGTGGAATGCCCCATCTTGGGAGCAGACATGGCGGAGTCAGAGGAATTGGGAGTAGGGGATTGCATTCTTGCAGCAAGGTGTGTGAGGGGAGGTGTAGTCCAGGTAGCTGTAGGAGTTGGTGGGTTTGAAATAGATGTTGGTTTCGAGGCAGTCACCAGGGATGGAGACAGACAGGCTCAGGAAGGAGAGGGAGGTATCAGTAATGGTCCAGGTGAACTTGAGGTTGGGTGAAACGTGTTAGTGAAGTTGACGAACTATTCAAGCTCCTCATGGGAGCATGAGGCAGCGCCGATACAGTCATCGATGTAGCGGAGGAAGAGGTGGGGGATAGTACCAGTGTAGCTGCAGAAGAGGGACTGTTCCACATATCCTATGAAGAGGCAGGCATAGCTTGGACCCATGCGGGTTCCCATGGCCACCCCCTTAGTCTGTAGGAAGTGGGAGGAGTTAAAGAAGGAGTTGTTCAGAGTAAGGACAAGGTCTGTTAAGCGGATGAGGGTGTTGATGGAGGGGACTGGTTGGGCCTGCGGGAGAGGAAGCAGTGGAGGGCTTTTAGGCCATCTGCATAGAGGATTCAAGTATACAGGGATTGGATGTCCATAGTGAAGATGAGGTGTTGGGGGCTAGGGAATTGGAAGTCTTGGAAGAGGTGGAGGGTGTGGGTGGTGTCCTGGAGGTAGGTGGGGAGTTCCTGGACGGGGGGGGGGGAGAAAACATAGTCCAGGTAAATGGAGATAAGTTCAGTGGGGCAGGAGCAGGCAGAGACAATGGGTCGGCCGGGGCAGTCAGGTTTGTGGATTTTGGGAAGGAGATAGAAACGGCCGGTGTGGGTTGGGAACGATGAGGTTGGAGGTTGTGGGTGGGAGGTCACTTGAGATGATGAGGTTGTGAATGGTTTGAGAGATGATATTTTGGTGGTCAGGGGTGGGGTCATGATCGAGGGGGAGGTAGGAGGAGGTGTCAGAGAGTTGGTGCCTGGCCTCAGCTATGTAAAGGTCCATGTGCCAGACCACTACTGCACCCCCTTTATCTGCGGGTTTGATGGTGAGGTTAGGTTGGAGCAGAGGGAGCGGAGGGCTGCGTGTTCCGAGGGGGAGAGGTTGGAGTGAGTGGGAGAGGTGGAGAGGTTGAGGTGATTGATGATGCAACGGCAGTTGGAGATGAAGACGTCGAGGGAGGGTAGGAGGCCATGGGGTGGTGTCCAGGAGGATGAGGTGTCTTGGAGGTGGGAGAAGGGGTTCGTAGAGGGTGGGTTAGACTCCTGTTTAAAGAAATAGGCACCGAGGAGGAGGCAGCGGAAAAAGTGTTTGGTGTCCAAGCGTGAACGGAATTCATTGATGTGTGGGCAGAGGGGGATGAAGGTGAGTCCTTTGCTGAGGACAGAGCATTCGTCCTCAGTGAGGGAGAGGTCTGGGAGGATGGTGAAGACCCGACAGAGCGTGGGACTGGGACTGGGTGTAGAGTTGGTGGCTGGGTTAGTTCGCTAAACATAAATACCACTGTTATTGGGAAATATAATTAAAATTAATGAGTAGCTAAAACATTTTGCAATTGGTACAGCCATTTATTGTGCAGAAAATAGGTGCCAGAAGTTTAGGATTTTACTCCTGTAGGTCTCTGGATCATTTGCATGAGACAGTATTTGTAGTTTTGATAGCTGACTTGCTTTGCAATCAGATACTACCTCCCGACTGAGCCCAAGTCACTTTCTGAATTGCATCTGACATTCTTAAATAGCTAGTTGGTCTGCCTTCTGACACTGGAAATTTTTGTCATGTGGTTTTAAGGCCACACCTGAGAACTTAGGTTAAAGACAGACTGGTTGAGGAGAATTTAAAGTCAAGAACTGTCTTTAAGCTTCAGTTTCTGTAGATCTCTATTATTGCATGTTAACATGATATACAACAATATATTGTAATTTGTTATATACTATCTTGTTTTTATATTGTTAAGAGACTTATTTAAATTCTAATTTTCTTTCATCCATCTATTTAATTTCTATCTAACTAACTCTACACACCCTGTGCTATTTATGCCTTGCTATTTATGCTGGATCATCATAAATTCCTCCAGGGTCCTAAAGCCCTTACATAACACCCCTTCCCAAGCTTTCTTCCTCCATCATAAACATTGATTAACATCATCATACATCTCAAATAAGTTACTTAGTTTACTCCTTTTTATAATATTTACTGTACATTTTGTCCATATCTCCCCAAGTCTATGACTTGACTTATCTGCGTCAATTGTGGATTAGGAAAATCTATGACAACGTATGGTAACACTTGAGAGCCAGTTGATGAACTTTCCTTTTGCCTCATGGTTTTTGTTAGGCCAGAGATTTAATCGATCTGGCAGCTTGATCGCACACCTGGTAAGGGTGGGAGCTACTGAGTTGTCTTGTATTAATGCAACTGCAGCAATGTATGGGTAAGTTTGATTGTTTCTTCTTCCCTGTCAATAGCATCTGGATTGGGTGATGATGTTTTTTCTCCATGAAGAGAGTTTTATTGGATGTCTATAGGTAGATGTTGCCTCTATAGAGAAACAAGTCTCATTGCCATGTTTACATGTCATTCAAGGTCCTGTTCCAAGGCATGAACATATATAGTGATGTGGAAATGATTTGGTTTGATGCTTATTAGGGCTTTGTTCTTCATGCACTACATTCATTTTTTGCCTTGTTGTATTCTTTGTTGACTAAGGTTGTTGTTGAATCTTTGTTGTTGCGAAGAGTGTTGTAGTACGAAAAGTGAAAGCTTTTCTGCTGGTTTAAATGCTCTTTTCAACGAAAATCTTCCTCTACCATATGGTTTCCTCATAGAGATTCATGAAGTATTTTTCTTCCAATATGGATGAATGATTTTCAAAGATATGTTCATGGGAACTTTCTCAAAATGGCTGCATTCACAAAGAGTAGTTAGTTATTTGGCAATATCAAAGATGGCTCCCATCGCATCATTTGTGCTGATTTTTTTCTTTATCTGAGGTTTTATTATGCCAAATTTAACACCACGTGGTCAGGCATGTACTATTTCCTTTGTCTTTGATGCTATATTTTTGATAAATAAATTAAATAAAACTTCATTGTTAATGAATTAAACTTGCATTTCTTGTCCAATGTGATACAAATAATACTGAGCTCTCAAACTCCATTGTTAGGATGCTGAGACATTGAATCCAAATAATTCTTACTTTGAGTTTTTGAGTTTTATTGATGTTCCAAGTCTAGTGTTTTTTTGGGTTTTTTTTCCTCTAAGTCATTGAATCTTTTCTGGCTGGTCAGTAGTCAGACTCTTTGTGCGAGTCGCATTCTAGACATATCCCTTTGGCTTGAAGTGCTTTCAGTGCTTTTCTTTTCTTTTAAAACTTTGTTTCACTTTTACTGACTGTAAAAGAACTCTTATCAATGATCATTTTCTTGGTGATTTCTGTGCAGGTATTTTCTTCTCAGTGATCTTTCCTTCACAATGGCTGTTCAGGTCCATGGTTCTTCTGGCTGCTAGCCAGCTTTTAAGCTGTACTGATAATTTTTTTTGGAAAAATTATATTTTGAGTTTCTCCCTTCTCCGGAACATTTCAGCTCTGTTTCTTAATTTTCAAGACACCATGATTTTCCAGGCAGTGTATCCCATCACTACCACCAGTGTAGTACTGTGTAGTTTTAGAGCCACATTAGAGTTTGGATTCAACACAGACTCATTAAGAAGAATGCTAGGTTAAGAATCATCTTTAAGCTTTGGATTCTGTAGAACTCTATCTACTGCATGTTATCTCTACATACAAATATACATGGTAATTTGAGATATGCCATGTTCAGAGGTAATTGGTACATTGTAAACAAACTGTTCTCCCATCTATCTACTACTCTCTATCTAACTAACTGTGCCTACACTGTTCTATTTATTTCATATGGCAGGTAGCTCTGAAACATCATTGTAAGGTTGCTCTAGATTCCTAAAGCCCTTACACATCAGAAAAGATTTCTCATTATTTAATCTATAAAACCATTTAGACTTTCAAACATCTGTATCAAATGTATCTTCAGCTTTACTGTTCTAAAAAGAACAAACAAACCTTTGTCAGTTTATCCATTTAATGGTAATCCTTCATCCCTGCAGCCATTCCATTTCTCTCTTCTGTAACATCATCAAAGCCTTCACATCCTTTACTCAATTTCCAAAATTTAACGCAATACTCCAGCTGGGGTCAAACTGTCATATTGTAGCTTGCCCTCCAAGGATCAATTTAAAAAACTCAGAATTCTATATCCTTCCTAACTGCTTTGTTAGCCTGACCTGCCACCTTTAAAGATTTGTGTGCAAATAAGTTCAGGTTCCTTTCCTCTTGCACCTCCTTTAGCATTGCAACATCTAGCATGTATTGTCTCTCTTCATTCTTTTGGCCAAAATGTTCAACCACACAAATTTCTGTGTTGAAATTCAAACTGTTATAGACTGCAGCTGGGCCTTCTCACACTGTGGGTACATTAAACCATATAACATTTCCATAACAGTGAGCAGATGCACAATGTCATAACAGTACTTTGTTACATTGTGGAGTTTGCTTTGGCACAGTAGATAGGCGAGGTTTTCCATTCAATACTCTCCAGAGAAATAACAGTTCTTGCAGGTGCAGGATGCAGCCAGAGCTCCCTTGAATCATGACAGGAAAGTCTGCTGGGATTATGAGACTAATTGCAGTTTTCTTGTACTGAATACTCTTGCGATCAGAACATGATCCCATGAAAGATACTTTGAAGAAGTTCCATAATGCAAGGCTGTGGAATAGTGTTGTTGAAATTACTGAATAAATACTTAGCACATTAAAACGATCTTCCTCTCTTTGCTACTTTCATTTGTGCTGCATGCTGTTTACTTGAAATTGACGATTTCTTTCAATTAAATAACTGACAGAGAGTACTGAATAGAATTATGTTTTTTGCTTATCATATGCAATCAAGTTGCTTACCGTACTGCCATGTTATGGTGTACCTGCTCCACATTATGGAAATATTATATGATTTCATGTACATTGTCCCATTGTCATAAATCGTTGCTCTCGCATGTATGATTTATTAATTTCTGTCATCTCATATAATTGTGTCATTAAAATGCTGCAGGACATAAACTACTGCTGTGCAAATTAAGCCCTAGTTCACAAGTATTAACAAAAGCAATTTCAAGGCTGGAGAATTTTGTTGAACACTTGCCTCAGTAAGGCAATCACAGAAGCCAGCATGTTGAAGTGACTGAGTTTAAAGACCAGGTTCATTTAGACTTCTATAGGTAGAATCCCTACAGTGTGGAAACAGGCCTTTTGGCCCAACAAGTCCACACTGACCCATAGAGCATCTCACCCAGACCCATCCCCACATAATCTGCACACCCCTGAACATTATGGGCAATTTAGCATGGCCAATCCACTTAGCCTGCACATCTTTGGACTGTGGGAGGAAACCAGAGCACACAGAGGAAACCCATGTAGACATGGGGAGAATGTGCAAACTCCACACAGTCACCTGAGGATGGAATTGAACCTTGGCCCTGGTGCTGTGAGGCAGCAGTGCTAACCACTGAGCCACCCCTTCTAACTGCTTCTAAATAAGCTATAGTCTGGTGCATCAGCCTGAAGGCGAACCAATCAACAATGCTTCAAAACAATAATTCTGCAGATGAAACTTAATGAGAAAACGTTTACTGCTCGTTAACAATGAACTTGATTGCTCAGTCTATGATCAAATAGTTACCGTATACAATTTCCTCAAAACTCTATTTATCCAATAGATGATTAATTCATAATATAGCCTATGCTGACACAGAAAGTATCTGTTTTCTGAACATTCAGTAGAAATTTATTGGGCTCTGCATTGGACATGAAGCCTCACAGCAAAAGTTGAAAATTGTGAAATCACGCACTGCTGCCATCCCGTATTGATTTCCGGATGGGAATTTACAGCCTGCAAAGAGGCTTCAGTTGTTCTAAAATTACAAAGCTCAGGTCCCACACTAGATGTTCCACACAAGTGAGCTGCTAGTCTGTGTAAAATGGGTGTATCTTTATAAAAGGGGCTTGGTTTCTCTTGAGCATGTCTTGCCACAGTTTCACTTTGCAGCATTGTTATGGTGGTTTCCTATCTGAGCATTTTTGCCAACCTGCTTTTTTGTTCTTTTTGCAGCAGAAGCAAGAATACTGCAAGTCACATTTGCTTGGAGGCCTGCAATGTTGCAACAAGCAAATGAGAGAATGGAAACCGAAATAACTCCACTGAGGCCGGAACCCTGTCACCAAGTCACTCTTTATTTACATGTGGAAAGTCCTTGACATTGATCCGGCTCGCTCAGGGTCAGCTTTCAGAGTAACAGGATGTCTGACACTTCCGTTTTTATCTGTCGGCCAGGGCTCCCTGATTGAACCTGATTAACAGCCTGTAATCAGAGAACTCTTATTCTATAAGGCCCACCTGGCTGACCTTGTTACTCACTACAGAAACTATTTACAATTTTGAGAATTCCAACAGAGTTTCATGACTTGGATTGGTGCTGGGTCCACTGCTGTTTGTCATTTATGTAAACCATTTGGATGAGAATATAGGAGGCATGGTTAATGTGTTTGCGGATGACACCAAAATTGGTGATACAGTGGACAGTGAAGAAGGTTATCTAAAAGTACAACAGAATCTTGATCAACTGAGCCAATGGGCTGAGGAGTGGTGCATGGCGTTTAATTTAGATAAATGAGAGGTGTTGCATTTTGGTAAGATAAACCAGGCAGGACTAACACAGTAAATTGTAGGGCACTGGGGACTGTTGTCGGACAGAGAGACCTAGGGGTTCAGGTACATCGTTTGTTGAAACTGGTGTCACAGGTAGGCAGAGTGGTGAAGAAAGCGTTTGGCACACTTGCCTTCATTGCTCACAGCGTTGACTATAGGAGTTAGGATGTCATGTTGTGGCTATATAAGGCATTGTTGAGGCTGCTTTTGGAGTACATGTACAGTTCTGGTTGCCCTGCTATATGAAGGATGCTATTATACTGGAAAAGGTGCAGAAAACATTTACAAGGATGTTACCGAGACTGGAGACTTGAGTTATAAGGAGAGGTTGGATAGGCTTGGGACTCTTTTCCTGGAGTGTAGGAGGTTAAGTGGTGACCTAATGGAGGTTTATAAAATCATGAGATGCATAGATAAGGTGAATAGCCAGGTATTTTCCATAGGGTAGGGGAGTCCAAAACTAGAGGACACGGGTTTAATGTGAGAGGGGCAAGATTTAACAGGGACCTAAGGGACAATTTTTGCACACAGGAAGTGTTGCGTATATGTAATGAACTGCTAGTGAAAGTGGTAGAGGCAGGTACAATTACAACATTTAAAAGACATTTGGATAGGTACGTGAATAGAAAGGTTTAGAAAGATATGGACCAAATGCAGGCAAATGTGACAAGTTCAGTTTACGAAACGTGGTCAGTGTGTACGAGTTGGTCTGAAGGGTTTGTTTCTGTGCTGTATGACTCTATGAATGCATTCTGGAAGAATTGCAAAACCTCCAAACCACCTGAATTTGTGAAGTCAGATACTTGGCACAAGATGGGTTAGTTCTCTATGTTGCATATAACTGATTTTGCAATTGTTAACTATGGGGAGAAATGCTTGGGGTAACTTGTTGTATGAGGTAAGATGCTGAAAGAATTAATCTTGAAGGTCCAACCATTCTGTTGATGTTGTATGGTCAATGAGTGAAGAAAACAGTCTACCACAAGATCCTGAGTGAGACAGTCATTTCTGGCTCCTGATGGTCTTTGTAATTATGCCTAATTAGCTGAAGGGGTTGAGTCAATTCTAGTCAGTTAAGGCTTAAATTTTCTGTCAGAAATGTTGTTGTTAACAGTAAGTGCAAATGAGAACAAGAGACGTGCAGAGAGACAAGGGTAGCGATGCAAGGAGTGACATATAGGGAGTACAGGTCACATAATCAGGAAAGTTAAAACAGACCTTGGGTGACCATGCCCATTCTATACTGTGGGAAAAGAATAAATGTTGTCAATGTACTGTAAGAGTTGACTGGATAAGAAATTCAGTACATGACTTGTTGTGTACAAAGCCTGAAGATGTATGACAATGTCCAGAGTAAATAGATAAGGCTGGCTCTCCCTGCATGTGCCTGAATAAAACAATCATTATCCAGAGTCTGAGTCTCCGATTTGTCAAGATGCAGAACAACTTAAAAAAAACAAAAGAACTGCAGATGTTGTAAATCAGGAACAAAAACAAAGTCGCTGGAAAAGCTCAGCAGGTCTGGCAGCATTTGTGAAAGAAAAAACAGTTAACGTTTCAGGTCTGGTGACCCTTCCTCAGAACCAGTGTGCGCATGTGTGTGTGTTTGCAGAACATCTTAGTTCATATATCTTGTGTTTGTATTGCTACTATGTAATAAACTAAATCTTGTTGTTGGGGTTAGTGCCCCTTTTTGTGAAGACACAATAGTGTCTCGTACCACTGCTAATTAAATAGACCTTTAGACTTAGCCTAGAAAAGAAGAGTCTTGAGGTACAGTGGTAATGTACCTACCTCTAGACCAGAGGCATGAGTTCAAATTCTACCTGCCACGAAAGTGTGCCTGAAAAGATTGATTAAAATTGCTGTACCTTTTTCTGTGGCTATATCCACACCAGGTGTCCTTGAGAGGGAGCCTGTGATGTCTGCTGCTGTGCTTCCTGCCTTCCACAACCGGTAGGCACCTTGGGGCTGAGGTAAATCATCACGCCTCAAAATGATACTTTGGTTTATAATTCTATAAATTTCCTTTGTGATTTGATTTTTGTTAGTGCCCCTTAAGGGTTGTCACTTCTAATTTGGTTTAATTTGTTTTAATTTGGTCAACTGTTTTGATTGAAGTAATAAAAAAAATCATTAGGTTTTCTGATGCAGTCTTAGTGTCCTTACCTTTGGGCCAGAAGGTTTGGTTTCACATACCGCCCATCCCGGAGGTTTGTCATAACATGTTAAACAGGTTGATTATAGTTAAGAGAGGATCTTGTTCTACAATGATCAGAAGATCTGGGTTCAAGTTTCACGCCTGCATGGAGATTGATCTGAACAGGTTGCTTAAAAGTACTTTTCTTTTAAGAAAAGAAGATTGGTGGCAGTACTCTATCCCAAACATGGGTCATCAAAGGTTGGTACCACAGTACATGACAGGACAGCACATCATTATTATGGTGTGCATGTGCCTTTAGAACACCCAATGAGACCCCTGAAATGCTATTCAACCAGATGGCCTTCAGTTTAAAATGTGCAGATGCTCACATAACACCTTTCACATCTAAATCTGTTTCTGAGGGAGTAACAATTCCCATTTTGTTCTGCATTGCTCACTGTGCTGTAAACATTTGACTGTTGGGGTCCTGAGGGCAGCTCAATTTTCCTAACAGATACCAGACGGAGTAAGAACCATGTTACATGCTCTGGCAGACTCAGCATACACTTGTTTCTGTCCACTTAATTTACATTAATTTATAGGTGAAAATCATTCCCAGCTAAGTAGAAAAAAAAATGTTAACAGAAATCTAGCCAGCTTCTACACCCACATAAAATAGAAACTGGAGCCCAAAGGATAATAAAGCATGTTTGAACACTCCAAAAACTTAAAATCAGGCAAAAGGCCAACTCAGCCAACATTTTAATTTGTTTCTAATTCCAAAGAGGAACTGATTGCAAGCAATTTATCTTGCCATTTTGAACATCCAAAATAGGATTTGTGATTTCTGAAATTAATTGTTGACAGCCTGATACTTGATTCATTTAGATTTTAAATTCGATTTGCTTTTTACCCCAAGAAGGTACAATTTGTATATATTGTGCAACCTTTTCTTGCCAAGAAAGAACTAATCTTTTATGTAATGTGAGCTCAGCTCATTGCAGCAGTTCAATTTTTCTGCCAGTGCATTTTTAAGGATGTGTTGGCAGACTAATGAGTGTAGGGGGCTAGTATTCAACAACTTGCAAACATTTGAAACTAAAATCCACTGAAAGGGCAATAAAACTGCTTGAGCTGGAGCCACAAAATAATATATACTTTGGAGCTTTTCAAATTTCCTTGAGATTTAGGGCCTTAATGAACCATTGCATATTTAATACCCAGGCTTTGAGCAGGCAATGTGCTGGCCATCTGCTTTGGGTTACAATGCTTGTCTTGGATGCTTAAAGGTGTATGCCCAATGTTGTACATGATCATAAATGGTTGACATTACATTACTGTAAAAGTTAAAAGGTATTGCTCACCTGAGACAATAATGGTAGATTTTATGAAAATATGCTCTCAAACGTGCCCTGTGCCAGCAGCCTTAATCCATAAAAACAAACCCATTATTTTCATAGACTGGTACACAAAATGAATGCTGTTAAACCTCAAAGACAAGAACTCAATTGCTAAATTGGCAATAATGGCCATTGATCCAATGTCCTATTCCCTCTTGTAGTTATGAGCAATGTCAGAGATGGAGAAGATTGAATTTGGATTTAGTCTCCATGTTGCCCAACCAGATCTCTCTGTGATTTCCCCTCTCCTGTTTCAATAGGTTCCAACATGTGGGCTTAGTGGACAATAAGGAAGGTCATCTTAGATTCAAAGAGATCATGATTGGCTGAGGCAATGGGCTGAGGAGTGACAGATGGAGTTTAAATTAAATAAATGTGAGGTGTTGCATTTTGGTAAGACAAACCAGGGCAGGACTTACACAGCTAACAATAAGTCACTGGGAAGTAATACTGAGCTGAGAGACCAAGGAGTATAGGTACATAGTTCCTTAAAAGTGGTGTCACAAGTAGACAGATGGTGAAGAAGGCATTTGGCATACTTGCCTTCATTGGTCAGAGCATTGACTATAGGAGTTGACTATAGGACATCATGTTGTGGCTGTACAAGTCACTGGTGAGGCCACTTTTGGAGTGCAATTTGGGTTGCCCTTCTTCTCTGTACCCTTTCCAGTTTAATAACATCTTTATAGGATGTTATTAAACTGGAAAGGGTACAGAGAAGATTTATAAGGATGTTACCGAAACGGGAGGATTTGGGTTAATAAGAAGAGGCTGGGACTTTTTCCCCTGGAGCACAGAAGGCTGAGGGGTGATCTAATAGAGGTTTATAAAATTACTAGAGGCATAGATAAGGTGAACTGCCAGGGACTTTTCCAAGCGGTAGGGGAAGTCCAAAACTAGAAGGCATGGGTTTAGGATGAGAGGGGAAAGAGTTAAAAGGGATCGGAGGGACAACATTTTCATACAGAGTGTGGTGTGTATATGGAACAAACTGCCAGAGGAAGTGTTAGAGGTGAGCACAATTACAGCATTTAAAAGACATTGAGACAGGTACATGTATAGGAATGGTTTAGAGGGATATGGACCAAGTTCAGGCAAATGGGACCAGTTCAGTTTAGGAAACCTGTTCGGCATGGACAAGTTGAATTGAAGGGTCTGCTTCCATGCTGTATGACTCTATGACAAAGCTCAGTTAATTGTATAGAAATCAGGCAGCAGATTGGCTGCCAGCAAGCTTTCTACTGGATTTAGCACCCTGAACTAGTAAGTTCCATTCACCTGGAGTTGCTGGCCAATCAGGTGTGCTTGATGGGATGGATTTTGGGGTTGGTGGTCACAGGGAAGGGAGAGAGGGCAGGCTGAAAGTTTGGTCCTAGTGCAAGATTGTGGCTCTTAGAGACACCCTCCCTGCTGTATTTCCACACCCTTAATCACATACAGATTTATGCAAAGCAGCCCCAAGCCAAGTCTTCCCACAATTGTTCACTAGTTGGGTATGCCTGCTTTTTTTTCTCTTCCCAACTGATGATGAAGTATCTGAAGCCCTGGAGGGATGTGTTCCATAGCTGATCATTAATTGACCACTAAAGGACTTCAATTGGTTGCAGGGCAGTAAGGTCAAGCTTGGCTGTTTTCTCCTAGAAGTTAATTAGCACCAAGTTGGGAATGTGGCCGAATTCTGGTCTTCCACTATCTCCTACCTCCAATTCACTAGCAATCAGCTCTACTTATTTTACAGGCTTCCTGATCTATAAAAGTCATAAAATATTATATCCCTAGCTATATCTCAAAGTCCTCTCTGATGTCCTTTACATTAGTGGGCCATTGAAAGCTTAGCCAAGCAGTCTCAGATAGAAAATCTGAAGCAGCAATTTTAATTTTCCTATCAATTTTCTTTTCAACACTTTAATGTGAAGTTATCAATTAAGTGATGATATTTTATATTATGATTTTAACTTAGTTCATTCTTATTTAAAAAAAACTGCATTGATGATCATACTTGAAACAATAAACAGCTTATTCTAAGTCAACACCAAGTGCTTAGTTGATTCTTGCTTTAACATTATTTTAGCACAAATATCAGATTATATGATCAGCATATATCTAAATTTCTTATTCAAAATAAATTACTGTGACTAGGAATCATGAAATTGGACTTCATCTTGCTCATTTTGCAGGTACAAAATGGAGCAAAAGATCTTTTTGTGAGGCTCTGGAACAAGGGGCATCTTGGATACATCCAATACTACAAGGTTTTCTAAACAATCTGTTCAGACACATTATGACACACTTATAGAGCTTGAACCCAGACCTCCAGTTAGGGACATTATCACTGCACCACAAGAACCTCCACATCCAATGCTATAGATATTTCCTAAGCAACTTGCTCGGAGATGTTATTACATTCCTCTGGAGCAGGTGGGACTTGGCCTCAGGCCTCCTGGCTCAGAGGTAGGGACACTACCATTTCATTATAACAGCCTCCATATCCAATGCTATTTTAGCTTCAGTTAAATACAGGCCTCGTTTTTGGTCATCCCAAAATGATACTAGGCCTCTTCCTTATGCTAACTAGGAACATACATATACATAGACACACACACACACACACACAGACACACAGATAATCCAGATAACATTCTGGGGTACCCAGGTTCAAATCCTGCCACAGCAGATGGTGGAATTTGAATTCAATGGGAAAATATCTGGAATTAAGAATCTAGTGATGACGATGAATTGATTGTCAGGAAAAAACCCATCTGGTTCACTTAGGACACTGCCATCCTTACCTCGTCTGGCCTATATGTGACTCCAGACCCACAGCAATGTGGTTGACTCTGAACTGCCCTCTGGGCAATAAATGCTTCCTAGCCAGTAATGCCCTTAACCCATTAATGAATAAAAAGAAATACATGCTTTTCTCAGTCTTTTCAATTTTTAATCAATCCTGGCCTGGGACCATAAAAGGACAAATACAAAAGTAAAATACTGTGAATGCTAGATATCTGAGATAAAGACATAAGATGCTGGTAATATCCACAGATTTGGTGGCATTTGTAATAAGTAAAAAGTTAAACTTTCAGGTCTCTAATCCATCATCAGTTACATTGACATTGCCACATTTAGCTAAATTATCTAAATAATCTTGCAGTTTCACAGAAATATAAATGTATGATACTATTTTTATTGATTTCATTCATCTTGCATTATTAATTGTGTTTTTGTCATTCGTTGTAAAATCAACAGTGACAAAATTGAAACATGTTTTCGATCTATTGTTTTCGATCTATTATTCTCATTTTAACTTCATAGTCTCAGAAACAGCTAGCATTGTTTGTTTAGGTAAAAGAATCTGGAAGCATTAGTGAATCAAAATCCTGATTTTATGGTAAAAGCACAGTTACAGTAATGCTGATTTATGGTTTTTGACTCGGTCCACTTGGTCCACATTTTTCGGTGTACTGAGGCATTGCACCACCATGTGGTAGGACTCTGGCACTTACTGTCACATTAATATTCTCAAATCAATGGCTCGACTTGCAATGAAACTCATTTCACATGGCGGAAAGGGATTTGAAATATAGGGGGAAACAAAAAATGGAAAATAAGAAATGTACACTTGAAGCTAGCAATTAATTATATTGTAGAAAGAAATTGTAAATAATTTTAAAATTATACTTTAGAAGGAATAATTTGGATTTTCCTCTTTTAAATATTTTTGGGCATCATTGAGGTGGCAGGCTTGGAAATAGGGTGGTGTTTCTTTATGTCAGATTCTTATCTTCCTCCTCACTATTGTTCCTGGCTGGTATAGAAAATGCCAGTCGAAAACAGACAGAAACATTTAAATGCAGTGCCAATGATCTAGTACTGGCTATTTTGATTTACAATAATTTCCAGCTCATTTGCACTGAGAGAAAATCATGAGGGTTTCTAAGACATGAAGTATTGTGCAATTACTCTTATAGAGTTAAGCACAGATGTTTAAAAGCTTTGCAGAATCTTTATTTCTCCACAGATCTTTTGTCTGCGACATGATGGAACAATTGTTTCAGAGATGGCATTTACTGCAGATGCTGGAGAATCTGAGATAACAAGGTGCAGAGCTGGATGAACACAGCAGGCCAAGCAGCATCAGGGGAGCAGGAAGGCTGACGTTTCGGGCCTAGACCCTTCTTCAGAAATGGGGGAGGGGAAGGGGGTTCTGAAATAAATAGGGAGAGAGGGGGAGGTGGATAGAAGATCTCCGACACTTCCTCCTACCGTCCCCTTGGTCATGACCCCAGCCCCGACCACCAAACCATCATCTCCCAAACCATCCACAATCTCATCACCTCAGGTGACCTTCCACCCACAGCCTCCAACCTCATCGTTCCCCAACACCGCACCGCCCGCTTCTACCTCCTTCCCAAAATCCACAAACCTGACTGCCCTGGTCGACCCATTGTCTCCGCCTGCTCCTGCCCCACTGAACTTATCTCCA
>NC_063353.1:25117984-25145214 GCF_021869965.1 Rhincodon typus | reverse complement strand
CCAACCCCACCACCAAAGACACTTTTCCCTCCCCACCCTTATCTGCTGTCCGGACGGACCACTCTCTCCGGGACTCCCTTTTCCGCTCCACACTCCCCTCCAGCCCCACTACACCCGGCACTTTTCCCTGCAACCGCAGGAAGTGTTACACCTGCCCCTACACCTCCCCCCTCACCCCCATCCCAGGCCCCAAGAAGACTATCCACATCAAGCAGATGTTCACCTGCACATCTGCTAATGTGGTATACTGCATCCGCTGTTCCTGTTGTGGCCTCCTCTACATCGGGGAAACCAAGCGGAGGCTTGGGGACCGCTTTGCAGAACACCTACGCTCGGTTCGCACTAAACGACTGCACCTCCCAGTCGCGAACCATTTCAACTCCCCCGCCCATTCCTCAGATGACATGTCCATCCTGGGCCTCCTGCAGTGCCACAATGATGCCACCTGAAGGTTGCAGGAACAGCAACTCATATTCCGCTTGGGAACCCTGCAGCCCAATGGTATCAATGTGGACTTCACAAGCTTCAAAATCTCCCCTCCCCCTACCGCATCCCAAAACTAGCCCGGCTGGCCCATCTCCTCCCTACCTCCCCACCTACACTCACCTCTACTGGCTCCATCCCTGCCTCTTTGACCTGTCTGTCTCCTCTCCACCTATCTTCTCCCCTATCCATCTTCTATCTGCCTCCCCCTCTCTCCCTATTTATTTCAGAACCACCTTCCCCTCCCCCATTTCTGAAGAAGGGTGTAGGCCCGAAATGTCAGCCTTTCTGCTCCTCTGATGCTGCTTGGCCTGCTGTGTTCATCCAGCTCTGCACCTTGTTGTATCACATGATGGAACAATGTTGTGGCTGAATTTCAATGCTCGTGTTTTTGCAAGATAGGTAGGGCTATATGTCCTCACAATTCTTGATCAAGTCAAACATGTTCCTTTGGCTGTTTTTAAAAGGCAGAGCACAGATTGTAGTCAAACATAGCTCATGCTTGCACAAACCAAGAAAAAATGTCCATGTTAGATTTGATTCCATGATTAGGCAGTACTTGCTGAAGCATCCTGAGTGCAATAATACCTACACAAACAACCAATTTAAGATCATCAGTCAAGCTTGTAATGTGGTTCATTTACACTTGATAAAAGTGATATACTTCAATACACAGGAACTCATTTTATGAAAACAAATTGAATATGTTTATTTTAAATAAACATTTCCTCCATGACAATGCTTTGGCCAATAGGAATCAATATGCCAAAGAATCAACACCTCTTTTATCTGGTAGTATGAATCATTGTGATTGTTTGAAAAGTAACATTCTTTTATTTGCCCTGATCAGTGTAAAACAAAAATTTTCAGTATTATATCTCTCTTCACAGTTTGTTTGTTCTTCGCCTGAAAATGAATGTAGGAGCTATTTTTTCACCATTTGCTTTGATAACACAATCTCTTCACCCAAATCTCTCAACAGAATGTTGTGCAATAGATTTTCAATCATCAACGCAAATCCAATAATCCATCTTTAACAAAAAGCTCCAATGTCCGTCTCTCAGAGAAGAACCCAATGTTAAATAGGCAAGGAGAGTACTGTGGGTGAACTTTCAATTAACCATTAAAATTCTGTACTGAAACATTTGAATATTTTGGCAATATAAAGTGTGGGCTCCCAGAGCTACTGCAAAGCTTATGTTTGCTCTGCAAATTTCCACTGGGGAGAGCAAGCAGTTGTGAACGTGAAATGTATGGCCGGAGATCTGATTTCCTTGTTCTTACTCACAGCAGATACTATCAGGCCTACTTCAGCTCATTATTGACAAAATTAAAGAATGTCCAAACTTTTTTGTTTTGAAAAGTATTATTGCCATGATGGTTTAAAAAGGGACAGACACAGCACTTGAAGAGTGGGATGCATTTACAATGTTAACTGACATGGGAAGAAGGGGTAGGAGAAGTGCTCAACAGATCTGGCAGCATCTGGGAAGAGAAACAGAGTTAGTGTTTTGACTACAGTATGATTTCTTCAGGAAAGAATCCTCCCTTCCTGAAGATGTCATTGTGGACCTTAAGCTTTAATTCTGTTTCTCTCTCCACAGATGCAGCCAGACCTGCTGGGTTTCTTTTGTTTATTCAGTAGTGGGACAAGGGTATCACTGGCAGGGCCAGCATTTATTACCCATCCCTGGTTGCCCTTGAGAAAATGGTGGTGAGCTGCCTTCTTGAACCGCTGCAGTCCATGTGCTGTAGATAGATGCACAATGCTATTTTTGAAGAATTTTAGGTTTTAGACTCAATGACATCGAAGGAACATCAATATATTTCCAAGTCAGGATGGTGATTGGCTTAGAATGGAACTTGTAGGTAGCAATATTCTCATGCATTAGCTGCACTTGTCCTTCTAGATGAAACTGATCACAGGTTTGGAAGATGTTGTCCAAGGAACCATGATGTGTTTCCACTGTACATGTTGTAGATAGTACACACTGCTTATACTGATTGTTAGTGGTGGAGGGAATGGATATTTCTGTGTGTGGTACCAATCAAATGGGCTGCTTTGTCCTGGATGGTGTCAAGATTCTTTATTGTTTTTCGAAGCTGCATTCATCCAGACAATTGGGGAGTATTCCATTACACTCCTGACTTGTGGGGTAACGCCATTGAATTTCAAGGAGTTGTGGCTATATTGCCTTGTATTCGACACAGTCATTGCTTGGCACTTGTGTGACATGAATGTTAGGTGCCACTTGTCAGCACAAGCCTGAACATGTCCAGATCTTGTTACATTTGGACTTGGACTACTTCATTAGTTGAGGAGTTGTAAGTGATGATGAAGATTGTGCAGTCATCAGCAAACATCCTTTCTTCTGACTTTATGATGGAGGGAAGGTCATTGATGAAGCAGCTGAAGATGGTTAGGTCTAGGACACTGCCCGAGGAACTCCTGTAGAGATTTTCTGGAGGTGGGATGACTGACATCCAACAACCACAACCATCTTGCTATGTGCCAGATTTGACACGAGTCAGCAGAGAACTTCCCCCCCTGACTCCCATTGATACCAGTTTCACTAGGACTCCTTGATAATACCTCAGTCAAATACAGCCCTGATGTCAAGTGCAGTCACTCTCATTTCGCCTCTGGAATTCAGCTCTTTTTTTCATGCTAAACCAAGCAACTGTGTGCCCCTGATGGAACCCAAACTGGACATCACTGAACTGGTTACTGCTGAGCGGGTGAAGCTTGATAGCACTGTTGATGACACTTCCCATCACTTTACTGATGATTGAGAGTAGACTGATAGGGCGGTGACTGGCTGATTGGATTTGTCCTGCTTTTTAAGTGTAAATGACGTACTGTCAGGTACATTGTCAGGTAGATGCCAGTGTTGTAACTGCACTGGAAGGGCTTGGTTGGGGGGGGGGGGGGGGATGGGGATGTGGGGGTAGACAGCATATTCTTGAGCACAGGTCTTCCATACTGTTGCCAGGATCTATAACCTTTGCTGTATCCAGTGCAGCCAAACATTTCTTTATGTCACATGGAATGAATTGAATTGGCTGAAGACTGGCATCTGTGATGCTCTGTACCTCCACAGAGGCTGAGATTGGTAAGTTTTTAATTGCCTACCACCATTCCTGACTGGATGTGGCAGGATTGCAGAGGGTATATCTTATCCTTGTTACTCCAATATTCAAAAAAGCAGGTAGAGAGAAAACAGGGAATTATCGACCAGTGAATCTAACATCGGTAGTGGGAAAAATTCTCAAATCCGTTGTCAAGGATTTTATAGCAGAGCATTTAGAAAGCAGTGGCAGGATCAGACAAAGTCAGCATGGATTTAGAAAGGGGAAATCATGCTTGACAAATCTGTTGAAATTCTATGAAGATGTAACTAATAGAGTTGACAAGGGGGAGCCAGTCGATGTAGTATATTTGGACTTCCAGAAAGCCTTTGACAAAGTCCCACATAAGAGATTAATGTGCAAGATTAAAGCTCATGGATTGGGGGAAGCGTATTGAGATGGAAGGAAACTGGTTGGCAGAGAGGAATCAAAGAGTAGGGATTAATGGATCCTTTTCAAATTGGCAGGCAGTAAGTAGTGGGGTGCCACAGGGATCGGTGCTGGGACCCCAGCTGTTCACAATATATATTAATTATTCGGATGAGGGAACAAAATGTAACATCTCTAAGTTTGCAGATGATACCAAGTTGGGTGGGAGGGTGAACTGTAACGAGGATGAAGAGATCCTTCAGCATGATCTCGACAGGTTGGGTGAGTGGGCAAATCAATGGCAGATGCAGTACAATTTGGATAAATGTGAGGTTATTCACTTCGAAAGCAAAAACAAGAGAGCAGATTACCACCTGAATGGCTGTAAATTGGGAGGGGGGAGTGTGCAGCAGGGCCTGGGCACCCTTGTGCACCCATCGCTAAAGGTGAGCATGCAGGTGCAGCAGGCGGTAAAGAACGCAAATGCTATGTTGGCCTTCATTGTGAGAGGTTTCGAGTACAGCAGCAGGGATGTGTTGTTGCAGTTATACAGGGCCTTGGTGAAACCACACCTGGAATATTGTGTGCAATTTTTGTCTCCTTTTCTGAGGAAGGATGCTCTTGCTCTCGAGGAAGTGTAGCAAAGGTTTACCAGGCTGACTCCGGGAATGACGGGTCTTACGTATGAGGATAGAGTGATGAGGTTGGAATTGTTTTCGCTAGAGTTCAGACGAATGCGGGGAGGGATGGGGGTGAATCTCATAGAGTCTTATAAAATTCTAACAGGACTGGACAGGGTAGATGCAGGGAAGGTGTTCCCGATGGTGGATGTGTCCAGAACCAGTGGTCAAAGTCTGAGAATTCAGGGTAGATGATTTAGGATGAGATGAGGAGACATTTATTCACCCAAAGAGTGGTGAGCCTGTGGAATTCATTACCACAGAAAGTAGTTGATGCCAAAACATTGAATGTATTCAAGAGGCGACTAGATATAGCACTTGGGGAAAATGGGATCAAAGGCTATGGGGTGAAATCAGGATTAGGCTATTGAGTTGGACTATCAGCCATAACCGTGAAGAATGGTGGAACAGGTTCGAAGGGCCAAATGGCCTCCTCCTGCTCCTATCTCTATGTTTCTACCCATCAGTTGTGGAATCGCCTAGCTCTGTCACAACAACACTTTTTGATTTTTATGAAGGAAAACAAATAAAGAACTACAGATGTGGAAAATCTGAAACAAAAATAGAAATTGTGGAAAAACTCAGGAGGTCTCACAGTGCTCTGAAGAAGGGCTACTGGACCTAAAACATTGATTTTAATGTCTCTCCACAGATGCTGCCAGACCTCCTGAGTTTTTCCAGCAATTTTACTTTTCTGCATTCATAGGAAGAAGGAAAATGCATACTGGCACATTAGCATGTGGTGAGGTGGGGAGGGGAGGGGGCTTCAGGCAAAATAATGGAGACATAAAAAGTCCTGGAAAGATCCTGGCACCAATAGGGAAACACATTTTCCTCATACTCCTTGAAACTGCTGATGATGCAGTAAAAGTAAAGCTGCAGTGGTCAAACATCATGCAGTCCTCCGTTGTATATGTCGGAGCAAATTACTGCAGATGCTGGAGATCACAGATGCTGGAGACAGCATCCATGGAGAGAAAGCAAACTAACATTTTCAGTCTAGATGACTCTTCATCAGAGCTGAAGTGAAGTGTGGAGGGGGCAGCATTTATGCTGTAGTGAAGGGTGTGTTGGAATGCTGTGGGAGAAAGGATGTTGATAGCTCAGATTAAGTGATTGGAATGTGAGAATAGAAGAACAATGGTTTGTCTAACTGCCAAACTGGAAAGAACTGACAGTCTGAGACAACAAGGTGCAGAGCTGGATGAACACAGCAGGCCAAGCAGCATCATAGGAGCAGAAAGGCTAAGACAGTCTCACTGGAGTGGGGGGAGGGGTAAAGGGTTACAGAGAATTAACAATCAAAGCCAAAAGAAAGGGAAGGAATGGATTCACAAACTGAAAATGTTGAACTCAATATTGAGCCCAGAAGGATGTAAAGTGCCTAGTTTGAAGATCAGATGTTGCTCCTCCAGTTTTCGTTGATTCCTGGGAGTATTGCAGCATGCAGAGGACAGACAAGTGGACATGCGAGCAGGACAGTGTTAAAATGACCGGTTATGGGAAGGTTGCGCATGGACCAGTGGTGCTCTGCAAAGCGGTCACCCAGTCTGCGTTTGGCTTCTCCAATGTAGGGTAGGCCACATTGGGTGCAGCAAATACAATATACAAGATTGGAGGAGGTACAGGTGAAATGCTGCTTCACCTGGAAAGACTGTTTAGGCCCTTGGATGGTGAGCAGTACAGAGGTAGAGGCAGGTATTGCACCTTATGCGGTTACATGGGAAGGTGCACTAGGAAGGGGGTTGGTGATGGTAGTCGAGGAATGGGCTAGGGTGTCCTAGAGGGATCGATCCCTGCAAAATGCAGACAGGAGGAGTGAGGGAAAGATGTGTTTGGTGGTGGAATTCTGCTGGAATTGTCTGAAATGGTAGAGAACGATCCTTTGAATACATTGGCTGGTGGGATGAAAAATAAGAACAAGGGGAACCCAATCACACTGTTGTGAGTGATGGGAAGGGGCAAGGATGGAAGCATGGGTGATAGTTCAGTTGTCGTTGAGGGCCCTGTCAGCCACGTCCTTCAATCCCACTCTCCCAGTTCTTTTGCCTACGTCGTATCTGTTCAGATGGTGCCACCTTTCAAAACAGTGCTGCTGACATGGCTTCCTTTTTCCATAACCGTAGTTTCCCACCCACTGTGGTTGACAGGGCCCTCAACAACATCCACCTATCACCCGTGCTCCTGCCCTTGCCCCTTCCCGTTACTCATAACATCGTTATCGGGTCCCCCTTGTTCTGTCTTTTCATCCCACCAACCTTCGTATTCAAAGGATCATTCTCTGCCATTTCAGACAACTCCAGCAGAATGCATCACCAAACACATCTTCCCCCCACTGCCCTGTGTACATTTCGCAGACATCATTCCCTCCGGGACATCCTAGGCCATTCTTCGATCATCAACACCACTCCCCCTTCCCATGTAACTGTAGAAGGTGCAACACTTGCCCCTTCACCTCCACCCTGCTCACTATCCAAGGACCTAAACAGTCTTTCCAAGTGAAGGAACATTTAATCTGTGCCTCCTCTAACGTTGTGTATTGTATTTGTTGCACCCAATGTGGCCTACTCTACATTGAGGAAACCAAACACAGACTGGGTGGAGACAGTAAGGACTGCAGATACTGAAAGCTAGAGTCAACAGATGTAAAGCAGGAAAAACACAGCAGATCAGACAGCAACTGAGGAGCAGGAAAGTCAACATTTTGGACTGAAGCCGTTTGTCAGTCCTGGCGAAGGTTTTTGGCCCGAAATGTTGACTTTCCTGCTCCTCGGATGCTGTCTGACCTGCTGTGCTTTTCCAGCTTCACATCTATTGACACAGACTGGGTGACTGCTTTGCAGAACACCTCCTGTTAGTGCACAGCATGATACCAATCTTCCCATTGCCAGTATTTTAACACAACGCCCTATGCACATGCCCACTTGTCTGTCCTTGACATGCTGCAATGCTCCAGCGAATCACAGCAAAGACTGGAGGAGCAACATCTCATCGTCAAACTAGGCACTTTACAAATATTTGGGCTCAATATTCAGTTCAACACCTTCAAATTGTGAAAGCATTGCTTCCCATTCTTTCAGCTTTACTTGTGTCATTCTGTCACCGTGTCTTTTCTCCCCTCCTCCCACTCCAGTGGGACTGTCTGTTCTTTCCAGTCTGGCAGTTAGACAAACCATTGTTCTGCTCTTCTCACATTCTGAATCACTTAAACCGAACTATCAACAAGCTTTTCTGAAGAAGGATCTAGGCCCGAAACGTCAGCCTTCCTGCTCCTCCGATGCTGCTTGGCCTGCTGTGTTCATCCAGCTCTACACCTGGTTATCTGAGTCTCCAGCATCTGCAGTTCCTACCGTTTCTGTCAACATCTGTTCTGTCCCAGCACTCCATCTCCCCCCGGCCCCAAACTGTTGCACAAATGCTGCCCCCTCCACACTTCATGTCAGCTCTGATAAAGAGTCATCTAGACTCGAGACGTTAGTTTGCTTGAGATAACAAGGTGTAGAACTGGATGAACACAGCAGGCCAAGCAGCATCAGAGGAGCAGGAAGGCTGACGTTTCGGGCCTCGACCCTTGTTCAGAAAACCCTGTGTTCATCCAGCTCTACACCTTGTTATCTCAGATTCTCCAGCATCTGCAGTTCCTACTATCTCTGAAACGTTCGTTTGCTTTCTCTCCATGGATGCTGCCTGACCCACTGTGAGTTCCAGCATTTTGTGTTCTCCGTTATGTATGTATTTCTCTTTGACAAGCAGTTCCTACAGAAGAAAGATGCAACGAAAGCGCACCCTGCAGTCAGCCCGAACTTCCTGCTCAGCACACAGCATGCGTCACAAACACCAGTCACAATGTAGCAGTTCGCTGACAGCAGACACGCCCTGTCTGCCTTTCACACTCCTGATTGGCTGCTCACTGGCCATTGCGGCCGGACTGTTGGCGTCGTGGTGTGGGCGTGGCCGGAACGGCGCAGACTCCCCGCTGACGGACCGCGGGTTTCGGGACCAGTGCCCACGCGCCGCAGAGCTCTCTGTGTGCTTGTGTTTGGGGGTGGGGGAGGGTGCAAACCCGGCCGCCCTCCGCGGGGTTGTGAGAGACGCGCGTGCGCGCCGTCGCGGAATATGGGGGCGGGGTTCCGACCAATGCGGCGGGTTCCAGGGCATTGGGACTGCGCATGCGCGTCTCCTGTGGCCGGCTCTTGGAGAAGCCCCACAGGTATTAGAAGGCTGCGCATGCGCTCCGTTGAGTTGGTGGGCGCGGCTTAATGGGGGACCGCCCCGTTTTTCGTGAAAAAAATAAGAGGGAGCTCGCGCATGCGTGTGCACGGTGCAGCCCCCTCCGGCAGCGGCAGCTTTCCCCTGTCGGTCGCCTCCTCCTTCCCCCATATCCCCCATATCCTCTTCCCTCCCTCCCGATGTTGGTCGTCGCCCTTCTGCCGTAGCCAGGTATTGTGGAATCAACGTCAACGGGGTTAAAAACAAAGGTAAAGCAAAAGAGATGTAGCCCGAGGAAGCAGGAATTTGCATCTTTTCAGTGAAAGTCAGGAGAACTCCTGCGGCTGGGCCCCGTTGCTCAGGAGCCGCATGTTTCAGGGGCCCAGGCACTGCCAGTACAGTTTGAGCAGACCTACTGAACAGCGGCACGAATGGCTCCTGTAACCTCCCTCTCTTTCAATAACATAATTCACCTCTTTCCTGGGGAAGGCTATGCGGTAGGATTGAGGCCTACAGCTGTTGATCGTGGCTGACAGATGATAACTCGTTCCTCCATTGCATGGATTCCTTTGTTTTCACTATTTCAAGTGTTCCTAGTTTATCTTGTAAATTTTGATTCTCTTGTGCAAATTAATTTTTTTGAACTTGGTAATTTTTTTCTCTGTATTGAAAAGTGCAGCTGACCAAACTTTTTCTTTCTACTAAATAGAAATCACGATTTGTAAAAGAAACGGATGAGCAGATCTGTCATGTTAATAATCCAAGTATTATTGGTATATGAGGCCTATTCTTGCATGATGCATTCTTGGGTGCAGGTGGTAGTTTAATTTGATAATGATGTACAGTAGATTGGTCTGAGCACTTTCATATTGTAAGTTGTGTAAAATTGGATTGTTATATGTAGACTATAAGTGTCCCTTAAACCAAAACTGTTGGTGAACTTGATTTTTGACCTGGTGCATATCAGTGTCAGACAGGGTTAATTGATTATATTTGCTTGTCAGGTTTCTGTTTTTTTTTAAACAATCATTTTTAAAGCATCTGCTTTTGAATAGTACATTCATTTCTTGTAACTTTTATGGGCACTGACTGAACTATTTTTGAATTCATGACAGATGTAATTGGTGCCTCTGTTTACGTAAAATACCTGTTATTGTAAAACTGCTTATTTTTTTACTGTCTGCTGTCATCCATTGTAGATGACAATAGATAATCAAGTGGGGCTACTTAATGAACTGTAAAACTAAACCTTTCTTAAAATTATAGCAAAGTGAGTGCTATGTTCTTTATCATAATAGTTTTACTTCTTCTTAGGGATAGGTATCACATTACTGTGCAAGATTTTGTTAATTGAAAGCTTTTTTTGTTAAACACAACCCAAATGCAGAGTAAAGGTTTTGCTGTGGTAATTGACTTGTGACTGCACCAGTATGCCTTATTTTTGTTTCTGCAGCAGCTGTATTTGGAGGGAACCATCTGGAATAAGTGTTAATTTGTGCTGTGGATCTTTACCTATAACCTTGGGGTGTCGAGTCCGCTAAATTTCTTTTCATGTTACATCTGGTAGAAGAAACTTTCATCCTATTGATATAAGCTAAACATGAATACGAGTTTTGGTGACAGACTTGGGTCTTAATGAAGCATGCATCAAATCTTGTATTGCATTGGAGAGTCCTCTGATTTGTATTGGCAATGAGCAGATTTTGTTTTTCTCTGACAGCAGTGCTAGTCTGTGAAATTCTCCTCCCCAAAGACCAGTAGAAGCTGGGCCATTGAATGTATTCAAGGTTGAGTTAATAGCTTTTTGATAACAAAGGGAATCAAGGGTTATGGGGGCAGATTGGAAGACTGTATTGAGAACACAACCAGAGCAGGCATGATATTTTCGAATTATGGAATAGGTTTGGAGGGCTGAATGCACTACTCCTGCTCCTAAGTCCTGTACAGTTTTGATCTGCAACTCAGCAGTAATCAAAAGAAAATGTTTCTAATTGTCATTCTTCGTGAATTTATCTGTAAAAAAATTTGGAATTTGTGAAGTTAGGACTCAGGAAATGTTATTTAAAGTTTCCAGATCAAGTATGAGAAGGGGGGCAATCAAGGCAGGACATGAGGGTGTTGTATTTAAATGCATACAGTATACACAACAAGGTAAATGAGCTTGAAGCAAAGATTGAAACTGGCAGGAACGATGTTGTGGGCATCATAGCGATGTGGCTGCAACGGGATCGGAGCTGGGAACTAAATGTCAGAGGATATGTCCTGTTAAAGGACTGGCAGATGCACAGAAAAGATGGGGTTGTCCTGTTAGTAAGAAATGAAAGACAGTAAGAAGTGATATAGTGTCAGAAGGTATAGAATCTGTGAGGGTAGAGTTGAGAAACTGCAAAAAAAAACCCTGATGGGAGTCATGTATAGACCTCTTAGCAGTATTTGGAGTGTGGAGCAGAAAATGAATCAGGAGGTAGAAAAAGCATGTAAGAAGAACACTATTTTATTAATCATGGGGGACTTCAGTATGCAGGTAGACTGAAAAGATCAGGTTGGTATCAGATCCTAAGAAAAGGAATTTATGGGTATCTGACGTGTGTTTTCTTTTGGAACAGCTTGAGGTAGACCTCATAAGGAACAGGCAATTCTGGATTTGATGATGTCTAATGAGGCAGACTTAATTACAGAGCTTAAGGTAAAGAACCCCGAGGGAGCAGTGGCCACAGTATCTCCCTGCAATTTGAGAGGGAGAAGCTTAAATCAGGTGTAACGGTATTATAATTGAGGTAACTACAAAGACATGATGGAGGACCTGGCCAGAATTGATTGGAAGGAAAGCCTGCCAGGGAAGATGGTAGACCAGCAATGGCTACAGTCTCTGAGAGTAATTTGGGAGGCAAGCAGAAATTTCATCCCAAAGAAAAAGAAACATACTGAGGGGAAGATGAGACTATCCTGGCTGACGAGGAAAGTCAGAGACAGTGTAAAAGCAAAAGGAAAAAGCATACAACACAGTAAAAATTAGTGCAAAGCCAAGGGGTTGGGAAGCCTTTAAAAACGAGCAGAGGATGACTGAAAAAGCAGTGGGGTAGGGATGTGGGGAGGAAATGAGATAAGCCAGCTAGTAATATAAAAGAAGATTGCAAGAGTCTTTCTGGATATATAAAAGGTCGGAGAGCGGCACCAGTAAACATTGGAGTACGGAAAAATGAGGCTGGACAAGTAGTAATGGGGAGCACAGAAATGTTGGAGGAACTGAATAGATACTTTAAATCAGTCTTCATTATCCATTATCAGTACCATTATCAGAACTTTGAGTGTTGGGGCAGAAGTGAGCGTCGTGGCTATCATTATGGAGAAGGTGCTGAGGAAGGCTTGATGGTGAATAAATCACCCATACCAGGTGGACTACACACCAGGGTTCTAAAGGACACAGCTGAGGAGATGGTGGACGCATCGGTGATATTCTATGAATGGCTGGAGTCTGACTGCATATGGACTCCATCAAGGCTGCTTACTTCCACTTTCATAATGTGTCCCATCTCTAAACCAACCTCAGTTTGCCTTTACTGAAACCACCATCCATGCATCTGTTACCTCTAAATTTGACAGTTCCAGTCTTCTCCCATTTCTCACCTCCACAGACTTCGTTGTTTCATTATTAACATACAGTTCTGTTTGTCCATAACTCCTGTACTTTGACTCCTGCTTTGGAAATGCCTCAGTTTTAAGTATCTCATCATTGTCTTATAGTCTTTCCGCAACCTTGTCCTTCCAAACTTTCTAATATCCCATCCTGCCCTCTGATGTCTCTATGCCCATGCAGTTATGGCCTCCTGTAAATTCTCAATTTCATTAACTCTACAGTTTTCAGCTGTACATGCAGTTGCATTGGTGCTGAGATCTGGAATTCTCTCCTGAAAACCTGTCCAACTCTCGTGCTTTCTCCCCCTTAGGTCTTTAAGCACTTCTTATCTCTTTGAACCAAGCTTTTTTGGTCACTTGTCTTAATATATTCTTCTGTATGAGCAATGGTAACATGTCTCCTTTAGAAGGCTCAGGATTCAAGGTTCCCTCCAGAGAGTTGAGCACAAACTTTAGGCTGACTCTGTAGTGCAGTACTGAGGGACTGCCGAAATGTCAGAGGTTCTATCATTCTGATGTGAACTTAAGTTGAGGCACTATCTGCTCACTCAGAAGAACGTCAAAACATGCTATGTCACTGTTTTGAAGAAAAGCAGGGGGATTATCTTCTGTATACTGGCCATTTTACCTTCAGCTTTGGTTGTGGGAGCTTGTAGTATGCCAGTTGAATGTCAAGTTCCTACATGATAATAAATATTCCATTTCAAAAGTATCACTGTTCCTGTAAAAAAAAAAAAAAAAAAAAAAAAAAAATTTAGGATGTCCTGAGTTCAGTCAAGGCACTGTATATTTTAAAAAATTATTTACTGTTTCTGTGGATGTTGGTGACAATGTCGGTATTTAATATCCATCCCTGATTCCTTTTGTAAAGGTGATGGTGAGTAGTCGTCTTAAATAGCTCATTTGGTGTAAGTACACTCACAGTGCCATTAATGGGATCTGAAGTTTTTGAACAAACAGTAATGCAGTTCCAAGCGGTGCCCGGAAGAGGTCTCTTGGCTCCATTAGGCCCGAATTGGGGGCATAGCACCAGTTTGGCGTTGCCTGGAGTGGGAGCTCCTGGCTGCAGGACCTTGTAGAGACCTTTCACATAGGCTGTGTTTGTTGACCTCTTGCATAGAAGATGAGCTCTGTTATTTTTCTAAACTCTTTTTGTAACTCAAATGGTGCTGTATTGTGGCGACAAAATAATTTTTACTGCATCTTTCCAGATATATGTGACAAATATTGAATTAATAGTCAGGATGTTGTGTGACTTTCAGCTGGTGGTTTATCCACTGCTGTTGTCATACCAAGTAATAGAGATCATCTGCTTGTATAAAGTGCTGTCAAATGAGTTTTGATGAATGACTGCAAACCATCTTATGTACAGTACACGCTGCTGCCTGCATTCATGGTGAAGAGAGTGAAATTGTAAGGGTGTCTACATACCAATAAAGCTTTTCCACAATTTGTACTGATTTCAGTTTTGTTAGGGCTCCTTGGATGCTACACTCTGTCAAATGCTCCCTTTTTATCAAAGCAATCACATCTCATCTCTTGAGTTCAGTTCTTTTGTCTATGTTTTGATCAAAACTATAATGTGGCCTTGGTAGAACCCAAACTGAGAGAGAGTAGGTGAGTCATTGCTATGTAACTGCTGCTTGGTAATACTGTCCCCTTCTGCAACTTTGCTAGTGATCAAGAGTACATTGTGGAGTTATATACTTGTCCATTTACTTCCTCTCTCCTTACTATCCGAGGCCCCAGACTCCTCTTCCAGGTGAAGCAGAATCTATCTACTGTACTTGCTGCTCACAATGTGGTCTCCTCTACATTGGGGAAATGGAGCCCAGGCTGCGTGATTGCTTTGCAGAACACTAAGTTCTGTCTGTAAAATTGACCCTGAGTTTCGAGTTGCCTGTCACTTGTCTCAGAGTTGCTGCAGTGCTCCAGTGAAGCTGGAAGAAAAGCGCCTCATTTTCCGCTTGGGAATTCTGTGTCCAGAAGAGTGAAATGTTGAGCTCAAACTCTGAAGTTGTTGAACACCTTCCCCCATGTCTTGCCCTCACCCCCCTCATGCCAGACCTCGTCATCATGTGGGTTGTTGCTGCACACAACTTGTTGTCAGCTACTAATAGTGCCCATTAGCAGCTATTGGTTCTCCCAGGCTGACCTTTACTTAGTCCTTTGTCCAACTGTTTTTCTTTCTTTGGGCTCAACCCCTGACTTATAGTTTACTCCTCCCCATCTTCTGCATAAGTACCAACCTTTTCCTGGACACTATCAGTTCTGAAGAAGGGTTACTGGACCTGAAACGTTAACTCTGCATTCTTTTCATATATGCTGCCAGACGTGCTGAGTTTTTTCCAGCAATTTCTGTTTTTGTTTGTGAGTAACTGGCCAGGTTGGATTTCTCCTGCTTTTTGTAGACAGAACATAGTTGGTAGGTGTCAGTGTTTATAGCTGCACTGGAACAGTTTGGTTGAGGATAAGGTTAGTTCTGGAATGATGTCCTGGTCTCCCCCATTATTAAACATGGAAATTATTGTAAAGCTGCCTCCCCTGATTAGTTGTTTAATTGCCCATTACCATTCACAACTGGATGTAGCAGCACAGTAGAGCCTAGATCTGATTGGTATGTAAATCTGAGCCTTTTCATGTAGCTTGGTGTCAAATTTTGTTAGTTATGTGAAATGCCTTGGTGTTTACTACATTAAGTACACTGAGTTAGCTTTAATGCTGTAAAGTCATTTTAAGATGCCAAGCAAAATATAGTTGATACTGTAAATTTGAAGTAAAAGGATACAGCAGGTCAGGTAACAACTATAAGAGTATTTCTTCAGATTATTCATCCAGGCCTTTGGATAACAAATTACTAATTACAGTATGTTAATATATCTAGTTGAAGTGACCAGTTAGAAAATATCATAAATGTTTCTTCCTTGCCGGTGACTAAGTTGAAGGAGTTCTATGAAATAACAAGGTGTAGAGCTGGATGAACGCAGCAGGCCAGGCAGCATCAGAGGAGCAGGAAAGCTGATGTTTCAGGTCTGGACCCTTCTGGAGGATTTATTATGAGGATCATGTATGAACATTTGGTTTGTAAGGTTCAAAGATTCTAAAGGATTCACTGTTTAAATTCTTGAAAGGCAGTTTGCTGATTATTCTCAGCTGTCTGGAAACTTGCAACAGCTCTCCCCACCATATTTCCACCACTGTTGTGTTGAAATTGAGCAACAACTTTAAGTATGTAAATCACTTTGCATTATAATTTGATACAAAATCTTTTTTACGGTGAAACTGAAATCCACTGATAATCCTGCATGCTGACTCTGTTTCCCTCATCGTGGAAGTCAAGAATATCATGGTCAGGTCTAGAAGTAACTATCCTTCCCCTATAAGTTGTTGAAGATCAAGGAAATAAGGAGATGATAGCAAAAATCATAAATCACTCATCGAATAAAATTCAAACTCATTCAATTTATAGCAAGCATATATAATTTAAACTTTCTATTCATCAATTCAATTCTACAGCTGTATAATGTGTTTTAGGCTTTCATACTTTTGGACTAAAAACTCAGTCTATTTAGAAGAGGCATAAAATCTTCAGTTAAAGATCTCCCAGATGGTCATTGAGGGAGATAAATGTGGCTGTCTTTGATATACATGTAGACGTTGTTCTTATGTTTGTAAATGTCATTGAATGAAAGCATTGTAGAAGGTTACCGAGGCAAACCAAACAATGTTACGGGAGCTGTTTGAGGAGAGAGATGTAGCGACTTCTTTGTGGTAAGTAGGGTTAGCAGTTAATGAGCAATTCCATGAAAGGCAGAGTGGAATAGAATGGTTAACAGAAAGCTTCAGAGAGATTGGAGAAGGATGCAAGCTCTATTCTTTGACTGGAACTACCTTAGTCCTGATCAGGAAATGTCTGGACTCTAAATGTATAGTTAGCTGGAGTTATCACAGAAGTGTTGTGGTTCAGAAGGTAGCCATCACCCATCATGTCTGCACTGGCTCTCAAAATGAGCATTATGATTTACTGCCATTTTCCTGTCTTTTACCTGTACCCTTGTTCATTGTTTCTATTCAGTAATGATTCATTGTCCCCTTGTGCCCTTTTAAATGCCTTAATTGAACCTGCTGACACCAAGCTTTCGCGACAGTACATTAGAGACCCAAACTACTCATTATAAGAAAAATACCTTTTCATACATTGTATTTGCTATGTTTGCAAGCACTTTAAATCTGTGTTATCTCAGTCTTGATCTTTTTACAAGTGGGAACAGTTTCTATCTTTGTCTTCTAAAACACCTGAAAAGAGTTTGGAAATATAGGACATGTAGATATTTAAGAAGTTGTGTAGGCGTTTTGAGAAATAGCAAAAATCTGAAGATATTGAGAAGCTGACTAAGACCTGATTTTGGTATGGATTGGAGAAAATAAGTTTAAAGGCTCTCAAAGGAAGGAAGAAAAACTGAATTGTCTAGCGCATGAGCAGAGAAATAGTGACAGGAAGGATGGAAACAATTTGGATATTGATGTCTGTGCATTCTTCCCATGGAATTTGAGTTGAGGATGGAGGGAATTATGAATATGATTGGGCAGAGGTGATTCATAGTAATGTAAAGGAATTGAATTGTTCCTATCCTCTAGGATGCTAGAGTAACAGGATTCAGCCAGGAATGTTGAGCAGGCTGAATGACTTAATTTCAAAGCATCATGAGAAGTGAGTAAGCAAACATTAAAGTCAAACTTGAAGGACCTGTGGCAGAATGGTAGTATCTGAGTAGATCCATAAAGCTTGGATTCAAGCCCAGATTGTCTCAGGTGTGTCGAAACCTGTCTGATCAGGTTGATTTTAAGAATATATAAAATCAGACCTGTTAGTTCAATGTAAATGTATCCTTTCTTTTGATTACTTTCAGTAAGTTTGGGAAGGGGGGAGTTATAAGGATAACGAACTCTAGATTCTGTGAATGGATTCAGTTCAGAATATGATGATTTTGGTGCCTTGAAGTGAGAGTTATAATCTTGTTTGTGGTGTTGTAGTAATAGCCCTATAACTGGGCTAGAATGTCTGGGTTCAGGCCCCACTTGCCTTGGAAATGTCATAACACGTCTGAACAAGTTGATTAAAATTGTAATCAAGATCAGACTTGTATGAGGGCTAGAAGGCCCAGGTTTAAGTCCCAGCTGCTCAATAGGGATGTGTCGTTTGAACAGGTTGATTAAGCTTCTCTATACCTGATTCACTAGTTAGCAACCATGTGCTGTCAAGTTGTTGATTCTCTAGGAATTTGTTAATGTAAAGCTGCTTAGTTTCTTGTGTGAGGATGCAGGAAATATATTTAATGTTTTAAATATAGAGGTTTCCTTATTTGGTGGGAGTTTAAGAACTATCCATTGATAATGATAATGGAGGACAAATTAAGACACGTCTTTAATCCAACATATAGTGTGGATTCAAAGAAAGAACATGCATTTCTATAGTGTTTTCACAGCCTTTTGATATCCAAAGTGCCCTTGAGCCACTTAAATACTTTGAAAGTGTACTCACTATTGTAAATGTATCAGCTAGTTCATGCAAAGCAATGATACTTGATGAATGAGTATTTGCAAGAATATCAGGGGAAACTCTGACAGAGCAGACTGGGCTATGATGTGTGCTCGTGCTCTCGTTCTTTTGCAGTATTAGGACTTGATTCAAGATGGAAACACTCTTTAGAATTTCAGTTGAACATTTTGATTTGAATATAGCCAGTGCTTCACTACTTTTTTGTTATTCATTAATGGGATGAGGACGTCGCTAACCAGGCAGCATTTATTGCCCATCCGTAATTGCCCAGAGGGCAGTTCAGAGTCAACCACATTGCTGTGGGAATGGAGTCACATGTAGGCCAGACCAGGTAAGCATGACCGTTTCCTTCCTTAAAGGCCATTAGTGAACCAGATGGTTTTTTTTTTTTCCTGACAATCAGCAATGGATTCACGATCATCATTAGACTCTTAATTCCAGATATTTTTATTGAATTCAATTCCTACCATCTGCCATGGTGGGATTCGAACCCGGGTCCCCAGAACATTACCTGGGTCTTTGGATTAAACAGTCCAGCGATAATACCATTAGGCCATCACCTCCCCTGTACTTATGTGGTCAGCTAGATCCTTTTGTTGATTCTTGCATAGCAGAGACCTGATGGAACTAGCAAGAAAGGTTACGTGGAAAGAACTGTAACAGTGACTTATTACAGCTCGCTACCTCTACTGAGATCTGAAATGGAGTGCCACTGATCAACAGGAGTGCAGACCTAACAATAATGTCAGTTTTGTCTTTGAAATCCTGAGAGATGTCATCCTGAAACCCTTAGGCTATTTGCCATTGTTCTTGCCAAAATGTTGAAGATATGAGTCCAGAAGCCCAGGATTGGGATGCTATGGTTGATCTTGAGGGTTCTCTGTTGGGGTAGATGGACGGTTCATGGTTGTTATTACGTGTGCTGGGAGGACCATTTTAAAAAAAAAATAGTAGTGAAGTTTAGGAAGGGAGTTCAGAAGTGTGGGGCATTGGTGGTTTAAGACATGACTTTTATTGGTGGGATAAAAGAATAATAGACAAGAGGCTACAATTAGAGGAAATTTAGAGCTGGAAGAGGTTGGAGATTGGGAAGGATGCCACTACAAAAAGATATAGACATAAAGAAAATTTTTAATTTGTGGTTTGGGAGCAGGAGGCATTATTGGTGAGCAGCCTTAGAGTTTGGTGGGGCCAGGATGTGAATAACAACACTTCGTATTAATTGAAGTTTACAAAGAATATTGGAATCCTCAAATCTGAGGAAGATAACTGCATGGGTTTAACAACCGAAGGATATTTTAGGGTGCAATTGACAACGTGCGGAAGTGGTGGTAGGTATTCTTTCGAATGCAGAAGATAGGGACAAAAAACTTAACTTGTGATAAATGACCGTGTTACATTTGTAAGTAATTTGGTTCATTTGAAATGGTGACCTTGGTGGCAATGATTTGCGGTTTATGTGCAGGCTAGACCCATTAGATTTAACTAAGGTTGTAGATGATGTTGTGGTGGAGGAATGGGAAGTTTAAGAAAGTGGGAGTCAAGGATAGAGAACAGCATTAAAATATAGGAGTAGAATTCGGCCATTAGGTCCATCCAGTCTGCTCTGCCATTCAGTGATGGCTGATTTGTTTCTCAATCCCATTCTCCTGCCTTTCCCCTGTAATCGTTGATCTGCTTACCAATCAAGAACCTAGCTATCTTTGTCTTAGGAGCAGATTTAGGCCATTTGAAGCATTGAGGAATAATGGAGTCAGTTCAGTGAGGTAGTAAATCAAAACCTTTCCGGAAGGTTCTTTGGTTTCACTTAGAGGAAATAAGTGTTGCTATGGAAATTAATGGCAAAAGAAATATTGTGAGCAATAGAGAGCCAAGTAGAGTTTCAAAATGCAGTTACAAGTGATGGTACAGAGTTCATTTCAGAGGGTGTCTAGGTGTGAATTTTTTTGTTTGCTGCCTCTTGGAACTGCTTTTCAAGTTAAAGGCGCTTTTTCTCCCCCCGTTGAATTTGTCTTCTCTCGTCTTTGGATTCCGCACTGTCTTTAGCATTCAGTACATTAAAAGAAAAATGCAATTTCAATACTTGCGGTGAACAGCAAAGAATTTAGTTTAATGAAATAGTTTTGTGTCTTCATACATGAAACTCCATTATTCCAAATTATTTGGGTGTGGAAAAGATAAATTTGGATTTTGTAGTCAAAGTCAATGATTTTATGAAAAATCATTAGACATTGTTGAGAAAATAAAAGCACTTAGATGGTGGATTAGCCAATCAGTAATGTACAACATTTTACTGGTAAGTCTCACTAAGTTTAATATAATACAAAGTAATTTCCATTTTGGAATTGATGCTGCCCTGCTTTGTAAACCGGAGTCAGGGTATGACCTGGAAGTGATAGTTCAGTGACAACAAGGTGTAGAGCTGGATGAACACAGTAGGCCAAGCAGCATCATAGGAGCAGGAAGGCTGACGTTTCGGGCCTAGACCCTTCATCAGAATATGTTCAGTACTACCTTAAATGGATACAAATTCGGTGTATGCAAAGTGTTTCGTGGGACATTTGGGTGATACTTCCTTGGCTACTTCCTAAAACATTCTTTTATTCTGAAATATTTAAAGATTATGATTCTGCTCTTCTTGTTCTCTTCTTTAGAGATTTAACTTTAATTGTGGTTCATAACTTTACAGCTAAGTGTATGCAGGTGAATACAGATTTCTCCCTTGGGGAAGGTCAGTAACAATTTCAACTGAACAAAGTAAATGATTTGTTTTGTCTGGCTTGTATCTGAACTGTGGCTACTTGTCTCACAGCTGCAGTTGAGGTGCAAATACACCTTAATTTATTTGTAGGACACTGAGAGCATGTTGCAGCACACCACTTACTATTGTATTAGCTTAATTTAGTTGATATTTGCTCTAGGCTGTAATATTAAAACAGCTTTTGCAGCTTTCACAAAGACCAAGTTGCTTCTTTATTTTATTATTTGTTCATTCACAGGATGAGTGTGTTGCTGGCTAAGCCACCTCCTAACTCCCCAATGCCTGTACACTCATTCACATGTGAGAAGTGTAATGCACTTGCTTGGATGGGTTAAACTCCAACAACATTCACTCAGGAAGCTTGACTTGATGCAGGGCAAAGCAGCACACTTAATTGGCCTCATACCCCTAAACATCCAGTCTCTTTTCCACTGATGTTCAGTAGCACCATTGTGCGCTATCTACAAAATGTGCTGCAGAAATTGACCAAAAATCCTTAGTCAGCACGTTGCAAATACATGACCATTACAGTCTAGAAAGACAAGATCGACAAATGCATAGGAATACCACTCCCTGCCAGCTCCTGTTCAAGCCATTCACCATCCTGATTTGGAAATATATTGTCATTCCTTTCATGTCACTGTGTCAGAATCCTGGAATTGCCCCCCTAATGGCATTGTGGGCCTACCTACAGCGCATGGACTGCAGCGGTTCAAGAAAGCAGCTTACTACCACCTTCTCGAGCGACTAGGAACTTTGTCTAATGTGCAGTCTTTTGCAAAGATTGATTTCTTCCGACACCTGTGTTACCATTTAAACTGTTGGCTGTCCATGCACTCCTTATTTCATGGACTTTTTTTTTGATATTGGTGAGCCTTCCCTTATCCAGTATTTGCAAATTTCAGAAACTGTAGAAAGCTACGCCAGTTCCTCCCTTTATAATTTCGAAGTATTCTGTCCTCCCGATCTTCAGTGTCTCTTTGTCAACTGTGAATTAACTTTAGGATCATGTACAAGTCTCCTCCTGGCTTTATCTGCTTTATTTGAAGAATCTCCACCAAGTCTCTTGACAATAGTACCGTGCAAATTTCCTCCTTTGGCTGATGTATAGTATTGAGGTAGACTTTCCAGCTAATTTACTTTGGTTCATGCTTCCTGTTATGTTGGGTTTTTTTAAAATTCATTTACTTTTGCCCTGATCATTACTTGTGCTTTATTTTGCTTGCACTTGTTAGTGGTAATATCTTGCTATTGTAGAGCAATCAAGGCACCTTTTAAATCCGATGTCTTACTCTGACTCATTTTTGTTTGGAATTAAATGATCTACCTTGTAAGAATTGAAAGAAAATAATGTTCTTATTTATATCATGTAATTTTCTTTTTCAGCTGTTTAAAATGAATCATTCATTGGAGAATTCAATTCCCTATGAGGAATATTTACGAATGAAAGCACGGACAATACCACAGCATCGCATGAAGGAATTTTTGGATTCCATGAATGGCAAAGGGTCTGAAGAAATCCAGCAATTCGTTCAAACCCCTGTTACAGTGTACCAGCAAAGAGGACACTATATCTACATGGACAGTGCTGATGTTGCTGGGTCATTGCTGGAGTTGTCTAGACCAATTAGTTCTCCAATTCAGCAACATGTGTCACAGGGATCACCACTAGGACAGCAGCAGATGCAATCTCACCATGTACAGGCACAACAAGTCCACCAGTTGGAAATTCAAACAGACCACCAGTCCTTGCAAGCGAAGCAAATGCAAGCCCAATTACAGTCGCAGACATCTTCTGAGGAGCCACAAACTGGTAGCCAAGCTGTCAACTCCATAGCGCAAGAAAGAAGGCCAAGCTCTTCGGGTGTTCCACAGCCTGTGAAGAAAAGGAAAGTTGATTTACCAACTGAAGAAAGCTATACCATGAGTCAGCCTTCAATACAAAATACCGTGACCACTGTGCTTACCCTGTCTTCTCAGGCCCAACAGCAAGGGTACATTCCCATTCGTCAGGAGCTGCTTACAGTGGACAGCAGTCAGTTATATGGTGTTGCTCCAGCTACCACTTCAGCTACAGGCCAGTTATCCAACACAGAATCATGGACTATATATACGACACCTGCACCTTGCTCGGAAGGCCAAACTGTACTCCAGTCTGCAATTCCTCATGACACTTGTAATTTAGTCCAAATTGATGAAATTCCAATGAGTATGACTGGGATCAAAATAGAAGATGACAAGGATAAGACTCAAGTACTGTCAGATGGTGGGAAAAACCTACAAGATAAAATGATCCAGCCATCTGTGACAGCTGCTTTTTCAACACAGTTCGTGAATGTGAATGGAAACCTTCATATTCCTGTTACAGTACAAGCTGGTGGGAGAGCCTTTCAGTCTCTGAAATACTGGGATCCACAACAATTACAGGTATTCCAAATTCAGTAACCTTTTATGCACGTGGTTAATATGGAAACTAATACATTGAAGTGTTCTTGAGTTGTTGGTTTAATTTCATTTACAAATGAGGGAACATCAGATTTTCATTCTCTGCATGTTACCAAAATGATATTTTTCATCAGAATATGACATGCTGCTGTTGTACATCAATGTGCTGATGCCTCAGTAAGACCAAGAGAATGATAATTTAAGACTTCGAATCTACTATGCATTTGTGCATAATGGGAACGGGGAAAATTTCCTCGGCTTACCAGACTTGATTTGTATTGGGTAGGATGTAACCAGCGATAGAAACATCTTCAACTATATTTAAGTTTCAAATGCAGTTCTTATTGGCATAGACTTGAAAAGCTCCAGGTATAGTTTTAGCACCCTGGGTGAACGACATACAAGTTAAAGTACTGAAATAATTTAAGAGCGTGGTTCGAGTCCTAATTGCCATTTATCTGGTACACCTGGCCAAATTGGTTTTGACTGCTCAGTATAAGAACAATGGAGCACTGTGCAAGATTTGACAACACAAAAAATTCACACTGTCTAGATCCTTTGATACAGCCATAAGAACTAATTTGATAAAGACATTAGATTACAAAGTTTACTCAGACCTGCTTTCTTGCATTTTGATGCCAAAAACTTTCACCTAAAAGGAAAGTAAGCTTTCTAAATATTGAACCACAAATTGCAGAGTCTTCACTTGTGTAGCAGTTGATGGTATTTGGGTCAAGCATACAGTTCTTGTCTGTGAAATTGGTTTAGTCCTTGGTGTGAAGCCAATTCACAATTGTTTTTCAGCCCTCGAGTGTTTTTACAATTTTGTTAGATGTTGGCATCTTTACTTCAAAATATTTTCCTTGAAACTCATAACCACCAAAATCTGTTTGAAGCTATTGGTTAACTCAATATCTCCAGTCTCTTGGAGCACTTTCCAGATTACTTTTTTGTGATGCAGAAATGTTTCCTGATTCACAATAGCTCTGCCAAAGCACTGGAACAAGAAATTGGTGATGCTGACATCATAATTCTGCGCTGACGCAGTACTGGAACTGGAAGTTGTATGCCCACTGGTGTTGTTTCTCCATCTCTACTCCCTTTGCCACTCCCCTCACTGCTTTGTCTCGCCCTTGTTGAAAAGCTGTAACAAACCTTCAGAAAACCACATTTTACGTGATTGAATCAGAATAAATTGCACTTCTTGTAAAATATTTTATTAAGCAGCACAGTTTTTGGAGGGCTGATAACATGTTCCATATAAATTTGTTTGAAGTTGAATGCTACAAGTGCATGAAATAATCTACAATTTTTAAATACCATAAGAAACAAGAACAAGAGTATGCCATTTGGTCACTTGAGACTGCTCTGCCATTCAAAAGGATTGTGGGTGATTTGACATTCCTCATGTCCACTTTCCTGCACTTTCCCCATAACCAGCTTGATTCCTCCATTGATCAAGAATCTGTCTATCTTAGCCATAAATTTACACAAGGACTCTGCTTCTCTGAGAGAAGAAATTCCTCCCCATCTTAGTCTTAAATTGGCACCCCTTTACCTTGAGGCTATACTGTCTGGTCTTGGACTTGCCCATGAGGGGGAACATCCTCTCAGTATTTAGCCTTCCAAACCCCTTAAGAATTCATTGTTTCAATTAGATCACTTGTCTGTTTAAACTTTGCACATAAGGCGGTTCTTCCAGACTGGGAATCATCTTTGTGAGCCTTCAATGAACTGCTTCCAATAAAATAATGCCTTTCCTTAAATGAGGTGACCAAAACTGCAAAGAGAATTGCAAGCACGTATAGTTTGATTATCTCAATGTCTTTATCTATGCAGTTCTTCAGAGTGGATAGCTTTGATGTTCTTATTCAAGTTGTTACAATCTGGTGGAATGCTGTGACATAACGCGCACTGCAACTGCATGTGTGGCGTTGGCAGCACGTACGCTCTTCCTGCTTTGACTCCCAAATGGATCAGACTTCATTTTGAAAGTATGCCCCTTTTTCTGGATTCCCCCTATTGGAGGAAATGCTCATTTTGTACCTGCTGTATAGAATTCTATTTCAAATGAAACATTTTCAATTTGATCAACCCTCAACCATCTAAACTCAAAAGAATACAAGCTGGTTTATGCAACTGTCACCATAATTGAATCTATTAAGCCTTAGTGTAATTTGATGAGCCTGCACTGTTCTGCATGGCAATTATATCTCTCCTAAGACTGAGCATAGTATTCCGAATGAGGCCCGAAAATCTGAAGTCTTAACTTCTCCTTTTTGCATTCTATCTCCCTTGAAATAAAGGCTGATATTCTGTTAGCCTTTCTAATCAGCTGTATTAGTGCAATAGGTTTTATTGATTCGCAATAACCATTTCCAATAACAGGTAATCTAAACGTTGTCCCTTGATGTTTAGTGATGTACCGTTATTGAATACCCCACATACTGGGGGCTATCATTGACCAGAAACTCAAATGGACACACCATATAATCACAGTAGCTACAAGATCAGATCAGAGGCTCGGAATACTGTGGCGAGTAACTTGCCTCTTGACTCCCCAAAGCCTGTCCACTATTTACAAGGCATGAGTCAGGAGTGTGATAGAATACAACCTGCTTTCCTGGATGGGTGCAGCTTCAACAACACTCAAGAAGCTTAACACTATCCAGGACAAAGCAGCCCTCTTGGCGTTACATCTGCAAACATTCACTCCCTCCATCAACGCTCAGTAGCAACAATGTGTACTATCTATGAGATGCTCTGTAGAAATTCACCGAAATCCTTAAACAGCATTCTCCAAACCCACAATCACTTGGTAGCAGATGTATGGGAGCACCACCACCAGCAAGTTCCCCTCCAAGCCACTCATCATCCTGACTTGGAGATATATCGGTGCTCTTTCACTGTCACTGGGTCAAAAGCCTGGAATTCCCTCCCTAAAGGTCAACCTTCAGCATGTGGACTGTAGCAGTTCAAGAAAGTAGCTCACCACCACCTTCTTTCTTAAGGGCAATTTGGAAGGGCAGTAAATGCTGGCCAGCCAGCGACCCCATAATGAACGTTTTTTTAAAAAAATTCATGGGACACCTAAACGCATCCACTCTACAGCTTCTAATCCCTCACCACTAAGGACCTAGCCCAGTTGGGCTTTCTCCTGTTCAAAGTCATCTTCTCCTTTTCAGATATCTATCTCTATCAATGGGCACAATTTCTCCCTAACTTTTCTATCTAGACCTCTTACGATCTTGAACAGCTCTTGCAAATCTCCCCTCGACCTTCCTTATGGAGATTTTGGCCCTCATCCCTTAGACAATTCTCTAATATTTCAAGCACCCTCTGAAGCTTTCATAAATTTCCAAATATATAGTATCCAGAATTTATACACCACTGATCTTGAGATTGAACACGTGTTTTGTGATGGTTCATCACACCTTTCATTGCACCTTTTTTTATTTATAAAACTCACACTTCTGATTGTCTTTTTAAATTCTTCTCTCTCTGCCCTGCCAATTCCAGTGATTTGTTTTTTTCATTTAAAACCCCTGGTCCTTTTGTTCCTGCACCTGTTTTAGAAATTTTGGCTGTTTTATAATGTCTCTTGTTATTCCTACTAAAACGTATCACTTCATAGTTCTCTGCATGAAGATTAGACTGCTATATGTTCACATTATGAAGCATGTATGTCCTCTTTAAGTTTATCACTGTCCTGTTCATATTTCACAATACTTCCAAGTCCAGCCATCTGTACATCTTGAAATTGTGCGTTGAAATGTGAACCATGTCCAGCTCATTCCTTAATATATCAAGAAAGCAGGGGTTCCGTTACAAAACATTTGGGGAACTCCACTGTATCCCTGAGATAACAAGGTGTAGAGCTGGATGAACACAGCAGGCCAAGCAGCATCAGAGGAGCAGGAAGGCTGACGTTTCGGGCCTAGACCCTTCTTCAGAAATG
>NC_063353.1:25090080-25117584 GCF_021869965.1 Rhincodon typus | reverse complement strand
TCAGAGGAGCAGGAAGGCTGACGTTTCGGGCCTAGACCCTTCTTCAGCAGCCTGATGCTGCTTGGCCTGCTGTGTTCATCCAGCTCTACACCTTGTTATCTCAGATTCTCCAGCATCTGCAGCTCCTGCTATCTCCAGTGTATCCCTTGCTGGTTGGTTTTTTTTTTTGGCATTTCATTCAGTGCCACTGTTTGGCAAATTGACACTTTATTCAATGGGCTTCAACTTTTCTGGCAAGCTTAGTATGTGGCACTTTATCAAATGCCTTTTAGAAGTTCAAGTTCACCAACCACATCAACCTTGTTATCCTCATGCTTCTCTTTTATCCCAACCAAGTTTTTTTAAACATGATTTACCATTAACATTAATTCATGCTTTTCCAAAAAACTTAATTTTATCTCATTATCATTTCTAGAAGTTGTCCCACTGTTAGGGTTGTGCTGACTGGTTTTGGTTGCTGGGTTTTTCCTTAAATCATTTTTTGAACCAGGGTGGAAAATTTGCAATTCAAGCCAGCTGGCGCTGTGCCTGTATTTAAACAGGAAAAATATGGCTAGTGCCTTCAGAATTTCCAACTTCTTTCCCTTGGTATCCTCAGCTGTGAGCCCATTTGATGTTGGAGTCTATCATCTTTAAGGATGGACATCTTTTTTTAATATCTCTCAGTTTTTAGCCCATACGCACACCACCTCTTTCACAATGGCTTGGGCAGCTGCAAAGTGCTCATATAGTAGCTTAGTCATGCCTTCTGCCTGTATGTACAAAATCTCTTTCTGTTTCCTAAGTTGGCCCCACCCTTTTACTAATTGTTTGCTATTTATCTGCCTATTAAAATGTTTTGAATTCCTTTTATTTTAGCTGTGGGTCTTCCCACATTCTCGCGCTCACTTGCTCGCGCGCTCTGTCTCTCTCTCTCTCTCTCTCTCTCTCGCACTCGCGCTCGCGCTCTGTCTCTGTTTCTCCCCCTCCCCCCACCTTGCTTTTTGCTCTTTCAGTTTTCCTCTGGACATGCATATGCAAACTGGCTTTTTAATCAAGATAACAACAAGGGTAACGAATAGTTGAATAAGCAGTCATTGTCTTCAGCACAGTAAACTGATGAGTTGGGAATGGATAGGTAAATGTGTCTACAGGATTTGGAAAATACCTTATTCATTTCAACAACAGTTATTATTTGGTTGTGTGTTAAGTAGCACTTGGAAACTGCACAAAGTGACTGAATGACAGCTTGTATGACAGTATGGGGATAAAACAGTGTGATATCAATATTTGAAGAGGATAATTTGTGATATAAGTTGTCACTGGAAGCTAACAATTTGTATAATATGCACAAATAACGTTGTTGGTTTTTTTTTGTTGGTGTGTTGAATCTGTTCTTGCATGTAATATTGTGTCTTTCAATTATATAAAAAATGTTCCTTAATACTATGGTATAAGCACAGGAGGAAGCCTTTTGAAATAAATCATTTTGTCACTCAGAATCAATCAATTTTTTTTATCTACCAAGTACATAAGAAAATACATTTTGTGGAATAGTTTTACACCATATACTTGGAAATTGTTTTTTGTATATGTAGGTTCAAGCAATGCAGACACATACGACGGAACAGCAAATTGAGGTGCAGACTGATTTAATGCTTCCTGATTCTCTAAAACCAGAAGAAGGGGCTAGTGTCTGGCAGAACTGGGCTCAAGTTAAGAATGCAGAAATTATGAAGGAAGCTGAAAATAAACCCCCTTTGCCAGGAAGTAAGAATTCATTTTATATCTTAGTCATAGAATCATCGTGCAATGAAAGAGGCCCTCTGGTCCATCATGTCTGTGCTAGTCATCAAGCATCTAGCTACTCTAATTGCATTTTCTGGCTCTTGGCCTACAGCTTTGTATGCTACAGTGTTTCAAATGCTCATGTAAGTGCTGCTTAAATGAGGTGATGTTCCTGCCTTTACCACCTTTCAGGCCCTCCTGATGAAAAACTTTCTCCTTAAATCCCTTCTGATTCTCTTCTTACCTTTTAAATGTATGCTCCCTGGTAATTGACCCCCTACTAAAGGGAATAGTTTATTTTCTGATCAACTGTATGTATATCCCTCAATCGTGTAGACGTCAGTCAGGTTCCCCCTCCAAGTCTTCTCTCCTCCAAGGAAAACAACTCAGTCTATGTAATTTCTCCTGATAAATGAAATCATCCAGACGTGGCAACATTCTGGTGAATATATTGTGTTCTGCTCCCTGTCCAGTGCAGTTACATTCTTATGATGTGGCAACCAGAACTGAACACAGTACTTAACTGTGATAATTAAACCAGCATCCTATACAGCTCCACCATTGCCTGCCTGATCTTATGTTTTATGCCATGACTGACAAAGGCAAGTATCCCATATACTGCCTTAATCACTCTGTTGTCTTCAAGGATCAATGTATGTATACACCAAAGTAGCCCAGATTGTCATGGTTCACGTTACCCAGAGGAACTACCATTCATCATGTACTCCCTTGTTTTGTTATTCCGCCCAAAATGCATCATTTCACATTTTTCAGGGTTAAACCCATCAGTTTCTATTATGTCCATCTGACTATATCTTCCTGTAGTCTAAAGCTTCCTTCCTTCCTCTCTGTTTACCATATCACCAGTTTTTGTCATCTGTGAACTTAGGAAAAGCCCCTATATTCATGACTAAGTCATTCATTTACACTTGCAAACCACAAAGGACCCAGCACCCAATTCTCTCCTCTGGGCATAGGCTGCCATTTGTAATAACCACTTCTCTCCTGCACCATCTGCCTCTTGCCATCAGGCAAGTTTGGATCCAATTTGTCAAATTAACCTTGCTCCTGAGGACTATCATATTCTTTTTTAGTGTCCCATGTGACACCTTGTGAAAAGCCTTAAAGTCCATGTAGACTACATCAACTACATTGCCCTCATTGACACACCTAATAACGTCTCTTTTTTTTGTTTTTTAAAACAAAAATCAAATTTTGTGAAACATGATCTCCCCACAAAGCCATGCTAACTACCCTCTATTAATCTTTGACTGTCCGGGTGGAGATAAATTCTGATCCTCGGATTTTTTTTTTATTCCACAAGTTTCTCCACCACTGATTGTTAGATTCGCTGCCTTATAATTCCCTCATTTATCCTGACTATCCTCTTTGAATAATGGTATCACATTAGCTGTCTGCCAATCCTCTGGCACCTCTCCTATGTCCAGAGAGGGTTTGAAAATTAATATCAAGGCCTGGGTAATCTCCTCCCTTTCATTCCCTAGCAGCCTAGGCTACATCTCATCTAGGCCTGGAAATTTGTCAATCTTTAAGTCTTCTAAAATCTTATCCAACTAAATAGTAATTTGTTAAACTTTATCATAGTTGTCCACCTGATTTCTAAACTGACGTTTGTTTTGAAAGAAATGGCTTAAATTGACTATTTTGCATATTGTTGCTTATAACTTTTAAGAAATGCTTCTGTTGAATTATAAGGATAGAATCCACCAGTTTATCAGCACAAAATAAATTGTAAGGTCATAAAAGTGTTTCACTCGTACAAAACCCAACTGAGGAAAGGAAGATTTGTGTGCTGAATGAAACAACTTGATCTTGGAGGCAAAGATTTATATTGTAATAATATTATTGAAACACTTAGCTATTTAAACAAAAGATGTCAAACCCAGCAGCTGCTCATAAATAACAATCCTTTGCCATGTCTTTTTTAGCTTACAGTAATATAAGTCCTTAATGGAACAGTTTTTATCAACTTGTTTGCTGAATAAAGTATGCAATTGATTGATCTGTGATGTTAACAATCTGCATGCCAGTGTAACTGGACTGAGCAGTACCAGACTTGAAGTTTTAATAGGGCTGGTTTTAAGGTTTAGACTGTGTGTCTCATGTATTTCTTGTGTTTGAGACAAACTCTAATTCAAATACTTTCTTTGATTAATTGTGTAACAGTGATCCAGCAGATTTCACTAACTGCAGGATAGCTACTGTGTTCTTGAATTTTGAACAATTTTATGAAGTTGCTTTGAGTTGAAACCTGTTAATGTGGTGTATCATCTGAATATTTTTGTCATAAAGCTGACAGTCAAATCTTTTTGATTGGAAAAAGGTGTAATTGAATTTCTGTGTCACCTTTTTTGATTGTTATTCCATTCCTTCGCACAATCACACTCTGATTTCTCCAAGTCATTATTGGCATCACTAGTACTCTTGTTCACGTCATCTTCAAAAACCATTAGAATTAAACAACACATTCACACGTTATTTGTTAATGGTGATATTTATAAACAAAAACACTGGAGAATTTCTTGGACCTTGAGATTTTTAACAATTGAACTTTGTATGTTCACCTTGTCTAGAGTTCATTATGATTTTTAAAAATGTCCCTGTTTTCATTTAATATAGGCTTAAAACTGTTAAGGTTAATGAGAGTGTGGTTAAATAGATCAATGAAATGCCAAGTTATTTTTGATTAATTTAATAGGCTTTCATTTTACATGTTAGGACGACAGCCAATGAAGTTTAGAGAAGATGCTCTTTGTGCAACATTAGTAGAGCTCAATTATGGACTTTGTTTGATGACCAAAGAAGCAAGATATTCCGATGGTTCACCCTATGAAGCAGACTTGCTGTATTATTTCTTTCTTTGTATTCAGAAGGTATGTTTTGCGAGCTTTCCTTTTTGGGTGGTGGAGAAACATGCTTATGCTGATTAGTTCCTTGTTCCTTTTTAAATTGCTCTGTAATTGAGTGAATGAAATTCTGTTGATGGATGTGACTGCTTTGGTCACTTTCTGTCTGTTTCATATATTTCACAGCATATGTTTGAAAATGGAAGAATAGACAATATTTTTGCCGATCTCTACTATTCTAAATTTACTGAAAAATTACATGAAGTGCTAAAAGAATGGCATCCTAAAATAAGTCCGCTTGGTGAGTTGTAATTTATTTATTTCCATGGTTGTTGTTTGTGTAGAGGTTTATAGGATTGGAAGCAGATCATCAGAGTTCATTAAGTTGTTACAGGTATATTTCAAGGTGTCAGATTTTAAACTTTAGATCTGATATGGATGCCTTGGTATATAATGTTGAAATAACATCTATATGATTATTGTAGAGTGAGAGATCATCAAATCACACAATAATCTCTGCCCTCTGCTCATCTGAGGTCGTATCTTTTGAGTACTTCACTTGCTTGCTTCTCTCTACCTTTTTAAAGTGGTGTTCTTTTACTTCAGATACGTTCATCCCGAGTAAAGAAGTATAAAATTGGAAACTTCTTTGTGAGAAGAAATCATGTAATTGTAACACATTTTATAATTTTATGTAGATACTTTACACCATTTCAGATAGTGGAATTAATTGAATTCAAATGGGTAGAAATATTAATTTTCCCTTTGTTTATCTTCCATCCCCATCAAGGTGGTGGATGAAAACATTTGTATCACATTACCATAGTGACCTCAGCACTTCAGCAGTTAGCGCATGTAATTCACAAAGTCCATACGAACAACAGAACATGACCCTAAGCAAAGTACTGTAGCAACTCTTTGCAAATTTTTCTCCATGTGACCCATTTTAATTCACCAACATGTTCTTGAGGGCACAAATGCTTGCCATGCCGGGAACGTCTTCATCTCATGAAACCGTATTAACAAAATGTCTCTAGAATTAAAATTATTCCAAAGCTGGCAAAACCAGTATTAAATTATGATAGTAAAATTGAGTATATACTTCATATATAATGCATGATGTGTATGAAAATCAGTTTTGAAAGTATTTATTTTGTCAAAATATTTTCTATCCTGTTGAGTCAAGTTCTCCATATTCCCTAGTCATTGAAGATTCTCTGTCTTTATTTCTCCTCCTTTTTCTCTTCTCTTTCTCTCTCCTCTTCACGCATTCCTTCCATACATGGAAATTGGCCCTTCTACCACCCCCGCACGCGCACGCACACTCACACACCCTGCGCCCCGCATCCCAGAACCGTTACAATTTAGGAAACACACATTGCCCAAAATAGATGGTGGAAATGTCTGATTGTAAGAAGAGTTGTATTTTATAAACGTTATTTGGATAAGATGCGTAACTTAGACTAGGACAAGGCCGTGTATTCTGTATCCAAAGCTCTTGAATTGCCTCCCTAAACTTCCTGCCTTACCAACTCCTTTTATCCTTTACTTCTTGTAAGACCTTTAAAACCTGCCTCTGTGGTCAAGCTCTCGTTACTCTCCTAATTTCTTTGCATTCAGTATTGTTTTTGTCCAATTATGCTTCCACTGAGTACTTGTGTTAAAATTGCTGAAAGAATGCAAGCTGTTGGTAAGTTGTTGCCCTTGCAGGGGAGAGGTGGTTGGGAGAAGTGATTGAGAGAGGTATTCTAGTTATATACTGAAATGGTTTAGTGGATTACAGTGCTGCATTTTTCAGCTTACAAGCTATTTTCTGATTTATTCCAAATGAGTAAGATGAAAGTTTTTTTTTTAATTGAATGTATGTTGAAACTTGAAAAGATTCGGGCTGTTTCTGATTGGTGCATACATAGCTTCAGCAGAAAGTGTTTCTAACTTGCTGCAAATTGGTGCTCTCACACATTTAACTTTCGTTAAAAAACACTTGTTATTTTTTGAGATTCTGAATGATGCAAGTTGTAAGTTCAGTGAGTTTGAGTAATGTTAGAATTAAATAATTTCTTTTGCTTCATGCTATATTAATGCACTGACCCACTTTGAACAGAAACTGGATTGTTATACAAATCTGACGTTTCTCCACAATTTTTAAGAATGTTTCTTATGAGGCTTACAATTGAAGTGTTCTGTCAAGGTAAGGGAATTGGTTGGGACTCAGCTGCCTTCTAGTGTTGATATTTGTGGGCTGTGTTCCAATTGGTGGCAATTTCTTATTGCTGGGCAAAATAAAGTGAAAACATCCTATTAGTGGTAAGCAAATGTAGACAGTGGGGACTATCTTCATTCAATTTGAGCACTCCTAATTTGTATCTCCAGTGAGCAAATGAATTATGTTGGCTTTTTGGAGAAACAGTTGATTTGTAAAGGTCTATATTTTCCTCATTCATATAGAAAGGTATCAAGACATTTGCAACTTAAAATAAATAAACCCCACTATCTTTGAACAATTAGATGTCATAGCTATTTCAAGGATTCTATTTCCATGTTTACTTGATGTGAACATGACAATTACCTTGGAAATAATTGTGAACTTTGTGTTCAACCTGTCAAAATTATAGCATATCTTAAGATGCAAATGAGATTTGGTCTTTACATGTTGGTTGTCTACTGCCTTAACAGTAATCTCTTTTTAAAAAGGGCTGGATGTGATTTGATTATTAATGCTGTTTATTTTTATTTCTGGACATCAATCTTTACATGGCTAATAAATCTAAAAGATTTGAGAGAAGACAAATGCTAAGATTTCTTCTAATTTCAGTTTCGGCTGATTGGAAGACTAGCAGTGTAACGTTTTCTGCCCTACTTACAGAATTTGTATATACAATTCTCCAACAAAACATTTTATTGTAAGGTTACATTTTCCATTATTTTCTCTTCACAATAAGCTACTCAGGCAAGTTGTATACTTTTTAAAGATTGTGAAAAATGGTTAACTTTTTTTTTGTTTTGACAGGTTATGTCATCCCAAGTCGAATTACTGAGGAGATGCTTTGGGATTGTAAGCAATTGGGAGCGCATTCTCCAGCTACTCTTTTGTACACACTTATGTATTTCAATACCAAGTATGACTTGCAATTTCATTATTTAGCTGAAATTACTCTGTTAAGGATTAATGAGTTATAATTAACTGCATTTGATGGACTAGAGATATTGTGGAAATTGCTCTTTTTACAAAAAGTGGCTGGTTCTTTTGTGTATTATATTTTATTTTAATACAGGATTAGAAAATGAGCTTTAAAAAAGCTAAATTTTCTATTGTTCCCTAATATGGAATAATTCTACAGACTATTTAACTTGGAAGTAAATTTGATAGGAACAAGATTTTTAATTTGGTAAGATACACATTTAAACTTGGTAAAATGTTTTTGCAGGTACTTCATGCTTAAAACAGTCGAACAACACTCTAAATTAGCTTTCTCCAAAGTATTAAAACAGATGAAAAAGAATCCAGGCAATTCAAAGGATAAATGTTCTAGTATACGATATCTACGATTATATGGACAACTTCAAGCCGGACAGAAAGGTAGTCTACGTTTTAAATAACTAATTTTGATTATAGCAGTTTGCTCTTTCTAAACTAAAAGGTAAAGTACACATTTTGTTGAATCAGTCATTAGAAAGTAAATTAAGGATTTAATACTTGGATGCTTTTTTTGGTTTAGTTACAGAAGATATGTATGTGGAACAACTTGAAAATTCCGAAAATCCCTTGAGGTGTCCCATAAAACTCTATGACTTCTACCTCTTTAAATGGTAAGGATGCCCAGTTTCCAGTAATTGTCATACTACATTTTACTGTTCACTACTTCTCTGTTGTTTTTCTCATTGAGGCATCACCTTAAAGGACTTTCCTTTTATTATCTAGATACCACCATACCAATTAGCCTAGAATGATAGAAAAAAATCATGCACATGTCTCAGGTTGATTGATTATAAGATATAAGAGCAGAATTGTCCATTTGTCCATCGAGTCTGTTCCAGTGTTCGATGATGGGCAATGTGGTTCTCAACCCCATTTTCCTGCCTTCTCACTGTAGACTTTGATCCCCTTACTAATCAAGAACCAATCCATCTTTGTCTTAAATACACTCAATGACTTGGCCTCCATAGCCTTCTGCAGCAATGAGTTCCACAGATTCACCACCTTCTGGCTGTTGAAATTCCTCTGCATTTCAGTTCTAAAGGGTTATCTCTTCACTCTGAGGCTGTGCCCTCGCCTCTTAGTCTTTCCTGCAAGTGCAAGCATCTTCCTCATGTCCATTCTATCCAGGCCTCTCAGTATTTAGTTTCAATGAGATCCTTCCCCTCCTCCTCCTAAACATCGAGTACAGACTCTGAGACCTCAACTGCTCCTCACATGACAAGCTCTTCATCCTCTGAATCATTCTTGTAAACCTCCTCCAGACCCTCTCCAAGGCCACCACATCCTTCAGCTACAGGGCCCAAAACTGCTCTCAGTATTCCAAATGTGGTCAGACCGGAGCCTTGTACATCCTCAGTGGTACATCACTGCTTTTGAATTCTAGCCATCTTGAAATGAATGCGAACGTTGCATTTGCCTTGCTAATTGCAAACTGAACCTGCATGAACTAGGACTCCTAAGTCCCTTTGACTTTAGATTTCTGAAGCCTTTCCCCATATTCCTGTATTCTTACCACTGAAGTGCATAAGCTCACACTTTCTCACATTGTATTCCATCTGCCACTTCTTCGCTCACTCTCGTAGATTGTCTAAATCCTTCAGCAGGCTCCCTGCTTCCTCAACGCTACCTGTCCCTCCACCTATCTGTCTTATCTGCTAACTTAGCAACAATGCCCTCTGTTCCTTTGTCCAGATTATTAATGTACAACTTGAATAGTTGTGGTCCCAATACTGACCTGTGTGGAACTCCACTAATCACTGACTGTCATTCTGAAAAAGACTCCTTTTATCCGCACTGTCTTTTCCCAAACAGCCAATCTTCTATTCATGCCAATACCTTGCCCCTAATTTACTCCCACCCCCACCTAGTTTAAAGAAATTGTGACCTCTATTTACCTTGATTTACACAATCTGTTCATCTGCCTTAATCTGAAAGCTTTGTGCATTAAGATGCAAAGCCATTCTGCTTGTTCTATTATCAAGTTTCCCTACACTTTTTTTATGGTTTCTTGGTACAATTTGATATTCACATATTCTGTCCCTTCCTTTTTATTTTGTGGTAGCAATCAACCTCATCGCTAACTAGCAAACCTGCTTTCCCCTTTACCTCTGGTTGTATAATTTTCATGTCCCCACATGCCCACACACACAATTTAAAGCCCTTTACACAGCACAGTAAAGCAATTCACCAGGACTCTGGTCCCAGCATGAGCCTGTCTCACCGTACCAGCTCCCTACTAGTGCCAATGTCCCATAAATTTGAACCCATTTCTGCCACACCAATTTTTGAGCCAAGTGTTTACCTCTTTAATCTTGTCTTTGTTATTTAGCTTGTCGCTCAAGTAGTCATCTGGGGATTGTTAGCTTTTTGGTTCTGCTTTTTTAATTTAGCCCCCAGTTGCTCATGTTCGCTCAGAATCTCTTTCCAGTTTATATCAATATTGTTGGTATCCACGCCAACTGGACTTTTTCCCCCTCCATCATATGACTACTTCTGTTATGTTATGGAAGTATCTTCCCATAGTAAAAGACCAGAGAATGCACATACTAAAAGCTGGAACATACTGGCATCAAAATACACATGCTTTGTTCCATTTTGGTTATATATCATCAATAAATTGCATTTTACTTCATAAAAATCTCTTGGGTTGATTTGATTTTTCCAGTCATCCTTGCATTTCAGTCATGCAAATACCAAGGGCAGCACAGTGGCTTAGTGGTTAGCACTGCTGCCTGTCACAGTGCCAGGGACCAGGGTTTGATTGTAATCTTTGGGTGATTGTGGAATTTGCACGTTCTCCATGTCTGCATAGGTTTTTGCCAGGTGCTCAGTTTCCACCCTCCACCTGCGCCCCCCCCCCCCCTCCCACCCCCACCAAGGCCAAAGATGTGCATTTTAGGTGGATGGGCCATGCTAAATTTCCCTGTATTGTCCAGGGATCTGCACACCAGGTGGATTAGCTATGGAGGTGTTATGGGGATAGGGTGTGATGCTCTTCTGAGGATTGGTGTGGACTCGATGGGCCGAATGACCCCTCTCTGCACTGTAGGAATTCAATTCTGATTCTATGAACTTGTTTGAAAACTTGACTTTTTTTTTGTCTCTTTTTTGTGAGGTTGTATTTTTAATAATAAGAAATTTAGAGATTTGTAAAACAAAAAGATTCAGTGCAGAATGAGACATAGCCACTCAGATCATTTATGTGTATGTTACAATTTCATTTGATCATGGATTTACTGATCCTCTACAATGTTTCAACTTTTAATTCCACCCCTTCCAACCACAAAAACAAATCAAGCAAGATTATTTTAAAACTAAGTGAGATCCTGTGCAGTTCTCTTAACAGTAATATTTTGGATACACATACCTATAAAAATGTATGTGCATGAAATCCATTCTTTTTTTTATACAGTTTTGCATAAGATGCGCAAATGAATGTTAAATCACCTGAACTGAATGGTTTGGACAAAAAAGTAATCTGTCTAACTAACAGATGATCTAGACAAATTGAACAAGCTGAATAACTTTGAACTTGTATACAAGATTCACCTACTCCAGGCACACAGTTGTAAACTGGACATTTTATGCATTTTATTTTTTGTTTGATGTTGGTGCAACATTCCACATCTGGCAGGCAAGTGCAAAATTGATATTTTATCTACATAGTCTGGCAATAAAGTCCAACATTTTATTGAATTTGAAAGTCCATGTCTCTTAAATGTTGCTATTAGATCTTCTATATAAATCATAAGATTTGCTTAATTTCATTTTTCTATATTACTGTGTAAATAACAAGTAATAACGACACTTTTTTTTTTCTGTAGTCCACAGAGTGCTAAAGGGCGAAATGATGCCTTCTACTTGAACGCTGAACCAGTAGTTGCTCCAAATAGCCCAATCTGGTATTCAACACAGCCAGTCAGTAATGAGGCAATGGAACAAATGTTGACCAGAATACTTATGATAAGGGAGGTTCAAGAAGCTTATGTAAATACATAGATTCCTCCCTTCGGGTGAGAATTTCCCAAAGCAGGGTGCTGGTGGAGGAACTGCCAGTCAAAAGTAAGTCATAGGAAGATTATTTTGTCAGAGAAACATCTTTGTCTCTTCCTGCTCCCTAAGATGATGTTCATGCACAGTGTGCTTGAGGACTTGTGTAACATGAATATGGATGTCAGAATTTGTAAACCCCGTGAATTTGTGGGTGACTTGTATTCCAGTTCTAAGGCTTGATCAGTTCTATTGTTTCTTTAAACTATACATAAAAATGTAACTGTCTAAATGAACAAACTGTAAATAAGAGGAAAGTTTAAAAACTATTTCTTCCAGTTGGTAGTAAGTTTGCTACTTCATCTATAAATTCTTTAATGGAACTTTGAATTAAATATAAATTATGTGCATTCCAATTTGTGGCAACACACATAATTGTGATCATTGTATAACTTAACTTCTTGTTTGAATCTAGACTCTCAGTTCTGTCTGTACTTTGATTACAGATGCTTCCACGAACAGTTTTTTTTAGCAGACTGACATGTTCTTTAAGTGTCTGTCTTTTTTTGTATGTAATGTACCTGGTGTACTTTATGTGCCTAATGTGGATATTCCACTACAGATTTTGAGAAGAAACTTTATAAAATATGAAAATTACATTTGCATGAACAAACATTAAATTGGGTTTAAAAAAAATGTTGGCTTTAGGTTTTAAACCAGATCAACGTTACCTCACGGACCTCGTGATATCGTGCCTTGGTATTAGACAGGCACAGGATAATTTCTTATGGACTATAGTGTACTAGAAAGCTTTTTGCATAGTTAGTTTTGGTGGTTTTTACTTTTATGGGGATAATTTTTTCCACTCTTTTGTTTTGAATCATCGACTAAAATCAGTACTGTTACACACGTAGTGCTTACCAGGGATACCATGTTACCTTTGTAATTTTTTATACAGATCATTCACTAATTTTGTTGGTCTAGGTAGAAACAATAAATTTTGCCTATGAAAGTAAAATGCACTTTTGGTTGTTTATCATCAAGAAATTATTTTGAAATCTTAAATGTGAACCTCCTAAATATAGTATAAATATATGCCAAAAATTGTTTGAACTGCATAAGCGTATTGAAATCAGTTTGGCTACAGGTCATTCAAATATGTGGTTAGAATGCAAGTGGGGCAAGTGTATATTTTGATTAATCTCCCAAATCGGAGGTATTTCAGCATTTTACCTTAGAATTGTTTTGTGTGAAAAAGTATTTCGTTCAGGATGTGCAAGTCCATTTGGTGACAAATAGGTGTAATTTAACTACCCAACAAGAAAATTCAGTTTGGGATGCCATTTTTGTACCATTGCTGTGACATGTTCATAAGGGATTTGTTTTGCCTTATTACCAATTCAGTGCTTGTGCTTATAGCTGTAATTTTAATGATTTTTAACTTGATTTCTATGTTTAGGTTCTTAAGATCTGTACTATCTTACTTATTCCTTCCTTAGGTAACCTGTTTTAAGATACAAATGAGATTTTTGCTTAAGCCCAAAGCTTCCAAACCCAAAGCAATTTTCTGAAAAGTAGCACACTTTGGTCTAGAACTCTTTAATACCTCAGCAATGATCCTTGTTTTCTTAAAGGGAATTGGCCCATCTGCCAGTTTATCTTTTTCTGTTTTGCTGTACATACTTTAGTTTTGGCCAACGTATCGAAGCTGGGCTCGTGTTTTTGTTTCATCTGTAGATTTATGGTGTCAGATCTTTCTGGTCTTCTAGAATCTGATTAGAAACATTCTAGAGCCAGTTATTTTTGTGTAGAACTCATTAATGTAATAAACAAAATACTACTTACTCTACTATCCTTACAGATAAAATCTTTTGAACTGCAACTTCATAATATTGCATTGTGTGTTCTGCATGTTTTGTTTCTTGACCAGATATTCAAAGCATGAAAAACAGTAACTGGGGAAATGAGAGCTGCAGTTATTTTCCTTTTCATGAAGGTATTTTTAAAATATGCCTTTTCAATTTCTGATAACAAAAGGGTGCAAAACCTTAGGATTTCCATAATGAAAATTGATATCGTCAGTCCATAAAATAGAATAATAGTTGTTTGGGAGTCAGTCTTGAGGCTGTAGTCATTGTAAGGACCAGTTCTGACCATCCATAGAACTGTACTTCAATTTACATAGAATGGCTTTCATTCTAGTTTAAAGAATTGCATTCGAAGTTAGCAAATGTAACATTACCATTCAGAGAAGGCACAGAGAGAAAACGAATGAACAGGAGCTTCAGTGGGAGTCAGTGCTAGGCCCTCAGCTAGATTTATTTTAAAAAAAAAAAAAAAAAAAATTAGACTGGGAATATTGTAAACAATGATGTGTCTAATAATGCAAACTTAGATGGAAACTCCAGTTTTGAAGATACAGATACAGGTAGGTTAAACAAATGCGCAACCAGGGAGCAAATACCATAAAGTGAGTAGGCCTATACAGCTAGCAATTAGGAAGGCAAATTACACATTGTCCTTTATTGCAAGTTGATTGGCATAGCAGAATAAGGAAACCTGCTACAGTTGTACAGAGATAGTAGGAACTGCAGATGATGGAGAATCTGAGATAACAAGGTGTAGAGCTGGATGAACACAGTAGGCCAAGCAGCATCATAGGAGCAGGAAGGCTGACGTTTCGGGCCTAGACCCTTCATCAGAAATGGGGGAGGGGAAAGGGGTTCTGAAATAAATAGGGAGAGAGGGGGCGGCGGATAGAAGATGGATAGAGGAGAAGATAGATGGAGAGGAAACAGACAGGTCAAAGAGGCGGGGATGGAGCCAGTAAAGGGGAGTGTACGTGGGGAGGTAGGGAGGCGAAAGGTCAGTCCAGGGAGGATGGACAGGTCAAGGGGGCAGGATGAGGTTAGTAGGTAGGAAATGGGGGTGTGGCTTGAGGTGGGAGGAGGGGATAGGTGGGAGGAAGAACAAGTTAGGGAGGGGGGACGAGCTGGGCTGGTTTTGGGATGCGGTAGGGGGAGGGGAGATTTAAGCTTGTGAAATCCACATTGGGAACCCTGCAGCCCAATGGTATCAATGTGGATTTCACAAGCTTCAAAATCTCCCCTCCCCCGACCGCGTCCCAAATCCAGTCCAGCTTGTCCCCACCTCCCTAATCTGTCCTTCCTCCCACCTCAAGACCCACCCCATCTCCTACCTACTAGCCTCATCCCGCCCCCTTGACCTATCCCCTCCCTACCTCCCCACCTACACTCACCTTTACTGGCTCCATCCCCGCCTCTTTGACCTGTCTGTCTCCTCCCCACCTATCTTCTCCTCTATCCATCTTCTATCCGTTCCCCCTCTCTCCCTATTTATTTCAGAACCCCTTTCCCCTCCCCCATTTCTGAAGAAGGGTCGAGGCCCGAAACAACATCAGCCTTCCTGCTCCTCTGATGCTGCTTGACCTGCTGTGTTCATCCAGCTCTACACCTTGTTATCGCAGATTCTCCAGCATCTGCAGTTCCTACCATCTCCTGGAGGTGGTGAGCAAATTGGGTGAATATTCTTTGGAATTTTAGAAAAATGAGAAATAATCTTCGTGAAACATACAAGTTTCAGAGCTCATTTCCTTTGCCTGGTGAATCTAGCAGATGGGGGTCAGTCTTAGATAAAGGAAGTGTTCAATTAATCATAAACAACTTTCTCAGAATATCAGCAATACTCTCAAGTAGTTGATTCCAATTTCAACTCCATCTGCTGATTCCTTAAGACTGATGCTCAACTCTTAAATTTTCAAACAAAAAGCACAGCTATAGATCTTTTTAAGACAACTTTGTCATATTTTAATTTTTTTCTCCTTATTAATATTTGCAGTTTTGCTGTTTTTTGTCTAATACTGGCAAACTTGAGATATTCATGAATATTTGATTTCAAACTATCTAAATTCTAGTATATAACTAAATGTTAGAGGGACTATATGCAGTCTTTCCTTTTCCTCTTGCACCACTACCCTAGATTGGCATTGGTCATTCTTCAGGATTGTAAAATAGCTAGTACCAGTGCAGATGTTATTATTAAAGTAATATTCTTTACACAGCAGAACTTTGCTGCAGCAGAATTGGTTAACTAAATTATTTAGGGACAGCCATGTTAATTACCACTAAAGTAAGCCGATCCAAATCACATGCATCACTTTTGCTTGTTTTACTTTGACTGTAAAATTTGTATGTTGTGTTTCCACTGTATATAATGCTGGTATTTTTCATGAAGCCTTCATGTGGAAAAGGATACCCAAATGGTTTCAGTTACTTAGACTAAAACCAATAAAGAGAATTGGTGGCAGTAAATGTACCCATTATCCCAGAAGATTCATGTCAGCATGACCAGGACCCACTCAGCAGTATTTTGCTTTTGTTTTGTTCAGAAACTGTTTAAGACTAAGTTTTTCTATGCACATGTTGGCAGAACACAGACTTGAACAATGGCTAGAGAGGATTGGAGAGTTGACAATGAGTGAGAATTCTCCTTATGTAGTGACCATTTTCTGCATTGAAAATTCTCAAACTTTTGGGCATTTTTAAATTTGTTTTTAATGACAGATTCATGTCAAGAAATCATGTTCTCTTCAACCAACTAAAAAATTAATTATCATTTTCATACTCCAAGTGTGATAATTTGAAACAGTAGTTTAACAAACTTTTAGAAATTGTGCTTTTTAAAGTAAAAGTTAGCAAACTGCATGTTCGTATGTTAAGTTCTAGATCTTACGTAAAGTTTATTTTTTCATGACTAATTTAGAAAATTTGAACAAAATACAATTACATTCTTTCATCAATTACACAAAGTAAGGGTAAAGTCACCAGAGGACCATAGGCTGCTGTCTCATTCAAGAAATGACTGGTGGTGAATTTAACCCAAGGGTCACCATGCCTCAGAAGGGGTGAGGTTGATAAGATGGGACCTTCACAGTGATCTCAAACAGTACAGCAAATTAACCTGCATGGTTGGTGTCACTCTGCATCACAAACTCGCTGTCCAGCCATCTGAGCCAGAGGTGTAACGATTAGTTGAATTTTCAGATTTTATTTAGGAATGAGGTCCACACTGTTAACACTGCGCAACATTTTGTTCTCCAAGAGATATATAAATGCCATGTGAAGGGGTACAAAACTGTAATTGTATAATGTAAAGAAGAGGCCAGTACATAAGATGCTCTTTGTATGAGTTAATTAAGTCCACCATATAACATCTCAAAAGGCTGAAATATGTACAGAGAATCCCCTCACTCCACATGCATTAGTTTACAGTATGTACGTTTTGACCATTCAAGGAATATTTTAGAATCTGTAAATAAATTGTTTTGATCTTGGTTGGTGAAAAGCATTAGACCCTGAAGAGGCTGTTGCACACTCCTTTGGAGAGAGAAGCCAGGATGGGCTGATGCCATTCCCTCATTGTATTGACAATCTAGTGAAACTAGAAGCAATGTTTACTAAAAACAGAATTTCATCACAGCTAGTGGCACAAAATAGGCTTTCTCAGAGGTTTTACACAGTGCCTAATATTCAGTGAATCAAATTACACTATGCAAAAACAGGGCAGCTGATTTGATATTGCTCATGTTCAGTGCTGATTTGAGATGACTTTCTACCCACAATTGAGAACTTTTCAAATGGTGGGTCAGGAGCAGCTTGGAGCCAATAAAATAATTCAGTAATTCTTTAGTTTTCATTTTATCCCTCACTACTTCCTATTTTTTATTGAAACTACTTGTTATGAATTAATTCTAGATGTTATTTGGTAGGAATGCATGTTGCAGATTTGGTTATAGCTGCAGGACTGGTTGATTGGATAGTGTTATGGTGGATTTTGCAAATATCACCCTTCTGCAGTTTTCCTGTGCTACCTTTAGCGATGCGATATGGTATTGACTTGAATCTTGTGACCAGATAAGAAATAAAAGAAGAAATTATATAATTCTAATCAAAACTTCATGCAGACCTATAATAAAGAATCTCAACTAATGCAACTTTGTAAAGTTGTTTGTGAACTGTAACAATGATACAACAGAAATAACCCAGAGCTGAATATTAGTTTACATATCCAATGCATCTCTGACGGAAAACTAATTTAGGAGAGTTAACAAAGTGCTTGCTTTCTGCTTCTAGAAATTAAGTAGTAAAGGACTGTAATGCTAATGTACAGTTTTAAACAAAAAACTAGGACTGGCATCATATATAATATGGCAGCATTTTCCTCTGAAGAGGTCTCCCTCAATTACAAAAAAACAAGTTCCAAAACAGAGCACAATATTTTGTTACTTCCTGGATACAGATCTGCAAATAGAGGAAAAAGTTCGAAAGCTTCAGTTATATGTATAAACAATTATTTCTACATATGCATTCTAAAAAGCTATCCAATTATAAAAATGGTGAGTCAAAGTCTTGTGTTGAGTACGATTCTCAATTTCTATTAAATTGAGGTTAAATTTAACAATGTTTAAATTTGAGACAGCTTTAAAGAAAACTACACAAATTTTCCAGAACTTATTCTACAACTGCATAGTGCCTTGAAGTATAAAAGTCCTGTCTCTTTGGTAAAATGTTAAATTCTATCTGGACATGCTGTTAAATACTGTAGTATTAGAAAACAAGAATGCTTTATCTTAAACTAAATGTGTTCATCTTGGGGGCAGATCTATAGTTAGATGTGAATATTGAAAGATACTGAGCAAATTGTACTGCTCCTTCGTACTATAGCATTGAATGTTAATTTTCCCTACTGTCAAGGTGACTCTCAATTTGCTGATATTAAATTCTTGAATCTAGTTCTAAGCCAAAGCACTGAAGAGTTCTAGAACAGAATAGCTTTTGACAGAACCTGAACTGAACATTAATAATCAGGTTATTGGCAACTGGGCAGTACTGATGGTAGAGAAAGCATTGTTCACTTTGCATGTTTGTTTGAAGATCTTCAAACATTTTTACATCTTTCCCTCATTAGTGAAACAGAACCTGCAGGGATGATTGAGATAAGATTGCTAACGTCTGCCCTGATTCAGACTTGGGTTCTTACAATGAGTCCATCTAATTGTTTTCTTTACAATTTACAATGAAGTGATTTGCCTGTCCACTTCAGAAGATATGAGTAAACAATTCAATAATATGATCATTCAAAGCCATCTGGATAAACTAGTCAATAGATGGGAGAAAAGAGTTCAATGCTGAGAAATGCAAGTTCTTGTAGTAGAAGCATAAACTACGTGAAGTGTATGCTGAATGACTGCATGTATAACTTAACCACTAGAAATTTTAGTTGCCATGTTATTAGAACAGACATAGTAGGAAAAGTAAAAATGTCGGAGTGTATATCTAAAAGATGGAGTTACATAGCGATGAAGCTGTACTTACCTTGGTGAAAGCAAATCTAAAACATATGTTCAAGCTTGGTTTTCATGATAAAGGAAGAGTGTATGTGTGAGAAGACTGTAGAGAAGGTCTACAGGTAAACTAAGAGGGACTTTACACTTTGGAGAAGATGAGGACAGATGCGATTTAAATTTAAGAGCAGTACAAAATTGGAATCAAACACATAACGACAGAACAATTGAGGAATAAGTACATATTACAAGTAAGTAGTAGGGAAACAAAGATTGCTGGAAAAGTTCAGCAGATCTGGCAGCCTCTGTGGTGAAAAATCAAAGTTAACATTTCCGGTCCAGTGATGACTCTTCAGAATTAAGGAGGGTCACTGGACCTGAAACATTAACTCTGATTTCTCTCCACAGCAGCTGCCAGATCTGCTTAGCTTTTCATATCATACAATTATGAAAAGTCACATAACCACGTGAGCCACAACCCAAATAACTCAGGCCTTATGCTCCTCACTATCATTTTCAGACTCTGCCTTGTAATTATCAAAATACAGCCTGGACATATTTTCAGAACTGCAATTGTAGTAGGTGTTGCCACAGCACACAACAGTACTAAAAGTAAACTATCTAAATGATAGAGCACAGGAGACTAACTATTCACTTCATAATGCCATGCTGGCAATTTGACAAAGCTTTCTAGTTCCCAACTCTTTCCCCATAGCTCAGCAACTATTTCCTTTTCAAGTGCGGTTTATGGTTGTTAAGGAGCAATCAGAGGTTCCTAGCGTTTGCCAACTGCAGCATTTCCCCACATAACTGTTAAGCTTTTGCATTGTAAAAGAAAATTCAATGGTGTGATGATCATGTACTTAATTGGTTGCTTTCCTCAGCTGATATGACACTTGTTTGACATTATTGAACTTTCTTTTGCTTGTCCTTCCACAGAAAATGACTGCTATCTATAGTATGCAAAAATGGTCAATAAAATTTCTTAGAAACCCATGCTCAGCAAATCTCAACTACATATAGATCCCTGGGTCAACTGAAGTCCTCATTCAGTAGACCGCTGGACTCATGGAATAGTGTCTCAAAGATCTGTACAGGTCAAGTGATTTCTGTAAAACAGTATTCTGAGTGTTTGCAGTTCTGTGTAAGCTGCTCCATGATTATGGCCCCAGATAGAGCCACACTTGCATCAGAGCTTTCGGATGAGAGGGGGCACTAATGACACAGATGACAGCAACAAACAAAAAAGGGATTCATCACTTTTTGGCTGATCAGGGTGTTACATAGCATCTAATGGAAGAGCTGTTCATCTGTGCAATCTACCCTTCCTTGAAGTAGCAATCATATCGACATCTGTTCTGATTTTTCTCCCTACAGTAAGTAGCAGCTACCCAAATACTAAAATTACTAGTAATGTCAACCGACATTACAAGATGATATACCAGTAGAGAAACACAATGCAGCCAATAACACACATCATATTCTGTTTAACCATTCCTCAGGATATATGCATAGAATTATCTGGTAGAACACCTGGATTTTACAAAAATGGATAACAGAGCGTTACGGCTATGAGGATTGTAATAACAAGCATCTACACAGCTGCCCTACATAGCATCTCACAGAAACAAAAAAAAATGTTGAGCCCCACAGGAGGAACGAAGAAAGATAGATGGTGAAGCCTAGGTGACTGAAAACCTGGTCACCAACAGTGATTAAATGGGAAACAATATACTAAACACCAGAGGAATGTTTTTCTTTAGGGATATAAAGAGGCGTTAGGGTAGGAAGAGGTCCCAGAAACAGGGAGGAAAGAGATTAAAAAGGAATTACATGATACATTGGATGCTTGCAACCAAAGTTGGTAATTTCAACAGACCCTTGAGCCACCTTGCTTATCAATCTTAAAATTAATTATCCACATTATCTATTTTCCTCCATTATAAGCCAATCTTTCATCTCTGACAAATATCACAACCGTCAATTAGTTATTGCATTTGCTTAATTAAAGAACTTCATGAATTTTTTTTCTACCCTATGTAGCCACAGTGGTTTTATACCATTATTTCCCTTTGCCTTGTTGTGTTTAACACTGCATAGCTGTTTATATCTTCTAATTCTCAGGAAATGCCTACACCTGGAAGGTCAATTTTTATTAAGCGCTGTTGAGCTATTCTTTTCATTTATTATTGATGAATTAAACCATTTTACTGAAGATGAGATTGGACAGTGGATTAACAATTTAAAAACAAACTTACCCCTGCTGAATCAAAACTTCATGTGGGAGATCACAACCAGTATATGCATTGTTTGTAACACAGTATTCCAGAAATGCACCCCAACATGGATCCTGTGACAAAGAAATGTTTAACAGTTTTATTATAATTGACGTCACAATACTTGCAATGTGGTACCAGTTAATGGAAAAATGACTTACTCCTCACTAAAAAATATTTACTGATTTGTTGCAACCAATTTTCAAGTACAGTTCTAATGTTCATTTTTATAGTGGAATTGTGATGAGCCAAATGCAGATAGCTCAAAATTCTGCTCATGGTGAGATTATTGGCCTTTCCCCTGATCAGAAGAAATCCAATAGAAGGAGAGAGTAAGGACTGCAGATGCTGGAAGTCAGAGTTGATAAAATGTGGAGGTGGAGAAACGCAGCAGGTCAGACAGCATCGGAGGAGCAGGAAAGTTGACGTTTCGGGTCTGGACCCTTCATTAGGACTTGCCTGTGATAAGTCAAAGTTCTGGACCAGTAATTCCGAATTGGCCAATGTCATGCATGCTTGTCAAGTGACCAGAGTAACAAACTGGAGCAGAGTTAGGAGCGGTGCGAGGGGAAACCCAAGTCCCACAGCAGTGTGAGGGGAAAATTGAGGCCTAAGTGAAGCACAACTTAATTTGGTGCAGCGCAGAGCAGGACAGTTGTTGGACTGGGGCCTGACCACGCACTCAGCTGCTGCTATTTGAAATTCTTTACCAATCCTTTATGTCATAACTATCTTACTTCCACCTCATTTTTCTTAGACACTAAGTAATGCTGCTACTTTTCCTTTTATTCCTCTTTTGTATCTAAGATGGCACTATTAAAGACAGCCTATATTCTAAAGGATATAGGATATCCTTTATTGCCATGTGTACTCCTGTACTTCTATACTGGAGTACACGTGGCAATAAAGGATATTCTATTCCATTCTAGTGGACAAAGGCATGGGTAAACTAGCAACAATAGCTGCAAAATAGTTTTGCCCACAGCCTGAATGAGTATGCACCCAGGCATTTTTAAGGTGGATAAAGCCAACTGTTTTGCTGCTCTCTGCCAGATCGCTTTCAGTGTTTAAAGATGAAATGTGAAGCAATAAGTGGGTCACCGCTATGGTCTGTCCAAAGATTGGAAGGCACCAGAAAGCTGCCACTTCCTGTAACAGGAAAATCCAAAAGGCCTGGCTGCTTTATGAATGTCAATATGTTACCCACACAACAAGAGACTGACAAAACCACTTGGGGACCTCCAACTTTTTTGAAACGGCTTTCCAACAAAAAAAATGCCATCAATGGAAGAACTTGGAAGATCCAATGAATGTCTGCCTATTCACTCGCCTGCTTCCTTAGCTGAAGCTGCACAGGTCAAGAGAGAAGCTCGAGGATTTCGCACTGCAGTACAAAAACATGGAAAATGTTTGCATCGATGAAAGATTACCAAGCTTTTCCAGAGGTACAGGCAACTAAAAATTTTTAAATGTATAAAGTCAGCCCATTGTAAAGGCAAATAAACTGAAAAATAAAGACATTTTTCACATATTTACTTTGTCATGGTGTTCTCATTTGTTTTGACATAGCGTGATTGTGAGTAAATCAGACTGCATTAGCAATCCCGAAGCTCTGCTCACCACCAATGTATGGGTAGGCTCCCAGCAAATCAACATTGCAAGGTTCTGATTTTAGTCTAATGTTAAGCTGCTAAGACATGCACAGATCCTCTTACAACTTTGAAATCAAGTAAACCAAGAGATTAAAGCAAAATCAGGACTCAAAGTCAGAAATTCTATTTAACAAAGAAATTCACCCACCTTGAGAAGAATATGTGGATTACCAACCACAATCAACAGTGCTTTTGCTCGAGTGATGGCCACATTAAATCTTTTGGGGTTGGAAAGAAATCCTAAAACACAACGAGTGTCCTCAAACAGATTTTCTTCACTGGACCGTACCTGTACAAAGCACTTGTTAATGTTGAAACTGCTTATGTTTTCTTATTTTGTTTACATTCAAAAAGGCAAACAAAATGCACCGTACTAAACAATCATAACATTGTATATTAATTTGGTATATACTTATCTGTTAAACAGCCAGGAAATATTTTAAGAAAAAGGTGCATGTGAAAAATACTGAATTGGAGGGAGGGGTGGTTTGATTTATCTCCAATTGGGAATTATACATCGGTATTAATGTATACTGATGACTTACAAATGAATTTGTACCAGTTCTTCTTAAACACGTCTCACATGGTCAATGAAGAAATGGTCGATCTAGTAAAATTCTTGTTCTGAAACATTACACTTTCAATACATTTAAGAATGGATACTTAGAAACACTAAAGTTCTATTAATACTTTGTTTCAAAACATGCTGAGGGGCTTCTTGAAAAATGACATTGTACAACCTATCACCTAACAAGTCTGGCAAGTCTTTTTGAAAGTTTACCAAAATTAAGATATATTTGTACTCCGCTGAAAGCAAATTGTTTCTTAAAACAAACAATATTTACTGGAACCAAAACAATAAAGCATTTGTGTCACAAATCAATAATTAATGCTTGGGACTTTGGGAGTCAATTCCTGGAATTTTAATGCTTTTTTTAATCTATTGCCATGACTTTGGTGGAAGACTGGCAGAACCAAAAACCCAGTTGAAATGGCTAATACCCACAATTCTCACCACTTCTTCAGTGGTTTCACTCGTAATCTTATGTTACAGTAGAGGATTGGGAGGACAATGTAGAGATTCCCCCTTCCATGTTATTAACATATTACTTTAACCAGTCACCTCTTTGGAATCATCAGTTTGCAAAGTTTATTTTACGATCATAGTTTTATTTTAAAGGAAATTAGACAAACAAGTTAACTAGGTTCCTGCTTTATCTGTGGGCCTAATGTTGGCAATTATACAAATCCTCCATTTAAACATAGCTTGCAGCTTAAGTTCTAGTTTTAAAACAATTACCATTTAAGAATAAAACAAACAACTCCAATATATCCAATACTGTTCCTCCAATATATTCTGTTTTATATTCCACCTCAGGAGCTTACAGCACAATGGCCTCAACTTAGAATTCACTAGCTTCAAAACTGCCCCACCCTAGCCAGCCCTCCCTCTCATCCCTGCCTCCTTGACGTGACACAACCTATCCGTCTTCCTTCTCACTTATCCACCCCACCCTTCCCACTAACCAATCTCTACAACCCATCCTGCATCCATCTATCGCCACCCCACTTCCCTTCGCCCAGCAAACCACCACCCCCTCCATTTTATTTCTGAGCTCCCTTCCCCTCCCTAGTCCTGATAAAGAGTCCTGACCTGAAATGTTGACTTTCCTGCTGTGTGGAGCTGGAGGACAATAACAGGGTGTTAAATGAGTCCTACAATTTTGGGGAAAGGGACTGTGATGTTCTTGACCACATTGACATAAGGAACGAGGAGGTATTGGAGGTTTTTGCAGGCTTAAAGGTAGACAGATCATCAGATGCAGCTGAGCTGTATCCCTGGCTGCTGTGGAAGGTGAGGGAGGGCCCAACTATTTAATATTTCTGTGGCCACACGTGAGGTGCCAGGGGACTGCAAATATGGTTCCATTTATCAAGAAGGGGGGCAGGGAATTACAGGCCAGTGAGTCTAACATTAGTGGTAGGGAAACAAGAAGAAAATTCTGAACGAGAGAATTAATCTGCACTTGGAGGAGCAAGGTTTGATCAGGTATAGTCAGCATAGCTTTGTTAGAGGAAGATCATGCCTAACAAATTTGATTGCATTTTTTGAGGTGGTGATCAGGTGTGCAGAGGAGTATAGTGCAGTTAGTGTAGTTTTTTATGGATCTCAGCAAAGCCTTTGACAGGTCTCACATGATAAATTGATAAAGAATCTATAAGTACATGGGATCCAGGGTAACTTGGCAAGTTGGATCCAAAATCAGCTTTGAGGTAGGACAATGGTGGTTGAAAGCTGTTTCTATGACTGGACGCCAGTGCTCAAAGGCATATCACAAGGATGAGTGGTGGGTCCCTTCTTGATATCTATCAACAATATAGATGAAGATGTTGATGGTGGAAAGAGAAAGAGATGATAAGCAAGTTTGTGGATGACACGAAGATTGGCCAGGTAGTTAATAGCAAGGAAGGTCTTGTGTTACAAGGAGAGATAGACAAGTTGCTCAGATGGGCAGATGGAATTAAACCGTGAAAAGTGAAAGGTAACAAGTGACAAAAAGTAACAAAAGGAGTAATCAACAACCAGCAAGACACTAGGAAGCTCAAAGGAACAGAAAGTTAAGGTCTTTGTATACAGATCCTTGAAGGACAGGAGGACAGGTTAATAGGATAGTCAAGGCTGCATAGACTATAAGAGCAGGGAAGTTATGTTAGAGCTGTACAGGTTTTTGGTTAGGCCACAGCTGGAATACTGTGTGCAGTTCTGTTTGGCACACTTTCGGAAGGACGTGATTGCATTGGAGGGGGTTTGGGGAGATTCACCAGGATCTTGCTAGAGTTGGAGAATTCCAGCCATGACGAGAGGCTGGAGAGGCTTGGGTTATTCAGAGCAGAGAAGCGCGAGGGGGATGGTGACCTCACTGAGGTGTGTTAGATTATGGTGGCATGAACAGGCTGAACAGGAAGCAGCTATTACTCATAATTGAAGGGTCAATGAGAAGGGGACATAGTTTTAAGACGAAGGGCAGCTGGTTTAGAGAGGATTTCAGAAAAAAAAAAAATCTTCACCCAGAAGATGGAGGGAATCTGGAATGCACTGTCTTGGAGGACAGTGGAGGTAGGAAACGCCACAGCCTTTAAAAAGTATGTTGATGAGCACATATCATTCAAGGCTTTGGGCCAAGTGCTGGAAATTGGAAATAATAGATAGGTTGGTGCAGACTTGATAGGCTGAAGGACCTCTTCTGCACTGTATGACTGACTAGGGCAGCAGTGATTTATGATGGAAAAGTGTCATGTGTTTTGAACCTGGAATAAAGTTAGTAAACGCTGGAAACTCTCAGCGGTATAGTTATAATCTAAGAAAAAATGTTTGAGGAGGTTGGCTCTGTTCATTTTCAGCTGTTTAATTTTTAAACTGTTCAATTTAATATGCAGATTACAGGGTGAATAATCATGTATATTTTGTACCCCTGTATGTGTGCTGCAATATTTGTACAATTATGCAAGTATTAATGCTAACTCCAAACTGTAATAGATGTGTTACCGTGTTGAAATTACTATCTATTATCTCTGAGCAAAACATTTCCATTGCAACTACCTATATTGTGGATTGTAACATTTATGAAGTGGTCAAACAATAAATAGATTGAAGAGAGTTTATGGATAAAATATTTACATTTAATAAAAATAAATTAGGATAGAAATGTAGACTTGAGGTATTCTGACTATAAAGCTAAACTGAAATGCAAGGAAGAGGGTTAACAACCTGAAATGATAACTCAGTTTTTTTTCTCCACAGATGCTGCCTGACCTCCTGCATGTATCCAGCATGTGTATTTTTTTTAATGCAAGGCACAGTATTATTTCCATATTAATACCATCCATACATGCTACTGGACTGTTGTAAGTCATGTAAAACTGTCAACACAAGTATTAATGATCTTACTGTTGACACAATTATGACCAGTTTCTCCTGGCCTTGAAACTCTTCAACAGATCCAACCTTTAGTTCAGAGAGATAACCACTTCGGAGAAGAATTCTGATTTTTTGTACCTGCATGTACAAAATAAAAATACATTAATATGTATACTTGAACTTATAATGATCTAGGTGTGAGAAAACTGAACAATTTCATTCTACACCTTTACATTGCCAGCTCACAAATATGGTCATGTCTCCATATTTTCTCTTGCCAAATTACTTATCTTTTGTATCATATTTTGAAATAATTCCCAAATTAATCTCAGTTTTGTATTTGATCCTTATCTTGACCTGCTTTAATAGGGGGACAAATCAGGGGTGGGCAACAAACATGATTTTCAAGTTGAACAAGTAGCTGATATGTCATAACAAGGTGTAGAGCTGGATGAACACAGCAGGCCAAGC
>NC_063353.1:25014643-25075080 GCF_021869965.1 Rhincodon typus | reverse complement strand
CAGGAAAACTGACGTTTCGGGTCGGGACCCTTCTTCAAAAATTTCTGCAAAAGGGTCCTGACCCAAAACGTCAGCTTTCCTGCTCCTCTGATGCTGCCTGGCCTGCTGTGTTCCTCCAGCTCCAGACTGTGTCATATCAGCTGCTCAAGCTTGTTCTGCCATTCAATAGGATAATGGCTGATCTGATTACTCGACAATCTTAACTATCCTCATTATTCATTCACACCCTTGTTTATCAAGAGCTTTCTATCTCCACCTTAAAATATTCAAACATTCTTTCATAATCTTCAAAATAAAATCCTCAACTGTCTTAAATTAGTAATCCCATATCTTTAAAACTGTGACCCATAATTCTAGATTCTCCCACAACAGTAAACATACTTTCCATATCAGTCAAGATAACTCATGATCCTATATGTTTCAACTGAATTGCTCTTTCTCTTCTAACTACAGTGGCCAAATGTATAGCTGTCCAACCTTTTTTTCACAAGTTAACCCATCCAGTCTAGGTTTTTGTCTAATAAACCTTGTCTGAACTTCTTCCAATATATTTATATCCTTTCTTAAATAAGACGACCAACACGGTACACAGTATTCCAGAGGTGAATTCACCAATTCCCTATGTAATTGAAGCATGACCCTATTTTTGTATTCAATTCCCAATAAATTGTAAGATTCTATTAGCTTTCCAATTAGTTGCTACACATGCATAATAATGTTTTGCAATTTGTGCAGTGGAATACACAGAACCTTCTGTATTCCAGAGCCTGCAATCTTTCACTATTTGGATAAAATGCTTTTTTATTCTGCCTAATAAAATAGGCAATTTCATATTTTCTCAGATCTCACTACATTTCTCAGATTTTTGTTCACTCAGTCTATCTACGTTCTCTTCCAGCCTCCCTATGCCCTATTCGCAAATTATTTTCCTACCTTTCTGTGTTATACTTGCAAATTTAGCAACCTTACTCTTCAGTCCCTTCATTCAAGTCATTTATATGAAAAAGTATATAAAAAGTTGAAGGCCCTGCACTGATCCATGTGGCTCAACCCTTGCTACATCTTACCAACCAGAAAATGATCGATTTATGCTTACTGTATTTCTTGTTAGCTAGAAGATGTTCTGTCCATGTCAACACATTATTTTTAATAACCTTTGATGTGGCACATTATTCAACAGATTCTAGAAATCCATGTACATATGATACATCAGTATTCTCTTACCCACAACACCCTTCTTTTTCAAGGAACTCCAATAAATTGGTTAAATAGGATTTTCCTTTTACAAAACCAGGCTGACTCTGCCCTATTACTTGAATCTATCCAACTGCCCAGTTATATCCTCTTTAATAGCAGCTTCTAACATCTTCCCTATGACAGATGTCAAGCTAATTCGGCTGTAGTGTCTTGCTTTCTGTTTCCCTTCCTGATAAATAAAATCAGTTACATTTTCCAACTCAAAGAACCTTCCTTGAATCAAAGGAATTTCAGAAACTTGGAATCAATGCATCAACTATCTCACTAGCTAATTCTTTAAAAGCCAAAAGATGAAGACCATCATGACCCATGGATTTGCCAGTTTATAGTTCTAACAATCTGCTCGCTACCACTTCTGTGGTATTTGTAGTTTTGAGTTCCTGCCTCCCATCCACTTCCTGATTTATAACTATTTTTGGGATGTTATCTGTCTATTCTATAGTGAATACTGATGCAAAGTATGCAAAGCTTGTACAATGCATCTGCCATCTCCTGTTTTCGCTGACATGTACTTTCAGACCTATAGAAACGCTTACCAATCTGTTTCTATATTTCTGGTTAGCTTTCTCTTGTGCTGTATTTTTCCCCTTCTTGTTAATCCCTAGTCCTCTCTTCGCTTTTTCTTAATACTGTGCCCAATGTTCTGACCTGCGATCCATTTTTGCACAACTCTAGATATTTTTAATCACCCTGTAGACATATTATAAACACAAGTCAGATACTTTTTTTAAAAAAATTAACCATAGATGACAGGTTTCACCTCCTTAAATATTTTTCTCTTATAGAAACATATGTACTGTGTTTTCTGAAATATCCCCTTAAGTCTACTACTTATTGACATGCCCCTTAACAAAATTTACTAGTGCACTTTAGCTAACTTTGCTTCCATGCCTTCATAAGTGCCCTTATTTAAATCTAAAATACTAGTCCTGTGCCTTTCAATATTCATGTTCCACTCTATATCATACTGCAGCCATGTATCTGAAATGGCTGTCAGATTACAGTAATGTATTTCTACTTGCTCTCAGTTCACCTGTTGTGTTCCAAATGCTATGTGGCATTGGATAGAGTTGTTAGTTTTGTTTTCTTATTATGTTCCTGGCTCCAGTAATTGTAGCAGTTATATTTATAATCTTTTTAAATAACTTGAAATGGCTTACATACTAAAATTAAAAACAGACACAGCTATTAATAACAGTATTAATAACTCATATGGTCAGATTTTAATATCTAGCTCACTGAGCAGTATTTAAAACATATCATTGGGTTGACGATCACCCTATGATAGTGATTGTGTACACTACACCAGACCTTTGAGTCTTTTGAGAGGGGGAAAAATTTAATCTTCAGTTTTCATTTGTCCTATAAATGAATTGTGAGATGATCAAACAATCCTGTTGGCTGGCTCCAAACTGTACTGCTTATTGTAACAGTTTTAAGTAAAGGATTTTATTTCATAAATACTGTTGTTGCAGGAACAATGTTATACACAGCAAACAACCAAATATTACTGTCGCAGAACTAAGTGCAGGTAAAACTCATTAAGTTACAAATGCTTTGGATTGGAATGTGCAAAGGGGCCGTTTAAGGTTAGTGAACAAACAGCAATTCTGAGTGTGTTGATGGCTGGACCCCAGTTAAAGTTCCACATACAGGGTGAATGTTTTGGGATGAATGTACAAAGACCAGTTTAATGTAAAGAAAAAGAATGGTTAGTTTGTAGAGGACAAAACAGCAAGATCAAAGGGGGATATGTACAAAGATTAAAAAAAACAAGACAGAGTTAATATTATTGTGAATAAGAAGGCATGAGGAACTGTAATAGTGGTCAGATGGGAGAACAGCTTTATTAATGAGTACAAAGAATAGCTGGGGACTATTTATTTTTACAATACATGGACGGTTTGGTCTTATCAAAACTGGAAAAGTTTTATGTACAGTTAATTTTTACGGTCCTGATAAAACATTTCCTAAAGATTTTATCCAAACTGAAATATCATACCTCTGCAGGTCTGCAAGTGGCATTAACTCTCACCATGTCTCCTTGCTTCAGCAAATTGCTTTCATGTAAACGTAAACACAGTAAGTCAGCAGCACTGTTGGATGGAGCACATGCCAAAATCCGACTGTCTGGTAAAGTAAAATGGATCTAAACAGAATCAAAAGACATTTTACAATTTGAGTATTGAGTTTGCCCCATCCTGGCCAATGAAATAAGCTAAAAATTAATCTTCTGTTGAAACAGCAATTTGCTATTCTGAAACATCATGCACAGCCCCTATCACATTTGATTATCAGTGTCCAAGGTTAAGGGTCCAATTGAGGGAGTGTCAAGTTCCCTAAGCCAGTTGTCATAAGTTTTTAAGCAAAGCCTGGGCATATTTACAATTTTCTTATGTCATAAAGTAAATCTGACTTAACAAAATGCTATCAATGAATGTATTTCTTGAAAATCCAGAGTTAAATAGTCGCATTAAATTAGGGCTGGTCTGATAGAGTGAACGTGCTGCACTTCCACAGCGTGGCAGCCAATGGGTTTATATCCACGTTTCTGCAGGAGGTGACTTATCAATAACAGCTGTGATAGAAAGTGCAAAGTCACCGCTAGTACTGATGTTAATGGAGGCAGAACAGGAAATTGCAGGCCAACTCAAGAATATGAACTGGGAAAATATACGAGTGTCCTGGTGCCCCTGTTAGAAGAGAGCATTAACTTACTTTAACTACAGGACAAATGCATTCACACTTACAGAACGTGTATCACGAGAGACTGTGACCAGCTGCAATGTAATCTTAAAACACGCTAATTCCTATAAATACCAATATAGGGAATACCTGCAAGATTGCTTCAAGAATAGTGACTGTTTTTCCAGTGCCAGGAGGTCCAAACAGGATATATGGTGTTGGTCTGCATTCACCACAGAGGATCCTCTTGACTGCAGATTTTTGACAGTCATTCAGAAATGAGTTAAAGAAGTTATCTTCTCGCCCATTGGATTGTTTGCCTGTATAATTTCCTCGTATATTATGATGGATGAAATTGGAGGCAGTTTTAGCATTTAAATATCTACCTAGAAAGTGTTAAAATGGGTTAGCATAATTCACAAGAAAATTAAATGCAACAGGCTGAATTTTAAAAACTTAATCCCTAGCCTAGACTGAGTTAACTGATTTTACAGAAGTTTCTTTAAAATTAGCTTGGATCAGGTACGTGCAGAGATCCAGAAAGCTTTTCTGCTTCCTTTCTCTTGTTTGGAAATGTAAAACATTACAATGCTGGGGCCAGGGGAAGGTGCTGAAAACAGCCAAAACACAGTCTCAAAACACCGAGCTAATTGCAGTATGATTTTCCAAAGTCAGCTGCAAAATGAATGTTGACCTCCTGCATAGAATTATATGGCATACGTTTTAAAAGAAAGTCTCAAAGATAGATCAGCCAGCTTTCCAAATTCCTATCTGGATTAGATACTGTGTATGTTGCAGCAAGTGTAATAATGAGATAATAATTGTAATAATATCTTAATCAGAAACACAGTAACTCTGGAATTCAAAATGTCACACTGTAAAAGTTTTACTTCTGTACTCAACACAAGTGAATTTCATAACTACAGGTCTGTGACATCCAAGTCTGTGATTTGCACTCACCATCACCAGTGTGTGCAGCAACTGATAATGCTTCAGACGTACATATCATTTCAGTTGTCCTTCCCTTCAAACCTTTGCTTTCACCATCTTGGCACCAGCTCTCCTTACCTGTACAGGAACTATTTAATTTTGCATCCACATCTTTTTCCTGAAACAGTGTAGGAATACAATTTCACAGCGAGCGAGTAAAAGATGTCAGAGACAGATTTACATACTACACTTCTCAACTGGCCATTTAACAGAGGCTACCAGAAGCCTCAAAAACATCTAATGTTAAATCTATTTTAAAAAGAACAGGGCACGAAATATAACATTTTCCATTTACTGTATTGTTAGTCTGAGCACACACAGTAAACTGTGAATATACTTCTAAACAATCATATTCAATATTTTACACTAAAGTCAGAATTGCGCCACTTTGTTTTATTGCAAAAACAATTGACTTCCTTGTCACCGCTTTAACATACTGTTTAAATAGATAATATTAACAAAAATAATGGACAATTGGCTAGGTAGACTTCCTGTGTATTGCACACTGGTTTCATTCCTTTAAGCCATCAAGTTCAGTAACTCTCCACGCAAATTTTACCTGACAAGGCCTACATTATCTATTTGTATAAAGAAAAAATCTATTTAAAGTTCTCAACTTTATAAGGGAAGAAAAATGAAATCCGTGTCCCCTCGCAGCAATTAAAATCTGAAATGGTAAATGCTCACAAATAGTTTCTGTTTAAATTCAGAACCTGAAGGATTTTGACTGATTGCCTTTTCTGCATTGCCAGTGATTGCACAGGCACTGCACTAAAACAGTGCTTTCCATATCAGAGTCTGTAAAATCGTGGCTAAGTGGTAGCCAGAGGAAGCCTTGATGCTGCTGCGTGCTGCAAGTGGAGTGTGGCTGCATATGTGCAGTGTAGAGTGGGCCAGCTCTCTCATTCAGAGGGAAAATGAAGGCACAATGAGGAGTGCTGAAGAGGCAGGGAGATCATTATTTAGACCAGCAGCTCCCAAGGCTCATGAGGCTAACATTTGAAAAGGAGTTCTTCACCAAAAATGTCTGAGGGGTAAATTTTATTTTAGTGACAGAAATCAAAAACGTTGAATTCACTGCTTTCTTATAGTTGGCTTTAATACAACCTTAATAGGAAGGAGAAAAAGCTCAATTTGCACATTCAACAGAACATACCAACACACATGGTATAATTCAAGAAATCTCGAACACACACTAATGCAAATAGCTTTTAACTTCTTAAGAAAATCTTTAAACTTTTTTTTTTAAATCCTGGAGGTATTCTTACTTTGTTAGTTTGGCCTTGAGATCTGCAGCAACTTTTTTTTTTATTTGTCACAACTGTGTCAATATCATCCCATGTAGTAACTGTCTGTGGAGGTTTTGCCACAACATTCTCTGGAAACAAAACTGGATGAGTGAAAGGAAAGGGATATTACTGATTAAGCTAGTGGAAGTTTGAGATAATGTAAAATTTTATTGTTTTACAGTGAGACAGATTTATCCAATCTTCCAAGGGATATAATTACTCCCTAAATTCACAAGGTACTCAAGTGAAACACCACGGTATCAAATCAACCCTATGCCCTCCATCTTTCAATGTATTCTCCAAAGTCCCGAGACAAGAACTATTATATACAATGAAATATCGCTCAACTACAAATAACATTCTTAAACTTCATGCTTTCGAAAACTTGGTCAACTTCATTTTCCAAAAAAAAACCTCTTTCCTAAATCAATTATACATATCCACTATCTAGTGGGAGAAAATATAGAACCATTTCCAGCAATGCGATTAGTCTGTCAGATACCTGTCCTACAAAGCACAATTCTCATGTTAAACAGCACAATTGGACTATCTATACTTCTCATTTAAAACCCTGGAATATTATGTCTAAATGCAAATTCAGCTTTGACAATCTCCGCTAACTCAAGAGTTTGACCTCACACAATGATTCACAGATTCTAAACCAAGTTTAAAATATTTGAATGTAGAATGTATGAAATGTATATAACTTGCAACCTTACCAACGATCTACAATGTTTTTTAAACAAAAAATTTGTTTCAAGTTCTAATTAAACACACTTGATAATGTCAGAATCTGATCGAAGTGGTTAGAAAAAGAGCCAATGTTTGACCTCAAAAATTTTACTTTCTCAATTTTTTAAGATACCCATTAATTCCATATTTCCTGAAACAAAAATATATTGCCAAGTTGCCCATATTAAAAACCCTATTGCTTAACTCTTCCTTATAAATATCTTCAGATTACAAAACATTCTCCAACAAAATTTCAACTTTCATTCATTGTTTCCTTCCTTCACATAAAGGACCAAAATTGAGCCTATTACATTTAGCATTTCTATTCGTAAATTCTACTGCAATGATTATTTCAATCCAACTAATTTTCCTTTAGTATATATTCTGTTAAAACATGAGTGAGCTACCTGAATTTGCCATCATAAACAGCAAAACTTTGCTCCCTTATACTGCCTTGTTGTTTAAACTGTATGTGTCTACAACAAACAAGTAAATGCTTCCAGAAGTGACATGGGTCTTGATGAATGCTGACTGGTTCAGTTTCTCAAACTTGTGCTGCTATGCAACTGTTAAAGTTAATCTCTCAATGTTTTACTTGTAGTTTCATTTTATTGCACTGAGTGTAAATGCAGATCATTTTTACAACACTAAACAAAGAATTCATTGAATGCCTGCTTAGAAACAGATTTATTTCCACAAAATACAATGTACGAAATAGGAGCAGGGGTAGACCATGAAGGCTCGAGCCTGCTCTATCATTTAAAACACACATTGATGATCATCAGTCTCCACTCCTGTATCCTCTGATTTCCTGAGGGATCAAAACATCTGTCTACTCAGCAATACATTCAACAATAGAGCAGCAACAACTTTCTAGGGTAGAGATTCCAAAGACTTGTAAATATTTGAACGAAGATATGTCTCTTCATCTCAGTCCTAAGAGTTCAGTCCTAACCCTAATCCTTATCCAATGAATCTCTCCCTCCCACTTTTTCTAGATTCCCAGCCAGGGGATTTAAGGGGCTCCTTCAGAATTGTGAATGTTTCAATGAGATCACCTCTTATTCTAAATTGTAGAATGTGTATGGGCCTAATTCACTCAGCCTCATGAACTTTTGCCTGACCACCTCCAATTTAAGTATATCCTTGCTCAAATAGGGAGTTCAAGACCGTACACAGTACTTCATGTCTGGTCTCAGTGAAACCAAATATAACCATAGCAAGATTTCCTTATCATTTGTACATTACATGGCCAGTCGTCTTGCAATGAAGATCGATATGCCATTAGCATTCCTAACTTCTAATCATACACATGTGGTAAGCGTATTCCTTCTAGAAGTGTACCCAAGTCCATCTGAACATCAACACTTACAAACCTACACACAGTTTAAAGTATCCTGCTTTTCTATTCTCACTAACAAAGTGATAGACTCCTCAACTGCTCACATTATATCCACTCACAACCTTGTTATACACTCACTTAACTTGTCTACAACTCTTAGAAACCTCTGTCCTCACAGCTATCATTCCCACCTAGCTTTGTATCAAAATTAGAGTCATTATTCTCAGTCTTTTCATCTAATTTATTAACACTGATTCCTTGCTGTACTCTAATTACAGCCTCAACTTGAAAATGTCCAATTTATCCTTACTGTTTCATGTCCATTAACCAATTCTCTACAAATATTAATATACTACTCATGTGACCTTCTCTAGGTGAAAGCAAGTCTCCTTCATCTAACTTACCAGTTATCCTCAAACGACTCAAATTTGTCAAAAATGATTTTTCTTTCATAAACCTGTGCTGAGTCTGATCATTCTATAATGTTTTAAGTATATTGGCAAGACTTGCAAGAGAGTTTCCAGAATGCTCCTAATGACTCATGTCACACCAAAGTGCCTGCGGTTCTCTCAACTCACTTTTTTTTGAAAAGCAGTTATAGTTACTAACTTCCAACTTGCCGTAGCAGTCCCAGAATTTGGAAACTTTTGAAAAACTACGACAAGCTCATCTGCAATCTCTGCAGCTAACTGTTTTAGAATCCTAGGTCTTGGAAATTTGTCAGATATTAGTGCTTTAAGTTTCTGTAATACTTCTTTGCTGACATCAATTACCTCAAGTTTCTCACTCTTTTTAGCCCCTTGGTTACCTTCTATTTCTGGTATGTAATTTTTGTCTTTTAGTGTGAAGGCAAACTCAAACTATTTGTTCAATATCTTTGCCATTTCCTCATTCCCCATGATAATCGCTCTTGTCTGTGCCTCTAAGGGGCCAACATTTAGCTACAGCCTCCACCTCTATCTCCATTTACTCGTAAAAGCTCTTGTAATTGGTTTTTCTATTCCTGGTTGGAATATTCTCATCTTCTATTTTTATCCCTTTTAACAACTTTTTCGGTGGGTCTTTGCTGGTTCCTATTTTACAGTTATTCTTTGTCACCTGCAATGCTTCTTCTTTTAATCTAATAAAAAGATTTTAGTGTTCTGAGTGAGCCATGGTTGGATCTTTCCTGCTGTGTTTGTTTTTGCAACTAAATTTATCTTATTGAACACTTTGAATGATTTCTTCAAACTTTTCACAGTTTGGTTATTACCAAAATTTTTATACTATTTTACCAATCCACCTTAGTCAATACTCCTTTCATACCTGTGTAATTGGCTTTGCTTAAGCTTTTTGTTTGTGACCACTGTACATTGCTTTCAAAGTTAAAATAGAATTCAATTAAGATATGATCACTTTCTCCCCTGCTATTTTTTTTAAACCGAGGTTACCAATTAACCCTGCCCCATTACAAAAACTAGAAAATATCTTTGTCACCAGTCGGTTCAACAACTTCTTGTTCCAGGTACCTAACACCAGTCTAAGGATTAAAAGTCCCCACAATTATTGTATTGCCTTGGTTACAAGCTCCAACTATATACTTTTATAAACGATTTCCCCAATGGTAGGTACCTCTCCCACACGAAAGGAGTTATCTCCTCAAAGAATCCGAGCAGACTTCACAATAAAATGGTGAATTGTGTGAACACAGCAATGGGCTCCAATCTGATTTCTGACAAATGGTTGAGAAGCCATAACTACTTTTCTTTCTCAACATAATTAACAATATTAGGATCCAGACAAGAAATGAAAAAAACTGAAAAGAGTACATTAGCTTTTTTGTACGGTGTCAGTTTTGACTGATTCATGTGAGACCTTTATAACATTTAACAGTTAAACTTCAAGTACAAAACACAAATGCTACCTCGAGATGTTGGAGTAGAAATTCACCCACCCCCTCCAAAATATACCTTCTGCTTTGACACTCATGAAACAATGGAATAGAAGTTATTAATACCTTGTTCACCAAGATGAAAAGCTTGTTCCACAGCAAACAGGCATCTCCGGGTAGAGATTCTAAAACATAAAATGTTCCAAATCAATACAAACCAATTCATAGGCTGTACCAACTAATTTTGTTAAGTGAATTCCCGTGTCCTCAATTTCTACTTTAACATATGCTTTTCAGAGAGTTGGTTTTTCAAAATGCAACTATTATGCATTTGCAGTGTTACCTGTTATATGTAAACTCCACATCCATAGGCTCCCCTCCATAGGCTTGGTGAAATGAAGAATTAAACTGCAGCACAAGCTCGTCTTCATACACCTGCACCAGGAGAGCAGAGGTAAAATGTGTTGTGAGTACAGAAAGATCAGCTGTTTTTTATATTCAAACCAGAGAAGGCAAAACTACAAAAAGCTTTAGAATACATGAATAGGATCACAAGACATCCGAAAAAGCCACGCTGAATTAAAGGACCTCAATTGCAGCACTGACGTGGTTTCCGTGTATTCTGTAGGCTGAGGATGGAAATAGCCCAGGAGAAAGTGTGAAGCCACACTGACTGCCTAATTCTCGTGTGGCCTTGTCCATTCCACTTGACGCAGATGGTTGACATGTGATGTATGTGACGCCAGTGGACACTGCAAGGACTGGAATATTGTGTGGACAGCAAAATTAATAGAACTTCCCTTCATTATATTCAAACTCTTAAAAGGAATTTTAAAAATGTAGACGTTGTAATCCTGTCAAGTGATCCATACTAAAAGAGATAACTAAAGGAATGGGCCTGGAATTTCTATAGATGCTATTTATATGGATTTCCAGAAGGCATCTGATGAAGTTCCTTGGAAGAGACTGTTCATAATTGCTGAAGCCTGTAAAACTGAAGGCAAATTATTGACTTGCTTAGAAAATTGGCTCATCAGCAGGAAATAGAAAGACTGAGAGCAGGCAGGAACTCTAAACATCTGGATGTAATGACTGACGTCCCATGGATCTATGCAGGGTCCTCTACTGTTCAGCATATTTATTTACAACATGGGAAGTAGACTAGAAAGTCACATAACTACATTCGTTAATGGCACAAAGATTTTATACTGCTTATGATGTCACATATGTGTCAGTATCTCCTTGTAACTTTATGTGAATGGGCAAAACACTGGCAAATGGATTTCAATCCAGTGAAATGAGAGGTCATTCAATTTGGACTTTAGAAAGTTAGAAAAGGAGACTTTATAAATTTGACAAGGTTAGAAGCAGTGGAAGTACAAAAGGACATGAAGGTTCAGTTACACACATATTAAAATGCCTTGAATAGGGACAACAAGTTATAAGAACAGGCTAAAGCAATGCTGGCCCTTAAATCTGGATGACTAGAAGTCATCCTTCAGTTCTACAAAGTCCTGCTTATGGGAAAATAAAATAGTAAAACTTGGAAGCAACAGCACAGGTCTATGTTGGAGTCCCATACTCAAGTATCAAGACAAGTTCAGACCAGTTTTGTCATTTCCAAGTTTTACTGGTTTTTCCTTTTGCTTGACCACCAAAGCAGAGGACTTTAGATTACCATCCCAACGAGGGCAGTACAGACTAACCCCTGTACACCAAGGATTAAATTATGGAGAGATTATACAAACTAGGGTTGTATTCCCTGGAGTTCAGAAGATTTGGGGCTGATATGATCAAAATTTTCAAGATATTAGAGGAATATGTGACTTGATACATGGGAGGTATTCCCACTGGTTGAGAAATCTTGGGTTAGCGACGAGTCTAAAAACTAGACACGGACCTTCAAGATTGAAATTAAACGCTTCTACACAGAAGGGGTGAAAGCACTTTGGAATTCTTACGTAAATAGCAACTTCAAGCTCAATAATAAATTTTAAATTAGGGAGGAGGTAGAAGAGCAACAACAGCTAAATGAAGTTAGGTCACAGATAAGCAAAGACCTCATCAAGTGGCTGAACAGTTCAACGGGCTAAATGGCCAATTTCTGTCCCTGTAATTGTAATGCTCTCTACAAACATATTTATTTACCAAGAACGCCCTCCTTTGTGAAATATAAAACAGTACATTTTAGCACAAGTCAGCAAGTTCACAGAGCGAGACAGAGGATGCAAGGAAGTTGTAAAGGCAGCACAATAGCCATTACATGATACAGGTTAATTAAGAGATGCCCCCTTTAAGCCAGAGAAGCTTATTTCCTGACCCCAACTGGACATCCTTCAAAACATCCTAAGTTTTATCAAAATTAATAAGAACACAGCAAGAACACAAGGTCAGGTGTAGTGAATTCTCATACACTATCCTTAGTTAGCCCATAGCCGATTCCTATCATTAACTCCTTTAACTGAACCTAATGTGAATAGAAAATGTAATATCAACTGAGACAAAATGTTTAATAGATTCAGCCATTAGTACAAGGATAAACTTTGAGAAATAGGAACTGATTTTTCTTCTAAATTAACACAAATGTTTGAATATTCTGATGCAATAAAATCCTTTTAAAGTTTCTGTAATACCATAATTTCCATTATATAATTGTAGCAGAGAATTTGATTTCCAACATGCTCTTGTTTTGAACACATTGTACGCAGTTGGGGAAGAAATACCAAACTGAATTAGGATCTGCACATTTTCCAGAATATTGATAGCTGAAAATGCAGTCTGAAGCCCACTTACCTCCAGTACAAAGCCAGAAAATCGCACTACAGGTTCTGTACAACAGGAATTCTTTAATATTATTCGGTCTCCTAACGGCAAAGAAGATAAATTTCGAGAACATTTCAAAAGTAAATAAATATCAAGGCATTTGCCCAAATAATAGCATTTTAAAACTCCACTTCCTATTCTAATGATTTGATGTAGCCTTCATGTCAATAGCTGAGAAAGAATCAGTCAGGTTTCTTTCTCGTCCCCAAAAGATTTGCCTCAAGGATATGACCTTGAACATAAAATGCAGAACTGAGAGCTTTAAGTTGAAAATTATAGGCTATGCTGTTCCAAGTTATTTAAACTTTTGACACTAAATTCCTGTTTTGCTGTGTTATTTATATTGTTTATTTCAAAGTACTGGTGAATTCAACACTTTCACTGTGTTAACACACACAAATGATTAGACTATCCCTTATGTTACTCGTGTTTTCCTGTTATCAGCAATGGAATAGAATGCAGCATTGCTTTCAAACAGTAATTCTGGGGCATTTCCTTTTGCTCAGCAGATAATTGCACTAACTATACTAGAGCCATGCCTCAACTTTAATGTCCTTCCTATTGCAATCAGAGGCCTTACCACTAATTGCAAGTAACAAGCCATGCTCTTTCCCCCAGAGTCACTAACAGCATAACTCTCTAAACTAGAGTGGCACTCTGTATTAAGGAAATGCTTCATTGATGAAAATGTCATTGTTCAAATGATTAGATGCACAAAAAAAATCCAAAGACATAAAGAACATTGAGTTCTTCCAGTGTATCGGCCCTTTGAGAACTTGCTCTGTGCAAGTTAGCTGCCATTTCTTACATTAAAACAGTGACCATACTTTAAAAGTACTTAATGGCCATAATACATTCTGGGACATGGTTAATGGTGTTATAAAAATACCAAGGCTCTTCTTTTTTTCATCTTTCATGGGCCCCCTCAATGATACTGAATGCCTGAAAAATCCAAACAAAAAACTCTCTCAGCACTTTAGGACAAACACTACGCAAACCTGGACAGTTACTAGCTTTAAATACTTACAGTCTGTCTCGGACTTTGATCCCTAATTGCAAAGCTTGAATTTTACTTTGTTTTTTTTTGTCAGGTACATTGAGAATTTTTTGTTTAAATTTTTGTTTAAAAAGTCATAAGATTGCTATCAACAGAAAATATACGTGGCTTTTTCATTTATGCACATTGAACACCAAAGATATCCTAAATACCATTGGAACAGTACTGCTCACATCCTGATCAGACTTGCTTGCCCTCTTTCTGCTCTATTTTTACTACCTCTGGTGTTCCCTTTTGAATGCTACTGTACATTGATACACCTTCTTAATCCCAGTTTCCTTTGAATACGCTTCTGCTTTGGCAGGCAGATTTAACAGCTGTTGCACACAGGTGCTCTCTTGAAGCTTAGCTTATCTCTTACTAGCATTTATTCATTTTTAAGCTTTCAAATGCTGAATGTGAATTTGTCTTTCTTCAGCAGAATACCTGCATCCTGTTCCAGACACTTTAGTCAGTAGCTCTCTTAAAACTAGCTATTTTGCTTTTATACCAACAATTATGCTTCAAATTTCATATTGGCAGTTCCATGGAGCCGAATCAGTATAGATTTAGCACACCTCACCGGATGCTGCAAAATTAGTTTTGTGGCCACACCATTGTGGCCTCATATTCATGAATGAATTGTTGAGCTAGAAATTTAAATTGACCCCATGATGAATAACTGAAACAGCGTTTGAAAAGCTGAGAAAGAGGTAACTTTGGGGATTAACTAAACAAAATGTCTTTTCCGACATGGGGCAACTGCTCAAATCTTAACCCATAGAGAGTTTGCAATTAAATTTTAATGTCCAACTAACCAATAGATACAGAAGGCCGGCCTTCAACCAACCCTGGCACCTCCAGAATGAGGTAGTCCCCTTGCTTTTTCAAAGTCACATTGGTCATATTAAATTCCCTCATTTCCATCTCGGCTTTGATCTCCTCCAGCCACAGAAGTGTTGAGAAATGATCTTTATATTTTGACATGTTCAGAGCCTAAAAAAGAAGTCAAAACAAACAAACATTCATTTTAAGCAGAGATTTTAAAAAAAGAACTGGATACAAATGAGTTACTAACCTCTGACAGATTTGGCTGTACGGTCAGGATATCTGCATCCCTTTCAATGCACTCTTTCAATCTCTCAGGCACAGCATACTGTGGAAGAAAGCTAGGTATGCGCCGTCTGGCCAGTCTAGACAGAATATTAACAAAGTTAGACGTGCTGTTGCTCAAAACCTCTAGGTACTTTGCACTCACTACACAATCAGTTATTCTGTCCTGAAGGCAAATCAAGCAAACATTTAACACTTTCATTAAATTCAACAATTGACTAATCTGGCTATCGTTTATTTGAAAGTAGATTTGTAAGATGATAAGTGCTTAAAAAGGGCCAGGAGAATAATTGTTAAAGAGTATTAAATTTATCAGAAGAGAAAATATAGCACAGGGGCAGTCTGGAAAAGCTGCTGAATGGGATCTTTTTGAGCTCCATCCGGTGGTGGAAGTGTGCGGCTACAGATGGGACTGTGTGCCTTTAACACCAGACAATAAAGTGAGAAATGCGAGAGATGGAAATAAGAAGTTGCATACAAAAAGTTTTGAAAAAGCTGTTAAAATTTCTCTCTATTTTCAGAGGAATTTAAAAAAAAACACTATTTGGGGTATAGTTGGAGGTAGAAAATAGGATTTACAGATTTTATTGTGCTCCTGAATACAATGATCAACAATGCTCTAACAGGCACATGGCAATTTTAATTATTAAAAAACCATATTTTCACAGTTAGAAATTTGTTAATCACAAGAACAAAGACAAGAATAAAGGATCCCATACCCAAAAATGACAGGGCCAACGTTATATATTAAATCCCATGTAAGGATCGCCACAAACATTACATTGGACATTAGAAAACGAGCTATCAGGGTACGCGAGCACCAACTATTTACCAAGAGACACAATAAACTATCACTCAGTATCCATACACTTGGACAAAGAGAGCCACCAATTTGACTGGGACAACGTAACCATCCTAGGACATGCCAACCAAAGACATGCACGGGAGTTCCTACAGGCCTGGTACTCAACCCAAAACTCCATCAACAAACATGTGGAAATAGACCGCTTATACCAATCACTACGAAGCAGAACCGGAAATGAGGCCAACCACTACATCAGACCGGACCCACATAAATAACAAGCAGGACAGACCAACAATGCTTCATTGGAGGCGTACTGATGGTGTTACCTAGTATGGTAACGAAACATCTGCAAACCAACCTACCAGCTCGGCGAACAAGTCAAAAACCCCGTTAATTATATTTTCTACCTCCAACTATATCTTGAATAATGTTTTATTTAATTCCTCTGAAAATAGAGGGATATTTTAACAACTTTTTAAACTTTAAATGCTACTCCAGCCTCCCAGATTTCCTTGATCCACTACCATTTGACTATCATTGCAACAGGTCCACAGCAGATGCCATCTCCCTGGTCCTACATTCATCCCTGGAACACCTGGATAACAAGGACATCTATGTCAAACTCCCATTTATTGAGTAAGTTTCTGAGGAAGGGTCACCGGGCCCGAAATGTTAACTGTTTTCTCCTCCACAGATGCTGCCAGACCTGCTGAGCTTTTCCAGCAACTTTGTTTTTGTTCCCATTTATTGGCTTCAGCTCCGCCTTCAACACCATTATTCCAACCAAACTCATCTCCAAACCCTGAGACTTAGGAATCTACTTGCCCCCTCTGCCACTGAATCCTCAGCTTCCTGACCCACAGACCGTAATCAGGAAGGATAGGTGACAACATCACCTCCACAATAATCCTCAACACCAATGCTCTGCAAGGCTGTGTAATCAGCCCCATACTATACCCCTTAGACATTCACGACTGTGTGGCCAAATTCAGTTCTAATTCCATTTACAAATTTGCTGATGACACCACGGTATTGCGTCAGACCTCAAAAAATGGCGCAAAGTACAGGAAAGAGATAGAAAGCTTAGTGGCATGATGTCAAGACAACAATCCCTCCCCGAATGTCAGCAAAATGAAGGAGCTGGGTCATTGACTTCAGGAAGCGGAGTGGAGGATATGACCCTGTCTGTATTAATGATGCTGAGGTGGGCATGATCAAGAGCTTCAAGTTCCCAGCAATAAATATCACCAATCTGTCCTAGTCCATCCACATTGATGTTACAGTCAAGAAAGCACAACAACAGCTCTAATTCCTCAGAAAGCTAAGGAAATTTGGCATGTCTACAATGACTCATCAATTTTTATGGATGCATCATAGAAAGCATCTTATCTAGATGCATCATAACTTGTCTGTAACTGCTCTGCCCAAGACTGCAAGAAATTAGAAAATTGTGAACACAGCCCAGTTCGTCATGAAAACCAGCCTTCCTTCCATTGACTCAATCTACACTTCCTGCTCCAGCAAACAGCCAACATAATGAAAGACCCCTCTCATGCTGGTTATACTTTCTTTCATCAGGCAGAAGATACAAAAGTTGGAAAACACGTACCAACAAATTCAAGAACACCATCTTCTCCGCTGTTATCAGACTTATGAATGGACCTCTCATGTAGATTCATAGAGATCTACAGCACGGAAACAGACCCTTTGGTCCAATTCGTCCATGCCAACCAGATATCCTGGATAAATCAGTTCCATTTGCCAGCATTTGGCCCAGATCACTCTAAACCCTTCCTATTCATATACTCATCCAGATGCCTTTTAAATGTTGTGCCAGCCTCCACCACTTCCTCTGGCAGCTCATTCCACACATGCACCATTCTCTGCATGAAAAAGTTTCCGCTTAGGTACCTTTTATGACTGTCCCCTCTCACCCTAAACCTATGTCCTCTAGCTTTGGACTCCCCCATCCCTAGGAAAAGACCTTGCATATTTACCCTGTCCATGCCCTTCATGATTTTATAGACCTCTAAGGTCACCCCTCAGCCTTCGATGCTCCAGGGAAAATAGCTCCAGCCTATTCACCCTCTCCCTATAGCTTAAATCCTTCGAAACCTGGCAAGATGCTTGTAAATCTTTTCTGAACCCTTTCAAGTTTCACAACATCCTTCACATAGCAGGGGGAGAGGAATTACACATAGTATTTCAAAAGTGGCCTAACCAATGTCCTGTACAGCCACAATATGACTTCCCAACTCCTTTACTCAATGCAGTGTTCCAATAAAGGCAAGCATTCCAAATGTTTTCTTCACTATCCTAACTACCTGCGATTCCACTTTCAAGGAACAATGAACCTGCACTCCAAGGTCTCTTTGTTCAGCCACACTTCCCAGGACCTTACCATTAGTATATATATCCTGCCCTTATTTGCCTTTCTAAAACACATCATCTCTCATTTATTCAAATTAAACTCCATTTGCCACGCCTCAGCTCGTTGACCCATCTGATCACGATCCTGTCGTACTTGAGATAACCTTCTTCGCTGTCCACTACACATCCAATTTCGGTGTCATCTGCAAACTTACTAATCACCCCTCCGGCGTTCACATCCAGATCACTTACATAAATGAAGAGCAGTGGACCCAGCACCGATCCTTGGGGCACACCGCTACTCATAGGCCTCCAGTCTGAAAAGGAACCCTCCACCACCACCCTCTATCTTCTACCTTCGAGCCAGTTCTGTATCCAAATGGCTAGTTCTCCCTGTATTCCATGTGATCTAACCTTGCTAACCAGTCTACCATGAGGAACCTTGTCGAACGGCTTACTGAAATCCACACAGATCACGTCCACCATTTTGCCCTCATCAATCCTCTGTTACTTCTTCAAAAAGCTCAACCAAGTTAGTGAGGTGTGATTTCCCACGCATAAAGCCATGTTGACTATCCCTAATCAGCCCCTGCCTTTCCAAATGTGTGAAAATCCTGTCCTTCGGGATTCCCTCCGACAATTTGCCCACCACCGATGTCAAGCTCACTGGTCTATAGTTTCCTGGCTTTTCCTCGTCACCTTAAATAGTGGCACCTCATTAGCCAACTTCCAGTCTTCCGGCACCTCACCTGTGGCTATCAATGATACAGCTATCTCAGCAAGGTGCCCAGCAATCACTTCCTTAGTTTCCCACAGAGTTCTAAGGTGCACCTACTAATCAGGTCCTGGGGATCTATCCACCTTTATGAGTTTTAAGCATCCAGCACTACCTCTTCTGTAATATGGACATTTTTCAAGATGTCACTATTTCTTTCCCCACATTCTCTATCTTCCATTTCCTACTCCACAGTAAACACTGATGCAAAATACTCATTTAGTATCTCCCTCGTGTCTTCTGATTCCACACATAGAGGGTTCTGCTAATCTTTAAGGGGCCTATTCTCTCCCTAGTTACCCTTTTGTCCTTAATGTATTTATAATATCCCTTTGGATTCTCCTTAACCCTATTTGCCAAGGCTATCTCATGAACCCCTTTTGTCCTCCTGACTTTCCTCTTAAGTGTACTCCAACTGCCTTTGTATTCGAAGGATTCATTTGATCTCTACTGTCTATACCTGACATATGCTTCCTTTTTCTTGACCAAAACCTCAATTTCTCTAATGATCCAGCAATCCCTATACCTACCAGCCTTGCCTTTTACCCAAACAGGAACATACTGTCTCTGGACTCTCGTTATCTCATTTCTGAAGGCTTCCCATTTTCCAGCCGTCCCTTTACCTGCAAACATCTGCCCTCCATCAACTTTTGAAAGTTCTTGCCTAATACTATCAAAATTGGCCTTTCTCTAATTAAGAACTTTAATTTTTAGATCCAGTCTATCCTTTTCCATCACTATTTTAAAACTAGTAGATTATGGTCACTGGCCCGAAAGTGCTCCCCCACTGACACCTCAGTTACCTGCCCTGCCTTATTTCCCAAGAGTAGGTCAAGTTTTGCACATTCTGTAGTAGGTACATCCAAATACTGAACCATAAAGTTTTCTAGTACACCGTTAAAAAATTCCTCTCCATTCAAGCCTTTAACACTATGGCAGTTCCAGTCTATGTTTGGAAAGTTCAAATCCCCTACCGTAACCATCCTATTATTCTTACAGATAACCGAGATCGACTTACAAATGTGTTTCTCTATTTCCTGCTGACTATTTGTTGGGGGGTGGGGTCTATAGTACAATCCCAATAAGGTGATCATCCCTTTCTTATTTCTGAGTTCCACCCAAATATTTCCCTGGATGTATTCCCAGGAATATCCTCCCTGACATTAAAGCCATAATATTATCCCTACTCAAAAATGCCACTCCCCTCCTCTCTTGCCCCCTTTCTATCCTTCCTAAAGCATCTGTACCCTGGAACATTAAGCTGCCAGTCCTGTCCATCCCTGAGCCATATCTCTGTAATCGCTATTGTATCCCAGTACCATGTTCCCAATCATGCCCGGACTTCATGTGCCTTACCTGTTCGGCCTCTTGCATTGAAATAAATGCAGTTTAATTTATCAGTCCTACCTCGTTTTCTGCTTTGTTCCTGCCTGACATGACTGTTTGACTTGCTCCTTTCTCCAACTGTACCCGTCTCAGACTGATCTCTTTCCTCACTATATCCCCCCTGCCCCCTTTCTAGTTTAAATCCTCATGAGCAGCCCTAGCAAATCTCCCCACCAGGATATTAGTCCCCCTCCAACTTAGTCCTTCTTATACAGGTCACTTCTACCCTAGAAGAGATTCCAACGATCCAAAAATGTGAATTCTTCTCCCCAGCCATGCATTCATCTGCTCTATCCTCCTATTCCTACCCTCACTAGTCCGTGGCACCAGGAGTAATCCATATATCACTACCGTTGAGGACCATGTTTTTAAATTCCTACCTAACTTCGTTTATTCTTTCCTCAGAATCTCACCCTTTTCTTTTCCTATGTCGTTAGTTCCAAAGTGTACAATGACCTCCTGCTGGTCCCTCTTGCCTTTGAGAATATTCTGCACCTTCTCCAAGATATCCTTGATCCTGGCACCAGGCAGCACATACCATTCTGATTTCTCACTGTTGGCCGCAGAAACGTCTGCCTGCGCCTCCGACTAGTGAATTCCCTATCACAATCGATCGCATGGAACCTGACGTACCCCTCGTTACATTACAGCCAGTCTCAGTACAAGAAACCTGGCTGTCCGTGCTACATTCCCAAGAATCTCTCACACTTTACATTTTTCAAAACAGCATACTGTTTTGTGATGGGAATAGCCACAGGGGACTCCTGCACTACCTGCCTCCCTCTCCTACCTTTCCTGACAGTAATCCATCTACTTGACTGTATCTGTGGTTGTTCTCCCTTCCTACAGCTGCTATCCATCACATTCCCCAGCTTCTGTAAATTCCTCATTTCCTCTAACTATATTAGAATTGATCTTTCATTGCACCCTCTCAGTAGCTGTAAGAGTATATTCTGCATTCTGTTCTAGTACCCTGGTGTACTTATGTAAGGTATTTGTCTGGTTAGCATGCTAAACAATACTTTTTACTGTATCTCGTACAATCTCGTGACAATAATAAATCACATCAAATCAGCATTGCTCACTATATTACCTTATGTTACAAGCATATAGTTACACCTGTAGCTGCACATTTCCATCACTGGATGGAGCTCTAAAAGATCTGATGCAGCAGCTTTTCCAGACTACCCCTGTATCATATTTTCTCTGCTGTTAAGTATAATAATGCCCTTTAACAGTTATTCTCCTGGCCTTCTTAAAGCACTTACCATCTTACCGATTAGTTGTCATCTAACTGGAACATTTACATTTAAATAATCTCTTCTCTATTATCCCTGGGTTCAATGTTGTTCCAACGTGGGATTAAGTTTGATTAATTTATTCCTTCACATCAGTTAAATGCCTTGCTTCTGGTTGCCTTTCTCACCCTGATTCAGGATTCTCATCAGGAACTTCCACACTCCATCATTCCACTGAAATCTAAGACAAGCTCAATTTTTTTTTCCCCTTGCCTTCAAGTTCATTGGCAAACATCATTTCAGAAAGCTATAATTTCAGCAACGTTTCTTTGCAATTCAAACAGACTGGAACAGAATTCTGAATAGTGCATCTTGTAGACAAGATGTACCCAACTGCTCGTATGGAATGTGTAATTTGGTCTTGTCAGCTAGAAGGTAATTCTGTGTTCTCCATAATGTCCAGCCGTAGTTACACAGGCAAACAGACTTCAAAGCTAAAAATGCTGCCCTGGCTGTATTGTACAATAAAAGGGAAATGATGCAGCAGAATGCACAAACTGCAGCCAAAGTTCCCATTTCATTTGTTCTTCTCAAATACAGTTAAATTATTACAACAGAATTCCTATATTAATGCATCATCCCAAAGGTGTGAATGCAGATTGATTGCATTTATTGATGCATCAAACCCTGGCCATTTGAAAATAATCACAGAATCCTTGCAGTGTGGAAGCAGGCCATTCGACCCATCGGGTGTACACAACCCTCTGAAGAGCATCTCCAAACAGCAAATAATGGATCTAAATCAGACTTCAGTTAGTCAATTTCTGGGTAGACTCAATTCCCCACCTGATCTCTAACCAGCGGGCTCATGACTTAGTTTAAAACAATGCAGGTCTGTATAACCACATCCTGTAGGATTTCACAATTTCCTCATCATATATTGCTCATCATTTTCATGTAATAAAACACTGAATCCTCTGATTAAGACATGAGCAATGCCACAAGGTATCTGCTAACATTTCAAAATGTATGGTACCTTGAAGGATTTCTCACACTCACAACCATGAAGTTGGCTTCTTTTTGCTCTGGTTGAAAGGATTTGGATTGTACGGGGTGATATCTGGATCTTGGTTCCAGTAGATATTCCTCATCACTCATTACATCCACCTCCACATAACATCCCATCATAAAATCATTAAAATAAAGCAAGAGGAGATCTTTACTACGACCGGGATTTCTGCAAAACAGAATTAAAATAAAAATACAATAATGTAAAAAAAGGCAGAATTATTGGAATTTGTTTAAAACGAACAACGCATATTTCAAAAATAAATATTATTTTAAAAAATCCAGTGTGGCTTCTATCTAGTACCTTCTAGGATGATTTCAACTTTTCCTCCAATAACAATTTATGCCCATCATGGTGAAGTCAATAATATAGAAATCCATTATATTTCAAAGTTACTGGAAATTGAATTATACTGCATGATAAAGGGAAACCTCAAGACTATGTTAATTTCTATCTATTTGAATCAATTTTTCCTTTAAAAAAAAGTTAGCATGCTGAAATAACATCTACACTGAAAACAAAGGGGCAGCAAGTGCACGAGTCTTGTTGTACAGCACTGTTTTCCACCAGGATTTTGAAACCTGGTCACCATATTTGCCACACAACACAATATACACAATATTGATTAAAAAAACATGCAATTTTTGGGAAATACATTTGGTTAAGATCGATATGCTCATTGCCAGAACATGAAGAACATCTTCAAAGGGATTTGCAATCCAAGTATTCCACAAAGTATACCTGCTATAAACACACTCAAAGGGTGATGACAATCTAGTAATGGAAATGTTCTGTTTCTGACAATCTGTTCCAATTTATTTTTTAAAACATTCTTCAATAAATTGTATCTAAAGAATCAACAAAATCTACATATTGACATCAGCGCTTGGATGCGTATCTTAGTCACCTGCCAACCCAAACACATATGCATATTTCAAGCAAATAAATACTATTCAAAAAAATCCAGTGTCAGATACTTAAATCGACCTTTGGCTCATGGCCAAGTTACTGTAATCTCTCTTTTTATGCCAAACTCCTGTTCTTTTCAATTGCTTGTTGCAACAGGTCTATTAAGATGAAGGTTCGAATGTTCCCAGCTTGCCAAAATTACACATTTCAACCTGCATCTGCAGCTCATGCACTTCAATTATTTTGCAACAAGTGCCAGCTACTAGCAAAACAAAACAGTTCAAAAACCATCCCATGTCACTAGACTCCCCAAGAGAAATCTGAGATCAAATGGACACACAAGCAACTGGATCTAGCAACTCAAGACTGGGCATCCATGTGGAGCTGTCGGTGATCAATAAGCAGCAGAATTGTATACCTGCACAAGCTGCAAATCATGGCCCAGCATATCTCCCACTCAACCATTACCATCAAGCCAGGGGATCAACCCTGGTTCAATGGACATGGAGGGCATGCAGGAGCAGCACCAGCATACCTGAAAATAAGGTGTCAACCAGGTGAAGCTACCAAACAGGACTACTTGCATGTCAAACAGCAAGTGATAGAAGGAACTAAGCAATCCCACAACCAGTGGATCAGATCTAAGCTCTGCTGTCCTGCCACATCCAGTTATGAATGGTGGTGGACAATTAAGGAGGAGGAGGCTCCACAAATGTCCCCATCCTCAAAGGAACAGACCAACACCTCAGTGCAAAAGGTTAAGGCTGAAGCATTTGCAATCTTCAGCCAGAACTGCCAACTGGATGATCCATCTCTGCCTCCTCTAGTGGTCCCCAGCATTACAGATACCAGTCTTCAGCCAATTCAATTCACTCCACGTGATATCAAGAAACAGTTGGAGGCATCAGATACGGCAAAGGCCATGGGTCCTGACAACATTCCAGCAACAGTACTGAAGACTTGCGCTCCAGAACTTGTTCCTCCCTTAGCCAAGCTCTTCCAGTACAGTTACAATACTGGCATCTACCTGAAATGAAAAATTGCCCAGATATGTCCTGTACATAAAAAGCAGGACAATTCCAACCCAGCCAATTACTGCCCCATCAGTCTACTCTCAATCATTAGTAAAGTGATGGAAGGTATCATCAACAGTGCTACCAAGCAGCACCTACTCAGCAGCAACATGCTCAGTGACACCCAGTTTGATCCCACCAATGCAGGAGAAAGACCGATGAACCATAACCAAACTAGAAAGTAAGAATAACAGTGTGGAGCTGGAGGAGTACAGCGGGCCAGGCAGCATCAGAGGAGCAGGAAAGTTGACATCTTGGGTCGGGACCCTTCTTCAGAAATGAGAAATAGCAGCGTTTCACTTTCTGTGCCATCATTTTTGATCATAAATATAATCTTTTCTGAAGAAGGGTCCCGACCCGAAACTTCAAGTTTCCTGCCCCTCTCTTGCTGACTGGCCTGCTGTGCTTCTCCAGCTCCACACTGTGTTATCTCGGACTCCAGCATCGGCAGTTCTTATTATCTCCTAGAAAGTAAGAATTCCTTGATTTACTTTCAGATGCTGTTTATACATTTAAAACCAACCAAAAAAATAGCAGGTTTTAACTTTCTGTGCCATCATTTTTGATCATAAATATATTCATTTTGATCATAAATACATTGAAATTGAAGTATTATGGAAGAATTAAAGTTTGATCTAGCTATTTTTAAACAACATAGTTCTGTGCATCAATATTCTTCTTAACACTTAATTTTCAATAGTAAAACTCTTACTTTGCTTCACACACTAGTTTTATGTAAGCTTTTCCCCCAGGTAATATTTGCAGCATCCTTTCACCAATTTCTACATTTGTGCTAAGCTCTTGTTTCATCTTTTCACATTTTACATGGGCATCATCAAGGGTTTGCAGACAATTTAGCTCATTTATGGAACTTGCAGAGGCTGATGACATATTATTCAGGAATTTATCATCTCGAGCGCTTTGTGAATTGCGTGAACCATCTTGCTGGGATGATCTTCTTTCCTGAGGTGTGGATACATTCTGTTGATCAAGAGTCACACTGGGAAGCTTAGAATCTGGTTGATTTGATATCCTGGGCAGGGAAGAACCAAGGACGATACAGGATGACTGGGATTGAGTAATTCTGTAGTAAGATGCAAATTTACTGGGGCTTTGTTGTTCTTTGGCTCCATTTTCAGAGGCAGTAACTAATTGGGGTGACATCAGAAAGAACTGATTGCCTCTCTCCCATCCTGCCAGCTTACAGTTTAGAAGGCTTTGAGCCTCCCTTCCTTTGTTCCTGAAATCAGAAAGTGACAGAAGTAAAATAAATAAAAGGAACATCAATTATGCAAATACAACATATATCACCCCTTCCATTACTTTGAGTGTTAGAAAATCACAAGCATTTAATAAGGTGTCCAGAGGCTTTCAGACTCAAGCGAGAGCACTTCTCAAATCCTATCCAATATCATTCAATTCAGGTTGGCCAAGTACTTCCTGCATCATTTTGTACGAACTTCCCCAAACACTACTGTTAAAATGTTTATTCCATAATATACTGCAAGAACATAAAAACAGACCACTTAGCCTGTTCTGCCAATGAAATTATGTTTGATGTGCAAAGTTATTTTATATACTCACCTTCACAGATATCCCTCAATGCCTTTGATTAACAAAAATCGTTCCACTTCAGATTTAAAATTAATGACTGATCTGGCATCAAAAGAAATGGCACATTTTTCTGACTGTACTCTTCAACGTACCTAACACTGTGATTGGTGGCTGTACTTCAACTGTTAAATTTAATTGATTAAATGTTGCACATGCAGTCGAGATCAGTGTTAATAAGAGCACAACTTTGGCAGCTCAATGGCCTTGAATATTATAGTTTATAAAGGGGGAGGGATGCAACAGAAAATGGAGGAGCTTGTACCTAACCAAATTTTAATCATAAATAACATAAATAGTATTGTATTGAGAGAGATTTGAAAGGCAGAAAGGAAAAGTATGCTCAAGATAATGTATTTACTATATTGATTGTAATCTCACTTGATTTCTTAGCCCAGTAGTTGAGCTGTCACAGAACACTGCAAGTTGATATTCATGCATACATAGTGACGCTCCAGATTTTGGTAAATATTGGATTCTGGTATTTCCACTTGAATAGCCCAGAGGAATGGGCAACATTTGAGAAAAGACTTGAATATCACAACCACTTTTATCTTTACAAAGAAAGGTCAGTGGTTTTTTGACTTGAGACAGAATCTATTGTGGGTGACAGATACTGAAGTACCTATGGGGTTAGTATTTCAGTTCCGCTCATGAACTACAAGCATGTGATTTAGGAGGATGAGTAGGCCACTCTGCCATTCAATAAAATCATGACTCATTCAATTACTCCACATTCCTGACTAACCCCACTCACTTTCCACACCTTTGCAATATCAAGAATCTACCAACTGCTACCTTGAAAATATTCAAAACTCTGCTTTGACTGCCTTTTGAAGTACCTAATTGGCCGAGACAAAGATGGTGGGCAGCTTGATCGCCTCCAGTCCTTGGGGTGTAGTTAACAGCATTGCGGGTGAAACTAAGGGGTTCCAATCCACTTTTCTCTGTAAAGGCTTCAATGTTATCTTGTTAACTTTGAAACATATATATTTTTGAAAGAGAACTATTTTATTAAAAAGAATAAAAACCAAAAGAACTGCGCATGCGGTAAATCAGGAACAAAAACAAAGTTGCTGGAAAAGCTCAGCAGGTCTGGCAACATCTGTGAAGGAGAAAACAGAGTTAACGTTTCGGGTCCGGTGACCCTTCCTCAGAACTGATTGTGGCTGGGAAAACGTCAGTTTATATGCAGAAAAATCGGGAGGTGGGTGGGGTAGGGAGTAAATGATAGGATAGAGCCCAGAGAGAGAAAGACAGTTGGACAGACGAAGGAGATGCTAACAATCAGGCTGGGAGGGTGAATAGTTGTTAATGGGGACTGTTACTGACTAACAACAGGGTGAGTAGTGGCAGGCTATGTGGTAACAAGGCCTGGTGTGTGGGGTGGGGGGCTGGGACATGGGAGAGTTTAGGCCCTAAAATTATTGAACTCAATATTGAGTCCGGAGGGCTGTGGGGTCCCCAAGCGGAAAATGAGGTGTTGTTCTTCCAGTTTGCGCTGGGCTTCACTGGAACACTGTAGCAAGCCAGAGACAGAGATGTTGGCCAGGGAGCAGGGTGATGCATTGAAGTAGCAGGCAATAGGTAGTTCAGGGTCTTTTTTGTGAGCAGAACGTAGGTGTTCTGCAAAGCGGTCGCCAAGTCTACGCTTCATTTCCCCAATGTAGAGGAGACCACATTGTGAGCAGCAAATGCAGTAGACTAGATTCTTGGAAGTGCAGGTGAAGTGTTGCTTCACCTGGAAGGTATTTTTGGGCCCTTGGATACTGGGGAGGGAGGAGGTAAATGCGCAGGTTATTAAAAGGTGTTATTAAAAAGAATACTGCCAATGTATGGAAACTGTATGCTGACTATATGAAAGCATAATTCAACAATGTACATACAAGCTGTAATATTGAGATTTGTCTGTGGATATCCTTAAGATACTCAATATTTTATTTCAAATAAACTTACTCGATCCACACCATCAAGTCTTTTTTCTCTCCCTGTTTGATGGTACCAAAGTCAATCCTTCTTGTAGCTTCCAATCCTTCTTTGTTAAAGAACTCCAAGTTATCAGGGTCAAGCTCTTTGCCTGTTATTGCAGGAACTGATAAACTGAAAAACAGTCAGATTTGAAAATGCGACATCACTGGAAATTGCAAGTTTTCCCCATCCTGGCTTTTGCATCAGTACCTTACATGGTGTTTTTTATATTTGAAATGTAGCTTAATTTGAATAGGAGAAATTCTTAGTGAATTAATACAAGCAATAAAATAAATCTTTAGTTTTACTATTGGACATTACAAATATAGCAATTTATGTAACTATTCCAAATGCAATTCATATTATTTCAATTACTAATCAAATGTAGCTTTAATACTTGAGGAGAATATATCATGTTTATTTTTATTTGCCACACACATCTTTCCATTTCTCCAGGCAGAATGGGACACCTCAAGTAACAAATTGCTAATTTTATTAAGGAACATGCCAGGGTTGAGAATATGGAGAGGGTCGTCTGGGGAAATTCAGAGCAGGGCATTCAGATGTGGGAATGCATAACTTGTGTGATAATCTCTCTGACTGATCCTAAGTTTAGATCTATTCGGTCAGACACTCAAGCGATCAATAAATATTTCTTGCGCGTTATGAAGATGTGAAAACATTGCTTATGGGGCTTGAATTCTGAATAGTACATTCAGGTCTAGAACCTTTGGAAAATGAAGATTATAGGATACAAGTATAATCGGAGTCTAAGATGAGTGAAATTATCCTTTATGGTCTTTAGTAGAATCTGGTCTTCTCTTCGAGAAGGAAAGAGATGTTTGAAAATAATAAATATTATCTAAAGTAGTGTCAACAGTTCATTAGGCTTTACCAGTTTATTTTGTGGCACATTAAACGGTTGTGCAATATTTGGTCTGGTCCACTGACATTTTTTCCTTGCTGCCGTTTGAGTGTCTTCATCACCACCACAGCTGCTGGCCCCCATGACTTAAACTCCAAATCCTATCAACCTTTTATACTTAGCCTTCTGACAAAACTTCCAACACTTAGAAGTCAGTGACTTCTAGTCTTTGTGACTGATGGACACGTGCACAAGCCTATCAGCGGGGTTAGTTTCTCCAGAGTTAAATCGGAGGCTTTACCACAACGAGAAGGCTACATCAGAAAACACACAAAAAAATTATGCACTGACAAGGAGAGGATGACTAGGGGTACAGTCCAGCATGAAGGCAATATTTGGTGGGGTTTGGAAAATACTGAAAAAAGGAGAAAAGGAAATCACATAGTCCTGAGTACCAATGTTGCTCTGCCTTGTGCTGCAAGAACTTTTGAATAAATTTTCAAAGCTTGTCGTGCCCAAATTAGTTTGAGTAATAAGTTAGATACTGGAAACAGCAAATGTAACGCTTGGGAAGCTCACACTATGGGTAAAGCTTACGAGAGGATTTTCTATGCAAGTCATCTCAATGGCACATCTATCCAGTTACATGCTTTAATAGTGGGTTCTAATGCAATCCTTGTCTAGTACAACATCACAAATACACCCCAAATTATTCAAACATTGGAACAGATTTGGTCCAGGAACATTACTGAATGCCGCCTGAATACTGATGCCAAACTACAGGATACTATAAAGCTACATCATAAAATACACAAAAAAATTATGCACTAACAAAGAGAGGATCACTGGGGGTACAGTCAAGTATGAAGGTAGTATTTGTATGGGGTCTGAGGAAGGGTCACCAGACCCGAAACATTAACTCTGATTTCTCTAAATAGATGCTGCTAGACATAGTGAGCTTTTCCAGGATACTGCTGCCTACAAAACAAAAGCACTTTTTCCATCATTGACTTAATTTAGATTACATTTAAATTAAAACCAAAGTAAATAACAAGCAGATTAATCTGTGTCATCAATTGAACTGATATCAAAAATTGCTTTAAGGATACCGGATATTGCAGTACACCAAAACAATGTATATCTTCTTGCTGTTCGGGAATCGTGTGTGATAAGATGCAGGTTAAACTCACTGTTAACTTTTGCAGCAATAGAACAGAAAAACACGACACACAATCATGCCTAACCAAAACAGAAAAAGCTAAGGAAGTGGGAAAAAAGAAGTCAAAATAATAGCTTCCAAATCCCCAAAAAACTGGAAGGGGAAGAATATTTAGTATGATTTAAAATGCTGTTCACTTCATAGGTGTTTTGTAGAATTCTGCAACATACTCTGTATTGGATTGCAGCTTTGTTCAACATAAATTTCTCAATCCGAGAGACAGTATGACAATGCTGTTTTTGTATGTTCTTACTGAATTCAATTTATCATCCTGTTTCATCGTACATATTCCACAGACACTTTCCGAAAAAGCTGAGTTACACAGAAACAAGTACTGTCATGCAAGAGCTGGCCATATGACAGACAGGTTTAGGCTTGATTGTAATTCACAATGTGGTCAAATAATCTGTCAAGATTTATGTATAAAGCCATGTAAGCAAAGTGTTAGAGGATAATGATGACGAGAAATCATTTGGAGCTGAATTGGTGCAGACACAAATGGTGAGAATTCTAGTTGTTTGCCTCATTGAGGTACAATACTGAACTGTTAAGTTAATGTGAAAAACAACTGGTAGGGAAAGGAATACAAAAGGAATTCTGAGACATGATTTGTTTAGAGGCTTTGAACTAGAATGGAAAAGATAACCCAATAATTCAGCTTTAATTTTCTATTCATCCTGTTTTCCTATTAGAGGAGGAGAACTGGAGCTACGTGGGACGTGTTCTATATGTAGCATCATAGGCCATATGCTGGGAAGAATTTGAGGAGAGCTACAACAACCACAGGTATAGTAGGAACTGCAGATGCTAGAGAATCTGAGATAACAAGGTGTAGAGCTGGATGAACACAGCAGGCCAAGCAGCATCAGAGGAGCAGGAAGGCTGACATTTCGGGCCTAGACCCTTCTTCAGAAATGGTACAGGTAGTTGTTTTATTAAAGAAAGATATTGATATTTAACATTTAAAATCCGGACATCTGTTGAGTCTTTGAAACGGATGAACAGATGTTGACTTCTTTGTTCGAAGGTCCATACACTGGGAACAAAAACACGAACATCTGTTTGAGCAGCTTTAAGACACCATTACACAGGCCTACTTTAAGGGGCAGTAGCCTCCAACTCTACCCTAGCCCTGTCCCTCTGGGAAGAAACAACTTGGGCACAGTTCTTTCAGAACTCAAATACAAAATCACAAAATGGTCCAACTTGGCCATGAAAATTTAGCCTGTGGATTCCAGACAACTTTGAATGCTTTTCTCAAATGAATTGAGAAAAATTTACAAAATAAAAACCAAAAGAACTGCGGACGCCGTAAATCAGGAACAAAAACAAAGTTGCTGGAAAAGCTCAGCATGTCTGGCAGTATCTGTGAAGGAGAAAACAGAGTTAACATTTCGGGTCTGGTGACCCTTCCTCAGAACTGATGGTGGCTGGGAAAACGTCAGTTTATATGCAGAAAATAAGGAGGTGGGTGGGGTAGGGAGTAAATGATAGGATAGAGCCCAAAGAGAAAGAAAGACAGTTGGACAGTCGAAGGAGTTGCTAACGATCAGGCTGGGAGGGTGAACAGTTGTTAATGGGGACTGTTAGTGACTAACAACAGGGGGTGTGTAATGGCAGGCTATGTGGTAACAAGGCCTGGTGTGTGGGGTGGGGGCATGGGAGAGTTTAGGCCCTAAAATTATTGAACTCAATATTGAGTCCGGAGGGCTGTAGGGTCCCCAAGCGGAAAATGAGGTATTGTGCCTCCAGCTTGCATTGGGCTTCACTGGAACACTGTAGCAAGCCAGAGACAGAGATGTTGGCCAGGGAGCAGGGTGGTGCAATGAAGTGGCAGGCAACAGGTAGTTCGGGGTCTTTTTTGCGAGCAGAACGTAGATGTTCTGCAAAGCGGTCGCCAAGTCTACGCTTCGTTTCCCCAATGTAGAGGAGACCATTTTGTGAGCAGCGAATGCAGTAGACTAGATTCTTGGGAGTGCAGGTGAAGCGTTGCTTCACCTGGAAGGTATGTTTGGGCCCTTGGATTCTGGGGAGGGAGGAGTTAAATGGGCAGGTGTTGCACCTCTGCCGGTTACAGAGGAAGGTGCCGTAGGGCTGTGGGGCGGTGTTGGGGGTGAAGGAAGTGTGGATCATGGTGTCCTGGAGGGAACGGTCCCTGTGGAAGGTGGACAAGGGAGGGAAGGGGAATATGTGTCTGGTGGTGGCATCTCACTGGAGGTGGCGGAAATGGCGTCTGATGATCTTCTGGATGTGGATGCTGGTGGGATGGTAGGTGAGGATAAGGGGAACCCTATCGCTGTTGCGGGAGGGAAGAGAAGGGGTGACGGCAGAAGTGCAGGAGATGGGTCGGACCTGGTTGAAGGCCCTGTCGACAACGGAGCTGGGGAACCCTCGGTTGAGGAAGAAGGTAGACATTTCGGAGGCTCTCTTGTCGAAGTTAGCCTCATTTGAACATACGCGACGGAGACAGAGGAACTGAGAGAATGGGATGGAGTCTTTACAGGAAGCGGGGTGTGTTTGAGAATAATTTACCACTGTTATTGACCATTATGTGGAAATTTAAACCTATTAAATGTTAGCAATGTGCACAGCAATGAATGATTTAAAATAAAAACGAGGGGAAAACAAAATTTTGCAAAGTACAGTGTAACTAATCAGTTCTCTGCAACATCTATCCGCTTTCTTTCATTCTCCTATCCTATTTCTATACCTTTTAATTACTCGTTTCTAATTTATCCACTTTGCCTTTAAAGATAACTATAGATATGGAAAAAGGAACAGAATCTATCAGGATATTCTACATTTCAGCAACTGGTGAAATTATATAAAAGCTCCTAATTGCTTACTTCAGTTTTTTTAATGTAAGGAATAAATGCCCAGTTTTGAAAAGCACGTTTTACGCATTGTACCATCACATTAAAACATTCAGACTGAAATATCTGGCATAATGTGAAGAACTATAAATTAACATTATCGAATAGAAGTCTCTGGAAAAGAACAAAATACCACAAGGTGCAAGAATGTTCTCTTTTCTCAAAATAAAGAAGCAAATTAGGGAAGCAATGATGATTGAAGCGACATTGAGGTATCAACCCAGTGACCACCATAACACAGGATTTCATGTCAAACAGAGGAAGTGGTATAAAAAAGGCAGAGTTACACAATCTCACATCCAATAGATCAGATCAAAGCTCTGCAGGCCAACTGTATATTTCGTATCTTGTTTAGTAAAACAAAAGACTGATCAACCAGGTTTATTTAATAGACACAAAATTATTTATTTTTTATAAAACATATTCAACAAAGATGCCAAACTGGTTAAACAGAGTATAAGTATGAATGTACAAGTATTTAATAATACAAATATTTTATCTCTGAATAACCTGAGGTACACACCAGGTAAAGGAAAATGGGGCATTCACTTTGGAGAAAACACACACCTTTGGCCAATAATGGTTAGTTCTTGAAGACAAAAAGTATAAAAGATGGCTGCCATTCTGGAGTTCTGGCACGTTTGGACAGGTCATTGACATCACAGGTTGCTGGATGTACAGCAGTTTTTGGCATTTATTTCAAAGACTCAACAAATACCTGGAATTTTGTTTAAAAAATTTAAGTACCAAAGCAGAGGGTTCAGGAAGTATATTCAATTTAATTATCTATATTATTTCTGATGTACTTGTTCAGGAAATATTGATACAAACACCCTCAGAGGCTTCCCATGCCAACCACCACATTGTTTTTTTTATTTCCCCTGTATCACACTGGAAACACCAGGATTATTTTCAGGAACAGGCGAGTTCAGCCGGGAAGTTTCTTTCCTTTAGCTGGCTGGACACCAACTCCACCTGCATCTGAAGTACTTTTAAACAGATATCTGCTCTCTTGCAGCCTTAAAACTGAGCCAGGTCACCTCTGACGCACAAGTCTAGCAATTGGCTGAAACTATGGTTTCCAAGAAATGCCTTGTTAAAAATGTTCTGAAATCCAAATTGACCTTATATTAAAAGGAAAACAATCCTGGTACCCTCAGAGCTTGAAATAAATTCATTTTCACCAATTCCCAAAAAAAAATTAAACACGCAGCCTACATAACAGCACAATTAAACAATTAACCCAAGATGGATCCTCCCCAATCCTCAATACAGGGAGATATCCTGCACATCAGTACAGTGACAAGAGTGAAATATTTGCAACCATCAGCCAGAAGTGATGAGTGGATGATACATCCCAGCACCTGTTCAGATCCCCAGTTTCACAGGTACCAGTCATCAACCAACCCAATGCACTATATAAGGGTGTAAACAACTGTCTTAGGATGATGGGCAAAGAAAGCCACTGCCCTGGTCAAGTTGTTCCATCACCGTTATATCAGTGACATCAAGTCAACAATGTGGAGAATTGCGCAGTTATGTCCTACCCACAAAAAAGCAGGGCAAATCCAATCTGGTCAATTACCACTCCATCAGTCTACTCTCCACCATCAGAAAAATGAGGCAAGGAGTTGTCAACAGTGCTATCAAATATCAATCAAAGCAATAACCTGGTCACTGATGTTCAGTTTGAGTTCTGGCAGGGACACTTGACTCCTGACCTTATTACAGACTTGGTCAAAATGGGGCCAAAAAGAGCTGAACAGAAGGAGGGAAGGATGAGATAACAAGGTGTAGAGCTGGATGAACACAGCAGGCCAAGCAGCATCAGAGGAGCAGGAAAGCTGACGTTTCAGGCCTAGACCCTTCTTCAGAAAACTTCAGAAGGGAAGGAAGAATGCCTTTGCTATCAAAGCATCATTTGATGAATGAAGTCAATGGGAATCATGAAAAACACTCCACTGGTTGCAGTCATAACTAGCACAAATAAAGATGGCTGTTTCAGGCTCTCAGTCCCAGAATATAGGTGCAGGAGATCCTCAGGATCATGTCCTAGGACCAACCATCTTCAGCTGTTTCAATGATGTTCCCTCCATCAGGAGGTCAGAAATAAGGAATTTTTGCTGATGATTGCACAAGGCCCAGTGCCATTCACAATTCATATTCTGAAGCAGTCCATCACTTTTAACAAGGATTCACTCTTCCGCCACTGACACAGTCTGGCGGACTGCAGGTGTTCAAGAACGCATCTCACCACCACCTTCTCAAGGGAAATTTAGGACAGGCAACAAGTGTTGGCCTTACCAGTGACACCAATGTCCCATGAAAAAAAAGGAAGAAAAATCAGGCATGTCTGATTGACAAACCATTAACAGACCAACTGCCCATTTGACAGAACAGTACACAAAGCATTCTGAATAGCAACTTTTTAAAATAAATGAACAAACATTTGGCAAAGTATTCAGTATATCTGTGAAGCAGGATTATATCATACCTTTCTTTGTCTGCTAGTCCAATGCATAAAGCTCTCCATTGGTATAAAGACTGATTACTTTCAATAATGACTGCGTTGACTAAATCATCTTTTTTAGGCACATAAAGCTGTGACATTCGGAGAGAATCAAGAGTGAAGAATATAATGTCATCCACTACACCACCTCGATGAAGTATTCGAGTTATTGGTACCTTCAAACAAGAAATGCAACAACAATATTCATTCTGATCAGTTGTGTTGAGATGAAAAGTTACAAGAGGAATGTTCTATCAACACAAATATAGTTTCCAGTTTGTGCAGAAATGGAATTTTATTCCCATTGAGCAGTAACATTACTTGCAAACGCATAGATGTAGCAGTAACCATTTTGGTTAGACTACACTGGGTACAATTCTAGTGGCCATTGTAAATAAAGTATACACTGGCATTGGAGTATGAAAAATCAAATATTTACAGGCAAAGATACCAGAATCTTGAAGGTATGCCTAACGGGGCATGAACGGGCTGGATTTATATTCTGAAAGGTGAACTTCGAGGGAACTACAGAGGTTCCACGTATGAGGAACAGCAAAATTAGTAGACTGCAATAAAAGACATTAATATCAGCACCTGTGGAGACAGAAACAGAGTTAACATTTTGGATCTAATATGACTTGTCTTCAGAATTCAGTGACTGGCAAAGTGAAGCCAATGGGATGTCTCCTCGTATATTGTCATGGAAACGTCAAACAGGGAAAGGCTTCACAAGAGAAAACAAAAGGGGACAACAGTCTCTCCTCTCTTGGCAGGAAGCCACCTCTTGCAGACTTGGTTTACCCTTCAGGTGTACACAAGGATAGATATAAAGCTGAATTCAACTCTACCGCTGTGGGCTGTTGGGACCGAACACTCTCATGAATACCCTGCCTGCATTCTAGCATTCGCGTGCTGTGAAGGTCAGTCACAGTTGAAGAAATGACACTCGAGAGTGCTGGAGTTAGTTTGAAATAAAAAAAGAAACAGGCAAGAAAGGACTCTTCCCTCACCCAGAATGCTGGTATGCAACCACAACCAAAAGGGAAGAACTCCAGAATGTCAGCTAATCTGCACAACTAAGGATCGTGAAGCTGACTGTTCATCTACCAATGTCAACACTAACAGTAACCTCCACTACAAAAGCTGCAACATTCTACTAAGTTTTCTTTGCTAACATTTCTGAGACTGATTCCTATAACTGCCTTTTAAAACCTTTTATCTTTTTGGATTCATCTCTTATTTCTACTGTGTTTGTGCTGTATTAGGATCTTCTTCCATGTAGTCATTCGCCAACCTCTGTTAGAGAAAAAGAATGCTTTATCTCCATTTTAAGTGGATACCCCCTGATTTTTATACAGTGACAAACATCCTCTCCACATTTACCCTTTCAAGATTCCTTAAGATCCTATTTTATTTCAAACAAGTCATTTCTAACTCTTCTAAATTCCATTAGATACCAGTCTATTCCATCCAACCTTTTCTTAGAAGCCAACCTGCCCACTCCAATGATAATAACATTCTATTAGCATCCTTAGTTACTTGCTGTACCTGCATTCTAACCTACTGTAATTAATGCAAAAGGACACCCAGATCCCTATACCTTGAATTTCTGTTTATTCTTACAGGCGCCGGAGTATAGCAACTTAAACACATTTTGTAAAAAAAAAAGTGACAATAAATGACTATTCTATTTTGTTCTCTGCTAGAATACCGCACATCTTTGAAATAAGAGATCACCCACTTAAGATAGCGATTGGGAGGAAATTCTTCTCTCAGAAGTTCATTGGCATTTAAAATTTGGTCCCCTCGGGAGCAAGGAGATGAGATCATTGAATATATTTGTGGCTGAGTTAGACAGTGCAGTCAATGTCACAACAGATCAACCACAGTCTTAGTGATGGGCGCAGCAAGCTTGACATACCAATTTTTTTTACTATTTATGTTAGAAAACACCAAATAGACACCACACAGTCATCAAATCTTATAGCATAGAATGTTAATCTGGTTTGAAAATTCTATCTAATAATTAGCTGCACCCCACCCCACTCTTTACCCAAAACCTGGCAACTCATTTTTCCTTTTCAAGTATTTATCCAAATCCTTTTTGGAAGTTGTTCATTTCTCCCATCCTTTCAGATCATGGCAACTTGGCGCATCAAAACAAACTGTCATCTCATCTCCCACTCCAAGATGGAGAGATGGCCCCACAGTTATTGCTCAGGGTCCCTGTTTATACCATACTATTGTAGTTAGTCAGAATTGTACAGCTCGGAAATGGACCATTCAGTCCAACTCATCCATGCAGACCAGACATCCTGGATAAATCTAGTCCCATTTACCAGCATTTGGTCCATATCCCTCTAAACCCTTCCTATTCAAATATCCATCCAGATGCCTTTTAAATGTATTAATTGCACCAGCCTCCTCTGGGAGCTCATTCCATACATGCATCACCTTCTGCATTCAAAGGTTGCCCTTCGGTCCCTTTTAAATCTTTCTCCAGTCACGTTAAACCTATGCCCTCTAGTTTTGGACTTCCCTACCCTGGGAAAAATATCCTGACTATTCACGCTATCCATGCCCCTCATGATTTTATAAACCTCTATAAGGTCACCCCTCAGCCTCTGATGCTCCAGAGAAAATAGCCACAGCCTATTCACCCTTTGCAAAAAGCTCAAACCCTGGCAACTTCTTTGCAAATCTTTTCTGAACCTTTTCAAGTTTAACAACATCTTTCCTATAGCAGGGAGAGAGGAATTGAACGCAGTATTCCAAAAGTGGCCTAACCAATGTGCTGTACAGTCACAATATGACCTCCCAACTCCTACACTCAATGCGCTGAGCAATAACAGTTAGTGTACCAAACGTCTTCTTCACTACCGTCTACCTGCGACATCACTTTGAAGGAACTATGAACCTGCACTCCAAGGTCCCTATGTTTGGCATAGGACCTTACCGTTAAGTGTATAAGTCCTGCCCTGATTCGCCCCACCAAAGTGTAGTGCCTCACATTTATCTAGATTAAACTCCAACTGCCACTTCTCGGCCCATCTGACCAAGGTCCCATTGCACTCTGAGGTAACCTTTTTTGCTGTCCACTAAACCACCAATTTTGAAGTCATCTGCAAATTTACTAACCATACCTTCTGTATTCACATCCAAACCATTCACATAAATGACAAAAATTGGATGTCAGGCAAATCACATACAAATTTTGGCAGTTATTTCTTTTTGTGCCAGGATAGAGAAGTTTCCACAAGTGAAAACTCTGTCTCTCTTCTCTTAAAACCTTTTAATAACTGAGCACTTCTATCAACTCATCCCTCAGAATACAGAATGAGCCTGTTCATCTTTCAATAGGTATGATTTTGCAGTTCCTGGTTTTTTTTGCATCATCTCCAATAGCTCTATATTCTTCCACTTAAAAAAAAAGACAGGCCCGGTTGACTAAATTATGGTGCTTGTTAAAAGGAAGAGCAGAAGGGTTAAAAGAGACATGGTTTAAAAAAGGTAGTAAAGGTAAGTTTGTGATTTAAAAGCAAATGTAAATTGAAGTATCTGGAGTGTGTCCCAAGCATGCAAGAATGGTCTCGCTATAAACTCAATAGGTATTTACAGCTGCAAAAATATTTTATGAAACATTCCAAAAGGAAGAACAGCAACTCAAGGGTTGGAAATGTAAATGACCTTTTACTCTACATTATTGATTCAATTTGTGTTTTCAAATTACAACTTGTTTCAGCCACTTTTCTTTTTAAGAGTCTTTTCATTTTCAATTCGTACTTACTTTATCAACTCGTTTATATCTAAGTGGTTTCAGGCAGTAAGCTTGGCTTTTCCAAGTTGTTGGTTCAATGGAGTATTGGGCCTGTACCCAGTCACCTTTATAAGGCTGAAAACCTGGAAGACAAATCCGCAGCACGTTTTACGCATGCACCTAAACTTTCAGAGTCCAAATAGATGTGAACAAGATTCCCAGTGCCCCAAATAGAAATATTCCAGCAAACCTTCATAATTTACTTACAGATGATTTTCATTTGTGGACTGGAAGTTTTTAAACCGCAAATTATTCACTTAGCACTCTTACCATTATCAAAAAGGGACTTCAGTCAACCTGGCCAGTCAGAGCCTACAAGTGACATAAGAATCATAGAATCCCAACAGTGTGAAAACAGGCCATTCGAATTGACAAATCCACACTGACTATTCAAAGATCATCCCACCCAGACTCACCCCACTACCCTATCCCTTAACCCGCATTTCCCATGGATAATCCACCTAATTCACACATCCCTGGACACTATGGGCAATTTAGCATGGCCAATCTACCTAACTGCACATCTTTGGACTGTGGGAGGAAATTGGAACACTTGGAAGAAATCCACGCAGACACAGGGACAATGTGCAAATTCCACACAGAGTTGCCTGAAGGTGGAATTGAACCCAGGTCCCTGGCACTGTGAGGCAGCAGTGCTAGCCACTGAGCCACCGTGCCGCCCAAGATTGTGTTGTTAACTAGCTGTGCCACCCCAGTTCTCCGGTGTCACATTTGTTAAACCTCAAATTAGAAGTCTATCACAAGTCTACGTGCAGCACAGAAATACAAGACCCTCACACAGCATAAAAGGAATGAAACTGGAAGCTAGACTGGCATTTGTGGCTGGCACACGGAGATAGTTTTAATTTTTTTTTGTGTTTGTGGGTCCGAATGAGACAGCAAGAAGTTTAATTATGTTCTGTTTACTTTTGTTTTGTTCATCATTCGTTTGTGACAAAAATGGACACATGAACTCCAAAGCTAAAAGTAATATAAAGAATAGCTAGTTTTGATTATTCTGTATGATGTTAATTCTAAATTAATGACAAATTCTTGCAGTTGATTTTATTTTTGTCTTCTCAGCTGCAGCTCCAGATAACATTTTTTTCTATGACTCTGGTGGTTGGTGGTGAAAGCAAACAAAACATATATGGAAGTAAATTTTTAAAAAAAAGCAGGGCATGAAAGCCATTCAGACCAATCAATTCATAAGATCATAAGATACACAAGCAGAATTAGGCCACTCCGCCCATTGAGTCTGCTCTGTTATTCAATCAAGGCTGATATGTTTCTCAACTCCATTCTCCTGCCTTCTCCCCGTAATCCTTGATCGACTTGCTAATCAAGAAACTCTCTTGGTCTTAAAGACACTCAACAACTTGGCCACCACAGCTCTCTGCAGCAATGAGTTCTACCAATTCACCAACATCTGGCTGAAGAAATTCCTCCTCATCTCAGATCTAAAGAGTCATCCCTTCACTGTCAGGCTGTGCCCTCAGGCCCTAATCTCTCCTACCAGTGGAGACATCATCTCCATACCCACACTCTCCAGGCCTTTCAGTTTTCTGTAAGTTTCAATCAGATTTTCCACTCATCCTTCTAAGCTCCATCAAGTACAGACTCAGAGCCCTCAATATCTCCTCATATGACAAGCTTTTCATCCCCTGGATCATTTTTGTAAACCTCCTCTGGATCACTTCCAAGACCAGAACGTCCTTCCTTAGTTACAAGATCCAAAACTGCTCACAATATTCCAAATGCAGTCTGACCAGAGACTTATACAGCCTCAGCAGTACATCCCTGCTCTCGTATTCTAGACCTCAAAATGAATGCTAACATTGCATTTGGTTACATAACTGCCAATTAAACCTGCATGTTAACCTTAAGAGAATTCTGAACTAGGACACCTAAGTTCCTTTGCGCTTCAGATTTCTGAAGCCTTTTCCATTCAGAAAATAATCTATGCCTCTATTCTTCCTACCAAAGTGCATAATTTCTCACTTTCCTACATTCTATTCCTTCTGCCACTTCACCTCTCCCCCACTTCTCCTAGCCTGTCCAAATCCTTCTGCAGCTTCGTTAATACTACCTGTCTCTCCATCTACCTTGGTGTCATCTGCAAACATAGCAACAATGCCCTCAGTTCCTTTGTCCAGATCATTAATGTATAACTTGAATATTTGTGGTCCAACAATGATCCCTGTAGAACTTCATTAGTCACTGGCTGCCATCTTGAAAAAGCGTCCTTTATCCCCACTCTGTCTTCTGCCAGTCATCTAATCCTCTATTTATGCCTGTACCTAAACCCTAACACCATCGGCTCTTATCTTATTTAGCATCCTCCTGTGTGAACGATGTCAAAGGCCTTTTCGAAATCCAAATAGATCACGTCCATTGGCTCTCCTTTGTCCAACTTGCTCATTACTGCCTCAAAGAATTCTAACGGATTTGTCAGGCATGACCTCCTTTTGATGAAGCCATGCTGACTCGGTTCTATTTTACTATACATTTCCATGTACTCTGCAATCTTGTCCTCAACAATGGGCTGTAAAATCTTGCCAATGACCAAGGTCAGCCAAGCCAGCCTGCAAGTTTCCACCATCTGCCCCTCTCCTTTTTTTGAATGAGGCTGTTACATCAGCCATTTTCCAGTCCCCTTGAACTCTCCCTGACTCGTGATTCCTGAAGATCACCACCAATGTCTCCACAATCTCTTCAGCTATCTCCTTCAGAACTCTAGTGTGTAATCCATTCGGTCTGAGTCATTTATTCACCTTCCCCAGCACCCTCTCCTTAGTGGTGGCCACTACAGTCACCTGTTTCCTGACTCTTGAATTTCTGTTTTGCTATTTGTATCTTCCACCGTAAAGACTGATGCAAAGTACCTATTCAGTTCCTCTACCATCTCTACTTCTCCAGCCTCGTTCTCTAGCATTCCAATGTTTATCCTCTGCTCTTACTTTTTATACATCTAAAAAGACTCTGGCAATATTCTTTTATTTTACTCACTAGTTTACTCTCATTTCATGTTCTCACCTTTAAGAACCAGCAGAGGACAACAAAAAAAGAAATGAAGGCGTCTCATTAATCATTACCACATCGAATGCTTTCTGTTTTGTTTTTACCCTATCCCCAACTTCCCTTGACAGCATGATTGCTTCGTTCTCCCCTTTATTTGGTTCTTCTTCCTTGGGATGAGTTTCTGCTGTGCTTCCAGAATTATCCCCAGAAACTCCTGCCATTGTTATTTCACCAGCTTTTCTGCTTGGCTCTCCATTCAAACAACTCTGGCCAGCTCCTCCCTCATGTCTTTGGCATTTGCTTTACTCATTGTAATATTGTTACATCTGATTCAAACTGCAGGGTGAATTCTATCATATTGTGGTCGCTGTCTCCGAGGGGTTCCTTCACCTTAAGCTCCCTAATCAAGTCTACCTCATCACACATCACCAAATCCAGAATAGCCTGTCCTCTAGTGGGCTCTACCACAAGCTGCTACAAAAAGTATTTTGTAGAAATTGTGGGGTCTGCTGCCAATCTATTTTCCCAGTCCACTTGTGTACTGAAGTCCCCTATGATTATTGTAATAGTGCCTTTCTTACATGCTCAAATCTCCTCATGTATTTTCTGCCCCACATCATGAATACTGATAGGGAGTCTGTACAGAACTCCGATCAGGATCTTTCTCCCTTTGCAGTTCCTCAACTTTACCCACACAGATTCTACACCTTCTGACCTTATGTTTCATCTTGCAGTGGATTTAATTTAACTTCTTACTAACAAGAAGTTATGGTATACTCAAGCTTCCTCCTACCTTTGCTAACCTAACAATATTAAATTAATCTTCTATTCCTTTCTCTCTCACATACTTACCTTATACTATATTCTTCCTTTCAAATATTCCCTGTTCTTGCGTGTTCTACATTCTTGCAACTCCCTGAGCGAAGCAGTTTCTTTAGAATTCCTGATTGGATTACTTGGTGGTTCAACAGTTAGCACTGCTGTCTCACAGTACCAGGGATCTGGGTTTGATTCCACCCTACAGCGACTGTCTGTGTGGAGTTGCTGACATTCCCCACAGTGTTCAGGGATGTGCAGGCGAGGTGGACTGGCCATGGGAAATGCGGGATTCTATGAATAGGGCAGTGGTGGGGTGGGGTGAGTCTGCATGGATCACTCGAGAGGGTCAGTCTGGATTCGATGGGCCAAAGGGGATTGTAAAAAGTTTTCTTCGAATGGCCTTTCATTGAAGCAGAAATTAGATCGTTTGGAATAGAACAATTTTTGATTTTAAAAAAGACTATAAACACATGTGGTATTATTACGAATGGGTGGGGACACTCACACTTAGAAAATCCAAGCACTCTCCTCAGAAATATGAAGAGAAAACAAGCACCAGAAAGTGCCGCTTGCCTGAGGAGAGATAACTTTTTGTGTAGCATGAACGTCAACACTGGCTGGTTGAACTGAGCAACTAGTTTCTGTGCTGTAATTTGAATGCAAGTATGATTTAGCACTAATAATCTGCTAGTGACTTTCCCCACCCAGCTCAACTGTGTGCGCAGATCATTGAATTGGAGGCATTCTATGTTGGTATGCTTTCCAGCAGAGTTACTCCATCCAATTGAGAAAATCAATCCTAGATTTCTTACCCAAAGAACAGGGAGTTACGCCCTTCTTCAGAAAATACTTTCAGTTCAGTAACTGAGCACTTACTAACAAGAATGAACATACGATCAATTTATAAAGTTTGGACATGCCTTACATTCAATACATCTATCTTTTCTCATAAAATATGCATTGCACCTTCAAAAGTTACAGCTGGCACTGAAGGAAGTTGGAAGCTAATTATGCATGATTTCTAAACAAAACAAAAATATGGCTGCGCTTTTACCTTCACATACATCTGCCAGGGAGAAGTAAGTTGTTTCATTAATGTAGCCACCATCTTTGGTGCATGAAGTTATAACGCCTATCAAGTTACGATTTTCATTTTCTGCTGGAGAACGTGTGTATGCGCTGCAAGTATCATTATCATCCTCCCACTGATTAGTTACAGGTTCCACCTAAATTCAAAAAAGTGTACAAATCATCAAAACCAATTAAAAAGTTTTCAACAATCGTCCAATTTTGCATATTTGCAATTTAAGTTCTCGATTAACAACTGAAACATAATTTATACAACTGATGTCCAAAACGCAAGTTCATTTGTAATTCTACAGTGCTAAGATTAAAAACAGTTACATCCAAAATTGATTTTATGAATTAGGCAATTACCCAATTTACTTTTGTAAATAATTTCTGAATAGTTTTAGACCAGTAATTCCACAATTTAATTTGCAACTGACAATTTATGGACACTTAATAAAAATGAAAAATGTAAATAATGGAGAGGAAGAAATTAACCGCATTTAACATGAGCGAGTGTGGGTGGTAGGCACTCTTTATCCTGGAACCAGATTAGTAATTGTTGCTCATCAAATGGGAATATTCTGGCAAATGTAAGAATTTTAACATAACTTCAAAATAATAAGACCCTTCAAATAGGTTTGATCAGAATATTAACCTCATCACCTTCCTTGTGCAATGATGAACTACCCAAACTTTTTAATTGGTCACTTTGAAGATACCTCATTCCTTATAGCCAAGTAACGTCTGTACCACGCTTATTTTAACATGGCAAACTAGCAGCTTCAAAATAGCAGGCCCTCTGTGAAAAATAACAATAGGGTACAGGCAAGTTTCTTGCATGCTCAAGATGAAAGGGTATTGCTAAGAACATATGGGAACTACTTCCACATTTGATCCATGCAATAATACACTTCACCTAACATTGTGCCATTACCTAATGACCAAAAGCTTGCAGTCTATTCTCCAGCACTGGCCCCTCTCTTCTTAACATGCTACCAAAATTGACGAAGAAAATGGTTTCTCAGTTTGGGATAGCAAGGTGCATTTATACATTATTAAAATTAAATGAGGCTGCATTTGCAGCCATTATAAACAAACTTTTTTTTTTAAACTGTACATACTACCATCAAAAATCAACAAGCAAGCATATTTTGGTAATCAGCAGTATTTTCACTAAACTGGTTTACATCAAGGATAACAGGATCACCTGTATGCAACTTGATAGGGTATGATATTTTGTATTTTGTCAGGGATGGTAATTCAAAACAGTGAGATCCACAGAAACTCTAGCAAGGTTGAAAAGAAACTTTCCTAGCTTGTCTTACACTGGAATGTGTACTTGAATCCTATTTCTACATATTCTGTCCATTCTCCCTCTACTCCTCAATATTTTTCTCTAAGTCTTCATACAATTCTCTTTCAGCGTGTTACAGGTCCAATGAGTGTTGGATAATGTGTTCTGTATTCTAACAACACAATGCAGGAAAAGAAGACTTCAAACCTCCACCTCTAAAATCTGTTCAAAGGATTGAGAACTTTGATTAGATTTCACTTTGTTAGTTTTCTTTGCTTCACTGACTATGAGAGTTGTCCACCAATATTTTTTCAACCCAGGCATTATGTTTCTTACAGCTCTGTCATCAATCCATAACAGGAGTGTCCAAGCTTGTGCTAACAACTTTTGAGCAGATGGAAATAAATGTAAAGAATGTGAATGATATCAAAGTAGACAAGGGAACCTTTAGCAACAGAAGTAACAATGAAAAATATCTACACTTTTGAGCGCAGCTGGACATTATAGAGAATTATACTGGTTGAAAAATTAAGTAACCAATAAACATGTTATCAGCTCAGTATCATATTGGTCAAACATTCTTAATGATCACTATTCTAAACATCAATTTGTACACTGGTTACCAATTCTTGGGCATTTAAAAAATACTTGTTGCGTAAGATTTGTGTACAGCATAAACAACTTAACTAATAGAGCGCCTTGATCCTTGAAAAAATGCCTCAAGGCTCTTCACTGACAAAGTCAAAGACAGATCATTGAATGGATGTTCATGGTCATGGCATATCGGTGGGAAAAGAAACCAGTAAGACATTCCGCTACACCTGCTTACATAATAGAATTAAACAACGGGAGTTTTGAACTGCACTAAGGTGCAAGCTTTGGAACAGGATGGTATAGTTGATTATGCCAAAACCTGCAAAGACGTCAAAGGGATTAAACAGTAACATTACACCATTCTCTTACCCAGAGGATGTTGTTTACAACATAGATTCAACTATTTTGGTGCTATGGGAAGACAAAGGCACACATTTGGAAGGCAAAAGCACCATACAAGGACTTGGGAGATGGGATGGCAGTTTGCAAAGGGAAGAAATAATGATGGGTTTTCCTGAAAGAAAGAATGATGATATATATTTCTTGCTGATTTTAATTGGGCATGAAAAGCAGCTCTGTAAGAGTCAGGAGTAGGGAATGTGCAAAAATTCAACATCAGAAAACAAGACAACACAGTTTGAAGAAGAATAGATGTTCAAGACATCAACTTGGTCTTTTCTCTTCACAGAGACAGAATGACTGAAGTATTTTTGGTCGATTTTTCATATTTTCAACAATTGTAACTTCTACTATCAACTTTGGAAGAGAATGATGACATTTTGGAATAGACAAAAACTCAAAAACTGTGTGCTGGAACAAAGATATTGCTCATCTCGTTTTTACATTGATTTTACAACTCATGAATTATATCAAGTGTGAACCAATCCAGTTATTTGTGGTTAAAAATTTTAGAAGAATGCACTTTGAAATGCAGAGTATAGCATAATAGAAAATGGCTTGGATTTGTATAAAGACCGGGGCGTGGGCTCTCTCCAGCCTAGCCAAAATGCTACAGGAGCCTCTATTCTGAATATTTATTCCCAAATTGTGACTTATGGGTTTCACAGTTTTCAGGAGAAGTATAAAACTGCCACAGTTGTTTAGAGAGGCAGAATCGACTTATTGACAGGTGCAAGGACACTTTTGAGAGAGGTCATGCCATTTGGGATCATAAAAGGTAGATGGGAATGTGAGCTTTAAAACAAAAAAGCAGATTAAGATCATAATGACTGTCAATGCATTGAAAATGCCCTGGTCATTAAACATTGGAAATAACTGCTTGTTATTTCAATGTCATTCATACAAGCTGAAGGCTATCATTAGAGAATTTGTGCTATATGATTGATCTAACAATTTGTTACTGAGCTGCTTGTCAGTTAAGCGATTGATTAAGGAGGTCCACAGACTTATAATTTTTTTTTTTGAGAGGGGCTATAAATAAAAACACTTGTTTTCGTAAAGGATTATGTAGGTGAAGGATGTTAGACATAGTGAATGAGTTTTTGAACAGATTTTTTAAACTTGTGAATTCATCAATGGATACTAAAAACTTATTTCATCTCAGCAAGGGTTCTCAGATCTTATCACTGTGGCTACTGAAGTGAATTGCTATCGAAGTCATAAAGACAAAGGATGGCATGTGGCATGGGCTGGCATGTGTTAGTATAGGGCTTTAGAGGATCATGGGAGCAGGTGGAGACCACAGCTTGGCAATGGATCAGAATGGTAAATGGGGGAGGGGGACATGGTGTGGAGAGATGGATGTGTGTGGCGATTCGGCGTTTTGGCTCTGGTAACTTTTCCTTAAAATCAATCGCCAAGTAGCCCTGGACCACTGAGTCAGGCCATTCCCTCTGCATGTGGCGGCACCTGCTGTTAACTTCAACTCTCTCCTAAGACAAGAAGAAGCCTGACTCCAGGTAACACCTGTCCCACCCATTGACAAAAAATTAAATCAGCCTATCCAGGGCACTTTCTTCCATGTTAGGCTTGTGGAGATGCAGATTTTCCCCGACATTTATCTCAGGGACAAACTTTTTGGCCTAAGTGATTATTTGTACCACCTCCTACCTTGACTGCTTTCCAACCTCCTGAAGTCTCGTTTTTTTGGGCCACTACGTTCACTTTTTGGCCGACTTGCAAAGGCATACCTCCCAGCACATCGCTGGAAGTGAAGTAAATGGAGTCATCAACTAAACCATACTTGCCACAAAATCTGGTCACAGTCGCTCCAAGTACATTTTTATACTCTGTACAATCTTTAAAACAAAAACAAAGTTATTAATATTACTGGCAGAATTCAACCAACTGTATGCTGTAATATTAAAAACAATGGAATCAGAAAACCAGACTTCCTTATAGTTGAAAATAATTGCACTTATTTGAATGGGTTCTCGAAATCCTAAATTTGCTGCAGAATGGTATACAATCACCTGATGCTGAATACATTACGAAACCACATTAGACCAAAAATTTAGGGGTAATTCTTGCTTTGTTTTGGATAGCTGATCTCAACTGGGACAGCTTTTGAAATATTCTACTTAGCCTCAGTGCCCTTTGTTTTTAATTTTTCCTTAGCTAAATTTACACTCCTGATTATTGGTCAATGTTCTTTGCTGGAACATAATGCATGTACACATAAAAACGTACACACTTCAGGTGGGAACATCGTTGAGATGCTTTCACCATTGAATAACTTACACATGGTAGACCTCACAAGGTCAGCAGTTTGGGGTGCCAGCTGCTCACAAACATTGTGTAGTTCACGGCTATGAGAAGGCAGCAGATAACAAACACAAGCACACTAGCTATGATCACTGATAACAAAACAAGAACTCCTTCTCATGGGGCCATCAGTTGTTTTCTTTACTCAAAAGGGTAATGATCCCATAGAAATGTCTACCACAGGCTGTTGGGGCCAAGTATATTCAAAGTAAGAGATAGATGATTTGTTAGATTTTAAAGGCATCAACAGGTATGGGGAGAAAAAGGGAACATTGAGATAAAGAATCAACATGACCATATCGAATGGTAGAACAGGCTCGAATGCCCTTCTCCTGTTCCTAGTTTCTATGCTTTCATGTTTGCATAGAGAGGGAGGAGGGGAAGAGCAGTTGGGAGCTGCTGTACACAGCAATGAAAGGATACCATAGGACTAGATTAGTTCTGAAGAAGGGTCACCAGACCCGAAACGTTAACTCTGTTTTCTCCTCCACAGATGCTGCCAGACCTGCTGAGCTTTTCCAGCAACTTTGTTTTTGATACCATAGGACTGGCAGCTGTCTGTGCAGGACACAGATGGATTGGGGGTTGAGGGGTGGGGTGGGGGAAGTGCAGAGAGAGGCAAAGAAATGGATGCAACCACGTAATAACTGACTTCTGCAACCTAAAATCTTACGTAAATCTGTTAAAGCAGTTGCCATCAATTTTGTTCTTGGCCACTCCAATTCTGTTATGCGCAATGCTTGCATGATTTCAAAGCATTCTTGTGCAAATATTGTATCCAGTCTAAGATTATTATTGTGTTTAATAATGATTATTATGCATTACAGTTATGAGCCACTCAAGCAATGGATAAATGTTACATGACTACAGCTTCAAGAATATCAAAATTGGAAGACTAAGAATCAGTGTATTTTCAGAGAGGAGAGAAAATATAATGCACCTTTAAGTAGAAGCTTCTATACTGGGTTGAGGGGATCACAGTAATCCCGACAAATTCCAACACCATCTAAAACTCTTCTTTATATAGTGTGTAAAATACATTACTGTCATTTGGGAATTTAGATTTTTAAAATAGAGTCAGACTGTTTTTGGTTTCAGTAACTTCCTTTCTTAAAAACAATCATAATTTCATTCAGAAGAGATGTAAATAAATCACTTCCGAGAAAGCATGCAAATTGGTAAGGGCCCAGCTTCATATCTGTGGTAAGCAATGAAGTGTTTATACAGCTGAAAAACATTGAAAAATAAATGATCAAAGGCTACTGGTAAGTTGGCTTGTGTGCAGTTCTGCAGAATCAGGTTCTGGTTTCATTCCGGCAGAAGAAATGGGTTGTCAATTCAGGAGAACAGTTTGACCCTCGCAGGCAGGTTAGTTTGTGAAGCCTTCAAACTGGGAGAGTCTGTATAATGTTTTCAAGCTGTACTCTAAAGAAGATTGCGGAGAAAGATTTGAAACCTGTTTTGCTGTTTATGTTCAGCTCTAAAAGTTTTCCTTTCCTTTTATTCATTCACGGAATGAGGGTGTTGCTGGCTAGGCCAGCATTTATTGCCCATCCCTAATTGCCAAGAAGGCAGTTAAGAGTCAACCGCATTGCTGCACTTCTGAAGTCACATGTAGGCCAGACCAGGTAAGGATGGCAGTTTCCTTCCCTAAAGAACATTAGTGAACCAGATGGGTTTTTCCAACAATCGACAATGGATTCATGGTTATCATTAGATTCTTAATTCCAGATACTTATTGAATTCAAATTCCACCATCTGCTGTGGTGGATTTTGAACCTGGATCCCCTGAATGTTATCTGGGTCTCCGGATTAACAGTCCAGCAATAGTAACACTAGGCCATCGCCTGCCCATTTTCTTTAAACATATAGAATCAATCATAGAATACCCAAAAGCGTGGAAACAGGCCCTTCGGCCCAACAAGTCCACACTAACCCTCACAGCATCCCACCCAGATCCATCCCCCAATAACTCACCTAGCCTACACATCCATGAACATTGTGGGCAATTTAGCATGGCCAATCCACCTACCCTGCACATCTTTGGACTGTGGGAGGAAACCCACGCAGACACAGGGAGAATGTGCAAACTCCACACAGACAGTCGCCCGAGGGTGGAATCGAACCCGAGTCCCTGGTGCTGTGAGGCAGCAGTGCTAACCACTGAGCCACCATGCCGTTTGCTTATTTTCATTTGTATCATAAAGTTGTGTTCTTTCATTAAATAACATGTACAGCTCTTAGTGAATATGTTCAGTGACTAAAACATCACAGTAACCAACAGTAAGTTCAATATTTGCTATGAAACCAGGTTTCACACTGGAATCTGACCTGCCCTGTATTATAATCAGATGGGCTCATAACAATGGTAAAATATTAAAAATATTCCATACTCTAATTTTTAGACGAGAGTGACTGATGTTAGGAATCTAGAAAATGAAACATTAAACATTCAAAATATGATGTGGAGGTGCCAGTGTTGGACTGGGGTGGACAAAGTCAGAAGTCACACGTCACCAGATGATAGTCCAACAGGTTTATTTGAAATCACAGCTTTCAGAGCATAGCCCCTTCGTCAGGTGAAGCTGCCATTTTGAATTGCTGCAGTCCATGTGCTTTAGGTAGACCCACGATGCCATTAGGGAGGGAATTCCAGCATTTTGAACCAGCCACATATTTCCAAGTCAGGATGGTGAATGGCTTGGAGGCGACCTTGCAGCTGGTATATCAGTATATCTGATGCCCTTGTCCTTCTAGATGGAAGTGACCGTGGGTTTCGAAGGTGCTAAGGATCTTAGGTGATTTTCTGCACTGCACCTTTTCGATAGTACACACTGCTGCTACTGAGCATTGGTGAAGGGAATTGTTGTTGTGGATGCGTTGCTAATCAAGTTGGCGGCTTTGACCTGCACGTATCAAGCTTGAATGTTGTTGAAGCTGCTCCACATGCCCGGATGGATGAGTATTCCATCATACTCTTGCCTTGTACATGGTGGCTAGGTTCAGGGGAATCAGGATGTAGTAACTTACTGCAGTGTTCCTAGCATCTGACCTGCTCTTGTAGCTACCGTGTTTATGTGGCAAGTCCAGTTGAGTTTCTGGTCAATGGCAACCCGTGGATTCACCGATGGTAATACTACTGAATGTCAAGAGGCAGCTGTTAGATTGTTTCCTACTGGAGATGGTAATTGCCTGGCATTTGCGGGGCGCAAGTGTTACTTGCCACTTGTCAGCCCAAGTCGGAATGCTGTCTAGATCTTGATGCATTTGGACATGGACTGCTTCAGTGAACAGTGCTGAACATTGTGTAATTATCAGTGAACATCCCCATCTCTGACCTTATGATGGATGGAAGGTCATTGAAGAAGCACCTGAAGATTGTTGGTCCTAGGACACTACCCTGAGGAACTCCTGCTGAGATGTCCTGGAGCTGAGATGACTTCCTCCACCAGCCACAACCACCTTCCTATGCATCAGGTATGACTCCAACCAGGAGAGTTTGTCAACTAATACCCATCGATTCCTGTTCTGCTCAGGCTCCTTGATGCCACACTTGGACGAACGCAGCCTTGATGTCAAGGACTGTCACTTTCACCTCACATCTGAAATTCAGCTCTTTTGGTCATGTTTGAACCAAGGCTGTGATAAGGTCAGGAGCTGAGTGGCCCTGGTGGAACACAAACTGGGCATCACTGAGCAGGTATTGCTTGATGGCAGTGTTGATGACACCTTCCATCTCTTTACTGCTGATCAAAAGTAGACTAATGGGGTGGTAATTGGCCGGTTTGGATCTGTCCTGTTCTGTGTGTACAGGACATACCTGGGTGACACGGTGGCTCAGTGGTTAGCACTGCTGCCTCACAGCATCAGGGGCCTAGGTTCAATTCCACCCTCAGGCGACTATCTGAGTGGAGTTTGCACATTCTCCTCGTGTCTGTGTGGGTTTTCTCCAGGTGCTCCGGTTTCCTCCCACAGTCCAAAGATGTGCAGGCTAGGTGGATTGGCCATGCTAAATTGCCCATAGTGTTTGGGGATGTACAGGTTAGGTGGGTTATAGGGGGATGGGATGCTCTGAGGGTCAGTGTGGACTTGTTGGGCTGAAGGGACTGTTTCCACACTGTAGGGATTCTATCATTCTATGATTTTCCACATAGGTTGGGTAGATGCCAGTGCTGTAACTATTTTTGGAACAGCTTGGCTAGGGGAACAGCTAGTTCTGGAGCACAAGTCTTCAATACTATTGCCGGAGTGTTGTTAAGGCCAATAGCCTTTGCTGTATCCAGTGTTTCCAACCATTTCATGATATCACATGGAATGAATCGAATTGGCTGAAGACTGGTATCTGTAATGCTGCAGACCACTGATGGAGGCTGAGATGGAGCATCTGTTTGGCACTTCTGGCTGAAGAATGCTGCAAACGCTTTAACCTTATCTTTTGCACTGGTGCGCTGGGTTCTTCCATCATTGAGGATGGGAAAATTTTTGGAGCCTCCTTCCGCAACAAGTTGTTCATGAATGGATGTAGCAGGATTGCAGAGCTTAGATCTGATCGCTTAGCTCTATCACTTGCTGCTTACGTTGTCTGTCATGCAAGTAGTCCTGTTTGGTAGCTTCACTAGGTTGACAATTCATTTGTAGGTATGCTTGGTGCTGCTCCTGGCATGCCCTCCTGCACTCTCTATTGAACCAGGGTTGATCCCTTAGCTTGACGGTAATGGTTGAGTGGGGGATATGCCGGGTCATGAGGTTGCAGGTTGTGCTGGAGTTCAATTCTGCTGCTGCCGATGGCCCACAGTACCTCATGGATGCCCAGTCTTGAGTTGCTACATCTGTTTGAAGCCTGTCCCATTCTGCACAACGATAGTGCCACTTCGTCTCCACAAGGGCTGTATGGTGGTCACTCTTGCCGATACTGTCTTGGACAGATGCATCCGCAGGCGGCAGATTGGTAAGGAGGAGGTCAAAGTTGGCTCCGTCACCATCTGCCGCAGACACAGTCTAGCAATTTTAGTCCTTTAGGAGCCAACCAGCTTGATCAGTAGTGCTGCTGCTGAGCCAATCTTGGTGGTGGACATTGAAATACCCCTCCCAGAGTACATTGCGCCTCCTGGCCATCTTCAGTGCTTCCTCCAGTGTTATTCAATATTGAGAAGTACCAATTCATCAGTCAAAGGAGGACAGTACATGGTAACCATGAGGGTTTCTTGTCCATGTTTAACCTCAAGCCACTAGACTTCATGGGTTCCAAGGTCAATGTTGCAAACTCTCAGGGCAACACTCACCACTGTGCTGGCGGGACAGGACATATTCAGGGATGGCGATAGTGGTGTCTCGGGCTTTGGTAAAGTATGGCTCCATGAGTATGTCAGACTGTTGCTTGACTAGTCTGTGAAACAGCTCTCCCAGTTTTGGCACGAGCCCCCAGATGTTAGTATGGGAGATCATGCAGGGTCAACAAGGCTGTTTCTGCTGTTGTCTTTTCAGGTGCCTGGTCAATACCTGGTGGTCCACCTGCCACTTCAATGCACCACCTTGCTCGCTGGCCAACATCTCTGTCTCCGGCTTGCTAGAGCGTTCCAGTGAAGCCCAGCACAAGCTGGAGGAACACCACCTCATTTTCCACTTGGGGACCCTACAGCCCTCTGGACTCAATACTGAGTTCAATAATTTTAGGGCCTAAACTCTCCCATGTCTCAGCCCCCCACCCCACACACCAGGCCTTGTTACCACATAGCCTGCCATTGCACACCCCCTGTTGTTAGTCACTAACAGTGCCCATTAACAACTATCACTCTCCCAGCCTGATCGTTAGCAACTCCTTTGTCTGTCCAATTGTCTTTCTCTGTCTTTGGGCTCTATCCTATCATTTACTCCCTACCCCACCCACCTCCCTATTTTCTGCATATAAACTGACGTTTTCCCAGCCACCATCAGTTCTGAGGAAGGGTCACTGGACCTGAAACGTTAACTCTGTTTTCTCCCCCACAGATGCTGCCAGACCTGCTGAGCTTTTCCAGCAACTTTGTTTTTGCACCTGGTTTCATTTCTTTGTTCAGATGCCATAGCGATTGACATAACTCAGTGGCTTGTTAGGCCATTTCAGAGGGCAGTTGAGAGTCAACCACATTGCTGTGGATCTGGAGTCACATGTAGACTTGACCAGGCTGGGATGGCATAATTCCTTCCCCGAAAGGCATTAGTGAGCCAGATGGGTTTTTTCCAACAATCAACAATGATTTCATGGTCTTCAGTAGGTAATTTTTTTTATTGAATTCAAATTCAGGGTTCGAACCCAGGTCCCCCAGAACATTAGCTGAATTTCTGGATTAATAGCCTGGCAATAATACCACGAAGCTATTGCTTCCTCTGACTTACTGTACGCGGCTTATGGTGCAAAAAGCTGGCAAGAAATCTACAAGCAGTAGCAGCAGCAAACTATGTAAAGCATAGCAAGTTTTTCACATACTATTGACAATGGCATGCAATGAATGTTTGTTGAATAAGAAAGGGGTGCTTCAAGTGATCTGTAGAGTCTAAATGTTTCATTTCAATGACAGCCATACATGTGGTTATATGCATGTTATTGTTGTTATACCAAACAAAGACATTTTCTACTTTAATACCTGCGGTGTCGTAACAATCCTGTTCCAAGTCATTGTCAGCTTTTCTCCAGAAGAAGGCAGTAGCTTTCAAGAACAGGGAAAGCATTGCTGGTATTTTTTCAACGTATCTAAATTGAAGACAAAATCTTAATATTGATGACATGCAGTTTGACACATTGGGCAATACAATGAAAGAACTGCTTAACCGTCATTGAAAATCTACAAATTTCAGCTTGGACAAGTAATTTTTAATTTCTTTACAGCAGAATGCTTCAGAATAACACAGTGGCTGCCAAGCTCAGTTGAAGTTAGCAAGATCACTCAAATTAGTCACAGCACCATTGCTACTACCTTCTGCTGGCTGGGAGCCAGCTCCCATATGGGTGTAGTCATTGTTTATTGATTATAGTGAAGTTTGATTTTGTGGTTTAGTTTTACCTCCGTGTTTAGCACCAACTCAATCATAATATCTAACTAAAAAAGTAAACAAACAAAATCATATGGTGAACAAAAACCGAAGGAACTGTGGATGCTGTAAATTAGGAACAAAAACAAAGTTGCTGGAAAAGCTCAGCAGGTCTGGCAGCATCTGTGAAGGAAAAAACAGAGTTAACGTTTCAGGTCCAGTGACCCTTCCTCAGAACGGTTTTTTCCTTCACAAATGCTGCCAGACCTGCTAAGCTTTTCCAGCAACTTTGTTTTTGTTGTGAAAATCATATGGTGGCTGTATTAGAATATATTTACATTTTATAAAGAATATTAATAGGTTTATGCATCATATGCACACAGATATTGATCTCTACTTCATCCATAGTATCATGGTATGGTAACAGCAGAAAACATGGCAGTCAATGATAAAAACTCCAATGCTTAAGGATAAAAGGCAATTAATTCATATAGTTGATTGGTAAAACACAACTGTGTTGCTAAAACAAAAAAAAACGTTATCGAAGCTTTTGGTCTTGTGTTCAGTCAAATCACAGGAAACATCAAAGTAAAGAGAAAACAACACAGACGGTACGAGAGCAGAGTGCTGATTGGTTGGCAAGTAGACTGTGATTAGTAGAGGTGTTGCCACGGCAGATGCCCAGTTAAAGATGATGGACAGTTAAGTTCCAAGCTTTGCTTAAATTTTAAAGCCGGCAGATCTATTCTGATTTCCCACACCACTGACCAATGAACCAGAGAATGGCTCCCATCTATTTTGTTGAGTTGAAACACCTGGTGTGTGTAATCTTTCTGTCTGCAAAGTGCAGGAGCCCATGTATCATGTTATCCCTCACTAGGGTAGCACGTGGGACATCAAGCCCCACTACTCCAGGAGTTGGCAGAAAAGTTAAATGATTCTAAGAAGTGCACAGGATTCCCTAATTTACCTGTATCTATAGACAGAGGTTGACAGAAAGCACAGATCAGGTTTCTGACCTATCAAGAATGATCCTTGATTACAAATTAACAGATTTTAGCTACTATGAACTGTCATCATATAATTCGACTAGTTACAGCCCACGCACAGACAAAAACATGTGTGTGATAGGCAAAGAGAAGAATGGTTCTTATCATGATCCTTTTGGCTTGTCAGGACATGCTGCTCTTTGATCTTCCTTCTCCAGGTACTTTCACTTGTCGCAGGAGCCATAGGACAGCTGGTTCACAATTACAGAGCCTCTGACTTATTAGTTATCAGGTCATAGCTCACAGCAATTGCTGAGGGACAGGTTTTCAGGCTTGAGGTGTTTTTTTGTTTTTAACCACAGAGAAAAATGTGGACAGTTCTTTCCCTTTCAGCTGCTCCTCCAAAAGTTCCAAGCCACAAATCATTCAGCTGTCTGAGATCCAATCACACAGTTGTTGGCAGGCAAAGTCTTTTGCCATCAATAACTGGTCACTATTTCACAAACCAATCAGCTTCTTGTTGCCAGCCAAAGGTCCATTGGTACATACCACCTGGCTCCAGCTCATCTATAACTAGATTTTCTCCACTGCTTGAACAAAGAGCTGTGTGAACAGCACTTAATGAGTGCCAGATAACTTGTTTTCTAAAAAAAAGTACAGCAATCCTTTGGTAATATTTGGCTTTTAAAGCAGTCCCTTCCAATTTCCACAATCAAAAATAAAAGGACACATTCTTTACAATTAATATATACAGCTTTGCAGCTTTCAGTACACACAAGCATTCCATCCTGCGAGCCCAACTGACAACTGTAAACTAATTATCAGCCTAATATTTTTGCATAGTCAGGATTATAGAGCAAATGTTATCCAATTGCAAATTACATCTGATGCTGGACACTGTTGAGTGTTCAGCAAGCACAGGCTGGTTGGCTATGGCCTGCACCTTGTTGTGAACTGAAGGGATCTGCATTTTGATACCATCCACCAGCTGTTGAGATACTACATACCTAAGCATCTACCAGAACTGAAATTCATACACATTATTGGTTTGCATGACAGGGAGAACATCTTTTAGACTCATTGACAGCGTCCCTTTAATAGTGAACTACCCTGGAGTTGAATATTCATTTCTACTTGGACTTCCTTTTAGTTAATCCACAGTGAAACTTACCTAACCTGTTGGGTAAACTGCTTCCTATGGCCATTTTTAAAATCAGTGTTTTTGTCTTTTTATTTAAAAAAGGAACAGAGAACCAAAATTAAAAGAACTAATGCTAAAACTGAGCTCACTAAACAGAACCTCTAGAAATAAAGACTTAATAATGCAAAGCAAACTAAACTAAACATTAAGCAATTTGGGCCTCTTTTCTTTCCCCATCCCTAATATTTGCATAAATCAAAGAAAATCTCAAGTTTATTAACAAGTATCAAGTAAGAAAGCAATATTAATTATTCTGGTGAAATGAAGCTCTAAAAAGAGAGCCAATAAATTCATAAAAGAAAATTGCAGATATCACACAATTAATACCCGATGCGTACTATAGGAAGTTAACAAAGAAATAGAATTTGGATTCATTTTAGAAAATCTGTAAATAAAAGAAAGGTAATATTAGCAAAAGTGTTGTTAGATGACTAAAACAAACGCCAAGTGGTGCACTCACAAGGAAGTAACCTGCCTTACTTATCTGGTCTAGGTTGGACTCTATATAACTCTAATACCACTGTGGTGTAAGTGAGCAAAATACTCAGTGCAGTAACAAGACCTAGCAGCACCTTTCTAAGATATTTGGCAGTGGCCAATAAAATAACGGACTTAAGCAGCAACGCCCAGATCCCAAGGAAAACAGAAAGAGAGAGACAGAAAAGGAGTGAGGGAACCACTACAGTTGGATGAATGAACAGACCACACCATGACTCTCACTCCATCACCTTCATTCCTGGCACAGCGAGTCACACACTTATTACCGAGTGAGATTTAAAAAAAAAAATAAAAATAGGTGCTCAATTCACCTTAAGCTGTCAACCAAGGTCTGCTCCTGCCCTGTAAAGGCAGGTGGACAGGAACATGCAACAAATTCCCTCACCTGAGCTCCTGGCGATTCTGCGCAGGCGCCTGCCCCCGCTAACATCACAATGGGGAGGAGGAATTCCGGGTTCCACAGCAGCCTCGTGCTGCCTGCAATCTCAGGGCTACTCAATATCACTGGGAGTCACTTTCTCTCTGCAATCCGGTCATCCACTCGTTTCTACACACACAAAAAAATTCCTCCTTCAGTTGTCCCCTGCTGTGGCAGTGTTAACTAAATCTGCTTATCGTGGATAGCGTGTTTTCATTTCATATGTCAGCTTTGCCGCAGTATTTTGCTTTTAATTTGCAGAAGGAAGTATGGACCTTCTGAAAATCTTTTAAAAATAATCATAGTTTCCTCCAACCCCCACAGGTGAAATAAATAAGAACAAAAACATGCCAGAAATACTCAGCGGGTCTGGCAGCATCTAGGGAGTGTGAAATAGTTAAGGTTTCAGGTCAGTGTTGGACCTGGAATGCTGCTGTTCATACAAGGGGTCATGTCCTCTTCAGAATTTGCCAGTTACAGCATTTTTAATATAGTTGTACTGTTGTAAGACTGAAACCATTTTGAAACATTTTTAGTATCAAAATCTCCTGTTTGTACTTGAGAACAACTGAATTAACATGGAACACACGTGGTGTTAGGAAAGCCAAATCATTCTGCATTGATTTCTGAGTTCTCTTATTCTATTATCAATAGCTGTTTATCCTCTTTTTTTCTGGAGATTCCAAGGTAATTTATGTATTTTGGGTAGGACAATGACAGCATGATTGCTTTTGAATAATCTAGTTCAAACAGTTTTTTTTTGTTCACTCTAAACCCTAAATCACCAGCCATCAAGTAAATGTGAAGTGAATGAGCAGTCATGACAATAATACAAACAATAAAGCTACTATGATCAGAGACAAAACCAACTGCAATAATACTGAGGAAATTAGCAATTTTTTTTCTTCAACAGAGTGCAAAGTATCTACTAAAACTTGCATACATAAATTCAATGACATAATTAAGGTGATGGTAGAATAACGTGTACAACATCAATAGCATTGTTTTTTTTTAGTTTCACCATCAATTCATCAAGGGGTGAATTAATTCATTTAGCCTGCAGAGTGATATGTTGTCATTGATCCTTTGATTTAATAGCCTCTTTCTTTATCCAGCCCCCAATCCCCTTTTCTGAAAACCAATTGAAATAATCAGAGACAACAAGGTGCAGGGCTG
>NC_063353.1:24963102-25014243 GCF_021869965.1 Rhincodon typus | reverse complement strand
TGCTTGGCCTGCTGTGTTCATCCAGCTCTACACTTTGTTATCTAACAATAGAAAATTGCTAAGGTTTCTTTTTGCATTGGCTGCTGACCTATTTCCTTCCTGTCTATTTTTCTTCCCTTATTTCCTTTTTCACATTTCTTTTCTATGTTTTACATACAAGTAGATGTGCAGGTTATGTGGATTGGCCATGCTAAATTGCCCATAATGTGCAGCGATGTGCAGGCTAGGTGAGTTATGGGAAAGGCAGGGTTATAGGGATAGGATAGGGGGTGAGTCTGGGTGGGATACTGTTTGGAGGGTTGGTGTGGACATGATGGGCCGAATGGCCTGCTTCCATACTGCAGGGATTCTATCCAACCTGATTCTTCCCTGTATTATCAAACTAAGATCTCTCATACACCCCTTTATCTGCATCATCCTACTCTCTAATACATTTATTATCCAGAGAGCTGTGACTTTGTTTGCCCTTTCATTCTCTCTTTTGACAAATTACTCTAAATGTATTCTAACTACCTTCTCTTTAAATTACTCAGTTAGATTTCTGTTTTCCAGTATTTGACTCCAATTTACTTAGACCAGATTCTTCCTCAATTTGTTGAGAATAAGCCTCCTTTAGTTAGATATTTTTATTCAATGTTGCTCTTTGTCCTTCTACATACCTAATTAAAACTCCAATATGATTACTGTGCCTGAGACGCTTCACCACTGTGAGATTCTGCACTTAGTCCACTTCATTACTTAGAAAGTTGATCCAGTATTCAGTAGCCAATAATCAGTATGGCAGTTCAAAATGTATATAAATTGTTTCACGTATTCCTGTAATTTAGGTCAAGATTCCAAGAATTGCCTAAAAAAACGGGTTGATTGGCGTTTCTATTACGCAAGATTATATTCTCAAAGCACTAATTTTTCCAATAAAACACCACAACTTAAACAAATGAAAACATTTCTGAAGCAGTGGTAAGGGAATGGAATTGAGAATAGTAGAAATAGAAGGTAGTTTTCCATCAGAACAACATTCAAAAGAACATTTCCTAAATGGCAAGAAAATCCCAAGCAAACCATGCTTTTGTCTTTCTCTGTATGGGCATTAATCACCATAGTGTTCAACAAAGATGTGTTTTGCATGAGTGACCATTTAGTAACTAACACAGACAGCGCAAAATGACTATAATCATGTTTCTCAGGCAAAATATCCGTGTTCAAATTGTGGAGATATACATACTGTATACAAAACATAGATAAACATCCTTCTTCTCTCCTATGGTTTCCTTCTCCATTACATTTGTGTTTTCGCAAAGTTTAGAAGTTACTCAGTGGAGGTCCTGTTCTAATCTCTTCTGCTCATTTAAATTCAGGATGCACTCCACTCCTTTGGCTTTAATTCACTGTTTCTTAGCTGCAGCTTTGTTTGGGACTTGAATGGATTATGCCCAAAGCTAATGTTGATGAGCAAACTTTTCAAAGGAAGCTCACTGCACTGTAAAATCTTCTGGAGCTTTTTGTACGAATACAGTGCCTCACTGCACAACATTGAGACTGCTGTCACTTGCATTTTTGCTCTTCAAACTGTAGTGCGCTTTCCTTTGAGACAACTACTTACTTGCTCAAAATAAACTGTCACATATCTATTACTAACAACTTTCCGTTGTACCAAAAAGGAAAATGACAAAAGAAGTCAACTATAAAGAAGATTTTAGCTATGATAAAATATCTACATTGGAACGGGTAAAACAGAGTAATGGAAATTACGTTGCGGACTTTAAATCCAGTGAGCCTCAGCAAGATAGAAAACTTCATACTTGTTTTCATCACAGGGGATGGATCTACAATCTGATGATTGGGGTAAATGAGCCTTTTTTTTGCAAATGTAAACAATACTAAGAAAAGAACTATTGATTAGAAACCTCAAATTGATTCTTATTTGTAAGTTTGTCATTTTGTGTATGCTTTACTAAGAAAAGGAATTGTAATTGAGATACAAATAATGTATGAGATTTTTATTGATTGAAATAGCATGTAAGAAATAACAGATGAGAGACTAACATTCACAATAAGTTGACTAATGAAAGATAAGTCTTAATGCAGGAAAAATTCAAATCTTGTAGCAATTTTTAAATTAAGGTTTTTGTGGGAGAAGAGTTACAACCTATAGCAGGGTGTTGTATATTTCTGAAATTAGCATAGAATCAATGTGTATCAGGATGATATGAAGGTTACAGTAGGGTGGTATTGCATTATAGAAAAAAAATGTTTTTTTTGAATATTGTGTTACAGAGTTGCCTCCTGATTGCTGTTGGCTTTTCAGTTTATCTGGGAAATGTGTTTCCTGATGAAATGGACTACTTGCGTTGTGCAGCTGGTTCAGTAAGGATATTTTCAATGTGATTGTATTTAGTTGTTTTATTTTAGTCCTGTGAAGTTGATAATACAATTTACAGAGTTATCACAACATTTTATCACGACATTTTAAAAATGCAATAAGCTAAATTAGTTGAAAGGATTTTGTGTAAATTTGAATTTTAACTACTTAACCCATTAGCTGAACATGGGCTGAATTCAGCATATTTTTATCTTCTTCTGTCCATAACATTTCTTTGTCCATCTTCAAAACAAAACTCTCCTGTGATTTTCCTTTTCCATTTCATACTCCTGCCATCCTTAAGACATCTCTGAGTGATCTTGCCAAAAGATCCTCCTATCCTACCACATTGACTACCAGGAGCTGAGTTAAGACTATTCTAAATACATTTCAAGTAATCCTACCAGCATCCACATCCAGAAGATCATTAGACGCCATTTCTGCCACCACCAGCGAGATGCCACTACCAGACACATATTCCACTCCCCTCCATTGTCCACCTTCTGCAGGGACTGTTCCCTCCGGGAAGGTGTAATACCTGCCCACTTACCTCCTCCTTCCCCACTATCCAAGGGATCAAACATACCTTCCAGGTGAAGCAACACTTCACTTGCACTTCCCAGAATCAAGTCTACTGCATTCGCAGCTCACAATGTGGTCTCCCCTACATTGGGGAAACGAAGTGTAGACTGGGTGACCACTTTGCAGAGGCCAACATCTCTGCTTCTAGCTTGCTGCAGTGTTCCAGCAAAGCTCAACACAAGCTGGATGAACAACACCTCATTTTCCGCTTGGGGACTCTGCAGCCCTCAGGACTCGAAATCGAGTTCAATAATTTTAGGGCCTAAACTCTCCCATGTCCTAGCCCTCTACCCCACACACCAGGCTTGTTATCACATAGCCTGCCATTACACACTAGCTATTGTTAGTCACTAACAGTCCCCATTAGTCACCTTCCTAACCAGTTTGTAATCAACTCCTTTGTCTATCCAACTGCTCTTTTCTCTCTATGGGCTTTATCTTATCGTTTACTCCCTACCCCATCCACCTCCCTATTTTCTGCATCTAAATTGACGTTTTCCCAGCTACCATCAGTTCTGAGGAAGGGTCACTGGACCCGAAATGTTAACTCTGATTTCTTCTTCACAGATGCTTCCAGCAATTTCTGTTTTTGTTCCCGATTTACAGCAACCGCAGTTCTTTCGGTGTTTGTTTACATTTCAAGTCAATCCTTTCAGATGGGAGAAAGAGAGTCAGAGAATGAATCAGACAGAGAAGGCTAAGAGTTTTTTTTAACTCTTCTAAGTAGAGAACATTTTTATCAGAATAATACAAATGAACGATTGGATTCCTCACAAATATTGCACAAAATATTTGTTCTGGTCAAGCTTCTTTCATATATAATATGCATTTATTGTAAACGTAGTGCTAATGTAACTGTTTTAATACTTATTGCCTTTGTCTTATTTTTAAAAAAAAACTTCTTGTTTGTCCTCCCAGAGCATTCCTGCAGCAGTTGTGAGTTTTGCCATAGCTAAAAGGAGAGTTAATGCAGTAGGTGCATCATTATGAGTTACATTTTATCGTTTATACATTTGGTTTAAAGAGTACAATTGCTGAACTTAAAAGTAATGATTTTCTTTAGATGCCACACTACCAGCTTCTCTTTATCTCAACATTTGCCATCACGACAATTTGTATGATTTGGTATGGTTGCAAGCTAGTCCTCAATCCAGCTGCATTAAACGTAAGTCTACTTTTACTTTATGTTACTACTTGCTTCATTCACTCATTTTTTTTTGTTGAAATGAAATTATTGTCATGTGACAATGATTAGACAGTGCTATCTAATCAGATATAAACGATCTCTATAACACAGCCTTTCTCATTTTCATGGGTGTGGGATTGGGAGTAGGCTGTGGTACTCACATGGGTGGTTCCCGGAGACAGCTGACAATTTAATTAAAATGGGATTTTGTAAACTCTAGAGTGTGGAATCTGGAGTGTAGGGTTTACACCAGGTAAAAGCAGATTTGTTTTCAGCGCATTTCTTTTGTTTAGCCTGTGTGTCTCTCTGGACAGCTAGGGTATTCCTCTGGATAAGGTTCTAAGGCACCTTGAGGGTGGGTCAGGGATCCTATTGGCATCAGGTATCCCAGGAGGGTGGGAGTCAGAGATGCTTTGGGGAGGGGGATCAGGTGCCCTTTGGTACAGTTAGCTGTGGTGAAGATTATGTATAAATGGGACATGAATCCCTTGTAGTTGTCCAACTTGTCAACAAGCGTTGACCTTTTAGCAAGCGTCACAAAGTCTTTGAATGTATGACCAAGAGCTGAACTGGACCAGCCATATAAATACCTTGGCTGCAATTCAGTATTGAAAAATAGGCATCGCTGGCTTGGCTAACATTTATTACTCATCTCTAATTGCCCTTGGAAAGCTGGTGGTATCTCCCTGCTTGATCTACTGCAGCCCTTTGCCTGTTGGGACACCCACAGTGTTTTTGGGTGTTGGGGGGGCAGGTGGGGGGTGCGGGGCAGTGGTGAGGTGTGGTGGAGTTCCAGGACTTTGACTCAATGACAATGAAAGAATGGTGATTAAATTTCCAAGTCAGGATGGTGAGTGGCTTGGAGGGGAACTTGAAAGTGGTGGTGCTTCCATCTATCTGCTGCCCTTGTTCTTTTTGCTGACAGAGGTTGCGGATTGGAAGGACTCTCTAAGGAGCCTGGGTGAATTGTTGCAGAGCATCTTGTAAAGGGTACACTCTGCTATCACTATGCATCAATGGTGAAGGGATTGAATGTTCAGGATATTAGATAGGGTGCTAATCAAAATGGGCTGCTCTTTTTCCTGGATGTATATCAAGGTTTCGTGATTGTCATTGGAACACCATTCATATGTGCAATTAAATAAACAAAGCTGCAAGGTACTTGAGAGTACCTGGTTAAATAAAAACATTGTAGGATTTGTGCTGTATAACTGATTTCCCAAATTATCATTTTCACTATGAGATTCTATTAATAGATTGTTCCACTTGTTTATGGAGTGGACATGTTTATTGACTTAAGGTTATAAAGTACTTGAGAGAGATGCTTACTGTTGTGAAATATTTGTTTAAATAAATCATCACTGAAGTAAAATGTTTGTTTTCATCGGGTATTCGTTCTTGCAATTTCACTGTATTGGATGTTTGATTTGAATTGATGAGAGTTTTTTTAGTGACATTACCGTTTGGTAACTTTATTTTGTGTCTTGATGATAATAGTTGAGTTGATATGGAGAAGTAAGGACAAAGGGTGGTGGGTGGGAGATGAATTGGAACTGTGTTAGCACAGGGGTTATAATTTGGCCATGGGGATAATTGGGGGCATGGGAATGGGTAGCTGGGTACAGAGTAGCACTGTGTGTATGAAAGCCTTGAGGAATAAGGTAAATGAACATGGCATGGCACAGAGTTATGAGAGACCAAGCAGATGCATGCAGGGACATAGGTTAGCAAAGGGGTATGAAGGGCCATGTGGGATGGATAATTGGGTCTAAGGTGGCATGGATGTATGAAGGGTCAGGTGAGATAGGCAGATGAGCATGGAATGACACTGGAAGTATGCTGGGTCTTGAGGGAGACCTCAAAGATACAGGTTGCCGTGGATGGCAGTAGAAAATGAGTGGTAAGAGCAGGAGGGATGTTTGCTGTTTAAATCTTTATTTTTAAACTTCGCATGCAGTACCAGTGTCTTCGTAAGTTGCCTGACCCAACACCCAAGTCAAGCCTGCACCCATGGACTCAAAATCTATAAGGCAGGCAGCCATTTCTAAAGTTTGGGGTCACATGCTCCTTATATAAATTCTCTGATACACAAAGAGCTTGCTGGTTTCATAAAATGGGATAACCTTTGTTAGCAATTCTTTAAAGCAAAAGCACATTGCTACAAATTTAGTATTGGCAGTAACGGTTGAAGATGGAAGCAAGGGGGGAACCAGAGCTGTATTAATCCTCTGGATGTGCTTACATCGCAGAGATCTTATGTTTAGAGGTGCTAAGGGTTCTCCTCTGTGAAGCTGAGCAAACTCCACTGTTCAGATGCACTGTCAGAAATGCTTGGGCATAGGTAGCCAAATTAGTCAATGCCATTTTTCATGCCCAAATGTAATAGAAACAGATGAGGAAGAACCGTTCTGACCAACTGATTTCTCTGATTGTACAAAGCTTCCAGAGTACTGCATTGACATTTCAGCGTTCTGATTCACAAGTATGAGTGGTATTATTAGCTAAGGCTGATTAAAAAAAATCCCATTGTCTTTACCATGAGTATTAATCCATCTTTCTTTCTTTCAATAGTATGCATTCAATTTGTATAAGTGAAATGTCCCTTACCCCAATTTGTGCTGTATGCCTTCCATTACACAGCGGATTATTTAGAGAAGGAAATGTGAAGGGTGGCAGTTTGGTATCTGGGATTACAGTTGTTCCCATGTTCCCATGTTTCCTTGTACTTCATCATGAGCTGACAATATAACTGATAATATCACATATATTGCTTTGTTAGATCAGTGGACCTAGAATGTTTGTGTTTGTGTCTTTCATGTGGTTTTCCAAAACTGTTTTATGTATGAACACTGTCTTATGTCTTGGTATATGTTTTTTATAGCACTCACTTAAAAAAAGCCTCAACCAGCAAGTGGCAGAGGTCTCTGTTTGAGAGTGTTGTTGAAGGCTTTAACTTAAGAATCATAGAATCCGTATAGTGCAGAAGCAGGCCATTTGGCCCATTGAGTCCAAACTGACGTTACGAAGAGTATTCCACCCAGACCCACTCATGGCTAATTCACCTGGCCTGCACATCTTTGGACTTGGGGAGAAAACCAGAGCACCCGGAGGAAGCCCACACAGTCGCCTGAGGATGGAATCAAACCCAGGTCCCTCATGCTGTGAGGAAACAGTGCTAACCACTGAGCCACATACAGCCCTTAAATTTAACCATTCTTGGATTTGAACCCTGGACCGCAGAACATTACTTGGGTCTCTGTATTAACAGTCTAGTGATGATAATATCATGAGGCTATAACCTCCCCCAAAGATAGAACACATTTTTGTGAAGTATAGATAGTGAAAGCTAATCTCCTCAGCCATATCTAAGTGGATGCATTGTGGTTCATAAATAGGAAAAGTGATCACCTTCTGAGCCGAATGAAGATGAAGGCAGTATTAAATTTATAAATAATCAGCTCTATCACTAATACAGACTGTGCCAGGAATATGCTACAGTTGTTCTTGCAAAGTATGGCATCAAAGCTATCTGGTGACCAGCTCCACAGATGTATGCAGAAGGTACATTCATGGTTGGAGTAGAAAATTCAGTACACACTTCCTATAATAATTAATCAAGTAGATACAGCAGTATGTCTGTAGATATTCGATAGCATGGGACAATCACACTATGTTGACTATTAACTATCTTGGCATACTTTCTTCATGGAAGCAAACAACAATAGGACCAGTAGCACACCTTGCTTTTGTCAACAGGTCTGTCTGGAGGTAGGTTTGGGGAATAAACCTACTGAAATGCTAGCTCTTGCCAAAGGGAGAGGTGCACATCTGTATGTAGGTGTGGGATTGCAGGTAGCAGCAAGCTGTTATAGTGTTGGGTTTTGTATTTGGTGAGTTACTGGGCACAAATGGGCTCTAACCAGGCTAGGGGAAAGGTAATTTGTGTGCCAGATCCCTGGAGGGCGAGGTCACAGATGGATTCTGCTGCAGGGAACTCAGATCAGGACTTTGATGGGGCAGCAGGCAGGAGAATGCTGATGAGGCTGCACAGGAACTAGCCTACCAGACAGCCTCCTGTCATTGTCAAGGAGCATGGAAAACACTAAATTCAAGCAAATGTTTGTTGTATCTTTTGTGTGAACAATTTAGCAACTCCTCTGTCCTCCCTTTGAGCATAGATACACTACCTGTTAAATTAGATAACTCACCACCATATCTCACAAATCACTCCAAGGTATTTCCAGTGACCTGCAATAGCAGAATATAATGGAAATGAACTCACCTGCAAGTTGACTGTCTGCTCCTTTAAATAAATCCAGCTGTTGGGTCCCACTTGTAGTTTTTGAATGTTCTTTGGGTGAATGACAAGTGAATACTTTGAATGTGGTCCAAACTTGTAAACCCTGTGCCAAATCAAACTGGTACAGTTGTTTTATCCGGCCTTATGGGAAACTTTTGGCAAACATATAGCATGTTTGAGCCAATACCCCTCCCAGGATAGGGCACTGTGCCTGATGCAGTGTGTTCCTCACGCAAGGAGTGACTGGATTCCATAGCAACTGGGTGTGAACTTCATGCCCTATAAGTTTTACATTTGTGAGGTGAAAAGTTTCGTTGTGGCTAGCAATGGTTTTGGCATCCAAATTTAGAATGGTACAGGCTCTTAACGTAGACTAGTTACGGTTAATTTGAAATTCGAGAAGGATAGTTGTGAGGACTCATTCAGAGATTTTATCCAAGATTGCTGTGCAATTTCAATTGAGCCAAGAAACTGTTGTTCCAATTTCTGTGCAAATCAGGACAATTGCTTCTATTGTGCAGAAGCTAAGAAAGCCCAACATTCTAGTGTAGAATAATTTAGGAAGTCTGACATTTATTAATTTCCTTTGGTGTGAAGACCCAATCAGGTACTGCATATTTGGTACTGCATTGCTGGTTGAGTCCATTTATCAGGAAATAAGATCATGGGACAGGATAAAGACCATTTCACTCAAAGGGCAGAATGGCCTAGTCTTGTTTTTATTATATGCAGTTCCCTATGCATTTTTCTGTCAGTTTGACTGGTGATGTTGTTAAAACTAGTTTGCTAGATGGAATAATTTTCACATTTACAGAAGGTTACTCTTCATTTAGCGTACATCATCAACTTGACAGATTAATGACACAATGGTAGCATAACTGCTGTTTTATGTAAGGGCATCATTCCAAATAAGGCTTGCTCTCTTATTTCTCTATTTTTCTAATTTATTGCTGGACTTTTATTTCTTTATTATTCTAGTTTTTTCCCTTAGAATTTGTACTTAAGAACCTGTACCTAGATACCTTTGTACCTAAGATGGCACTGTAAGTGTTGACTTGCAAATTTTTTACTGTACTCATGTGAGTACATGTGACAATACAGTTAATTCTAATTCTAATTCTAATTCTACTTTGGACAACGCAAAATGAAAAAGATAAGGCTTGTCAGCCTGGTAGATCTTCATTCTTATGATATGGAACCTATACACACAAAACTCCCATCCAATTATTGCAGTAAGTTTATCACTTTTGGAATGTTAGTGATGCAGAGTTTGTTGACTGCATTAAGTTCATCTTCAGGTACAGCATTGAAATAGGGCAGACATCTTACTGGTGATTTGCAACGTTTTTATTAGTGTGTGAACTACGTGTGGTTTCCCCAGAACCTGTTAAATTAGGTTGCATTCCAATTTCTAAAACATATATGGAAGATGCAAATCATTTGAAAAATAAAAACTTTTATTAGTTTAATACTTATTCTTTCTTTATTATGTACTTAGTCTGAAAAGCAACAGGTTTTTACTTACCTTTGATAATCAAACATGCGTGTATTTTACAATTTACTTTTTCACAGATAAACTTTAATCTTGTTTTGCTTGTACTCCTGGAAATACTCACGGCAAGTAAGGTTATACTATCGGCAAGATCTGACACTGAATGCTGCAAAAGAAAGAAAGTAAGTATTCCAATTCCAAATTTCCAAGTTACTAAAATACATATTTAAGATGTTGTAGAGACTTTCATTTTTTCACTATTGTTCAACTATAAAATTCAAAATACTATTCTAGCACCTTTATGTGGATTTAACTTACACATTACATTTGAAAGCCATTCACGGTTATATTCTTGTCTTTGTACATATATGCATGCTGTCTACATTATTATGGAGGATAATGATGCTACTTTGCACTAGAGTTACAGATATGATCTTTCTGAGACTTCAAGCTACTTTCATTTAATGTAAATACCTTGACTTTAATTTTAGGCTGATCTATCTTTTATAAAATGTACCTGTAGGTCCTATCGTATGATGCAACAGCATTATTGTGCCACATACAATTCCCATCTCGTACACTGAAATCCTATTCAGTAAGTAATTATTATATAAGATCTATAGGGCTTAGCATTGATTGCTTTGTTAACAGTAATTATCTGGAAAGTTTAATTTTGGAAGTAATTGATGATGAGGCATGAGTCACTGGAGCTACAATTATATCCCCAACATTATTTATTTTCATTTGTCATACTTGCAACGCCATTTCTTACTAGAACCGTAGAGTTGTGACAAGAACATGTGCTGTTACATAGTTTTTGGAGGATGAGGAAAAGAGACAAGATAGCAAGAGTTTGAGATTTTATCTAAAGATGAGGGTAGACAAAGTGTTCCAAACTTCCAGGCAAAATGTGTCAGCGCAGGCTTGGAGAGCCAAATGGCCTGTTCCTGTGTTGTATCGTTCTTTGTTCTGCGTATGAGTCTTTCAAAGGACTATTAAAATACACATAATGATGAGTAGTTACTAGTGGTTTTCACTTTTCTAAACCACAGTATTACATAGAAGCTACACCGCAGAAAATATTCAGTTGGTCCAACATGTCTATATTGGTGTTTACACTCTGCATAAGGCACCTCCTCACAAGATCTTCCAAAGTTGAAGCAAGAGGATACTTTTTTGCCATTTCATCCATCAAGACAGCTGCGCCAATCAATTAGATCATGGATGATCTGATTGTGGCCCTAACCCACTTCCTTACCTGTCTCCCATAACTCTTGACTCCCTTGATGATCTCAACCTGTTTAACTCTTCCTTGGAGTTATCAATGACCCAACTTTCATTGTTAGATGTGAAAAAGAAATTCAAGGATCAACACTCTCTGGGAGAAAAAACAATCTCTTCATTGCTATCTTCTTTGGGAGACCTGTGCCCATCTTAGGTACCCACTCTGGCCATTTTTCACTGATGATGCAGGTCCCCAATAACTCTTGCTGGGTCCTGCAAGACCTCAGGCTTAAAGACCTATAAATCCCACTCCATTGGCTTTTCAATTTAGAATTGCATGCAGTCCCTGCACTGGCAACCTAGTGTCACACTGGAACAAATGAGCCTCTGGCCCTTTGAAATATTGGCAGCTCTCAGAGGTGGTGCTTCCTCTCCAATGGTCAAAGAGTAGCTGATGGCTATAAAATGGCTGTGGGGTGAGCTTTCCAAATGGAGGTGAGCCTCACAACCAACTTTAAAATTGAAGGGCCTGCCAGCTTAAAATTCAGCTCAAGGTTGAATGGTGTTTCACATTCTTATCATATTCTTTTTAAAATGATTCCTCCTAATTTTTTGTTGCTCTAGGTGCCTATCTTATATGAATGACCCCATGTTCTAGCCTCAATCACAACTGAAAGCTGTGAGTGGATTTTAATGCCCCCGCTCCAGGCTGGTTTGTAGTTAGGGAGCCTTTTATTAGAAGGGAGGGTGCCTGATGGGGTTACCACTGCCTTCCTGCCTCCACTCCAGTTAATTCTGGACCAGAGATTCATAGATGGCCTTCCTGCCCTGATACTATTAGAGGACTCTAAATGAACAACTAGTCCAAGTTCTGAGGAAGGGTCACCAGACCTGAAATATTAACTGATTCTTTCTTCACAGATGCTGCCAGACCTGCTGAGCTTTTCCAGCAACTTCTGTTTTTGAACAACTAATGCAGTTGCCAAATGAGGAGCATGACAGCTACCAGTTTGGAGTTCTCATTCAAAGGGATTCAGCCCCTGATTAAAGGACCTTGCATCCTGCTGCATTCCTGACTCCCCTTGTCTTGCTGCATCTGACTGGTTTCCTGAGACCTGAGACAAGGGGCCAGCCACTGTTAAACCTGGAAAACTACATTGACATGGTTAAAGTACCAGCCCACTTCCTGTTGGTGGGTTAGCTGTCTGCCCCTTGTCGCACCTGAATAAAGGGCAGCAGTCAGCCATCTGGAGCTGGCTTTCTGGCACATGTTTAGGTAATTTAACTGTACACTCACAATCAAACCCACGCTGTGTTAAAACTCCCTTCCCACCCCGCCCCACCATATGATAGATATGGTGCATTGTAGATTACTATTAGAAAGCAGAATTTGGAAAACTGATATCCTTTCATCTTGGTAATTATTCCTCCTTGATCTTCACTTTTTTACAATTGACTTCAGAAATTCAAAGAAGGTGCACTTGAGTCCACTGCTTTGAACTTTCTGAAAATCTAAAATCACTCATCTGAGTATTAATAACCTATTGTACTCTTCCTATCCTTGATCTTGCTAACAATCAAATTTGTGATATTGGTTGATTTAAATCATGACTACACTACCTCCTTAAATCATTTAACACTTTGATGATACATTTACCAGATTAATATTTGTGTCTTGCATTTATGCATAAGAGAAATTTTGCGAATTGAGCTGATAATCATGTAAAAAAATTCAAAATTTACTTCTTTCAAATTAATCTCAGGATGAAACCCATTTGAACTGGATGCACTTATGAAAGGTGAACTCAGCATGGAAATTATCTGACATACATATTCGGTTGGAGGGAGTTTATGGATAAATTATTTGATCATTACTAATCTCTGACACCAGTTCTAAGATGTTTGAAGATGCTTTTTAAACTAATATGTGATTAACGTAACACAGTATAATAAATACAGTTATGAATTGTTTACATAATATTTCACTGACATTTTAGTAGCATGCAAAGCTTTCAGCCTTCAGCTGCAGTTAGCTTGGTAAAATTGTATGGTACTCTAAAAACTATTGAACTAGTGTTCAGTCAAATCATACATAAACTATGAAAACTATGTCATACTTGTTTTGAATGTTTGCAGGTAGTTGAAGTGATTGTGGCAATTTGTGCAGTTTTTGGTGGAATTATTGCCCTGAACATGGGTGCTCTGGTTCCAGGACCTTACCTATCTGTGACATTCTTTTGGATTTTGGCTGCAGTAAGTGAATGTAAAATTTAACAATACTTTGTAGGAAATTTGCATTGTCATAATCAACTCCACTTGTTATTGCAAAACTTGGATATGATTCTGAACAAGCAAAACTTTTGTTTTAAATCTAGCCAATTAAAAAAGTTGTAAGATGTAGCAACTCACTCAGATTTTCATCAGTCAAAACTTTTCCTTCTGCTGAATGGATTAGTTTAGGTATTTATTTTGCTGACCTTTTCTATTAACTTGTTTATACGGAAGGGTATCATTCACATCTTGTGGGACGTGAGGTTAATAGGATCATAATTTGAAAGGATTATTCAACTCTTTTCAAATTGGTCTCAGTGTGTCATTAATTTGAAGTGGGTACAATTATGTGGGATCAGACGAGAAGAACTTGAAGCAGGAGTAGGCAATTCAATTCCTCGAGCCTGCTCTGCCATTTAATATGATCATGGTTGATTTCATCTTGGCCTCAACTCCACTTTTCTGCCTGCTCCCCATAACCCTTTAACTCTTTTGTAATTTATAAAATTCCATTTCTTCCTTAAATATATTCAGTGTCCATTGAACTCTGTGGTAGTGAATTCCACAGATGCCTGACCCTTTGAGAGAAATGATTCCTCTTCATTTCTATTTTAAATCTGCCATCCTTTCTCATAAAACTGACATCTCTTTCTAGATTGCTCCATAAGGGAAATCTTTCTTTCTAGGTGTATTTTCTAAATACCCTTTAGCATCTTATACACTTCAATTAGATTCCTCATCCCTCTAAACTCTAGCAAATATAGGTCTAAATCTCTCCGCATAAGGCAAACCTTTGGTCTCTGATTCAGTGCAGTAATTGTTTGATAGATGTCTTAAATTTGAAGACATATTTAGGTAAATATTTGATTATTTTAAATAATCCAAAGTAAAGTATATTGCTTTACAAAAGTGCCAACTGGAATGTGGTGTGATGAGAGTTTATGCATGTACATCAGAAGTTCCCTCTGCATTTTCACCCAGATATATCTTTAAGGTTCACAGGTTCTTTTGAATCTAATTGATTCAATTCCATTCCCAATTTTGAAAAAACTCTGTTATCGAAAAGTTAATGAACTGATTGCTATTCTTTACAGAGGAGAACCCAGCATAGACAGCCAAACTCTGTTTTTCTTTATCTCTAGCTATCACTTGGGCTGGAATGTAGAAGATTTATCTTAAAATTAACCATCGGATCTTTGATTAACTTTAATATTTTCCCAAAACTTTACTATTTTGGTTGATCACTCAAGATGGTAGTCATTCAACACAGCAATGCTCCAATTTCCATCAAATATCCACCATCATTTTTTGAATTGTTTTAACCTACTTTCATTTATATGTTGATTGATGCAAAAAGCAAGCTTCACTTGGCTTAAAAAAAATCACTGATGTTTTATCTGCTATCTCACATTATATCCACTCAAAGAAACTTCCATCAATTAGATTTATTATTTCTTGAAGAAATCAACTTCTATGCATTAAGTCTTCAGCCATTTCGTGATCTATTGTGTGAATTTGTGATGGATAGAGAGAAAGAGAGAACGTTGCTTCAATGAATCAACGTTATGCTAATGCCTCCTTTGGCTAAAGTAAAAAGTCATAGAGTCATGCAGCACAGAACTAGACCCTTCTGTTCAACTCATCCACGCCAACCAGGTGTCCTAAACTGAACTTGTGCTGTTTGCCTGCATTTGGCCCATATCCCTCCTATTCACGTACGTGTCCAAATGTCTTTTAAATGTTGTAACTGTACCCGTGTTTAACACTTCCTCTGGCAGCTCATTCCATACAAGCACCACCCACTGCGTGAAAAACTTGCCCCTTAGGTCCCTTTTAAATCTTTCCGCTCTCACCTTAAACCTATGCCATCTAGTTTTAGATTGTCCTATTCTTGGAAAGTGGCTGTTCACCTTATCTGTGCCCTTCATTATTTTATAAACCTCTATAATGACATCCCTCAACCTCTGACACTCCAGCCTATCCTTATAACACAAACACTCCAGACCCTTAGGACCATAAGACATAGGAGCAGAAATTAGGCCATTCGGCCCATCGAGTCTGCTCCGCCATTCAATCATGGCTGATAAGTTCCTCAACCCCATTCTCCCGCTTTCTCCCCGTAACCCTTGATCCCCTTGGTAATCAAGAACCCATCTATCTCAGTCTTAAATATACTCAATGACCTTACCTCCACAGCCTTCTGTGGCAGTGAATTCCATAGATTCACCACACGCTGGCTGAAGAAGTTTCTCCTTCAAGGACAAGGTTTTACATACCACATTGAAAGGGAAGAGCAGCTCTAAGAACTGAATTCCTTGAAAGAATAATGATGTTATCTTGTTCGGCTCCCTCCTTCATACAATTCCCATTATTCGATAAATAACTGCTTTACAGTGAAAGTTCAACTTTCAATATCTGATCACTTTTAATAATTGACATCTTTTTAAAGTAGGATAAACGGGTTTCAAGCACAGTATTTCTGAACTTCTCATTTTCAGGAGATTTCAAATAGGATTTAACATAACTTTCTGAACTATTATTTTGTCTTCTAGTGTTTTCCTGGTGCTATTGCGAGTCATGTGGCAGCAGAATATCCCAGCAAGTTCTTGGTATGTAGTTTAACAAATGTGTTAATTTCTATTATTTCATGCCTTCAATTTTTCAATTAGATCACTTTTGTAATCAAGACATTCTGTCTGCTGTAACGCAGTGCATGCTGTGGTGATTGCCAAATAACATAAACTCAGAGCCAAGGTCTAGAAGTCAACAGGGTGGGTCTAGAAATTTGCTTGTGTGGTTAGATCTGAGACACTTGCCATATTGGGCCTTGGGGCTCATTATCATTGAGATAAAATGTTGCAAAGAATAACTGGAAGCTTACTGGTGCAAGATCAGACCTTTAGAAAGTGAATAGCAGCCATCAGGGAAGCAATTAAAGGAAACTGGGAGTATTTGGAGGATTGGGATGTTGATCTGGTGGATAATATGTTGGCTAGGTCAATTACTCTGTCGTATTTCATGTTCTAAATTTGCTTCTGGATATTCGAAGACTCAATTTTTTATGTTTCTATTTGTTTAATTTCAAGGTTCATTTTTTAGATTATAGTGCAGTAAGTAGCATTGCTGTCATTTAAAGAATGGCTGTGAGTGAGAAATGGAGCTTGTTTTCCAAATGGCAGGAACTATGTCTTAATAAAGATGCAAACATCTCAGATTGCCAAGCCAAATTAATTGAGAGTAAATCATCAATTTAAATATTGTCTTCCAAGGTCAAATAATTGAAAAGAAGTCTGAATCACATTTATAGCCTGTGGAAAAAAAAGTACAAATCCATGAAACAGGAGCAGGAGTAGGCCATTCAGCCCCTCGAACTTGCTCCAACACTCATAAGGTCACGGCTGATCAGACTTTGACCTCAGATCCACATTCTTATTGACCCTGATAACATTTCAACCTCTTGCTTAATAAGAATCTACTTAACTTTGTCCAAAATATTCAAGAAAACAGCTTATACTATCTTTTAAGGAAGGGAATTCTGGAGACTCATGACCACCTTAAAGAAAAAAAACAAATCTGTTTTAAATGGCTGACCACTAATTCTTATACAGTGACTGCTTAGTTCCAGCTTCTCTCACAAGAGGAAACATCTTCTGTTGTCAATACCTCGACCGATCAATGTGTTTCAATCAAGTTGTATCTTACTCTTCTCGACTCCAGAAGAAACAAGTTTAGCCCATATAACCTTTCCTTATAAGACAACCTGCCCATTCCAGGTACTAATCTCATAAACTTTCTCTGAACTGCCTTCAATGCATTTACATCCTTCTTGATGTAGGGTAGCATGGTGGCTCAGTCGTTAGCCACCGTGGATCCAGGGACACATTTAGATAATAAGCTTCTTTTTGATTCCTCCAGCTAAAGTGGACAATTTCACACTTTCCCCATTTGACACCATAACCTCTTCATTTTTAAAAAAAAAATTCATTCACTGGATGAGGGCATTGCTGGCTAGACCAGCATTTAATGTCCAAAGGGCAGTTAAGAATCAGTCCCATTGCTGTGGGTCTGGAGTCACATGTAGGCCAGACCAGGTAAGGATGGCAGTTTCCTTCCCTAAAGGGCACCAGTGAAGCAGATGGGATTTTCCTGACAATTGACAATGGATCCATTAGACTCTTAATTCCAGATTTTTTATTGAGTTCAAATTCCACCACCTGCTGTGGCAGGATTTGAAACCTGGTCCCAGATCATTAACTGGGTCTCTGGATGAACAGTCCAGTGATAATATCACTAGGCCATCACTTCCTTCAACACATCATACTTTCTTACCTATCTTTGTGTCATCAGTAAATTTGGCAACAATACCTTCCATTCCTTCATCTAAGTCATTTATATAATTTTAAACAGTTGAGGTCCCAGCACTGATCCCATGTTATATAACTTCTTACACCTTGCCAATCTGAAAAAGATCCACCTACTGTCTGCTTCTTGTTAGCCAGTCAATCTTATATCGATGCAAATATGCTACCCGTATATCGAGTATTATTTTCTGCAATAACCTTTGATGTAACACCTTGTCAAATGTCTTCTGAAAATCGAGGTACAGTGCATCCACTGGTTTCCCCTTCATCCACTGTGTTACCTCCTCAAGGAAATAATCCTGCCTCTTTGCATTGCTTTAAAGAAAAATATACTTAAACAAAAGATACTGCTGACTCAATCAAGAGGATTGGATTGTAAATGTAACCTGTAGTCAAAGTGAGCTACTGAGTTAACATTAGTATTTCGGTCTCATGCTGCATGTCAATTGTACTATTTTACCAGTGTATGAGTAAGTTTGCTTATTTCACTTAGACTGTTGCCCCTCTAAAACCAGTGTATCTTGATAATGCCATTTGTTGTTACAAAGAATCATGGAAATGAATTAAATTAACAAAAGGGTGATTTGAAGTTTCACAGTTTAATTTTTAAAGAGCAACTGTTAATGCTCATTATAGTATTTTTAGATTTGGCCATTTATAGAATGATTATTCTAATATCTTACACAATACCTTCTTTTGTAAAAAGACAATGCTAATCTCATGAATCTCAATAGTCATATACTGCTTTGAAAATCAGAGTTTCTGACACTTTTGATCATTGATGTATGTGTTAAAGATGAGTTATAATTGCATGACTGTGATGATCTGTACCATAAATATATCACAGTATATCCTGTGCATAACTTGCTTCACATATGAGTTAGATATTGGATTTTTATTTTGTGAATATGTAGCTTCTCTGAGTACAGACAAGTCTTTTTATTGTTGTTGTTGTTGCTCAGATTGAAGTCCTAATTGCTATAAGCAGTGTCACAGCTCCAATGCTATTTACAGCCTGTGGATATCTATCCTTCAGCATTATGAAATTTGTTGATATCTTTCGACAAAGTTCAACAAGTTTGCTTGTAAGTATGTCAGCTGAGGAAAAATGTCTTTATTTATGGTTGTTTGTTATTAATACAATTCATTCTAGCCACATTTATAAACATCAAGAACATTGCTAAGTAAGATTTAAGTAAATTAATACCTGCTGCTTAGTTATTCCCATATTGACATTAGAAGTGGACAAAATGTTTAGATATTGCTACCCTTTATATGTGCACTTAAATATTCTTGGTTTCATAAGTACAGTTTCTCTGGCCATTTGCCATTATATCTCTAACTGAGATTAATATTAATCTTTAGAGTAGCAGACTCAGAAGTAAAGATAAATGTAAACTTAGCTTGGACAATAACATTTTACAATAACATGTTGTTTCTAAAGCAAGGAATTGGAGTAATGTTGTATTGCTGGATACTTACTTCTGGTTTTAGTTTTCAATATGACTAACAGTCAGGAGTTGAAAGGCTTGGTGATGTTATGAGACTAAATTCGTTTTGGTCTTCTGGATTCAACCCTCGATGCATACAAAATTGAAGCATCCCTGCTAATTACTTGGTAATATTTGGCATTCTTGTTCAGGATATAAATGTGCTTAGAAAACAAATGGAGATGGGTGTTTTCTTTCATAATAGAGATATAAAGGTATTATATTGTGATCAGATCCTTGCCTAGGTTTGTGAGCAGAATAAGTTGATGTAGTCTTTAGCTGATATGGGACCTAAGCCAAAAAAAGTATTTGGGGACATTTCCCTAGTCCCTGTTCTTGTCCGTCTTTCCGGTTGTCTCTTTCTTCCTCTACTAGTGACTCACAAGCGGTACTGCAGTTTGAAGAATGGAAAGTGTCTACAAATCACTCACATTATGCATTAGCTAGAGCAATGCACATATTTCTAAGTCACAAGTTAACATTTAAAGTCCATAAGATACAGGAGCAAAATTAAGCCATTTGACCCAGCTGCACCATTCGATCATTGCTGATATGGTTCTCAATCCAATTCGCCTGCCTTTTCCCCATAACCAGAGACATCAGCTGCTCCCCATCGGGGAATTGAACCCTGGTCTCCCATGTGATTGGTGGGTTACTAACCACAATACTAATGAGGAGCTACGGCTCCATCTTTTTTTTTCTGAATAACAATTTTCACAACCCCCCCCCGACTTTGTTAATGAAATTGCTTTCTATCTTGGGCATATGTTGCACATGTACTGGTTGCTCTATGGCATCTAACAAAGGTAAGCTATCAAAGAATCAGCAAGCTATTTGACTGCAGCCATCACAGGAAAGCCAAATGTTGTTCTCATTCAATAATCACAGACGTGCTGGGATCATTCAACAGTAATGGAAACTAAAATTCCTGGTCAATGCATATCTCCGCAACTTAAAGGCTACCCCAGTTAAGATCAATTAATTCGGTATTTACTGGATTTAATCTGGTCTCCATGGTCCAACACTCAGTAGAAAACACTAGCAGAGCCAATGAGGGAATTACTTTCTTCATGGTAACTTAAATACTCATCAAGAGGGGATTACTTAGATAAATTATAAAGCTGATCTGGTACACTATTGAAAGTTTAGAATTCTTTCTGTTTTTTGAATTAATAGCAAAATCACAGAGTTATACTATATATTTTCTTAAGGTAGAGTATCCAGAGTTTAATAATGCTTAACTCTAGTATTTATCCATTAAACTTAATTTTAATCTGAAACTATATTGTGGTTTCTGAAGCATAATTCCCACATTAAAATTTCCTTTGAAGTGTAACTCTCTCCAATTTTATTTCAGCAGTCTTATGATATACTGGTATTTGTTCTGATGCTTTTGTTGCTGGTTCAGTCCAGTCTCTCACTTGCCACAGTCATCCACTGCATGAGTTACAAACTTCAAATTAAATATCATGATTCAGCATGGAATATGTCAGACCTCCAAAAGGAGAACTGTAAGACAATTGAGGCAAGTATAAAAATGAGCAAGTAAATACTTAATAAACCAAGTCTAGAGTTTTCCACTTCTTTGCCTGCCTGCTCATGAAGGAAAATCATAGTTTGTTAAATACTGGAACAAAGAAATATACTGCAGCTTGTCTCCCCTAAATATTCAGTTATAGTTTCTTTCCTGAACTTTTTTTTGAGTGAAATATTGATTGGTAATTTTGTGATTAAGAGAAAGGTTACTTTATTTACTTCATGAGCTGAAACTAAGTTAAATATTAAAGTCATCTTATCAGTTTCTGTGTTCACTAACTAATTAACATTACAACTGGATTGAAATGACTATTCCTTACCTAGATACCTAAAGCCCCTACAAAGGACTTTGACAAAGACAAGGCATGGAAAGCTGTCATGGTACAGATGGTGCAGTAACAAGAACTTTCCTGGATCTGCCTTCAAATAATAGCATCAGCACCTGATATGTACATTTATTTATCAGTTGGTCAATTTAGAAATCTGCACATTATCAAACATTAAACTTTAGGTAAACAGTGTAAATAATTTCATTAACGAAATTAACAATATTAACAAATGAATCAGTGACTTTAACAACTGTTTTTCTTATAAATTAACATTTCATATATTAGCATGTTCCACCATATTGCTTTATTGATACTGAAACTACTGTTCTTTTATAGAATTCTTTTGGATTGTGTACCAGAACAACTGGAAATAAATAAGTTACATCAATTACAGAAGTTTGAATAAACATTAGTAAGCATGAGTTTTTGTTTATTGGAGCATAAAATAAACAATAAAGTTTGACAACAACATAAATTAGGATGTAATATTTTAGATCAATTTGTAACTGTCCTGTGTTTTACGAAGTGTTACTTCCTTGTGAAATGTGGCTGTCATGGGCAAGCTAACATTTAGAAGTTTGTGGTGAGCCATCTTTTTGAAGCATAGGAGTCTAGTTAGTATATTTATTCTGACTGATTAGGAAGTGAAGATAGAATGAGATATTTTCAAGTCATTGATGGTAATATGATGAATTCTTTATACTAAATATTGTTATTACTGAAGCTGAGGATTACACTGTCTTTTTCTGACCTTGCTGCTCCATGGGGCACAACATAAATTTAATTGTTTTATCCAGGTTTTGATCTGGCCAGTTATTAAATATAGAATAAAAAGAAACAATAAGCAGGCTCCTTTAATGAATGCAACATTTTGGTTTATTACATAACAAAACATATTTAATGATGCAAAACTAGTTAGCACAGTTTAGGAAGGATATTATTAAGCTGGAGAGGGTTCAGAAGGGATTTACCAGGATGTTTGCTGGAATGGAAGATTTGAGTTATAAAGAAAGGCTGGACAGGCTGGAACCTGTTCCACTGGAATGTGGGAGGTTGAAGGGCGACCTTAAAGAAGTTTTTAAAATTATAAGAAGTATAGATAGGGTTAGTGGTAGTTGTCTTTTCTTTAGGATGGGGATTTCAAGACTAGGGGCATATTTTTAAGGTGAGAAGAGAAGGTGGCTTAAAAAAGACATGAAGAGTAATTTTTTTACACAGAGAGTGGTTCATATGCGGAATGAACTTCTTGAGGAAGTGGAGGATGTGGGTACAATTATGACGTTTAAAAGACATTTGGATAAGTACATGAATAGGAAATGTTTGAGGGGATATTGGCCAGGAGCAGGCAGATGGGACTAGTTTAGTTTGGGATTATGTTCGGCATGGACTGGTTGGATCAAAGGGTCTGTTTCTGTGCTATATGACTCTTTGACTTCATATATGTTTGCCACTCTAACAATCAAAAATTTATGCCAAAATACAGATGCATCAAGAAAAGTAAAACAGCAAGCAGATTTTACTCCGTAAAATTTCACTTAGAAACACTTTTGGCCAATATGTCTCCGTACTTAAAAGAAGAAAAGGATAAGTTTCGCAATGATTAGACAAGTATCGGGCACACAAAGAAGGATGTCGCTGAACATTTGGACTTGTTGCTGAGGATCTTTGCAGATGCAGTCATTTAATATATATTGATAAACATTTTCAGAAGCTTGTTATACAAATGTAGCTGGACCATGGCTGCAGGCACCACACTGGGCCCACAATGAGGGTTTTTTTTAATCACAATCAGGAAATCTGAGCTGAGAAACTTCTTTCTTTCAGCAGATTTCTCCTTAACAAAAAATCCAAATAATCTCCAAGTAGAACATGCACTCTCCCAGTCGTAAAAAGTCAAGTGTTTTCCCTGAAGTGAATTCAAGCAATTAAGACCATCAATTACCACCAACTTGAACTTTAACAAAAAAGCAATTAATGTATATCCATTAAAATATATTAAATATTAAACTTTTATAACAACATGGTTGCATCTGCTTCTTCTATCAGATTGGTAAACTGTACCACAGTTCACGACAAGACTCATACCGATCAAATTTCCCTGGCTATGATCATACAAAATGTTGTTGTTCAAACGGTTAATCATCAATAGCATTCTTCAGTGAATACTTCAAAGTAATAATAATTGAGCATATTAGAGATTCTCCATTAATCCTCAATTTTCCTCTTAGAATCTAGTTAAGTTTATATATCATATCAGGCTGTTTCCTTTTTATAGTAGGGAGTAGAAAAATCTCATGAAGGTTAACGCATATAATTACATGCACACAGGTTTCAGATTCACCATATGGGACACTGTGTTGTTTTGTATTTCTGCAAATTCCAGATCAAAATCACATATAAAACCTATGTGTAAGTGCAAGAATGAGGAATTCTTAGCATCATTTGTTTGCCGCTGGTGGCAAATTATGGGCCTGTTTGACCGTGTGTTCTTTCATTACAGTCATTACAGTTCATGACCATGGATGTGGGTTATCTTAGAATAGATTTGTTTTTAAGGTAGATGACAGTTTTGACGAACAGAAAATATGAGACAGATCATGAGAGAGTATGTAGTGCACATTGTCAGTTATGAAGGTCTTCAGGACTATTGCCACCACAGTAGGGGCCATCTGCAAGCTTGGAGACACTGGAACATCACTTCGGAGATGGTATGTCAATTCCTCAAGTATAGTATCAGATCCAGGCATGGCCATTGCAGATATAGTGTATACATGACCATCTCTGAAAGGTGTGACCATTCCACAGTACTCCATGTAAGATCACCCTAATGGAATCTGCAGAAAATGTTGGTCAGATCTATTGTAATGATGTGTTTCCACTGGGAAAGCTTTCCTAAGATTAAATCAACATTCATGTGAGTGAAGGCTGTGGATTACTGTAGGACCCAACATTGCATACTGTGATAAATCTAAACGCAGCCCCCCCTCCTTTTAATTTCTTCACAACAAATGATGGATTTAGGCATTCTACAGTGACTTTAGATGAGAAAAAGCTCCAGAGCCTTCAAGTTATCAAATTTCTGTTACAACAGAATAAGTTTATCTCTGCCATACTGAGGAAGGTAACACTTGCTTCTTGGAGGTTGTACATGTTCCAGTTTGTCACCAATCTCAAAAGGGTTCAAATTTGTCATTGTAACCAGGGAATGTTGGATCAAAGACTTTATCATACTACTGAAGGTGTGAGTGGAATTGAGTATGTAAGTGATGAGATAGAGTGTGATTCAAATGCAGAAGAACAAATTCTGAACATAACTGATAATGCTCATGCTTGCACCGCTTGGTAACAGCACTATCAGTGTACCTACCCACCATGAACTGCAGTGGTTCAAGAATGCAGCTGACTACAACTTTCTCAAGGATAATTAGAGGTGGGCAATAAATGCTGTCCTAGCCCGTAATGCCCACATTTTATGAGTGAAAAAAATTCCTAAAATAGGTTACCGAACACATACAGCTTTCTATTTATACCCAATTCTGTCAATGTACTGCTGTTTAGTGCCCTGATCTTCCAATATTGTTGGGAGCTTGGGAGCATTTAATGCTGATAGTATGTTACATAAATTTGAAAAATATTACGAACTGGATACTATGTGCCCCATTGTGTGTGTTTTGGGTAGGAGAGAGCATGGAATAGAGGAAGAGTAGCTCACCAGCCCAACACATTACCACCCACCCCTGCACTTATCTCCATAGTACAGAGAGTAGGCAGTGTAGGAGTGAGCAAAAATCCCCATCATCTAAAATACTGGACCAAAGCCCTGGATTTTTCAAAATTTTTAGAAGTAAAGGGACAGGTGGGCTGAGCTGTGGGAAAAATACACAGACATGGAGATAACAAGGTATAGAACTGGATGAACACAGCAGGCCAAGCAGCATCAGAGGAGCAGGAAAGCTGACATTTCAGGCCTAGACCCTACTGTCTCTCAGACATGGAGATACCTACCTGTCCCCATTGTTCAGCCTGGAATTCCAATTTACACCTCCATTCTAAGAGAACAATGAACCAAACCTAACACTCTGGACTGAAACTAACTTTTACACCTGGGTCTAGGCCCGAAACATCAGCCTTCCTGCTCCTCTGATGCTGCTTGGCCTGCTGTGTTCATCCAGCTCTACACCTTGTTATTTCTTTTACACCTCGGGCTAGTCAGAAACAGACAGTATGTGTCCTACAGAGATACGGAACATCAATCAATATTCATTCACAGAGATATTGGGCACTCAACTTCAATCAAACTCCATTCACACATACTCTTAAATATCAAGAAGCCAATTGACTTTAAACCGGGCTCCAGTAACACAATGGCAAGCGCAGATTTGGCGTGAAGGTAAGAGGCTCACAATCAGTTTAATTGCAGGCCCTGATCTCGCAGCTATTCCCCAGCTATACTCCAGGAGGTGTTCCAAACAGTGATCCCCACAAGAGGGATTCCAGCGGCTATTTCTGAGAGCTATCTCCAGAAGGGGGATCCCGACAGCAATTCTGAAGACTTCAATCAGAGGCCTGTTCTTAGTCAGTGGAGCCAACAGCAACCAAATACGACAAGCATATGTAAGAACTGACAAACTCTGAAACCCAACCGATCCGATTGATTCCACTAGGCCTCAAACACATCCTGAGGTGAAAACCGGCCCGCAAAACCACCAGAAAGTAAGTAAAACCACATAGTCACCGATAAATCCAATACGGGTTCCACCGCATCAGCGGACTCAACCCACACTGAAGGCCTACACAGTCCAAAGTTTTCATCAAGGCACCAGTTACAGCATGTTGTAACAGCTAGCTGTACTTCAATAGCGTGGTTCCCCTACTGGTGAGCCCTAAACTCCCGAGACCTCAAAGTTTCCAACCTAGCGAGCAGGGAGGGGGAAGGTGGGTGGTGACAGTGCAGGGAAACCCAAGGATAGGAAGCCTAATTAAAGTTTCTGTGAGTAAAACTGCTGTTTATGTGTGTTTATTTTAATAGTGCATTTAATTACTGCCCTCTGTATAATTGATAGTTTTAATATCACTATTTGTTGCATTTACCTTTACTTGCCTTTTTGTATTTAAATAAACACAGAGATTCTTTTGCCCCTGAAACACCTGTCTACTGCCTTCTTCATTTCACTTTCCCTAAATAAGTCCAGTGTCTAGAACCGGTGATCTAGGGGTGATTCAAACCACCCAGAATCAGCAACTTACTGATTGAAAACCACAACACTACAGCAGACACCAGAATCAGCAGCATGCCCACATATAAGTAAAACATTGACATTGCTGAAAGCTCATATGAATCCAGTATGATGCTGCCCATGCCCTAACATGGTTGGTGTTGGCAACCAGAGAGAGTGGGGCAATCCTTTTATTCTTAATGGTTTAAAACATCAAGAATGGGTGAACTATCACTGGAGAGTGCTCCATGAGCAGATTCATCTGTAAGACAGGATTGCACTCCTTCTATCTCTCAGAGCATGAAATGTGTCCCTTTGTGAGCCCAAAGCCCCCAGACTTTCCTCTCCCTGGAAAGCCTGTACCCTGTTTCATGGAGGCGCCTTTAGTCCTGATAGTGGCCGCTATACAGCTCTGGCAGTGCTGGGACTGTTGGAGCTGCTGGCCTATCAGATTGGGTGGCAGCTGGGGATGGCAGTATCTTTTCCCAGTGAGGGGCAGAATCTTGTTTAGCCCAGCCGCTGCACTCTATGGCAGTAGGTTGACCTTCTATTCAGTCAGTTGGTGCTATTATGGTGCAGTGGTAGCGTCATCACCTCTGGGCCAGAAGGTAGAGTTAAAGTCCTATCTACTCCAGAGGTGTGTCATAGTAAGTATGAACAGGTTGATTAAAAGAAAATCTAATCGTTCAGCTGGCTGGCTACAGAATTCTCTTGTTGGGAGGAGGGTCAAGCTGTTTCCACCCCACTGCACATCTCCGTAATTTCCAGCACCGTGAGCTGATTGTGAGCAAGATACTCACCCAAACCTATACAGGGTGAATTTCTGGATCCATTTACAATTAAGTTACAAAGACAAAAAACTCATTCCTCAATAAAGAATATTACTAGTATTGCTAAATTGTGTAATATGACAATACATCATGTGAAACATTTGCTGCCTTGTAAACCATTCTACAGTAATTCTATTGATGATGTACTTTGCCCAACTATAAATTTAATCATATTTAGTTCCAAAAGTCATTAATTCTTATAAACAAAACATGAGTGGCTAAAGCAACACAGTACTTATAGAAATTTTGCTCACTCATGAGATGTTCCCAACTCTCCTCAAGTTCTCCAATCTGATCCCTAAATTGGACATTACTTGCAGGCTGCAGCTACTGAACTTCAAATTTGTCAAATAGTAGGAATAAATATTGCTTGTTTATTGTATTATTGTACACATTTCGATGATAGTTGTCAGTGCTGATGTATATGTTTCATTTTGGAAGGTCGAATTTGAATGCAGAATATAGGGTTAAGGGCAGGATTCTCGGCAGTGTGGAGGAACAGAGGGATCTTGGGGTCCACATCTATAGATCCCTCAAACTTGCCACTCAAACTGAAAGGGTTGTTCAGAAGGCATATGGTGTGTTGGCTTTCACTGGCAGGGGTACTGAGTTTAAGAGCCACGAGGTTATGCTGCAGCTCAATAAAACCCTGGTTAGACCACACTTGGAATACTGTATTCAGTTGTGTTCGCCTCATTATAGGAAGGATGTGGAAGCTTTAGGGAGGGTGCAAAGGAGATTTACCAGAATGCTGCCTGGACTGGAGGTCAGGTCTTATGAGGAAAGGTTGAGGGAGCTAGGGTTGTTCTCATTGGAGTGAAGAAGAATGAGAGGTGACTTGATAGAGATGTGCAAGATGATGAGAGGCATAGATAGAATGGATAGCCAGACTTTTTCCCAGGGCGGAAATGGTTATCACGATGGGGCATAAATGAAGGTGATTGGAGGAAGGTATAGGGGAGATGTCAGAGGTAGATTCTTTACACAGAGAGTGGTGGGTGTGTGGAACGGTGGTGCATTTAAGCGACTCTTGTCTAGGCACATGGACAATAGTAAAATGAAGGGTATGCAGGTTAGTTTGATCTTAGAGTAGGATATTAGGTCGGCACAATATCGTGGACTGTACTGTGCTGTACTGTTCTATGTTCCAACAATTCGGAGTCAGTGGATGCACCAAAAGGGTTGATAGTGAGATAGAGGATGACATCAGCAGACTTTATACTCCACTAACACTGCATTTACAATTCATCAGCAAGGCACAGTATCTTCAGCGTTTGTCCTGACAGTGATAAAACAGTTCAAAGGTACAAATTCTCATCATCAGGGTCTTGCAACAGAACACCCCGTGGAAGAGCCGAGAATCACTGACAGCTGTTAGTGAATTGGCACCTTTTTTTGTCAGTTTTGGAAGTTCATAGAACTATGTTCATAGAACATAGAACAGTACAGCACAGTACAGGCCCTTCGGCCCACTCTGTTGTGCCAAACTTTTACCCTAATCCTAAATTCTATCTAACCTCCACCCTGACCTTATACTATCATCCATATGCCTATCTACTAGCTGCTTAAATGCCCCTAATGAGGCGACTCCACTACCTTCTCCGGCAATGCATTCCACGCCCCTACCTCTCTCTGAGTAAAGAACCTACCTCTGACGTCTCCCCTATATCTACCTCCACTCACTTTAAAACTATGCCCCCTCGTAATAGCTACCTCCATCCTAGGAAAAAGTCTCTGGCTGTCCACTCTATCTATACCTCTGATCATTTTGTACACCTCTATCAAGTCTCCTCTCATCCTTCGTTGTTCTAAAGAGAAAAGCCCTAGCTCTCTCAACCTTTCCTCGTAAGAACTTCCCTCCATTCCAGGCAATATCCTGGTAAATCTCCTCTGCACCTTTTCCAACGCTTCTACATCTTTCCTGTAATGAGGCGACCAGAACTGGACGCAATACTCCAGATGTGGCCGAACCAGGCTTTTGTACAGCTGGAACATAACTTCACGGCTCTTGAACTCAATCCCTCTAGAAATGAAAGCTAACACACCATACACCTTCTTAACAACTCTATCCACCTGGGTGGCAGCTTCCAGGGAACTGTGAACATGAACCCCAAGATCCCTCTGCTCCTCCACACTGCCAAGAATCTTTCCGTTAACCCTGTATTCTGCTTTCAAGTTTTTCCTTCCAAAAGGAATCACCTTACACTTTTCAGGGTTAAACTCCATTTGCCACTTCTCAGCCCAGCTCTGCATCCTATCAATGTCCCGTTGTAGCCTAGAACAGCCCTCTGCACTGTCCACAACGCGACCCACCTTCATATTGTCCGCAAACTTGCTAATCAACCGTCAATTTTAGATCAGTATGAAAGAAAAAAAATGTTAAAAAGTCAGGCATATTGGAACGTGCCCAAATTCTTAAGGAAACGGTAACATTCATTGGCATTTTGAGACAGAAAATTACAATCGACAGTCTGCCAACATGCAGAGTCCAATACAGTGAACAGTGAACATCCCAGAGAGGAAAGCTGCCTGTAACACAGACCATATACAATCTATGGGAGCCCCATTACCAAACAGCCAGAGTCCCAGCTCAAGATTTGCCTGCATGACGATCACTGTGCAGTTTCCTTATTCGTTACCCAGACGTTTCCAACTTAATGTGACGTTTCCTGACGTAATGCAATTATGATGGTTATTTTCGCCTCAAGCCATCAGTCTCTGACTGAATGCACTTGATTTAATCCCGCGTTAATATTGTTCACTGCCTCCGGACAGTTTCAATGTATGCAGAGATGTTCTCAATTAGCCAGAAGAACCTTCGTCATTTGTCTTTAGACATCAGTGGACCTCAGTAAGTATCGTCACCATTAGAACTCAGCTTTATACATTCGGACTAATTCAGGGTTCATTCGCCTATCAGCGGCTGGGGTTGGTGTTCTGTTTTGCAGCTGCAGGTCAGACTTCCAAAAACTATCGATTCAGGATAGAGTGAGAGATAAACTTGCCTCTCCACTCCCCAGTGATGCGAACTTAAGAATAATATTCAGCCAGAGCCTATAGCTGTGGTTATAAAAAGAAATCAGTTGGCAAGAACGTGAAACTGGTGTCAGAAGGTATTCTCCCTGGACTGACCTATCTCCTCCCTACCTCCGCACCTACACTCACCTTTACTGGCTCCATCCATGCCTCTTTGACCTGCCTGCTGTGTTCATCCAGCCCTGCACCTTGTTGTCTCGGATTCTCCAGCATCTGCAGTTCCTACTATCTCTTTGACCTGTCTGTCTCCTCTCCACCTATCTTCTCCTCTATCCATCTTCTACCCACCTCCCCCTCTCTCCCTATTTATTTCAGAACCCCCTTCCCCTCCCCTATTTCTGATGAAGGGTCTAGGCCCGAAACATCAGCCTTCCTGCTCCTATGATGCTGCTTGGCCTGCTGTGTTCATCCAGCTCTACACCTTGTTATCTCAGATTTTCCTGCATCTGCAGTTCCTACTATCTCAGAAGGTATTCAGATATGTTTGCAAATGAATTCAATATCGACATACTTGGCTCTTAATTTCAAAAAAGCATCATATTTGAAATGGCTTTATGTCAAAACTTAAGTATAAGAGTATTTCCTATTCAAGCTATCTAGTAGATACACCAAAATTACTTAAAATGTTAAATTATTTTTCTGTTAATCAATCTTCTTCCTTTCCTAACAGTATTTTTAATGTGACAGTTTACAAATGCGACAGACAAATTTGAATGTCATTATTGTACACAATCAAAATAATTCCCTTCATACTTCCTGTTTGTAATTTGATCTCGTTCAAACATTTGTACAATATTAGCATTTGTTTACAAATGACATTAGCATCAATCAGGCCTGCTATTGCAGTTGTCATGATGAAGCCAAAAATTCCTTAGAATTTGGCATCAGGATGGAGAGAACATCTAATCATGACATGATTTACCCTGAAAAGTAAATGCTTATGAATATAATGGAGAACATTTTGGGTTCAGCAATACTGCAGTTAATTGAGATTATTTGAGCAAGTAAATAGTTCGGTTCCAATGAACATGAGAGTTATATGGCACCAGATTGTTGAATTTAAGATTGACTGACTGGAAAATACTGCATTTCAAAGTAGCAATGACAACTGTTAAATACCGTTCTATTAAGAAAATGCAAGTTATATTTTTGGGCATCACACTCGGAATTCTGCTCAGGAGCCAACTTTTCCCCTCTCACCTTCAACCTATGTCCCCTTGCATTTGAGATTTCAATCATGCAAAATACTCTCTGACTATCCAGCCTGTCCATGCCTCTTTAAATTTTATATGTTTCTAGCAGGTTGCTACACAGCTTCCGATGCTCTAATCAAAGCAATTCTAGTTTGTCTGCCCTCTCCTTGTAGATAAAACATTCCAATCCAGGGAATATCCTGATAAACCCTTTTTGCACTCTCTCCAAATCCTGCGTATAATGTGCTGACCAGAACGACACACGGTACTCCAAACGTGGCTTAACCAAAGTTTTAAACAGCTGCAAGATGATTTGCCAACTTTTATACTCAATTCCCCAATTTGTGAAGGCAAACATGCTGTATGACTTCTTTGCCATCTTATCCACTTAAGTTGCCACTTTCAGGGAGCCAAGGACTTGGACCCCAAGATCCCTCTGTATGTCAGTGCTCTCGAGGATCCTGCCATTTACTGTAGACTTTCTTCTTGCATTTGACCATCCAAAATGCATCACCTCACACTTGTCTGGATTCAGCTCCCTCTGCCATTTCTCTGCCCAACTTCCCAACGGATCTATATACTGCGGTATCTATTGATAACCTTCCTCACTATTCACAGCTCCACCAACTTTTGTGTCATCTGCAACTTAAGAATCAGACTACCTATGTTGTCATCCAAATCATGCATATATGTTTCAAATACAGAGGTCCTAGCACTGATCCTTTGTGGAACACCACTGGTTTCAGAACTCCAGTCAGAAAAATCCCCATCCACAACTACACTCTTTATTCTATGACCGAGCCAGTATTGTATCCAACTCACCATGGATTCCACGTGACTTAATGTTCTGGACCAGCCTACCATGAGGGCCCTTGTCACATGATTTAGTAAAGTTCACGTAGACAACATCTACTGCCCTACCCTCTTCAATCATCTTCATCAGTTTCTCGAAAACTCAATCAAGCTTGTGATAAAGCTTTCCTGACTATTCCTAATAACTCAATTCTTCTCCAAATACAAATAAATCCCATCCCTAAGAGCCTTCTCCAATAATTTCCCTAATATTAATGTAAAGCTCACTCATTTATAATTTCCTGGATTATCCTTGTTGCTCGCCTTAAACCAAGGAACAACTTTGGCTATTCTGCAGTCTTCTGGGACCTTGCCTATGGCTAAGCAGGATGCAAAGAGCTCTGTTAAGACCTCAATCATCCTGTAGATCATACATACTGTTGCCACTGCTGGAGAGAATGAACAATTAAAGATAGTGAAAGGGGTGGCAATCAAGTGGGCTACTTTATCTTGAATGCTGTTGAGTTTCTTGAGTGTTGTTGCAGCAGCTCGCATACAAGAAAACGGAGATTATTCCATCACTCTCCTGACTTATACGTTGTAGTTGGTGGAAAGGCTTTGGGCAGTCAGGAGGTAAGTTACTTGCTTCAGAAGTTCTAGCCTCTGAACTGTCTTGTAGCCATGGTATTTATATGGCTGTTGTCAAGTCTATTTTCCTCTATAAAGTGTACTATAAGAATTTCCAAAGTCTGCAACCCCCATTGCAGTCATTAGTTTAGTACTAATTACCACATTCACTGCAGAGATAAGGTGATATTACATAGGTTGGTTTATAATACCTGAATCGTGTGAACGATGTGTTCCAATTAATTGTTTTGTATTCAAATTTTCTCAAAAAGTCAGGAACCATGAAATCTCTGTGCTATATTTGAATTTATAATGTATTGATCATCATTTTAACATTGTAGTTTCATTGTAGTTTTCCATGTTCTTGAAATTTAGATACAGTGGTTTATGATATGCCAGAGATAGTGGTCCTCAGGATAACAAGACACACATATAGATGGCTCATAATTTTTGGCCTCCAGTTATTCAATTTTTAATCAAATATTTAAGATTTCGAATGGTACAATGTGACAAATATTTTACAGTAATGGCAGGAATGTTTTTGTACAGAGAGAAGAAACATCCCCCAAAAGACAGAGAGGCATTCTCTGAGAAGATTCCAGTATTTTCTGAATGCATCAAAAGGGATAGACGAATTGATGAAGATTCTGAGGTATGTAGGAAAATCTCACCTCGGAAAAGTTGCCAATTGTCTTGTTATCTGATGATCTGGAAACTATGCTTTTCTTTTGCTAGCTCTGCTGTAGTAGTTGCCAAGGAGAAGAAAAGCATACATCTTGCACCTTTTTATGTATATTAGCTGAATATGATTGGATTATCAAAATATTCTTGTCTCTAAATTTCTGGAGACAACTCAAAAGTATATTCATGCCTTACGTCATGCAGTTACTTAAATGGAAAGGCGTTCTGATGAAGTGCTGCGGAATCCTTAGTGTTACATACAACCACCTGTGTCAATACTCGCAACAGTATTTCAAACTTTAAAAATGAAACTTTGGATAGAACAGCCACTGACAAGAATTTACTAAATTTGGCACCAGGACTTGAAAATCAGCAGCAGGGGTGAAGTTCAGAACTATAAGTTGATCCAACCCACTGCTACGTCTTGCTCAGAAACTTGATGGGAATGAAACCCTGGTCTCACACGTTAACAATATCAAAACTCTGTAGGACTATGCAACAATTGGAGTTTACAATAATAATTTTAATCTGTCACATTTTGTAAAGAGCTTCATGGAGGGTTTCAATGATGATGGATTCAACATCTACTTGGACTGTGATGACCTCTGAGTGCAAACGAAGCAGAAATACCTCGTAGAGTCTGCTGTGGCATTATGAGAGCACTATCATAAAAATGTGATCTTTTAAATTAAGTTCTTAAGGCGTAGTGTTTAATGACTCTCATATTGGAAAGATGTTTTAATTAAACTTTAGATAATATCATATCTGTTTCAATTGCAGATCTTGATCGTAGCTAGTGTGTGGGCATAGCTAGCAAGACTGACCTTTAGAGCATCCCTAATTGCTCTGAAAATTTAGTGACTCTTCTCAGTGAACTAAAGCAGTTAAGTTCAACAAAGTGGCTTGCTAGGCCATTTCAGAGAATGGTTAAGAGTCAGCTATGTTGGTGGGGACTGGAGTCACAAATAGACCAGATTAAGTAAGGATAGCAGTTTCCTACTGTACAGGATATTGATGAGCTAGTTGACAATATACAATGATTCTGGTGATCCTGATTTTCTAAACCAAATTCTCAAACTGTAACATAGAATCATAGAATCCCTATAGTGTGTAAGCAGGCCATTCAGCCCACTGAGCCCAAACCAACTCTGAAGATCCACCCACCCAGACCCACCCTCTACCCTATCCCTGTAACTCTGTATTTCTCATGGCTCATCCACCTACCGTGTACATCCCTGGACACTTTGGGCAATTTAGCATGGCCAATCCACCTGACATGCACATCTTTGGACTGTGGGAGGAAAACCAGAGTACCGGGAGGAAACCCACGCAGACAGGGGGAGAGTGTGCAAACTTCACACAGACAGTTGCCCGAGGGTGGAATCCCTGGTGCTGTGAGGCAGCGGTGCTAACCACAGAGCCACTGTGCCATTGAATTCCCATTCCTTGGGCTGTTAACCCAGGCCACTGGATTACTAGCCCATTCACATGACAATTGCATTGTTGTTTTCATGGCAACATACATCAAAATTACTTGTTCTTTCTGCTGTGAAATCTCATTCCATTTTGATTCTTGTACACGTTTCTCTATGATAGGTAATTAGGCCTTTGACATGTAACAGCGTCAAGAAATACCAGATATCAACGCGAAAAGGTAGAGAGCTTGATTTTTACATTGCTTTGGACTAAGACTGATAAAGAATAAGGTAATTTTCCAAATGGATTTAAAAAAAATGTCAATAATCCCCACAATATCTCAGTTTATTAGGCTGAATACATTCTCAATCTAAATCTTGAAGTGCCTTCAGCACACAGTCCTAGCATCATGGATCTACCTGGAGTCTCAGTGCAGCTTCAGAGCTGGTTAATCAAAAGCTGATATGATTTTCTCACTTTGGCAGTTCCAGGGAAAGTGTCCTGGAAAGTACAGACCACTTGACTCTGCCTTCATAGACTCCAGAAAGGGCTTTAACACACTCTTCAAACTGCTGCAGAAAAGTTCCTAATGCCTGGACTCCTGGTCATCATTTCATCTTTACACAAGAACATGCACAGTTCTTTCAGTTACAATGGAGCATCAACACAGGCTTTCAAAATCAGCATGGGGTAAAGCAGGGCTGTGTTCTGGCATCATTGCTCTTTGATTTCTTTTTCTTCATGCTCCTATTGCATGATTTTGGTGACTCAAATTATGGTATTTATTTGCGTGCTAGAGCTATGTAAGCCATTCAACTTGGCAAGACTGCATGCCAGGACCAAAGTGCATAATGTCCTGGAGTCAATAAATGTGGAGCTGGAAAAGCACAGCAGGTCAGACAGCATCCAAGGAGCAGGAAAGTCAATGTTTTGGGCTGAAACCATTCATTAGGATTTCCCTACTCCTTGGATGCTGTCTGACTTGCTGTGCTTTTCCAGCTCCACATTTATTGACTCTAGCTTCCAGCATCTGAAGTCCTTACTGTCTCCAAGTGCATAATGTCCTAGTTCATGAGCTGCCACTTGCTGATAATTCCAGCCTGGCATCCCACACTGATGTTCACTGAGAAACTTGTAGATAGATTCTCTTGGGCCTGCAAGGAGCTTGGACTGACAATCTGTGTCAGAAAAGTCAAAATTATCAACCAGGATGGAGAGATTCTACCTTCCATCAACATCAACAATCTCACTCTCTATCAGCCAAATAGCCTCCATTCTGCGTGGTTATGATTTGTCCTTTTCTGTGCTGATCTCTCCATTCTTTTCACACTCCAATTGTAAAGAAGTTCCATTGACTCTGCTGCAAAGAAGGGTGGTCTTACAACAAAACAAAACAAATCAACACTTTCATGCACATTGTATCAACAATTTTCAGCAAACTATCCTTCTAGATGCTGAAATCAGCACCAGGATTGTGAAAGCTGCAAATGTCATGTAAAAGTAGAGAGTTTGAGTGTGGATCAACAGCAAACAATTGAAAAATGCAAATCTTTGTGTTTACCAGGCTTATGTTCTCAGCACCCTCCTTTATAGCAGCGACTTTTAGCAGTAACTTAAAGCCAAGAAAAGCAACTGAACAGCTTCCATCTGCACTGCCTCAGATATATATTGGGCATCTCTGGACAGAGTGCTGAATATGGAAGTACTGCTGGTAAACCCCAGCCTGTTTGTCCTTTTGAGTCAGTGGTGATCTGATTGTCTAGCTTATTTGAGCTGAATTGATGAGGGCTGCATTCCCAAAGACATGCTGAATGGGGAGCTTCCTATTGACACAAGACCAATAGGGTGGCCACTTCTGTTATCCAAGGATGTTTGCAAATGAGATCTCACATTGACCATAGAAATATAGAAAGACAGAAGATAAGAGCAGGAGGAGGCCATTCGGCCCTTCGAGCCTGCTCCACCATTCTTCATGATTATGGCTGATTGTCCAGCTCAATAGCCTAATCCCGCTTTCTCCCCATAACTTTTGATAGAGTTGCTGCACAGAAAGCCCTCACTGTTGACTGGGCTACCTGGAAACAAGCAGTCAAGGAAAAAAAAACCAGAGGGGAAATACAATTACCAGACGGCAGAAAAGAGAGTCCAATGCTACCCGTTTGTGTCAGCTGCAGAAGGGACTGCCAGTCATGAATTGGCCTTGAAAACTGTAACAGACCATTCAGAAGTGAATTCAGTCCATCATCTCCCAAGTTGGATGGAAGACATCACTTTCACTGACCTCACGGCCTTCAATGTTGGTACTGGATGTTTTTTAAAGATCCCCAGGATTACAATCTCAAATATCGATAAGCTTAGTGGATCAGGGTACAATTTCAATTGACTACTTTCTTTGCAATTAACTAAGGACTGTACTCACATTAGGGAGACCATTTTCTTATGTGTAAGATTGTCAGTTAAATTTGTTGTAAAGCCATCCTTCTTTGCAGCTGAGTTATTGGAACTTTTTACAATTGGAGTGTTTTAAGAATGGGGAATTCAACACACATAATGGAGGCTATTTGGCTGAATGAGACCATGCTAGCTTTCTGTAGGGCAGCCTGATCAACCTAATTACCCCACTCCATTTTCATAGCCCTGCATGTTTATATCCCCCAGATTGAGTTTCCTTTTCAAATAATTCATTATCTCTCCTTCCAATACCCTTGTAAGCAGTGAGTTCCAGTCATTGTTGCTTAAAAACATTCTCTTATCACATATCCCCGTATTTCTTACACAAAACCTTGCGTTTGTGTCTCCTAGTACTTGTACAATCAGCAAATGAGAACGATTTTTCTCCATTTCCCTTATCTAAACCTATCATGTATACCGCTGTCAAATCTCCCTTCAATCTGCTTTGCTACAAAGAGAACAATCCCAGCTGATTCAACCCAACTTTCTAGCTAAAATCCCTGGAAGCATCTGGTAAATCTCTTTCACACCTTCTTAAGCATTGCCACAACCTCCCAAAGTGTGGTGAGCAGAAATAGACACCACACGCTAGTTGTGACCTAAGCAGAGCTGTATATAGCTTCATCATAACTTACCCACTTTTGTACTATACATATATGTTTATCACACCAAATAATTTGTCTGCTTTGATAACTACTCTCTCAATATGTCCTGCCAACTTCAAAGACTTACACAAATCCTTAGGTCCACCTATTCCTGGATATTGGAATTGTACCATTAAGTCTACATTTCCTGTCCCTTTTACAATAACCAAAAAGCAAAACCTCTCCACTGTCTGCATAAATTCCATCTGTCATTTGTCTGTCCAATTTGCTGGCCTGGCTGTACACTTGTCACAGTTGATTGGTATCACTTCAATGTTTGCCATATTTTAAAATTTGGTATCATGTGCAAACTTTGAAATTTTGTCCTATATTCCTATATCTATGTCATTTATATATAGCAAAAAGATTTGGACCTAGCACTGACCTTGGGGCAACACCACCGCCTCCCATAGTCCCGTCTGAAAAACACCCCATTTCTGAAGAAGGGTCCCGACTGGAAATGTCAGCTTTCCTGCTCCTCTGATGCTGCCTGGCCTGCTGTGTTCCTCCAGTTCCACACTGTGTTATCATTTGCCACTGCTTGTTTTTTTCTGTCCTTAGCCCATTTTGATTTTTTATCCAGTTGACACTGGCCGTTTTATACCATGAGACCTTATTTTCGTTAAGCAGTCTTTTGAAAAATAAGTGCAGAAAACAAGAAAAGTGGGGAAGCTGTACAAAAAATAGAGAAGGAGAAACTTGTGTTTATGAAGCACCTTAACGTTAAGGTTTTGTGATGTTGTGATCCACAGTTTCTGATTATCATTAAACACATGGTGTTCTTTAGGACTGGCTGAAGTTTTTTTTAAGAGAAGATGATGCTCTTGTCATCTGACATTGTACATAAATCTTCAAACATACTTTGTGTAGTCCTTTGAATTGTAATCACTTTTAGAATGTAGTTGTAGTGATTGGAACCATGGCCAAGTGGATTTCATAGTCAATAAGATCCACCCGACCACAGACCCAAACACTACAAACAGACCCAAACAGACACAAACACAGCAGCCATTTTGCATACAGCAACATTCCGGATGTGGCTTTACAATAAATGACCGTTTAATGTATTTTTGATAATGCTTGTTGAGAGGGGAACATTTCAAACAGTGCAGTGGAATTTACCATCCATTGCAGCAAGGAATGAGGACCTCAGTTTAGCATGTCATCTGAATGACTGTATATTAGTACAGTACTCAGTGTTGAAATTTTATGCTCAGCTTCTATGGGGGTACAATGGTAGGGCTTGAACCTACAACTACTCCCTGACAAAACTAACACTGACATAGATATATTCAAAAAGAAGATTAGTGAACTGCATGATCAAAAACTGAATGAATTAGAATTCAAATTTGATTGGAATTAGGATGTTTAATATATAGACTTTTTAATTTGCTCCAGTCAGTATCTTGGATGACATGTTTTCTTAGTTGCAGAAAATAGGTATCCCTTTCTGTTTCTGGGTTACCACTTGTTCATTATGTTTTGACATCCGTTTTTCTGCAGGTGATGAGCAATCAAATACTCTCTCTTTCTTCATTCGGGGCATTGAAGGTACTCATTAATTATAACTTCAGTTTTATTTAAGGAACGTCTGCATAAGATTATAGGAATAAGAAAAGACTTTCGACCTTTCCAATGTGTTCTCCCTGGGCTTGCTTCAGTTCCCGATCTGTCCATTATTTATTTTTATTCTTGAGTCAAATCCATTTTCTTCCACATCCTGTTAAATCTTGAGTTAATTAATCATTTCACTTTAGCGCAAACCGAAGAAGTAGCAGTTTAGGGAGAAATAAAGGTGAGGAAACTGCTTTTAAATTTAAGGCAGAACTCACTTGAAACTTGTAAAATCTAAATAGATTTTAAAAAATTAAAATCTTATTCAAGTTTATTTTTCATTCATAACTTTGAAAATTTGGCAGTATTTTGTAAAGCATATCCCCTATGTCTAGCTTTACCAAATAAGCAGTGGTTGACTTGAGGTTCAGGATGTTAAATTTTTAAAGTTGTGGATGAAGTCATGACAAACTAGAATTAATGAAAAGTAATTTCTTAAAGTACTTGTTTCATTTCCAGTCCAGTGGGTTTTGAGTTGACTCTAGTCACCAATTGGGAACAGTTCAGGACTAGCAAGTGTGCAGATTAAGATTAGTTTCAAAAGTGGCATTAAACCCTTACTGCTATTTCACCAATCTGTAACCAGATTGACCTAATGGCCACAATAAAAAATGAAATAGTCCCCATTTTATAAGAGGTAACGTTTTTCATACTAATATTTCATACTACAAAATTAAATGGCACTTAAGATACACATCAACAATTAGGAAGTATCCACACCTTGCTTGAATGTTCTGTCCTTTCCTTCAAACATCCTGCTTTCCCAGAATACTATAGGTTGAAAAGATATACAGTGTATTTCTGTGGTAGAAATCCCACAGCAACAACTTAGAGTCATTTAAGCTGTTTCTTCTGGGTTTTTGCAAATCTTCCACTAATGATATGGTGGAAAATGGGAGAATCATTAGTGCTTTGACATGTTGTACTTTCACAAATAATGCTAACAAAGGTTGGTCTGGGTTAGAGGCTAGCTCAGTTCGTTCTTATTAAGTATATTGGCTGCACCTTCTGACATTCACATACCTACAATTAAAAGTTGAAATGTGGCAATTTGGAGGCTCCTCTTTTGCTTGACAGCAGCTTGCAAAGCTAGTGCTTCTACACTACTTGTTTGACAAAGGCATGGGTAAAATTGTGCAGGACAGAATGAGGTCCTCAAGTGTGTAGGCAGCTCACTTGACACCTTCACTGCATCTAACAAAACTTCACCTAGGTAGAGGGAGGGTGGATAGGTGGCTTTCATGAGACACACCCTACCCGTCTCAAACCAGCTGGCATGAGAGTGTAAATTCCAACCATCAGAACAGGAGTAACCCCATTGGGGTCACAAGCTCAGGGGCATCAATGGAACTCTTGTGAGACAGTCCTGAGATTGAGCCAAGGTTCCAAGGGAATCTTCAAAACAGCTATGGACCAAACCGTGAGCCCCTGCTCTTCAATTCCACCCATTCCCGAGGTCACACTACTTTAGAAGCATTAAAATGAGGTCACAACATGTAAAGGTTTTGGAAATGCTGCCGTAGAATTTGAGGATTGATTGTAACTCCAGGCCTGGCTACTGCTGGGACTAACAGAACCATCAGCCAAGGCATCTGTCTGAGGCAGGATTTCTGACTGAGTGGCAGGTGGAAGTCCCATAGTTAGCTAATTAAAACTTCTCAGAATATTATCAACTATGGGAGTGCTGTGATTACTGGAGATGCGTTTGTTGTCCTATTTTCTATCTTGCATGTTGACATCCTTACTCACTGACTGCTTAGCTGACTTCATTTGAATACCCTGTGGAATATCAGATGAAATAATTACTTTATTGGAAGTACTGTGCATTCATTTAAGTAAGTTTTGTTTCCAAGAGAGGATGCTATAAATTTTTTATAGGGTAAACTAAATGAGTAGTACTTTGCATCAGGATAACTTATCTCTTTAAGAAAGTAACATTAAACAGATTAGTTTTCATGACTAATCCACTGATTATTGCTGCTCTACATTGATATTAATGTTTTAGTTTAGGAAGTTACATTCAGTTCAATAAATATTTTTTTTGGCAGAAAATGTAGGAAAATCAGCAAATGAGCAAGGGTCAAAATTGGCTACAATTCTGGCAGAAAGAGCAATCAAGGTAAAGACTATTTGCATAAACCGTTGAGTACAGTGACAAATTGAAGAGCTCAGGAGCTTGAATATATAATCTTACCCATTTTATAAAGCTAAAGAAGTAATAGCAAATGAATTGTACATTTCTTATTTGCCAACATTTTGAGATGCCTACTGTTGGACTAAATCATGCAAGTTTTGCAGAGAAATGCTATGAAACAACCTAATTGTATTCTTTATTTAAGTCTCACAAATTTGTGTTTCCTTATGTCATAAATATAAAAAAAACAGATAGGAAAAGCTTCTTTGGATGTTTTAAAAAGGAAAGTGTTAACAAACTAAGTGCTGGTTTTATAGAAAATAACTCTGGGGAATTAGTAATGGCAGATAAAGAGATGGCAGACAAGTTAGAACATAGAACAGTACAGCACAATACGTCGGCCCACGATGTTGTGCTGAACTTTTACCCTAATCCTAAGGTCGATCTAACCTCCACTCCTACCTTATACTATCATCCATATGTTTATCTAATAGCTGTTTAAATGCCCCAAATGAGGCCGACTCCACTACCCTCTCCAGCAATGCATTTCACGCCCCGACCACTCTCTGAGTAAAGAACCTACCTCTGACGTCCCCCCTGTATCTACCTCCAATCACTTTAAAGCTATGCCCTCTTGTAGTAGCTACCTCCACCCTAGGAAAAAGTCTCTGGCTGTCTACTCTATCTATACCTCTGATCGTTTTGTACACCTCTGTCAAGTCACCTCTCATCCTTTGTTGTTCTAAAGAGAAAAGCCCTAGCTCTCTCAACCTTTCCTCGTAAGACCTTCCCTCCATTCCAGGCAACATCCTGGTATATCTCCTCTGCACCTTTTCTAACGCCTCCACATCTTTCCTGTAATGAGGCGACCAGAACTGGACGCAATACTCCAGATGTGGCCGAACCAGGCTTCTGTATAGCTGGAGCATAACATCACGGCTCTTGAACTCGATCCCTCTATTAATGAAAGCTAACACACCATACACCTTCTTAACAACTCTATCCACCTGGGTGGCAGCTTTCAGGGAACTGTGAACATGAACCCCAAGATCCATCTGCTCCTCCACACTGCCAAGAATCTGCCTGTTAACCCTATACTCTGCTTTCGAATTTGTCCTTCCAAAATGAATCACCTCACACTTTTCAGGGTTAAACTCCATCTGCCACTTCTCAGCCCATCTCTGCATCCTATCAATGTCCCTTTGTAACCTAGAACAGCCCTTCGCACTGTCCACAATGTGACCCAGATATTTTGCAGTCTTCACAAGTAGCCTCCCAGCAATAGCTGTAAATCAGAAATAGAAAGGGAGGGAGGAACTCAAGAAAATTCCAATTATCAGATAACTAGTACTGAGTAAATTGTTGGAACCGCGAGTCAGCAAGTCATTAGGCACTGATGGATTTCATCCTAGGGTCTTAAAAGAAGCAGCTAGCGAGATATTTGATGTATTGGTTTTCATGTTCCAAAACTCATTAGATTTGGGGAAGGTTTCTTTAGTTTGTAAAGTAGCTAATATTATTCAAAAAGTGAGGGAGGCAGAAAGCAGGAAACTACTGGCCAGTTAGCTTAACATTTGTCATAATGAAAATGATAGAAGCTATTATTAAAAACATTATAACAGGGGCACATGGATAAGTTCAAGGTAATCAGGAAGAACCAACAAGGTTTTGTCAAAGGGACAGATTAATCTCCTGGAGTTGTTTGAAGAAGTAACTTGTGCTTTGGATAAAGGAGAACTAGTGGATGTGTTGTACTTAGATTTCCAGAAGGCATTTGATAAGGAGCCACATCAAAGATTGTTGTGGAAAATGAAAGGTCATGGTGTAGGGGGTAACATAATGGATAGAAGATTAACTGACTAACAGGAAGCAGAGAATAGGAGAAAATAGGTCTTTTTCAGACTGGCAAGATGCCACAAGTTGTTTGCCACAGGGGTCAGTATTGGGGCTTCAACTCTATATAATTTATATAAATGATTTGGATGAAGGGACAGAAAGTATAGTAGCTACATTTGCTGATGACACAAAGATAGATAGGAAAGTAAGATGTGAAGAGGACATAAAGAGCCTATAAAATGAAGCAAATAAATTAAACGAGTGGACAAAGATCTGGTGAATGGAGTACAATTTGGGAAAATATGAAATTATCCATTTTGGCAGAAATAATAAAACAAAAGCATGTTATCTGAATGGTGAGAGATTGCAGAGAGATCTGGGTGTCCTAGTGCATGAATCATAGAAGGTTATATTGCAGGTACAGAAAGTAGTCAGGAAAGCTAATAGAATGTAATGTTTTATTGTGAGGGGATTTGAACGCAAGAGTAGGGAAGTTATGCTTCACTTATACAATGCATTTGTAAGACCGCATCTGTAGTACTGTATACAGTACTGGTGACCATACATATGGAAGGATGTTAATGTATGAAAAGTAGTTCGTAAAAGGTTTACTAGAATTAATGCTTGGAATGAGTAGATTGCTTTATAAGGAAATGTTAGACAGGCTAGGCCTGTATTCTGTGTAGTTAGAAGATTCAGAGGTGACTTAATTGAAACATGTAAAGTCCTGAGGTAGCTTGACCTGGTTGATGTGGACAGGAGGTTTCATCTTGTGGGAGAATCTAGAACTAGGGGGTTCCATAGTTTAAAAATAAGAGACTGATTATTGAAAACAGACATGAAGAAAGACTTTCTATCAGAGAGCTGTGACTCTTTGCAATTCCCTTCCTCAAAATGCAGTGAATGCAGAATCTTTAAATATTTTTAAGGCAGAGGTAGAGACATTCTTGATTACTAAGCAGATGAAAGAGTATTGAGGGTACGCAGGAATGTAGAGTTGAGGTTAAACTCAGATCAACCATGATCTGATTGAATGGCGGAGCAGGCTTCTGGGGCTGAATGGTTTACTCTTGTTCCTTGTTTGTATGTTCATATTTTCATGCTATTTTCGGCCTGAAAAGCAGAATGACACCTTTCATGGATATGAGTTTGGTTGTTGTTCAAGGAAGTAACAGTAGAATGACTTGAGTTGATTTGTCATCTGTTTAGTTTGCTCTGGATGGAAAGAAAAGCTGCAATTGTGTTAAGCTCCTCCTAACAACCCAAAAACATTTGGCAAGTTGCCAGTGGAATATGTTGTTGAGCTATAAAATAATTAAGAGGGATTAAATTTCACTTTATTTTTCTTGGCAGTCCCCAATCTTCCCAGCTCACTCGCTGAATGAAGCTAGCTGTGATGTGCAGCATGACAGTAAAATGAATCTTGTTGTTTACTGCAATGTGAACTGCCTCCGTATTAGTGTTCTGAAAATTTAGGAACTTATTGATGTGACATGCATCACTGCTAAGACTGCATATGTAGGTACTTTCCAAAGACAGAGGCAGCTACATGCTATGTGTACTATTTTACTGGGGGGGAAACGAGAGAATTTGAATCTAAGGGGTGAATTTTCTGGTGGGCTTTAGCCTTTGTCATTGCACCTATTTTGGTGTTCCAAGGCAGTCTATGTCACCAGTGCCCAGTAACACATCTTAGTGGCCCAGGCACACCATTCCATTAGGACAGCACACTGGTTCCTGAGGCTGGATACTAAGTCAGGGGGCTCACATTGATTTTAAACTGGCAATCCCACTGAGAGAGAGATGGCCACTGCCACAGCAGGCAGGCAAGTGCAAGGGCATCTCAATAGCAGAGATGCCTTAGGTTGCTTCCATTAAACTTATCAAATAAAAGGGCTCAGAGCTGGTAGGGGCAATAGGATGCAGGAGAAATGTCATCCCATTCATATGGCTCCATCATTTGGGTAACTTTGGAAATTACTCTAGAGGTTGAAACGCTGTCCTGACACAACTCACCCCCATTTCCCTGACATTCCCTGCCTCCTACTGTATCCCATGGGAGTAGAAAAAATTCAGCTTGAGTACACAGATGATTAGATTGTTGCAGGGTCAAATAAGACTATTTTAGCAGATTATTTGAATCTTGCAGTTCACTAAGCAATTATGGGTCAGGAAGACTATTTTGTTTATCCACATCTCAAATATATCATCCATTTGTTTCTTGCATGAGTCTGGCCTTTACATCTCCACTACCCTATCATGTATTGACCATGTACCGTAATACTCACTAAACCACTTTCAGCAGAGAAATCCTCTCTGAAAAACTTGTTTCTTTCTCTTCTCTAAGAAATCGGTCAATGACTTGTCTACATTGCCTCCAATTGAATATTTCCTTTTTGATTCATTACCAACACCGGATCTATCTCTATGTTTTTGAGGAAATACTAAACAGGTGAACATTGAGTCTAAATGGGCTCCATGCCACTTTTTAGGCATTGATAGTTAATTATGCAATCATAGTAAATCGGTTAAGCTAGTTGTAGACCTGGTGCACACTTAGAACGTACAGTTTATCCTTTAACTTTGTTGACTTGGCAAGGCCGTTAAATGTTTATTGGCATTGAGTGATCCTGTGCTGAATTGTGGTAGTGGCACTGATCTCCTTTCTCTTTTGTTGTTCTATACTGCTCTGCTTGGGGCCCTCTATTTATCCATTCTAACTAGTGCCTTTATTTTGCCCCCTACTTCCTACAAAACCTCCTCACATGGCATTTACAAATCTCGGAACTCTGTGCCCTGCCCTCACTTACATTTCCAGATTCTGAAATTTATGCCCTACTCTCAAAATAAAGCTTCATACTGTAACTCCTTTCAAGTTATTACAGACCCTTAAGACGACCAAGCAGCATGCTGCTTCTGGTCCTCAAACAGGCAAGATCTGAGTGAAATTTCTTTATCTTACAATCTCCGGAGCTCACCAGAATGAATGATGTTGACTGAGGAAATTAAACCAGGATCAGTGTTAGTGAATGAATTCGCGTAGCATACTTCTACTTATAGTCTTTCTGCAAAGGAAAATCTAAGCTCCTCTCCAGTTAAGACTTGTGTAGATTACATTGAATACATCTTAATTGGGCACATAGTTCTTGGGACAGTAATAATTTTACTTTAGACCTCAGAGAGAAATGTTAAGGCACTCTCCCAATGTAAGTCATTCCCTCTTGCTTTTTCACAGGAAAAGAAGATTTTTACAATCATTGGCTACTATCCAGTAATTAGAGCTAGCCTAAGGAGGAGGGGCTGGGCAGAGAGGATACTTCCAATACTAAATGAAGTGAAGCTCAAAAATGGAGTCAATGAAGGTATCGTGAATGAATCTCAATCAGGCAAATTCAACACTTAAGCACTTGAAGGAAGTGCAGAACCGAGGAAGGATGTGAATATTGCTTTCTTGATTCTTTGATTCATGTTCCCTTTGAGCCTGTCCCCTTCCTAATTAGTCAATTCAATTATTTTACCCTCACTCTTATTGGAGGAATTGTTGGAAATCAAGTCAATGTTTGGTTAAATTTCAAGATTTAGTCTCAAGTTGTCCATAATTTTCATAAAATCTGTTATAGCGTCTGGCTCGGTTCAAATGTTCAGAGGTGAACATCTTAATATACTAGCGACTATTTTAAGATTTTACAATTTAATAATCATACTTACCACCAAAAATAGATTGTCATGTTAGCTTTTAGACAGATGAAAAGTGTTGGCTTATATCAAATTAGTCTGATTTACCCTTTAGTTACAATGCAAGTGATTTCTCACAGGTGATTCCAACATAGAATCCCTATAGTGTGGAAGCAGACCATTCAGCCCATCAATTCCACACCTACATGCTGAAGACAATCCCACCCAGATCCATCCCCCATCCCTTTCCTGTAACCCTGCATTTCCCATGGCTAATCCACCTAGCCTGCACATCCCTGGACAATTTAGCATGGCCAATCCATCTAACCTGCACATCTTTGGACTGTGGCAGGAAACTAGAGCACTTGGAGAAAACCCACAAAGACACAGGGAGTCATCCAAGGCTGGAATCAAACCCGGGTCCCTGGCGCTGTGAGGCAGCAGTGCTAATCACTGAGCCACCGTGCTACCCTGTTTCTTGTATGACAATGGGGGCTAGCAACAGAAGATTCATGGGAAGGATGGGGTCAGGTACTTCAGCTGCTAGTTGTGGGCCCATCAGCTGCCTTACTGATGTACGAGGACTCTTGTAATGCAACTTCCATGTGGGCAAAAAAGACACAGGCAATTGGCCTATCTACCTGGTACAGGTGAGAGGAGGCTTCAAAGTGCAAATTGGAACCTTTGTGGACTTTTGTAATTTTGTCTCATGCTATTGATTAGAAATTTTCTCTACAATGGAATGTTGCACAATTCAGAAATGTTCACTATTTTTGCTAAATAATTCCTAAATTAACCTGACTTTCATAGTTAACTCAGAACTGAATCGCCAGAGCATCAGAATGTGGGCTACAAAAGAACTAACAAGAAACGAAAATATTAATCAGGCCAATCAAGCAGGTAGGATGCAAGGAAGAGTCCCTAACAAATCTCATTAGAATCCACAGCTGTTTTTTCTTTAAATGACTTGTATATAATTGAAGTATCAGTTTTCTTTGTCACTATGCCCTCAGTGTTACAGCTTGAGTTACAGTCGTTTGGACAATTTGAGAGCATTTCATTACACTACAGCTGACTTGTGCTTTATAAATGGTAGACAAATTTTGGGAAGTCAGGAGATGAGATAATTACCACAAATTACTCTACTGTTGACTGAAACTTGTCATCATTGTATTCGTATGCAGGTTATATTAAGTTTCCATTCAGTTGTGGTCTCCAAGGTGTTGATGGTGGGGAAATACTATTGAATGTCAAGGGGGGATTGTTGGAATCTCCCTTGTTTGAGATAGTCATTGACAGGTCAGGCAAGACAGTGCCACTGTGACAGTATAGATTCAACAGCACAAGCAAGTACAGTTCTGCTAATGCCCCACAATGCCTCCAAGTCTGTCCCTTTTGTGCTGCTAGGTCAGTTCTAAATCTATCTTATTTGGCATGGTGATAGTGTCACATAACATGCCGACATACATATGAGTGTACCTGTTTGGAGCAGAGTTAGGCCATTTGATGAAGGGTGCTCTTAATGTGAAAATGGGAAATCATCCCCTCCACAGTGGTCGAAAACGTTCTCGACCATGTCTCTCGCATTTCCCGCAACTCATCCCTCACACCCCCTCCCCGCAATAACAACCAAAACAGAATCCCCCACGTCCACACCATTAGACACTCCCTCACACAGTGACACTATTACACACTCCCTCACACAGACAACACTCCCTTCCTCACACCAACCTCCGCATCCAACGCATCATCCTCTGACACTTACGCCATCTGCAATCCGACCCCACTACCAAAGACATTTTTCCCTCCCCACCCTTATCTGCCTTCCGGAGGGACCACTCTCTCCGTGACTTCTTTGTCCGCTCCACACTCCCACCAGCCCCACCACCCCCGGCACTTTTCCCTGCCAGCGCAGGAAGTGCTACATCTGCCCCTACACCTCCCCCCTCACCCTCATCCCAGGCCCTAAGAAGACCTTCCACATCAAGCAGATGTTCACCTGCACATCTGCTAATGTGGTATACTGTGTCTGCTGTTCCAAATGTGGCCTCCTCTACATTGGGGAAACTAAGCGGCGGCTTGGGGACCGCCTTGTGGAACACCTACGCTCGGTTTGCAACAAACAACTGCACCTCCCAGCCGCGAACCATTTCAACTCCCCCTCTCAATCCTTGAACCACATGTCCATCCTGGGCCTCCTGCAGTGCCACAGCGATGCCACCTGAAGGTTGCAGGAACAGCATCTCATATTTCGCTTGGGAACCCTGCAGACCAATGGTATAAATGTGGATTTCACAAGCTTCAAAATCTCCCCTCCCCTAACCGCATCCCAAAACCAGCCCAGCTTGTCCCCGCCTCCCTAACCTGTTCTTCCTCCCACCCACTAGCCTCATCTCGCCTCCTTGACCTGTCCATCCTCCCTGGACAGACCTATCCCCTCCCTACCTCCCCACCTCCCCACCTACATTCACCTTTACTGGCTCCATCCCCGCCTCTTTGACCTGTCTGTCTCCTCTCCACCTATCTTCTCCTCTATCCATCTTCTATCCACCTCCCCCTCTCTCCCTATTTATTTCAGAATCCCCTTCCCCTCTCCCAATTCTGAAGAAGGGTCTTGACCTGAAACGTCAGCTTTCCTGCTCCTCTGATGCTGCTTGGCCTGCTGTGTTCATCCAGCTCTACACATTGTTATCTCAATCATCACATCAGCCCCTGTCTCTCCTAATATTTCCTTGGACAGATGCACAGTAATTGGTGAGGCCGTGATCAAGTCGATTGATTCCTGGCTTCTCTGCAGGAAAGAGAAGGAATTAATGTTTCAAATCCAATGACTCAAAACATTAATTCTGTTTCACTCTCCACAGATACTGCCAGACTGCTGAGTTTCTCTAGCATTTTCTGTTTTCACTTGGTAGTAGAATGATTTGGGAGTGTCCCATTTGCATCATAAGAATTGTGGATGCTGAGCCAGTGACTTGTTGCAATACATTTTATTCCAGGTTTATTTAATTAACTGAATGCAAATTTCCCTGTTTCCATGGTCCAATTTCAACCCACACCTCCGGCCAAGGTCTTCGAATATCTCGTCTAGTAACATAATCATATACATACCCATATTTTGTAGGTAGTCTTACTTTTTGTGGTTTTGTGACAAAAGTCTTCACAAAGCAAATAAGTTTGCATTAGCAAACAGGAATCCTTCAAGATATTTATGACAGGCTATGTCTTTTTGTCTCTGCAACTGCAGCATATGAACTCTTAGCCAGTGCAGTTGCGGTTCATGTCATTGCCAGCAACTAAGTCTGCTCTCTGCTGGACTACGAACCATGTAAATTACTGCTTGTGTTTTTGAATCTATAGTGTCACCAAGGCACTGTCTCACATATAGCTTCGCTATCTAATCCAACAAAGCTTGAACCTACAGAATGGTGAGTAGGGAGGCAAGCAGGAAGGCAAAGGGTATGGCAGCCAGTGGCTAGGGGGTAGACCAGTGGGAGGAAGAGGGAAGAGGCTAGCAGCAAAGAAATGGCATCTAGTGGGATAGCAAAGAGGGCAGGGGGCTGACCAGCAGTTGTAAGCATTAAGGGAAGGTGGCAATGATGGGTGGAGAGAGACAGCAAGAACATGTGTTCTACTTACAGTTCCTGTCCCAATGTGATTTGGCCACACAATGACAATGTGAATGACACCAACTTCTTTGGCAGGAGATACACTATTGTAAAACATCAGTTGCATTGAGTTAAACAGAATTCTTAAAATTGTGACAAGAAACTGAAATAACTGCTCAGAGGTTAGCATTCTAGCACCAACTCATTCTTTATTGTGCACAGTACACTGGCTACAGCCGGCCGGCCAGTTTTGGG
>NC_063353.1:24893930-24963002 GCF_021869965.1 Rhincodon typus | reverse complement strand
TGATTGGCCCATGTCAACAACCCTAATCAAGGATCTCATAGTCAACAGTTTCTAGCTGATTCCAATCACTACAGGAACAAAGACCAATTTAAAGCAGAAAAATGTGCAAGCAGTAGGTAATCCATTTCCAATCATTTCAGCTGTAACTAATTTGCTAGCATCTATCATTCACTGTTATTATGTTGATGTACTGATTAAACAATTTAAAAGGCTGCATGTTTGCATAGGACTTGTTACTGGATATTACAATGATTCCTATCAGACTGGAGAGATAAGGAGAAATCTTCTACTGCTTTCAAATGACTGGTTTTATCAACAATTCTCGAATATGAACAGCATACCGTGAAAGAGAAACAGGCACCAGTAAGAATTCAGGCATTTCCCTTATAAACATATAGACTGCAAAACAATTGAGCGGATCTATTCTTGAAGTCACCTGCTATGACAAATCTGAAGCATGCCATAGGGATTATGTAGAAGTACACTCTGGACCGCCTCTGTCTCTAGTTTTCTTGCTGTTTTTGTTGAGGCTCAACAGTGAAGTGTTGGGTTTGAGTGTGAATCCAGATTGTGCCACGATGTGGCATTGCACAACTATTCACCTTGCTGCAAATCAGAACTTTCAATTAGTGGCCCTGATCTTCCGAGGAATTCAAAGTCAGATTGCCACTCTGCTCCTTTTTTTGGTCCCATCAGGACTGACTTCCTCATTTTTAGCTGACAATCCCAATCCAGGCTCCTTTGGAAATACAGAACGATTTTCTCAACTCCTTAGCAAATAAAACTCACATGGTCAATTAGCAGCCACTTAAAAGCCTCAACTCACTAGCTTCCTGATCATGCAACTCATGATTAGTTATCTGATAGAGTAACCAAAGTGACCTGAATACCTGCTTTGAGAGAGGTGAAAGTAGTGTTTATTTTTCCCACACTGGGGGCATTCGAAAGCATAATGGGAGATAAAGGGTTATCTCTGAAAGCCACTTCAGAGGGATGTTGTCAATGTGGGAAAACTACAAGTTTGTTATTTTCTCAGGTGTTTGTAAGCAGAGCTGTATAGTAACTCAATGGGTAAAATAATAACATTGTTTCCACAGCAAGTAATTTTCAACAAAAAATGTTAAACATTTTTCAAAATCCCTTCAATATTTTGTTGGAGTGGCTTGATATTATAATCCATCTGCTACAAAGCAAATACTGCTGTTTATGGTGTGGAAGATTTTGTTTATGAATATACCATTGCCGAAAAGTGAACTGTACCAGTTTGACATTGCTCCCCTGCACGTTTAGATGCCTTTCTGATCAGATACCCATAAAAATGAAATGTCACTATTGAAAATACAAATGTAAGATCCTTTTCTCAATTTTAATTTTAGATGCCCAAATTCTCGATTGTTTTAGGGTTTCTGCGGAAGGACACTCTGGAGTCTCTCGGTCTCCAATTTTCTGCGTAGGGGAGAAGGGCTATTACTGGAATGGTAAAATTTGTACCAGAAACAAGAAAATGCTTTCAACACAATTGATTATGTCCATTGCTTAAATACTGTTGTAGCCTATGTAAAGCTCAATTAAAAGTAATAATTATTGAGGGTAAATTGCTAAGTAATTTTCCTAGCCTTGGAATCAGGGAAACAAACTGCTACCTGATGAATTCTGAATATTTTCCTAATGTTGGCAATGGAAATCCCTTGCATCACAATTTCAGAATCCGTTATTTGCAAGTTCATTACTAAATGCAAGCAAAGAGTTATGAATGGAGGAAAAATAGCCATTTTACACCAAGTTATTTGAAATTAAATCAATTTATAAATAATTGCATATTCTTATCTGAGCTGTCTGAAAACTGATATTCACTCCTGTCCAATTTAATTTAATTTGTTTTAGTAATAGATGATGAGTCTTTGAAGCTTCAAAAAAAGGAGGATTCGTATTGTAACTTCAGTAGTTCACACAATGTTCATCATTCAGTGGTATGATAAAGATATACATGTAAAAATATTTTACTTTGCTATCAAGGGAATCTACCAATTGAAATATTTTCAGTGTGAGAAAACAGCTTTCAAAGTTAGAAGGAATGGAAAGGTGGTTCCCATCTAGAAATGGATCCGGGTATCAGTTGAAATGGCTGCCCTGAAATATGCAAAAATAGCCCTCATTGAATCATATTCCACAATTTCCTTTTCCAAATGCGGTGAAAGTCTCTTGCCTTCATATGACAGAGCTATTGAGACTACAAATCTTACCAATAAATCCAGCATCATGGAGAAGCTGGTTAAGATTTGTTGAGATTAGAAAGTAATATTTTGCTGTCTTTTAAAGCAGCCCCAATGACTCAGCAAATAACTTTATGCAATCATGCAGAGCTCTAAAATTCCAGTTTAGGCTCCTTCTGGCTCTACATCAAAGATGAAGTTAATACTACCTGTATGGTAGCATCACATAAAAGAAAACCACAGCAGGAAATCTGAGTGGAACAGAAATATGCCTTCTCCTTGCTGATGAGTCCAATTTCTCAGAAAGGTGCTAATACATGTATTAAAACTGTAATGACATTGAAGATTCCAAAGCTAGTTTACTTGTGTCCACTAATTGCCTGAAAATTACTGTGCAAGGCCAATATGCTATTGGACATTTCTCAGAAATCTGGAAAATTACTGTTCTCCATCACTAAAATGGGTGCATCCTTCATGAATTTGTATCCCTCAACATTGTGAGGCAATGAACAATAACCAACTACCCCAAAGCATAGTGGCTTAACGATTGGTGGAAAATCAAGAGACTTGTGATCAAATCTTAGCATTGACTTGATTTTTCATTTGCACCAAATGCAAAGTTTACTTTTTTGCAAACTTTTTCTGTGCCTGCCCCAAAAAGAATACTAACCTGGGGCATCAGTGGTAGATTTCCAAAGATCCTTCTGAGAGGGCACCTCTTCTTCTGTGTTCCTTTCCCTTTACTAGGTGTTGGTTTATATCAGGAAAATGTCTCTCCAATTCTCAGGGTTCTCTGCTCCTTTCTACCTGCTCTCCACTTCCACATGCCTGAAGGGATGTTAGAATTCCCATTGGTTGTAATGGTGGGCAACTATTTAGTGGGGATCTTGCTCTGCACTCGTAGCAAACCCAGGGAAATAAGCCAGGATCAGGGCCAGATTGAGGCACTGGGTAGAGATTGTGGTCAACTTTCCTCTGGTGGGAAGAAGATAATTCAAGTCAATGTGTTCTTAAGTCATGAGAAAATGACAGGCAGAGCCTAAACACATAAAGAGGGCCAAATGCTTTCATTTAGATTCCATCAGATTCCACACACAATCTGAATTTACAATTCTTAGCAGTCATCAGATTCTCATGTCTGTCCGTCACAAAGATGAGGGACATCATGTGGGAGCTAATTTAATCTCTCAAGTAGACGCTGAAGGTTTTCAGGTGTATCTGGTGTTAGGAGTACCTGAGGGAAGAATGAACACCAAGGACTTCTTGGTGTTGATACCATCCTGACCTGTTCCATTTCCTTCTGTTAGTGTGGAAGGGGAGACATTTAAGAAATGGTGATAAAATTTGCTGGTAGAGTCTAGCAATTGACAGAATTAGGCAGAGACCCAAAGTAATAGGGTGTGTTGCTCACATTTTCTGCCCATCAGGTGGCAATTATTCACTTCTACTCAGAGATGAATGTTGAGCTACTCTTGAATGTTATCATTTGAACTTAATATTAAATGTTACATTAAATACAGTAATTGAGTTTGAGTCCAGGTTAGTTGTACATGGTCCATGGAAAATGAGCCTTTAATCGATCTATACTTTCATATATTCTTAAGACCTACTTGCAAAGTAATGCATTAAAATTTTTCTATGGTTTGTTTTACTGTTTTATTTCAGTCAAATATGGTAGCAAAAGAAATGCCCTACTTCATCTGGACAGTACGAAGAAATGTAATTGACTGCAACTATTTACACAGTGACCAAATGATAAATCATTATGGCAGGAATGCGTCTTTTACAACCAAAGTAAGAAATATTCTTTAGTTAAATTCCGTTATGGTTTATCATTAATAGAAGAGCTGAACCCACTTGTTATGAAATCTTCGTTATAGAAAATGTGACAATTGTATTAGAACATACATATATACATACAAATTAGGAGAGGGAGTCGACCATTTGGCCCCTCAAACCTGTTCAACCGTTTGCTAAGATAAATCTGATAAGGATCTGATTCTGGCGTCAGTAGTACTACCTCCTAAATCCTTTAAGTCTCTTGTCAATCAAAAATCTATGTAATTCAATGATGCTGCCTCGACTGTGCTCCAGGGAAGAGAATTCCCACGACTAACAACTCTCTGAGAGAAAAAAATGTCTTCATCCCCATTTTAAATGGAAGACCACTTATTTTTTAAGAATTATTCTCTAGTTCTAGGCTTTTCCATAAGGGGAAACACATAACCAGCATCTGTCCAGACAAACATATGAATTAAGAGCAGGAACAGGCAACTAGTTCCTGCTCTGTCAGGGGGCGGGTGAGGTGTGGGGGCTGATCTGTTTGTTTTCCATTCTGACTTATCCCCGATATCCTTTCAACCCTTTGCCCTGCCATCCTGTCAAGATACATCGAGAACTTATATGTTTCATTAAGTTCACCCTATAATTTTTCTAAACTCCAATGGATGCAGATTCAGTCTATCCAACCTTTCCTGATAAGCTAATCCCTTCATCTCAGCTAGATGTTGTATCTGTTATATTATGTCCTTTAAGTGCGGAGTCCAAAGCTACACAAAGTATAGGTGTTGGCTTCATTATAATAGTTTCTTGAATGTTATGCTACCTCAGCTCTTCATCTTCCTTCTCACCTTTCTTAGATGCATACTCTTCTAACCAAGAACTCTGGTTGGTTTGTGTCACAATCTGTCAAGAACTGTTGTCAGTGTCTGTGCTCAGTCAACTTGGAGTACAGGTGAAGGTACAGTTCTGTGTGGGATGATTGATTTTTATTATTTAGTGGATCCCCACAAAGATTGTTGGACACAATTGAGTCAGAATGAGATTCGATTTTAATTTGAACAAATGTATGGAATGTATTTTGGCACAGGATGAAGTGATCCTATTTTGCAGGCTGTTGGTAAGTTGTAGGTTGCTGCTGAGGCTTGTAGGCACATCATCAGCTCCCTCCAATTACAGGGAGGAATTATAAAATCATACAGAACAGAGAGCATCAACCCAAACTAATATTACCAAACACACCAAAAGAAGGTGTCAACTAACAAAGGTGAAGACAAAAAGGTATTTGAGATTAAAAAAAACAAAGAACTTCCTCCAGGAATTTGATTTTGTGTTGAAAACCTCTGTGCGGTTGTTTATGGCTCACTGAAATTCTGTGGCCCTCCCATACTTTGCAACTGTAAGTCTACTGCTTGTGCACTGACAAGTCCACAAATGAAGTTATATCCAGATATGTTGGATGTGTCCAGATATGTCCTATCTATCACATTTCATGCAGTCTTATTTAGAGTAGAACCACTTGTCAGACCAAAACAGTGTCACCTGTGTCAAAGGAAGTTTAAGTTGGGACAATTTCTCCAGGCTGTGATTTTCCTTGACCCTGCTCTAATAGAATGACTGTGGCAACTACTACACGTTAAAGGCTGTTGCAGGGGTTTAGCAACATTTGGATTCAGAAAAGAATGTCTTTCACAGTTCATTTTGTAAAAGGGTCAACGGGGAATGATATTCAACATTTTATTGCAGATGCATCTGGATATAACTTATCTTCATGTTTCTTTTAAACAAAAGTGAGAGTGAACATCTACCTTGCAGATAGAACAGGAGCTGTGTACTCAATCCAACTTGGACTGAATGGTTTGTGAAATGCTGCCTGCCTTTGAGAATCTGGGTGGCCATCTGATCTAATAAGACCATAAGACCTAGGAGCAGAAATTAGGCCGTTCAGCCCATCCAGTCTGCTCTGCCATTCAATCATGGCTGATAAGTTTCTCAACCTCGTTCTCCTGCTTTCTCCCCAAAACCCTTGATCCCCTTGATAATCAAGAACCTATCTATCTCTGTCTTAAATATACTCAATGACCTGGCCTCCACTGCCTTCTGTGGCAGTGAATTCCATAGATTCACCACTCTCTGGTTGAAGATGATTCTCCTTTTCTTCGTTCTAAAAGGTCTTCCCTTTACTCTAAGGCTGTGCCCTCAGGCCCTACTTTCTCCTACCAATGGAAACATGTTCCCAACATCCACTCTGTCCAGACATTCAGTATTCCACAAGTTTCAAGTAGAACCCCCCTCATCCTTCTAAACTCCATTGAGTATAGACCCAGAGCCCTGAACGTTCTTCATATGTTAAGTTTTTCTTTCCTGGCACCATTCTTGTGAACCTCCTCTGAACCCGCTCCAGGGCCAGTGCATCTTTCCTAAGATATGGGGCCCAAAACTGCGCACAATTTTGGAATAGTCCCATTCATTTTGAAACAGCAGTTCCCAGGAAGCTCCATGCCTAGTAGCTCGGTCTATTGGCCAATACATGGCAAAAAGAAGGCCAAAAATCAAATGTCAAGCTTCTTGTGCTCCTATAGGACAAAAGACTACAGGAGCACATGTTTGTTGTCGATTGATAAGGTCTGCTAATGCCAGCATGAGAGAGCCTAAGCTGGTCTACCTTATAAGAGAGTCAGAAGTGGTCAACATTAAAGAAATAGTTTATCAAAATAAAATGCCACCAAGCCCATTAACATGGGCAGTGTGAGACTTTTATTTTATTAGGAAGTAAAATTAAATAGAGATGAGATTTACTGTAATGCTAACTTTATATGTAATATTTTATATTACACATATTGGCTGAAAGCAGATTGGCTTCAAATTTGTAACTGACTATGTTATACACAATGTTAATGAACTGACCGCTCATAAAATTGGAGAAGTGCATGTGAGGGTATCTGCAAGGATCATGATATTCAGTTCATATAACAACGGGCATCATTGTTACACCTTTTGCTATTGTATCGGTAAATTTAGAGCAGTATGGTAAAGTGTGAATCATGAGCAAAACAAGGCCTACCAACAATGGTGAAAGTTGGCATCAAACCTTGGGAGAATATCCAGAATAGATCCAAAATTACAGGCCACTTTGTAGAATGTTTTTGAAGCACTTAGGTCCTGAGCAGTTTAGATCAGCTTTTGCAAGAATGTTGCTTTTGCGTATTTTCTGAGTCAAGGTCACTAAACGTTGTGAAGCCATTTTATACATAAGAACATAGAACATAGAACAGTAAAGCACAGTACAAGCCCTTCGGCCCACGATGTTGTGCCGACCTATTATCCTACTCTAAGATCAAACTTCCCTGCATACCCTACATTTTACTATTATCCATGTGCCTATCCAAGAGTTGCTTAGATGTCCCGAATGTATCTGACTCCACCAGCACCGCCGGCAGCGCATACCATGTACCCACCATTCTCTGTGTAAAGAACCTACCTCTGACATCTCCCCTATATCTTCCTCCAATCAATTAACTAATTGAAAGGTAAGTAATTGTTACAAGTTTGGCCTGGTTCAAGTACCTTCTCGGGTTAGGTGACATTGTAGACAATGCAGATGATAGCATAAAATTAAAAAGTGTGAGGTTCTCCATTTTGGACCAAAAAAGGATAGATCAGGGTACTTTCTATATGGTATGATGTTAAATACAGTGGATGTTCAAAGAGACTTGGGGGGTTCAGGGCATAAACCTTTAAAATGTGACAAACAGGTGCAGAAAGTAATCAAGAAAGCTCATGGAATGCTGGTTCTTGTATCTAGAGGACTGAAGTGCGAAGATATAGAATTTTTCTGTAGTTATACAAAACCCTGGTTAGACCCCACTTGGAGCACGGAGAACAGATCTGGGCACTACACCTCAGGATGGATATATTGACCTCGGAGGGAGTACAACATTGGTTTACAAGAATGATACCTGAACTTGTGGGATTAAGTTATCAGGAGAGATTATACAAATTAGAGATAGCGAGAACTGCAGATGCCGGAGTCGGGGATAACACAGTGTGGAGCTGGAAGAACACAGCAGGCCAGGCAGCATCAGAGGAACAGGAAAGTTGACGCTTCCGGTCAGGACCCATCTTCAGAATTTCATACAAAGGCTTGTTGATGTTTGAAATGACTTCCACAAATGGCAGTGTATGCAGCATCAGTTGTTAACGTTAAATCTGAGGTAGTTTTTCTTTTAAGCAAAGGTATTAAGGGCCTTAACCAAAACAAAGTTGCTGGAAAAGCTCAGCAGGTCTGTAAAGGAATAAACAGAGTTAACGTTTTTGATCCAGTGACCCTTCCTCAAAACTTCCTCAGCTTTATTCCTCTGCATCCCCACCTTAACGAATTTCGGGCGTGAAATGATGCTGAACTCTTCTTCCACCGTCTTTGCCTCCGCGCTCATTTCTTTGGACAAGAGTCCTCTCCCCGTCCCACAGACTCTTTTGCCCAGTTCCAACACTCTCCATCCACCTGGATCACCTCCCTCCGGCCTTTTACCTGCACTTGATCTGTTCATTGAGAACTGTTGACGTGATATTAGTCGCCTCAATTTCTCTGCCCCTCTCTCCAAATCCAACCTTTCTCCCTTCAAACTGACTGCACTCCATGCAAAATAAAAAGTTCTGAGGAAGGGTCACTGGACCCGAAACGTTGACTCTGTTTTTTCCTTCACAGATGCTGCCAGACCTGCTGAGCTTTTCCAGCAACTTTGTTTTTGTTCCTGATTTACAGCACCTGCAGTTCTTTCGGTTTTTATTTGGTTTTAAGGACCTTAATGGGCCAAGGCAGGTATATGGAGTTAGGCTGGAGATCAGCCATGATCTCATTGAATGGTGGAACAGGGTTGAGGGGCTGAATGGCATACTCCTGGCCCTATGTTCCTATGTTCCTATGTTAAGTGGCATAAGTTATCCAGCATCCATTTCAATGATCTTAATGTTACACTTGTCTAAAACTAATTGTATAAAACTATATCTCCATATAACTTTAAACAGATATTAATGTTTTTTGCACACACTCTAAGGTCTCCAACTAGAAAGAGCATTGATTGATGAAATGAGACTAGAAATAAATCAGTATGTTGCTTTGTAGCATAACAAGGTGTATACACAAAATAGCTGGTTTGATTGGACCCATTTTGTTCAATTTACCCAATTTATATTTTGGCATTAATACAATACACTAAACTCCACTGTGTCAATAAATTATAGAATCATAAATCTCAAAAAGGCCATTCAGCTTATCACACCTATGCCAGCTGTTTGATTCAAATGTCTAATAAGTCTCACTCCCTTGCTCTTTCCCTATCCATCTTGAAAATTCTCTTTTTGCTTTCAACTTTCTTTTTGATCTTCCTTTGAACATTACTATTGAGTCTGCTTCCACTACTCTTTCAGGTAATGCATTCCAGATCATATTTTATGCTTAAAAATATTCACGTAATCTCCCAAGTGGTTCGATGTATCAGCATCACTTCTTGTAAACAGCTCCCAAAATCTCTATGACCTGCCAACTCTGGCCTCTTGGTCATTCCTGACTTTAGTCACTCCAACATTGGCAGCTGTGCTTTCAGTAACCAAGAACTTAAACTCTGGAATTCCCTTCCTAAATCTTTCTGCCTCTCTAACTCTCCTTGCTCCTTTAAGATGTTCTTTAAAACTTACCTCTTTAAAACCTAATATTTTCTACTGTGGACCAGTACTCAGTTATTTCTGATGGCACTTGTAAAATACAGTGGTACAATTTTTTTATCTAAAAGTTGTTATATAACTGCAAGTTGTTCTTATTTTTTGAGAATTACTTACAACCTCTGTCCTCTGGTTACTGATCCATCTGTCAATGGAAACAATTTCCTTATTTGATTAAAACACTTCAAAACTTTGAAGCAGTATAATCCCAGTTTATCTCATCTCTCTACATATATGTATTACATAATCCTGTAACATTTTTGTAAACCTCCTCGGCACCTTCTCTTTATTTAAAGAAAATGGCTATGAACTATTTGGTAACATTTCCACTCTCTTTACCCGATAGAAAGCTTTGTATCTACCTCTTTAACAAACTTGATTTTCTGTGCAATATTCTCTTTCAAAATTTCACAGCTGGCCTGTATCTAAATTTTTGAATCTAAACTATGCAGCAGTAAATTGACGGAATTGTATTGACAAACCCCAAACCACGCCCGCATTAACTTCCCTTTGAAGTCCTGGATGAAATGTTATTTACTCTAGTGCAAGATTAAATAAGCTTAATAACAAAACCAGAGAGAGAGAGACACAGCAGGTTTAGCAGCATCTGTAGAGAGAAAAATATTAATAAAATAAATAAAGTTAATGTTGGGTACACTTTTCAGAATGACTGTGAATTGTACAAACATCACAATTAGGTGGCGCAAGGAACGAATGTGCCCTACTCAAACAACAATATTTAACAGTACTTCCCATAAATTCCCCATACTCTGACCTGCTGTTGTAGCTAAACTACTTTTATGGTTGATCCAGTTCAATTTCTGGTCATTGGGAATCCCCAGGATGTTGATAGTGGAAGAATCTGCGATCGCACTGCTAACAAATATCAAGGGGTGATAGTTGGATTCTGGCTTGATACTTGCCTAGCTCTTGCTGTGAATATTAGTTTATTACCCACTTATCAATTTAAGCTTGAATGTTGTCCAATACTTGCTGCACATGCAAACCGACAGTATCTGAGGATTCGCGATGGTTCTGAACATTGAAATCAACAGGGAACATTCCCATTTCTGACCCATTGGTACAGGGGAGGTCAGTGATGAAGCAACTGAAATTTGTTGGGCCTAGTATACTACCTTGAGGAATTCCCGCGGAGATGTCCTCTGTCTGAGATGACTAACTTGAGGATTGTAAGTCTTTGGAACTCTCTTCCTCAAAAGGCGGTGGAGGTGAATTCTTTGAATGTTTTAAATCTAGAGTTTGACATATTCTTGGTAGGCAAAGTGGTGAAATGTAATCAGGGGTAGGGGGGAATGTGAAGTTGAGGTTACAATCAAGTCAGCCATGGTCTTATTAAATGATAGAATAGGCTTTAGGGGTTAATTGGCCCAGTCTAGCTTCTAAATCATATGTTTGTATGACCATCAACAACTACAACCACCTTTTTTGGTCCCATCTATGACTCCAACCAGTGGAAAGCATTCACCAATTCCCATTGACTCCAGTTTTGCTTGAGCTTCTTGACACAGCAACTATAACAAAACTGCAACTTCTTGACACATGCTGCCTTGATGTCAAGGGGAGTCACCCTCACTTCAGATTTTTTTTTTGATGTTTGAACCAATGTTGTAACGTGGTCAGAAGATGAGTGGGCCTGACCGATCCCAAAAGTGAACATGAATAAGCAGGTTACCATTGAGTGAGTGCCACTTGCTAGGCATCATTTTCCTGATTATAGAGAGTAGATTAATGGGGCAGCAACTGACCAAATTGGACTTATCCTACTTTTTTGTGGACAGGACATCCCTAGGAAATTTTCCACATTGCTGGGTGGATGCTTGTGTTGTATATGTATTGGAACTCTGGAGTGCCAAATGATTGCTGGAATAATGTCATGGATCACAATCTTTGCAGTATCCAGTAACCCTAACCATTTCTTGCTACCACCTGGAATGATTTGAATTGACTCAATGCTGGAATATAGAAAGCAATACAATTACATGGACAGAAATAGGCCATTTAGCCCATTGAGTTGTTGTACCACATGATGAGATCTTTGCTTATCTGTGACATAGCTTCATTTAGCCGCTGTTGTTCTTGTACCTCATTCCTGATTTAAAAATTATTATTGATCTGGAAGTTGGTATTTATGTAAGAATTCTAAAGTTCTTTTCCCCCAAACTGTGTAGATGCTGGGGACTTCAGGTGGAGGCCGAGATGGATCATCCACTTGGGACCTCTGACTGAAGATTGTATCAAATGCTTCAGCCTTGTCATTTGCACTGACATATTGGATTCTCCCATCATTGACATTGGGCTATTTATATTCCTCCTCCAGAGAGTCATTTAATTGTCCACCAATATTCACGACTGAATGTGGTAAGACTGCAGGACTTAGATCTCTAAGCAGGTACAGGACATCCTGAACCAAGAGGGACAACAAACAAAAGTCATTGTCCACATTGGCACAAATAACATAGGTAGGAAGAAGGAAGAGGTCCTGCAAGGACAATTCAGGGAGTTAGGTAGGGAGCTAAAAATCAGGATCACCAAGTGTAGTAATCTCAGGTTAACACAGTGAACATGTGGCTACAGAGCTGGTGCAGGAGGGAGGGCGTTAGACATATGGAATCTTTGAGATATCTTCTGGGGAAGGTGGGACATGTACAGGAAGGATGGGTTGCACCTGAACTGGAGGGGCACCAATATCCTGAATGGGAGGTTTGCTAACGCTCTTTGGGAGGGTTTAAACTAGTGTGGCAGGGGAACGGGAACCGGAACGACAGACCAGTAAGTGCAGGGACTCGGGACAAAAGAGAGACTGAGATACAAAACTGGCTTGGTCATAGAAGAAAGAGGGGAGTGGTGGAAGGCTGTTTTTGAGAATGGAGACCAGTAACTAGTGGTGTTCCACAGAGATCAGTCTTATGTCCTCTGTTGTTTATAGTAGATATGAATGATGTGGAGGAAAATATGGGTGGTCTGATTAGCAAGTTAGCAGACGACACGAAGATTGTTGGAGTCGCTGATTGTACTGATGATTGTGAAAAAATACAACCGGATATAGATAGATTGATGACTTGGGCACAGAAATGGCAGATGGAGGTAATGTAGACAAATGCAAGGTGATGCAATTTGGAGGATCAAATTTAGATGTGAATTATACTGTAAATGGCAGAACCCTTAAGAACATTAACGTACAGACAGATCTGGGCGCACAGGTCCACAGTTCCCTAAAAGTGGCAACACAGGTAGCCAAGGTCATTAAGAAGGCATATGGCATGCTTGCCTTCATCGGCTGGAGCATGAAGTACACGAGTTGGCAAAATATGTTGCAGCTATATAAAACCCTTGTTCAGCCGCATTTGGAGTATTGTATGCAGTTTTGGTCGCCACATTACCAGGGGATGTAAAAGCTTTGAAGAGAGTGCAGAGAAGGTTCACCAGGATGTTCCCAGTCTTGAAGGCATTGGCTATGAGGAAAGGTTAAAAAGACTAGGATTGTTTTCACTGGAAAGACCGCGGCTGAGAGGAAACCTGATAGAAGTCTACAAAATTATGAGAGGCATAGATAGGGTGGAAAGTCAGAGGCTTTCTCCCAGGGTGAAAGTTTCAATTACAAGGGGGCACAGGTTCAAGGTGAGAGGGGGAAAGTTAAAGGGAGATGTGTGGGGAATGTTTTTCATACAGCGAGTGGTAGGAGTCTGGAACACACTGCCAGAAGGAGTGGTGGAAGCAGGCATGTTGGCGACATTTAAGAGGCGTCTGGATGGTCACATGAATAGGGAGGGAATAGAGGGATATAGACTGAATAAGGGCAGAACGTCTGTTTTTTTAGTTTAGTTGGGACATGATGATTGGCCCAAGCTTGGAGGCCGTAGGGCCTGTTCCTGTGTTTTACTTCTCTTTTGTTCTAAAGAGACCACAGTTGCTTGGCTGTCATTGTGGAGAAATAGCTTTTCCAGTGGACAGCCAGTTTTGCAGCTCTGATCTAAAGGTGCTGCCCTATGCAGGGGGTAGAAAATTTCCTTGCAGCATGGAATGCTGACCTCTCTGGTCTTCTATCAAGAGGCCACCTCTGTGTCTCAGCGGGAAGGCCTGCATACTGAATGCAAATTGCCATTATAGGGCAGCCTTAATAGCCGTATTTGTGGTCTGGTTGGTTATCTACCATTTGCAGTTGGTAACACCATCATAAGAACATAAGAGCTAGGAGCAGGAGTAGGCCGTCCGGCCCTTCGAGCCTGCTCCGCCATTCAATAAGATCATGGCTGATCTTTTTGTGGACTCCGATCCACTTACCCGCGTTCTCACCGTATCCCTTAATTCCTTTATTGTTCAAAAAAATATCTACCTTATCTTTAAAAACGTTTACAGAAGTACATCAACTACTCCACTGGGCAAGGAATTCCATAGATTAACAACCCTCTGGGTGAAGAAATTCCTTCTCAATTCAGTCCTAAATCTGCTCCCTCTAATCTTGAGGCTATGCCCTCTTGTCCTAGCTTAACCTGCCAGTGGAAACATCCTCTCTACTTCTATCTTATCTATTCGCTTCATAATTCCCTTCATCTTTGATTTGCCCTATTTCAAAACTGGCCACAGATGGGAGCAAGTGGGGAAAGCTTCCATGGGGTATATCCCCTCTGGTCCTATGCCCACAGCTAAATAAAAACTTTGTTGTTTGAAAGAACAATTGAGTTCGACTGAATATCACATACCTAGGTTTGACCAGTGTTGAAAACACTCTGATGTACATAACTGCCATCAGAAGTGCACTAATGCACTTCATATGAAGATTGGTTGTCGTGATTATACTTTTGGCTGGATAAATGAACTACTGGAGCATTTGGAAAACATCTTTATATCCTGCTGCACTTTCAAAATAAATCATGTGGATAAAGCTTACACTTGAGCTGATAATCTCCTTTTAGCTGTTTTAACATTTGCTTGATGTCATTTAATTATGAGCAAATTTTGTATGTAAAGCCTTTCCATGGAAACCAGAAGTTAAAAGTCTTTGTATTAATTCCTTGGTAAAAGGCATTCTGTAGCTATGGTAATGTAACATTTCTTTCAAAGACACAGTTTTGGCATTCTCACCACTTTCAGTCCTTAGCTTTCATTTGACCTTGTTTTTCTTGAAGTAGCTTGAAAGGAAAAATCCGAAGTTGTGTTATGCTATTCCTTTTAAAAAATTGCAGCAAGTGAATAACCATAAGCCATATCAGTTCTGAGGAAGGGTCACCGGACCTGAAACGTTAACTCTGTTTTCTCCTTCACAGATGCTGCCAGAACCGCTGAGCTTTTCCAGCAACTTTGTTTTTGTAACCATATGCCACCTGGCAAATGCCAGAGCACAATGATCTTTTATTCAAGAACAGCTCCTAGATTTGTCACACTAACATTTATGGGACTTAATGTGCTTTTCTGATGCCAGTCTCCATTTGCGTCAATAGAGGAATGGAGCTTGTATCTGACTTCGCTATCAACTAAAATCTTTATCAAGCAAGTCAAATGAAACATTTTTTTCATTTCATCTTTCTTTCCGAGTTGTAGACCATCAATCATATCATGTAAAACAATCTACTAATGCTAGAAGCATCATTTAAAGTAAAATAAATATAATGCTGTCCTAAATCTGCAGTATGCATGTAAGCTACTGGGTGCATCTTAATGCATATCTATTGTGTTTAGTGAGGCTTCTTTCCACAAGTAAAGAATGCTACGTAAATGTAAGTTATGTTACAAAGTATAAATGGGCTACTATTGTTCTAAATATTCTGTTATTCTTTAAGGTTTTAAGGCATCATGGCAATATGTTTTTTAACACTTTAAGTAGTATTTACAGGGCAAGGCATATAGAAGTGGAGAATAGTGAAGAGGGAAGGAGGAGTTAAGAGATTAAAAATGAGTGGAGGGGAATGGGGACCGGAGAAAGAACACTGACCCTATGGTGAGTGAGAGGAGGAAGGTAATGAAGGACAAAAGAAAGTGAGGTTGGAGAACGGGCCTGGAGGGAAACAGATAGTGAATTTGAATTTTCCTACCCCTAAATCTGACTTTCCAGAATTGAATTAGAGTTCATTGAAGTTTAATTTTATTTTGCATTCACAGGATGAGGATGTTTTAAAGCTAGCTGCTGCTGAGAAGTTGATGAAAAGCTCTTTTTTTCTGAACTGCTGCAGTCCATCTGGTATAGGAAAACCCACAGTGCTATTAGACCATAAGACATAGGAGCAGAAATTAGGCCATTCGGCCCATCCAGTCTGCTCTGCCATTCAATCATGGCTGATAAGTCCCTCAACCCCATCCTCCTGCTTTCTCCCCGTAACCCTTGATTCCCTTAATAATCAAGAACCTTAAATGTCTTAAATGTACTCAATGACCTGACCTCCACAGCTTTCTGTGGCAGTGAATTCCATAGATTCACCGCTCTCTGGCTGAAGAAGTGTCTCCTTATCTCCGTTCTGAAAGGTCTTCCCTTTACTCTAAGGCTGTGCCTTTGGGTCCTAGACTCTCCTACCAATGGAAGCATCTTCCCAACATCCACTTTGTCCAGGCCATTCGGTATTCTATAAGTTTCAATTAGATCCCGCCCCCCTCATCATTCTGAACTCCAATAAATATAGTCCCAGAGTCCTCAAATGTTCCTCATATGTTAAGCTTTTCATTCCTGGGACCATTCTCGTGAACCTCCTCTGAACCCGCTCCAGGGCCAGTACATCCTCCCTGACATATGGGGCCCAAAACTGCACACAATACTCCAAATGTGGCCTGACCAGAGCCTTTTAAAGCCTCAGTAGTACTGTTCACAAAGGTTGCGTTCTTGTCAAAATGCTGCTCAATTGGTGGGAATGGCCGGATTGGCATTACTTCCTGCATGTAATTTTTTAGGGTTACTAAAGGAATTGCTAATCCAACTACCAATTTGACAGGTCACACCACTAATCCCATTTTCCACAGCTGGATCAGTTTTAATATGTTAAATCTTGATTTGTGCCACGTCAATAAGTGACAAAGTGAAATTTTGAAAACTGGGAAAATTGTACTCCGTATCTCAAAATAGTGGTAAATTGAATTGAATTATATAACTTGTTGAAAAATTAGGTCTTTGTTTTAGATCTGGTATATCCATGTGTTTAGGCAGTCTGAGTTGCAAATAGGTTCCATTCTGGAGTTTGTTTGCAAGACGATTTGTAAGCAAGTCAGAACACTGTAAAGCAGCCATTCATCAGTACAGGAAATATTTGTTTGTTGGGCCTTTAAAATTATACCCCTTTATGGGATCACTTTTGTAAGTTGGCCGCCGCTTATAAATTGGAGCTCCCGTCTATTTTATTTTTCCGGTGTTATGACTATTTCAACATGAATGTTGCTACTTTTCTCACTGCACTTTGAGTAGTTTCCTCAGGAGCAGTTTATGCTGCTAGTTTAGGAAGTAGGTAAATAGGACATGAGACAAAACCACAGAATTTGGATGATTTTCAAAGAGAAAGATTATGCAGATGTTTATTCTTCATCCTTTTCAAGATTAGGATTCAGCAGTACAGAAAACAGGATGTGGTAGTCCTGAGCATTTCTTGGTATTGATGATGAAACCAACCAGAAGTGTGATTCAACTTAATGAGGTATCCCTGTAGCATGGTGCACTGTTGTAGTAAGATAAAATCTCAGGTAAGTAAAGCATCCGGGCAGAGGCACTGGGTTAGGATACGCTTCTGCCAACACACCCTCCTGTACCAAAAAGGAGGGTCAACTATGAAATATCAAACAAAAAAATACAAAAAGATTAAAACAATGACACCGGAATAGAACTTCCATAGTAATAACACCACGGCTAGTGATGTTTTCTTGACTGCCATAGTGCAAAGGTGGAGGTGAATGGGGCAGAGAAGCCTTTCGACTATATTTGATATTTTAAATGTAGCTGTTGTTTTTCTCCTCCCTATCCCAAGGTGGTTCTCACTGCTTGCCCAGCCGTATGCAAAAGTGGTTATGTTTTGATATTTCTAGTTTTTATGAAATTCTGCTTCCAAAAATCACTATTCAATATGAAACGTTCACTGGGCAGAAATGTTTGTCAGAGGTGGAGGAGGATTAAAGATCCTCATTTAGAGCAGTCCACGTAGATGAGTATGAAATCTAGGAAAATGTTGAGAATGGTGCTGCTTACTCTCCACTATATTGTTTAGCACAATAGATGGTTTACCTTTTCCTGCGGCAGATATCACTCACAGATGTGGAAGTTGATTTCCAGTTAATCAGAAACAGATTCCCAGGGAAATGGTATTTAATCTTTAGTGTGTGAGTTATGCATCACATATGGTAAGTGCAGTGTGTTTGGCAGGAATGGGTGACTTTGGACTGATGGTTTTTAATGTTTTTTGTCTGTGCAATTTTTCTCACCCCATGTCTGTGTTTGTTGGAGTAACTAGAGGAATTGATTGCTCTGATTAGGCAGCAACGCCATTACCTTTGTAATATTTGATGACCTGGATGTTAGGACGTGAACATGATGGACTTTGGTTACTCACAGTTAATCGATCAATAGCTGGAAATGGTGGTGTAGTGGTAATATCACTGGAATAGTTACTCAGATGCCCAGCCTTATGTTTTGGGAGCACATGCTGAAATCCCTCCCAGGTAGCTGGTGGAATTTAAATTTGGTTAATAAAATCTGAAATATAAAATTAGCCTCATTCATAAGGATCATGACAACAATGATTGGTTGATGTGAAAACACATCTGATTCACTAATGTCCTGTTGAGGAAGGAGGTCTGCTACTCTTGGCTGGTCTGGTCCATATGTGGCTTCAGGCCCACAACGTTGAAGGACTATAAACTGCCTTCTGAAATGGGATAGCAAACCACTCCATTTCAGAAGCAAAACTGGAATGAGCAACAAATCTTGGCCTTGCCATTAACACCTCATAATCCATGGAAGAATAAAGAAAAATAGTAAATTCATGTGTTCTTAAAAAAGGTGCTATTAGCATGACGTTATCACACAATTACACACTCTTGAAAAATGACAAGGTCAGAGAGGAAGTTTATATCGGTTCTGGATATTTTGCCTGCCCCATTTCCAATGTTTACTTTATCAGAGGCAATATAAATGTAACATGAAAGTATCTATGGAGAAAATGAGTCATTAAAGTCCAGCAATTCAATTTGCGGTAAGGCATTATATTTCAGTGAATCCTTTATTTGTTATTTGAGCCTATTTATGTTAAATGGGAAATTGGTGATAGAGGGGAATGTCATACAAACATGTTCAACATTCCTCCTCTGATACGGTCAACAAGTGATATTGGACTGTTCAAACAGTGTGAACTATTGGAAGAAGAAAGTTATATGATCCAACTTACAAATTACCTTTTGGTAATGTAGAAAGGCTAGCCCTCTTGCCTCACATCTTTGGTCTTTTCTTCCTGTCAGTGATTTGAACTAAACAGTAGCTTTCTCATGAAATTATTGTATAAGCATTTGGACAGATATATTCATATCTATAAAGGTTGAATTATTATGGAATTATTTGTATTTAAATATGAAAAGAGTGAGCTACTTAATCGACCATTAATTTACAAAATGCCACCTCTACATTATTCCTTAATTAACACAAAGAAAGATTTTCAGACATTGTAATAGAGTCTTGAACTGACTAATTTCATTCATTCGCTTATTGTAGTTATTATATTTATCATGATTTGATGTCAGATTTCACTACCAGTTTTCATTACGAAAGGACTATTAAATCTACAAAAATTTAGTCACGAGATGATAAAGCAGTCAGAGATAGTAAGAACTGCAGATGCTGAAGTCAGAGATAACACAGTGTGGAGTTAGAGGAATACAGCAGGCCAGGCAGCATCAGAGGAGCAGGAAAGCTGATGTTTCGGGTTGGGTCTCGATGCTGCCTGGCCTGCTGTGTTCCACCAGCTCCACACTGTGTTATCTATGAATAAAGCAGTGACCAAAATCTATTCCTTAAACAACAGCAGCAAAAAAGGTTACATAGCAATTTATTTCATTGCTTTCTGCAAATTCCTAAGTGCACTTGCTTCAATGACAATAATGAATACACAAATTGGCACAATTTGGCATCTTAATGGTATTAAAAGTTATAAAAATGCAAATTAAAGTGTGTTAAATCTATTCAGAATCACTCTTTTGATGATGAATATTTAATTTAAATATCATCAGTTAAACAGATGTTTATGTGATCAAATATTTTTTGAATTTTATTTCACCGAAGGCCAGACTTTGCATGAATCTGAGGAAGTTGCCTTCCTATTTGGATGAGAGCGCTGATACTTTCTTTCCACGGTGCTATCTAGTTTCTGCAGTGGAAGATGAACGTACTCTCTGCAGTGAGTATGAAATTCCTATCCATTTAGAATAATATAAGAAAAAGCTATCATCAGATGAATTAGAAATGATTGCATATAGAAGTGTTGGAAAGAAATATGAAAACACGCCTGGTAGTTAGCTTTTATCTTGCTCCCCTCCATATTTAATGAAACCTGATATGCTAAATTTTATCACTGACATTTTCCTCTTACTTCGCTGAAGGAACACTGCAAATGCACCTCATTGAAGCAAAGGTTCATCTGTTTATGCCTTAGGGTTTTTTAATTGCTCTCAAAGTGTTACCTAATTGGTCAACTGTTCAGTGTACTATTGCCACAATTCCTGTTGTTTCATTTCCTGTCGGAGAGGCTCTGTCGATGTGCGCCTAAAGAAACGAGCAAATACAGTGTATGGCAAACTGAAAATCTTTCTAAAGTAAATGCTGAAATATCCATAACTAACTTCACCAAAACAACGCATGGTTACAGTGGGTGCATAATTTTGCTTGGCTATTGTCTATTTAATTCACCAGTGGAATGGTACACCGTGACAGGCAGTGCCTCCTTATCTATATTAGAAATAAATCTTATGACTCTACTAAATTTCTTTCAAATGTTTAGTATGGTGGTTTTGTTCAGTCTACAATCCAGGCTTGAACACACGGTGGACTTGCACTTGCCCAATGACAGACTACTTATAAATGGTTTTTACCTGGGGATTTATTGAAAATTAATATTCCTTTTGCACATCCACTTGTCACATAACATATTATGGTAAATCGTTGCATATTATTGTAACCTTTACTTCAACTGTGCTCCCCAACCCATCACCACCATATCCCTCCATCTGGGCTGCTTTTGAGAATGACCTTGATCTTCCTTTCTACTTGCTATTATAATTTTGAGAATGCTTTTGTTCTGCATTCATCTTTCCTAACTTATTATCATGATAAAGTTTAAAAAGAACCTGAAGCATAATGAAAAAATATTGTTGACCTTTGGTTGAAGTTTAACACATTCACATTTGTCTGAATTATACAATTAACAAAACCTTCTTACCTCTTAAGACAACTGTAGTATGAAGGGAAATGACTGTGTTAACAATGATTTTGTAAATGATGACACTTTTTGACATGAGCAGAGAGACATGTAACTAAGGTTCAAAGCAGAGCAGTAGAGAAACACTATACTAGATGGCTGTATTCAGTATAACGTACATCTCAGTGTAAATAAAGAATTTACAGGAGTGAGAGTGAGGGAGAATTACTCTAAGTTATAAAAATACTGAAGTCTTGCTCAAACTGTGAGAGTCATGAGTTAAGTCACACCAGGAATACTGTGAACAGTTTTGGCCCCCTTATCTAAGAAGAAGGCAGTCCAGAGAAGGTTCACAAGATTGATCCCAGGCATTGAGAGATTTTCTTATAAAGAAATGTTGAGTAAGTTAGGCTTGAACTTGTTGAAATTTAGAAGAACATGAGACTGCCTTATTGAAAAACCTAGGATTTTTAGGGGATCTGATGGGGTAGATGCAAAAAAAAGGTTGATTTTCTTTCCTTGAGAAAAGGGCATAATCTCAGAGTAGGGGGTCATCTGATTATGACACAGATGAGAAGGAATTTCTTTTCTCGAATTATAGTGAATCTGTGGAATTCTTTACCACAGAGGGCTGTGGAGGCTGGATCATTAAGTGCATCCAAGACTCAGATATTTTTAAATCAATAAGGACATCAAGGGTTGTGGGTTAAGGCAGGAAAGTGGATTTGAGGTTTATAAGATCAGCATGACCTCACTGAATGGAAGATCAAACTTAGTGGGCTGGATTGCCTACTTCAGCTCTCTTGTCTTATGGTCTTAAGGCTAAACTAGAGATGCAAAGACTTCAGAGTACTAGCAGTCTACCCTCAAAAAATACAATACAGGCTTCCAATACTCAAGTGAACCCAGGGTAGATTTTACTAGGCATGAATTTACTGAAACTGAAACAGGTAATGAGAAGTAGAGAACGAGAGAATACACATTTATTTTACTGTGTTTACAGATAATGCCAGTCTTAAAACAGATAATGTTGCTTTCAGATGACTTCAGGCTTACTGGTGCAATCAGCATATTGAAATGGGTGATTTACAATTCTGCAAATGCTCCACAAAGTTCAAGCACTGGTCAAGGTCAGATGAATGCAGATGATAGTGAAGGACCTAAAACAACCTTGGTGACAGGTAAAATGTACCTTTCCTTTATCTGTTTGGCAGATTCAGTGAAAGGTTTTTTTCTTTGCACTGAGATTCAATAAGATCATAAGGTCATAAAAACTATGAGGAGGAGTAGGCCATTTGGCTTCATTATTTGATATCCCCCATAACCTTGTCCCTTGTCAATCAAAAATCAGTTTAACATGCCTGCGAATATGTTCATTGTCCTAGCCTCTTTTTGGCTCTTCATGGAAAGGAATTGCAAAGGCTAACAATGAGGCAATTCCTCCTCATCTCTATTTTAAATTATTATAAAGCTCTGCCCCCTAGTTCTACATACAATCTTATGAGGAAATATTCTCCAAGCACGTACCCTAAATCTCCACAGCATCTTACATTTCAATAAGATCACTTCTCATTCTTCCAGTCCCCAATGAATATAGACAGACCTACTCAACCATTCCTTATGCCTATGTGTGTTTCCTCTGAATATCCAGGGATGTGCAAGTTAGGTGCATTAGCCATGGGAAATGTAGGGTTATAGGGATAGAGTAGAGCAAGTCGGTCTGGGTGGGATGCTCTTCAGAGAGTAGGTGTGGACTTGATGGGCTAAATGCTTCCGCATTGTAGGGATTTTCTGATTCTATGAACCCAATGCATGATCATTCTCTTGACCATGCCATTTCCTCTGGTCTGTGTACTGGTTTGGTTTTAATGCTACATTAACACATTCCAACTTTATGCACAACCTTTGGAATCTTTCATTTCAACTTGCATACCAGATTTCATGATTGCAGTACCTAACCCTATTGTTAACTCCAAAATAATCAGCTACAATACATTCTACTTAGTGGAATATTCATTTGCCCTTTCTCAGATTCTATCAAGCCCAACAAAACAACTGGTCAGTTATCCACTGCACTGATAGAAACTGCTATCAAAGTGTGTGAAGAGTTTTTGCAAAGTCTGAAGCGTGCTGGAAAATATTTTGAAGTGAACATCTCACCAATGCTTAGCCTAAAGGAATGGGCAAATCTGATTGAACAGCATTACTCCCTCATTCAGTAAGTAAGCACGAGCTGTAATGATTATTCTTTGAATGGTATAGACATTTTTTCAGCTTGCGCGGACGTGATGGATTAAGGGCCTGTTAATATGGTAAATATTTATTTAGTAAGGAAGCAGGAGCTGGTCAATTTTCCACAACACTTTATTCACATTCCCCAATCCAGTATAAATGGAGGTCACTATACTCTTTACAGACAAGCCCTTTCCTGCAGGAACTGGTTCTTACTTTATACTCCAGTTAACATCAACTACTCCTAATCCTACCGGAAACATACACATATCTACACTCACTTAGATCAGCATTTGCAATATTAGCGTGGTCTCTTTTTTTATATTGTAAGTTTTCCATCTTTCTGTCCAAGCTTTGGCCATGAATTTCCATTTTGGATTCACCCTGACCTCTTGCAGTAACCTTGCTGAAGATTAACAGAACTGAAAAAGCTGCAAATCAGTGGAAAATATGTTTGTGTCACTTGTTTGCTCATATTGTTAAATGTTGGATACTAAATGACAGAAATTTTGATTGGGCATTTCATGTATAATTATTTAACCTGCTTACTCTCTTCCTTAATTCTAAGCAAGTGTTAGGCATCTAACTTAAATGAGTGAGCTTTGCCTAAACTTAGCGCATCCAAAGCATCAGTGTGAGTGTGATTAGAGTTTGTTTTGTCTGTTGTTGATGGTATTTCTACCATTAAACCTTTTGTTTGTTTAATTTCTCATTATTTTGTGATAACACAGGCTTGGAAAGGTATTCAACAGAAGAAGCTGTACAGATCCAAATTGTGTTTTGTGTTCATATCTTCTGGACACAAATTTTATTGGCATAGCTTTGCGCTCAACTTATTATCAGCTATACTAGTCATATCTGAAAAGGTAGTGACTTGCTGCCAGTGTCTGTTGACTAACTGTACTACTTCAATCCTTTGATGTGCAGGAAGGCATTTGTGTGGGATGTGTGGTTCTTTGAGAGGAAGTTCCCTTATTTGTCCCTTGCATTTGCACTTAAAGTGCTGGCATCCCTGCAGAGAATGAGATAGAATTTGTGGGAGAGTGCCACTGAGGATTGTGATACCTGCCATCATGGATCTCTCCACAACCCACCCCCCACCCACGAACCCATGCTTCACTTTGCCTTGGCTTTACCTATTTCTGTTAGGTCTGCCACTCCAGGCTGCTTGATTTTGCAGCATATTGTATATTTAATAGTTTATTTATAACAAATGCTACATATTCTGGATGTTGGTTATCTAAAGTAAAAATAAGTGTTGGAAATGACTGCAGGTCAGAATATATCTACAGAGAGAGAAACATTGTAGTTGAATGGTATAGTTGCATTGTTGCTGGACAAGAAATCCAGAAACCCAGATTATGTTCTGGGCACCCAGTGTTTATATGGCACCACTGCAGATGATGGAATTTAAATTCAATAAATATCTGGAAATAAAAAGATAATGATGAGCATGAAACCATTATCAATTGTTGTAAAGCCCCATCTAGTTGACTTTCACTTAGTAGCAGCAGTGTGTACCATCCAGAAGATACACTGAGAAAACTCAGCATCATTCCTTAGACAGCTTCTTCCAAATCAATGCCCACTATCATCTAGAAGGGAACACTATGAAGTTATCCTCCAAGCTACTCACCATCCTGACCCTTATTTGCTCTCTCAGGTCACACAGAGGCGAGAGGAGAATTTTCAAGTCTTGAAATGGGGTCACAGTGTGCAAACATTTGTGAAGCACTGTTTTTGAGGTTGTGCACTTGGGTAGAAGAATAGAGCTCACCTTCTACTCGTGGCTTACAATCAAGTTGTAGATTTCTGCTAGATGGTGAAGAACAAAGTAAATATTCAAAGTGCATGTTATTGATACCTATGTGAAAACCTTCCTAGTGGCCAGTTACTACAGTATCAGCAAGCTTTCATTTCACTGCAAATATTTTTCTATTTTGCAGAGCAACTGATTTTGTTGATTTGTTTTCTTTTTAAGTAAGGTGTTGCCTTGTATAGGCAAGGCCATCAGATTATGAATCTTATCTGTACTTGAAGCCTCTGATGTCTGTTTGTTAAGTGAAAAGTAAAATGTCATGCTTAAGTTGTGGTTAACCAGCCCATCTCTTTGAACTTGGGCACTGATGTCTGTTCAAAATAGGTCAAGTATCCTGACCTGAAGCTGAATATTGTAATGAACATATGAAATTATAACACCTTATAGAGACTAAGTCAAAAGCATCAATGTTTTGAGGTGCCCAGACTTTTTTCTTCCTTTTCATTTGTGTTTCTTCAGCAATGAAGCTACAATTCCTGGTTCACAAAATTATTTAATTGATTGCCAGAACATTCTGAATAGACTAAAATCAGTGCATCCACAGTTGGAAATTGATGGTATCAGAAACATCTGGATTGTCAAACCAGCTGCAAAGTCACAGGGCCGAGGTAACATTCAATAAATTTGGCTGCGCTATTCACATGGTTATAGCTCTTAGTAAAATAGAGGACATGCTGTAAAGGAATATAATAGTTGCACAGGTGGAAACACCTGTCGAGAAGTGTCAGCATTATTATTTCACTGTCTAGAGAAAATGGCCAACCAAACTGACATATTTGTGTAGAATATCAAGCATGTATTAATAATGGGATCATTTTAACGTCTAGCAGTTTTCAAGATGACAAGGACACATAAACACAAAATGCACCCACTAGGTTAAATCTCAGGACCAGTTTATTTTAAGTTTTGGGCCTTAGCTATAAATTGGCCACCCACTCAAAACAGCTAGAAAGCAATACCTAGCCGATTGGCAGAGTTCATGTGCTAGAGAGTATAAACCAATGCAGCGGAAGGTTTTCTGCTAACCAGTTAAGTCACAAGGAGGGCTTTTTGGGAAAGGGGAGGCTATGACTTTCCTATTGGAGCTCATGAGTGCACACCATTTCCTGTTACTCCCAGAAAGGAAAGAGTTCCAATTACTTTGGATGTCGTCGTCTTCCTTCCAATAGCTGGCTATCAGCCTTCCACATCTGAGATAACAAGGTGTAGAGCTGGATGAACACAGCAGGCCAAGCAGCATCAGAGGAGCCTTCCACATCTTCCCTGATCAGGTCCCGATTGAAAGGGCTCTAAATGCTTTAATGTTGCAAAGGCAAGCACTACCAATGTCTCTGAGTCAGCAGCACAAATATTGAAAAGAAACATGTCAATGTATGTTCAATAATGAATCATTCAATAAGTCTTCAATAATCAATTGCAGTACAAAAAATGGCAAATAACTTAGGATTGCATTATGAAAGGGCTTGTACAGGTTGACTGACATTTCTTAGAAAATAGGGCACCATGGATCAAGCCCATATCAGTTTTAAGAATCAGTTACATTGATTTGGCTTATTGTAATTTATCTTGTTGGTGACCATTTGTAAACATTTTCCACATGACCTTTAAACTGCATGAAACACCTAAAGCAAATATTTCATAGCATCAGTTCCATTACCAGTAATTTCATTAGAAGCCAAATCTATGTGTTAGTGGCTATTTTATGGCTGGTACTACCAAAGACAACATGGTTAGGGTGATTAATCTCCCTAAACTCTGAGATGTCAGAATTTTTTTTGTTGAAAATATTTTCCAACTAGCTCTATTGTGAAGTACAGTGAAATAGTAATAAGATGTTTATTTTTCTCATTTTACATGTCCTACAAAGTCACCAGAATAATCTGTTTACACTTAATCTTGCAAGTTTTCTTGATGGGTGCATGATGAAAAGCTTCGTCAAAATGTGGTCTTTTATTTCAGCAATACTCAAGTTCTGTACTACCAAATGACTATAGAGTTAGAAAATGTTTAAAACCTTATAACCCTAGAGCCTTCCTAATGAAATATTTTTTGAATGTTGAATTTACAGGAATAAAATGTGTAGACAGGCTGGATGAGTTTCTAAAACTGAAGGACTTTGACCCTTCTTTAAAAAACACCAAGTGGGTTGTGCAGAAGTATATTGAGAAGCCTCTTTTGATTTATGATACTAAATTCGACATCAGATTGTGGTTTCTTGTCACAGACTGGAACCCAATAAACATTTGGTTCTATAAGGACTGCTACTTAAGATTTTCCACACAGCCTTTCACACTCGAAAACCTAGACAGGTAAAGCAATTAAAAAGAAAAGATTGTTTCCAACATATTTGAAGTTACTTATGGCATGGAACTGTACTGATTTACTGGACACGTGACCCAAAATGCAAAATATCAAAGATACTGGAAATCTGAAATGAAGGCAAAAAATTCTGGAAATATTCAGCAGATCCATTGTATCCTTGGATACATAACAAGGCTCAATTGATCGCCATAGTAGTGGCCTGGTCCAGTCGCTAGAAATCCAGAGGACAACCTTGCTGTGTCATTTTTGGAAGCACTGATGAAATTCAATGTCATTCAGGCCATTAACTTGCCTGTCATCAGATTTCTCTGCCTTTAAGGACAGAAATCCCACCCAGAATTCCTGCTGGTCCCAACAGCACCACTGGAAAGGGTGACCACTTGTAGTAATGCAGGAGGGCTACATGGAGCACCAAGAATGCTAATGAGTCAGTTGGACTCACCAGGGCCAGCTAAGCAAGCTCTGGCGAGTGGAGTGAGGAGGTTTGTGGTAGACGACTTGGTGTCTCTTTTCGTGGAGCAAGTCCTTGTAAACAGTGACTTTTCATGAGCTACCAGCTATCCACTCAGGTGGTCCCACCCTAAGTCAGCTAGGAAGCTGTTACCTTTTATTGGACAGACTGTCCACATGGTGCAGGCCAGTTCCCCCCACCCCCGCAAGTAGAATATCAGTTAATGCATGAAACTTTTAAGTGACCACTTAAGGACCTTAAATGGTCAGAAAACCATCCCCAATCTTCCCTGCCCTGTAATATTATCCTGTAGTAGGACACAGTAGTGGGAAGGCAGTGGGTTTTCCAACCCCCCTACTCTAATCTTACTTCCCAATTGTATGTCCCCATTCACCTCCTGAGAGATGGTGGGAGTTAAAGTCTATACAATATTTCAGCTCAATGGCTTTTCAATAATCCAGAGGCTTGGGCAAATATTTGAGAGAATGTAAGTTTTAAAACTGCATCACACTAGTTAAACTGGAAACATGTTGATAGCTGTAAAGGTGACCAATTGTTGAATTGTTGTAAAAGCCTAACTGGTTCATTGATGTCCTTTAGAGAAGGAAACCTGGAGCCATTACCTAATCTGTCTATAGTTTCACAAGAACATAATTGGCTCTCAACCTCCCTCTGAAGTGCCTAGAAATTCCATGATGAGAATCAAATTCTAGTAAGAAGGGAAAGATTGATTTCTTGGTAATGATGGTAATACTGATAGTGGTATGTCACAGACAAGACAAGGAACAGCCTGACTAGTCATGTTTACAGATTCATATCTAGCAGCTAAAATGCCAGATTTTCCCAGCTCCATCTCTGTTAAGTTCAGGTATATGCTAGCCATGATGGGCAGGATATGAGCCAATAGCTATCAATTGCTCAATTACTGACACATTAGGAGTAGGTTAATCAGTAGCAAACTGATGGAAGGTGATGTCAACAGCATTATCAAGCTGCAACAGCTAGTGCATTCTATCAGATCCAATAAGCGCCTGACATAGTTATAGTCTTTGTTCATTTATGAAAACATGGATAATAGAGGCAAAATGCTGGGTGTGATGACAGTGATTGTTCTTAACATTAGGGCAGCATGTTTGATTGTACTACTAAATCCTAGACACTGAAGTCAGTGAAGATCAGGGTCGGGGGAAATGGAAGGAGATATTATATCAGATAAACTAAAGCTTGGTCAAAGAAATAGTTTTTAGGGAGAGTCTTAATGGAGGAAATTGGGACAGAGAGGTGGGGAGGTGTGAAGAGCCTGTTCCTGATTTTACGGCCTTGGCAGCTGAAGGTGTCTGAATCAATGGTGGAGTGGTTAAAACCTGGGATATGCAAGATGCCCAAATTTGAGGAACACAGATATCTAAGATGATTGGTGGGGCTTCAGGCTATTGCAGAGTTAGGTAGGGATGGAGAAAGGAAAACTTGACAAAAGATGAGACTTTCAAAATCAAAATGTCACTCAACTGGGAGGCAATGTGGGTCAGCAAATACAAGAAAAATAAGGGATTGGAACTTATGTGAGTTAACTGTAATGACTGTAATGAGGTCAGCCAGCTGGATATCATAGAATATGAGTTCTCTGATTGGGGTTGTTAATCTGGTCCAATTAGGGAGCCCTGGCTGACAGACATAAACAGGAGTGTCAGAGATCCTATTCTCTCTGAGAAGCTGGCTCTGAGGGAGCTGGGTCAGTGTCAAGAACTCTCCACATGTAAATTAAGGGTGACTTGGTGACGGGATACTGGCCTCTGTAGAATTATTTTGAAGTCCACTAAGTGCATCTAACTTTCCAAACAGTATTTAATGGCAATTGATTATTAGCCAGGTTAAGGGCTGAGGCTGCTAATGGGCTTTGGACCAGATGACACCACATGACCATTAATCATAGGCATTCTAAACAATAGTATGTTAGACTAAGGATGTATACAGACATCGCTGTGTGACTCCACGTTATCAGTTGGTTGTTAAGTGAACCTGATCAAGATTTTCAGGTAAATTAAGCCTAAGTTGCTTATCAAACCAAAATGAAAGTGGTAATTCTGTGTTAGTGAAAATAACAAAGAAATTCAACATAGTGATAAGTGGTGATTTTCCAAATGACAAAGGCGTGATGCAGACATGTAAACCACAGGGGAAAAGAAGCTTCAGACAAGACATGAAGCAGTGCAGAAGTTATATCTGCATTGGGATAGCAGAAGCATAAATCACTGCAGAAAAGGTGCTGACCAAATAGTGAGTATTTGATTTGTGAGCTCATCAGTTTGGTGGTCACTACAAGTGATGGGTCTATTCATAGCTGAGTTGTAAAAGCTGCAGGGTCATTGGGATAACTTTAGGTGCCATTCCTGAGCGAAAAGAAAAAGAACAGGAGTGTCAGACAACCAGTTCACTCTGAGAGCTGGCTCTAAGGGAGCTGGATCAGTGTCAAGGATCCTCCATGTGTAAGCAAAGGGCGACCTGGTGACGAGATGCCAGACTCTCTGGAGTTATTTCATTAAGACTCGGGCAGCAGAGATTTTGATGACTACAAGTTTACAGAAGATAAAACATGGGAGACCACCCAGGATAGTTGGGAATATTCATGCCTAGAGGTAAAAAAGGCATGGATGAGGGTTTCTGTAGTAGACAAGCTGACGTGGGGCAGATCAGTTGATGTTACTGAGATGAAAATAGGCTATCCTAGTGATGGTGCAAATGTGAGTTTGAAAATGCTCAAAGTATGCAAATGTCAAATGTGGGCCAGATGTGACCCCAGCCTTAATTTTAGACTGTTGCAGGAAGCGAGTTGGAGTTTGTGGCTCGAAAAAGGAGTTTGCAGTGGAGACCTAAAAAGATGGCATCAGTATTTAATCAGAATAAATTTCTGCTCATCCATTACTGGATGTTGAACGAGCAGCATGATAAGTTTGCAACAAAGATTTGTTTCAATTTATTGTTGTCACATGTACCTAAGTACAGTGAAAAGTTTTGTATGCAGTAAGGGAGATCATGTCAAACAAGGACATACAAATCATGGGGTGTTTAAACAGACTGAGATATATAAGTGACGGCTGCATGGGAGATGCACAAAAGCAAGATGAACATTGATTTGAAATTAGAGAGGTCCATTCAGCAGCCTAATAACTGCAGGGAAGAAGCTGTACTTGAACCTGTTGGTACGTATGTTTAAGCTTTTATATCTTCTGCCTAATGGAAGAGGTTGGAAGAGCGTATAGCTGGGGGTGGAAGGAGTCTTTGATGTTGGCTGCCTTTCTGAGGCAATGAGAAGTATAGGTGGAGTCCGTGGATGGGAGGTTGGCTTGCTGACCAACTGGGCTGTGTTCACAACTTTCTGTAGCTTGTTACGATGCTGCACAGAATAGTTGCCATAACAAGCCGTTATGCACCAAAAACAGAATGCTTTCTATTGTACATCTGTAAAAGTTGCTGAGAGTCCTTTATGGATATACCAAATGTGCTTAGTCTTCTAAGGAGGAAGAGGCATTGTTGTGCCTTCTTGACCATTGCATCTGATTGGGAGGACCAGGACAGATTGTTAGTTATGGTCAGTCCTAGAAACTTGACGCTTTCCACTCTCTTCACCCCAGCTCCATTGATGTCGATAGGGACATGACCTCCCTCTTTCTTCCTGAAGTCGATGGTCAGTTCTTTAGTTTTGCTGATATTGAAGGAGAGATTGCTTTCTATCTCCTTCCTGTATTCTGTCTCATCATTGTTTGAGATCTGGCCTATAACGATGATGTAATCAGTGAACTTGTAGGTGGCGTTTGGATGAGTGTACAGGGAGAACAGTAGGGGGCTGAGTATATATCCTTGCAGGGTGTTGGTGTTGAGGATTGTCATGGAGGAGGTGCCATCGTCTATCTTCACTGATTGCGGTCTGTGGGTCAGGGAGCTGAAGATCCAGTTGCAGAGAGTGGACCAGAGACCTAGGTCTCAGAGTTTGGAGATTAGCTTGGTTGGGGTTATAATGTTGAAGGCAGCACTGTAGTCAATAAGTAGAAGCCTGACATAGGTATCCTTATTATTCTGATGTTCCAGGGATGAGTGTAGGGCTAGGAAAATGGCATTTGCTGTGGACCTGTTGTGCTGCTGGGCAAATTGCAAGGGATTGAGGCAGGCTGGAGACTTTATTTGATGTGAGCCATGACTAACTTCCTGAAGCACTTCATTATTATAGAGGAGTTGAGAGAGGTAGTGGTGAGGTCAAGCTGTATTTCCTCAGCATACACTTGAAAACTAACACTCTGCCTGTTGATGACATCATCTGAATGCAGCGTGCAGATGAGAAACAGGGAGGATGCCAAGTATAGATCCTTGAGAACATCTGAGGTAATATTGGAAGAAGTGAAGCCATTTCAGGTGATTTGTCTCATACCAGGGCCCAGTAACTTCAACTGGCTCATCAAAGACATTTTCTGCATGACAAAATGCAGCAAGATCTAGACAACATCTAGGCGTGGCTGAAATGTGGCAAGTAACGTATGTGCCACCCAAATGCCAGGCAATGACTATCTCTAAACACTGCCACTTGACATTCAGTAATATTACCATCACAGAATTCCCCACTGTCAACACCCTGAGTGTTACCATTGACCAAAAATTGGGCTATAAATATAATGGATACACGAGCAGATCAGAGATTGGGTTGCTGCAACAAATAACTTACCTCCTGACTTCTCAAAGCCTGTCCACCATCTGCAAGGCATAAGTCAAGAGTGCGATGCAGTACTCCCCAGTGCCTGGATGAGCGCAGCTCCAACAAGATTTAAGAAGTTTAGCACCATCCAGGACAAAGCAGCCTACTTGATTGGCACCACATCCACAAACATCCACACCCTTTACCACTGATGCTCAGGCGTACCTGTATGTGTCATCCACAAGATACACTGCAGAAACTCACCAAGGCTTCTTACATGACATCTTCAGAACCATGACGCTACCATCTAGAAGGGCAAAGACAGCAAATACATGGGAAAACCACCAATTGCAAGTTCCCCTCCAAACCTCTCACCATCCTAACTTGGAAATATATCGTTGTTCAAAATCCTGGATATATCGTGCATCAAAATCCTGGAATTTCCTCCCTCCCACAACAGCATTGTGGGTCTACCTACAGCACATGGACTGCAGAGGTTCAAAAAGGCAGCTCATCACCACCTTCTCAAGAACAACTAGGGATGGGCAATAAATTCCTAGCCAGTGAAACCCATGTCCCACAAGTGAATTTTAAAAGAAGAGAGGAGAAGCTGCCCATTGATGCTTACACATAGCTAAGCTTCATTTGCAATACATAAATAACATCCACACCCCATATCGTGAGAATGAATAAGAAATCTGTTTTATCACAAAGTTGTCAAAACAGGAATTTAATTGTGACATGTTACAATTAGAGATTGGATCATAAACAGTAAATCAGGAATAGCGATTATAGCTATGAAAGGCATTGCAGGCAAGAAATGTATATTACATGAATAACAGCCTTTCTCAGTGATAAGATCAGGAATATATCAACTCACACATCATGTTAGGGGATTTCCTATGGTACAGCTGACAATGTGGCAACGAACTTGCTTCATTATAATTGGAACTGATTGCTGTGCAGTTGGCCCTGGGCAAAATTAGGGTAAAACAGGCTTTTTTTTTCAATTATATATCTTGTTGACTTGCTGCTTTATAATTTCTTTCCCTTGTCACTATCTGAGCCAACCTAGTTGTCTTCTATTCTTTTACTTCTCTCTCTGTCTATGCTTAGTGCTGACATTTTTTGTTTGCATCGTACTACCCATCTGCCTGTTTGTTCCTGAATATTTTAATTCATATAGTAGCTGCAGGGAAATGGGGCCTGGGAGCGATTTGAGATGAAAGGTTGATCTGCAAATACCCATGAGGGATAGGATTCAGGTACTGGAGCCTTCAGAGCATGCAGTGTGGTTAAACATGGACATATTGGAGGATGTGTCAATGTGGGGTGGATATGGGAGTACTTCAGGGACAATAGAAGCACTGAAGAAGCTTTGGGTTTTATCAGTTCTGAAGAGATCTGGGGCTTGGGAACACTGTCAAGGTACCAGTGTTGGGAAGCCGTAGAGAATGCATCTGGGGTCGGCTTGCAGTTTGAAGAAGTTTTAGCAAGGCAGGAGGCATTTCAAGAAAGAGGAGCATTTCAAGCAGATGTGTAGGAGCAGCAGAAAAAGACTAGGAGTAGAGCACAGAGAACTGACAGCTTTTGTTGCAGATGCAACAGAAATAGTTCCCATAGCAAGTCCTTGAAAAGGATTCAGACTTGTATTGACAACGCAGTGATCATCACTGCAATGAGGGCACAAGGAGACTGGCTGCAATGTAATGCCTGTCCACATGAATCTTCTCTTACCTTACTTCGTCTTATCCTATCTCCGTATCCAATGAGGCCTAGATGTAGATATACAGAAGTCATTGAATTTCACAGAACAGCTTGACAAGTTTAGAATAACTCTTTCAGTATTCTCAAATTTATGAATGGGGCAGTGCAAGGAGGTTAGGTTGAAATATAAGAACATTAGTTCAGCCTAAGCTGGAGTATTGCATCCAGTTCTGGGCACTGGACTTTATGAATGCTATGAAGGCAAAGGAAGAGTGCGCAAAAGATTTCTGTGAATGGTTCCTGGGATAAGGGACGTTAGTTATGAAAATAGATTGAAGAAGTTAGGACTGATTTTCCTGGAGAAGAGAAGGCTGTGAGGAGATTTGGTAGAGGTATTCAAAATCATGAGGAGCCTAAGCAAAGTAGCTATGCAGAAACTGATCCCATTCATGAAAGGATCAAGAATGAGAGGGCACAGATTTAAAGTAAGAAGCTACAGAAACAAGAGTGATATGAGAAAAAGCTTTGTCGTACAGGGAGGGCTTAAGGCCTGGAATGCACTGCCTGAGAATGTTCAGTTGAGGGATTTGAATAGGAATTAAATGGTTAACAAAAGAGAAAGCATGCATAGGGTTGTGGAACAAAGGCAGAAAGATGGTACTGAATGAGATGGTCAGTTAGAGAGCCAGTACTCTCAGTATGGGCTGAATGTCCTCCTCCTGCTCTGCAGCAGTTCTATGATTCTGATTCTGTGGAATCCCAACCAGCAGTGGCTACATTAAAGGTGTGTATATCAGTTGAATGGCTTTAACAGGAGATAAGAAAGTGGCTCATCCTTTATATAGAATAGGCATTTTTGAAACCCAAGCTATATACGGACAGTTGAAACCATTGCATGACAATAGTTGTTGCCAGCAGTCTCAAACCCAGAAGTGAGCCTATATCTACTTGCTTGGCTTGCCCTGCAAATTATGGTTAAATTATGGTTATGAAATGGGACATATGTTTCCACCTGTGAGAATGTCCCACATCTATGAGCTGCTGGGCAAACAAATGGCTAGTAGCTCTCTTGTCCCAGCAACAACGTTGAGAATGGTGACCACCTGTCATCTCTCTTCATAACTCTCTCATCCTTTTTCTCTCGTATGATTGTTTGCCTTCATTTTAATGCTGATGACTCTGGTGCCTCAGCAAGACATTTAGATGGTAACAGAGTTATGGGCCCTACTGCTCTTTCGGCATGCTAAATTCACCACTACTTTCATGAACTGGACTTGTAAAATAATTTGTTCATGGGAAATGGGTTCTCTGGCTGGACCAGCATTTATTGCCCAAGCCTAATTGCCTAGAGAGCAGTTGAGAGTCAACTGCATTGCTTTAGGTCTGGAGTCATGTGTAGGCCAGGCAGGTAAGGAGGGCAGATTTCCTTCCCTAAAGCACATTAATAATAGGATTTTATGACGTTTGAAAGTCACAATTAGACTAACTTTTAATTCCAGATTTTTATTTAATTATTTGCCATGGTGAGGTTCGAACCCTTGTCCTCAGAACATTTGCCTTGACAGTACTGTACGCCACCACAACTACTTTCAGTGCTATATTAGGAACGTGATGTTTTAAAATTAAGTAGCCTAGTTTATGCAAAATCTCTGGTAAAATGAATGCAATGCTGTTTATTTTTCTGCAGTTCAGTGCACCTCTGCAACAATGCCATTCAGAAGCGATTAAAACCCTCTGCTGATCGTAACCCACTGGTGCCAAAAGAGAACATGTGGTCAAGTAATGAGTTCCAAGACTATTTAAGAATTAAAGGCCATGACAACATCTGGCAGGAGACGGTCTACCCTTCCATGAAAAAGGCTATCATTTGTTCTTTGGTGACGGTTCAGGCCATTGTGCAAGCACGCAAAAACAATTTTGGACTATATGGTGCTGATTTCTTGCTGGGAGAAGATTTTAAACCCTGGCTAATTGAGATCAACTTGAGTCCAAGCATGTCACATTCTACATCTGTTACTGCCATACTGTGTGCTAATGTACAGGAAGACACTATCAAAGTAATCATTGACAGAAAATATAATAGCAAGTGTAATATTGGGCGTTTTGAGTGTCTGTCTCAACAGGTAAGGCTATCTTACACCCATCGCTATATTTTTCTGAGCAAGCATTGCTGTGTCTGGGATTAGTCTTTTCTAATGCCTGCGGCTGTGCAATCTCATTCGTGGAAGTTGAAATGATGACACACCATAATTGCTGTGGTTTATTCCTATATATGACTTGCTTGTGGAACTAGAATTCATAATTTCATTGTTCTGTTTGAAACTTGTTTCAACTGTGAATGCTGTTGTTATTCCAGCTGATTTTCTTATTGTCAAGTCAGATACCAGACTGAAATCTGGCTTGATAGAACATATTTTGACTTTTTTTAAGACCAACAAGGTGGTCTTTCACTAAATGAACACACAATGCTGCAGATTTGGTTTTAGCAATAAAACAGAAATTTATTATGCAAAGGAAAAGCAGATAAAATAATATAAAGCCAAGCTACTTATAATACAATTTGAAGTATTTAAAAATACAGTAAAAACATGACATCACTTTACACACACCACAGAGCAATTGTGTCTTTATCACATCTATAAAGTTTAACTTAATTGTTTCTTTCAATTCCCAGTCATGAACATTACGTAGCCTTTTCCTTGATTAGTCACACAACTGATCTTATACTTTCTCAACTTTGAATTAATTCTTCAGGGTTCTAACCCAATGCTTCTGATCTGGAAATTTCAAACTAAAATCCTTACACTGAGGTAATGCATTTCTTAATAGGTCTAAACTATTCATTTCTTCAGCAGATGCTTTTTCACACATCTAACTTCCACTGGGACATTTGTGTAAAACTTTTCAAACTATGGGCTTTTTCCTTAAGCAAAAACAAAATCCTTTTAAACCAAAAGCAAATTTATACTCCTCATTGTTTACTATGTCCACTTGTAAAACTGTCCCAATGTGAACAAATCCTCAGTATCATCCCAGGTACTCAATCTGTTTTAAAAAGTCATGTGTCTAGAAACAAAAACAGAATTTGCTAGAAAAGCTCAGTAGGTCTGGTAGCATCTATGAAGAGAAAACAGAGTTAATGCTTCAGGTCCGGTGACCCTATCTCAGAACTGATGGTAGCTAGGAAAATGTTGGTTTATATGCAGAAGATAGGGTGGGGGGAGGGTGTCTGGAATAAACAATAGGTGGGGATTGAGGCCAAAGAGAGAGAAGTACAGTTGGACAGACAAAGGAGTGGATAACAATCTGGCTAAGAGGGTGTTAATGGAGACTGTTAGTGGCTAACAATAGGTAGTATGTAATGGCAGGCCATATGATAACAAGACCTGGTGTGTGGGGTAGGGTGTTAGGACATGGGAGTGTTCGAGCCCTAAAATTATTGAACTCGATATTGAGTCCAGAGGGCTGCAGGGTCCCCAGGTGGAAAATGAGGTGCTGTTCTTCTAGCTTGCACTGAACTTCACTGGAACACTGCAGCAAGCCTGAGACAGAGGTGTTGGCCAGGGAACAGTGAGTGTGTTAAAGTGGAAGGCAGCTGGAAGCTCAGGGTCTTTTTTGCAAGCCCAACACAGGTGTCCTGCAAAGCAATCACCCAGTCTCCACTTTGTTTCTCCACTGTAGGTGAGACCACATTGTGAGCAGTGGATGCGGTATTCTAGATTGTGAGATGTGCAGGTAAAGTGCTGCTTCACCTGGAAGTTATGTTTGGGCCCTTGGATACTGAAGAGGGAGGAGGTAAATGGGCAGGTGTTTTACCTTCAGTTGCAGGGGTCGGTGCCATGGGGCTGTGGGGATATGTTGGGAGTGAAGGATGATGGACCTTAGTGTGCCTGTGGATGGCAGACAAGGCAGGGGAGGGGAATATGTGTCTGGTGGTAGTATCTCACTGGAGGTGGCAGTAATGGCAGCTGATGATCTTCCGGATGTGGATGCTGGTGGAATGGTAGTTAAGGACAAAGGGAACCCTATCACAGTTGTGGGAGGGAAGAGAGGGGGTGACGGCAGAAGCACAGGAGGTGGGGTCAGACCTCATTGAGGGCCCTGTTGACAACGGTGCTGGGGAATCCTCAGTTGAGGAATAAAGTGGACATTTTGTAGGCTCCCTTGTTGAAGTTGGCCTCATTGGAACATATGGGACAGAAACAACAGAACTGGGAGAATGGAATGGAGTCTTTACAGGAAGCAGTGTGCAAGGATGTATAGTCCAGGTAGCTGTGGGAGTCAGTAGGTTTATAGTGGATGTTAGTGGTCAGTTCATCCCCAGAAATGGAAACAGACATGTTGAGGAAAGGAAGGGAGGAATCAGATAGACCAGGTGAAAGTGAGGGCGGGGTGGAAATTGGAAGCGAAATCGATGAACTTTTCCAATTCCGGACGAGAGAGGGCAGCAGCACTGATGATATCATCAATATATTGGAGAAAGAGTTGTGGGTGGGGCCAGAATAGGATTGGAACAAGGAATGTTCCACGTACCCCACAAAGAGACAGGGATAACTGGGGCCCATGTAGGTAGCCATGGCCACCCCTCTGACCTGAAGAAAATGAGACCGGTTAAAAGAGAAATTGTTTTGGGTGAAGATGAGCTTGGCCAAGCAGAGGAGGGTGGTGGTGGGTGAGGACAGCTCAGGCCTTTGGTCCAGGAAGAAGCGGAAAGCCCTGAGACCATCCTGGTGGGGGAATGGACGTGTAAGGGGATGGCACATCCATAGTAAAGAGGAGGCTGCTGGAGCCTGCAAACTGGAAATTTCGAAACAGGTGTAAAGCGTCAGAGGAATTGCGGATATAAGTGGGCAAGGACTGGACCTAGGGAGAATAGACTAAGTCAGGGTAGGAAGAAATGAGTTCTGTGGGGCAGGAGCAGGCTGATGTCTAGAAATAAGTTATTTATTAAACTCCCCATGCATACAGACCAAAAAAAAGTCATCTTCATTTGCGCTACATCTGCTCTAATTACACACCCACAGTGCTTGTGAAATTTGTCTTTTTCTCATTCTGTAATATGGCCAAGCCCTTTGTGTTTGCACTTACTGGCATATCCTCATTGTCTGCATTATTTCCAGGAAAGAAAATACCTCCGCAAAAGAGCTCATTCTCTTCAAGCAACAGTCCTGTCTAAAGACAAGTAGGATTGTTTAATGTTTCTGGTTCAGGTTTAATGCATCCAAGAAATTCTGTGAATTTTGTTTCTATTTCAGTTGTGTGTGTTTGCCTGTAGTTCTCAAATGATTTCACATTCAATATATTCTGGGGATATTAAAGAATCCTGATATTTAATCTTTTAAACTTTTTAGAATATGTAAACTTTTCTAATTGATTGAGTGGTTCCTGTTTCTTATTTTGCTTCTTTTTCAGATACTGGTTTTGAGTAACAGCTACTGATAAAAACAACATGCATTTGTGCTGTGGTTGGGATCATACTCTGAAATAAGTATAATGGGAAGATTGCCGATTGTTATGTATTTTATGAGACTTTCCTAGTTATACACTGCATATTCCAACTTCAGAAGGCAGAGAAAGTTTTCTGTTACATTCTCAAGGCCAAATTTTAACCCGTGTGAAAACCTGCCACCATGAGCAGAGTTAGAATTGGATCCTTGCACTTGATCTTTATTGCCAGCATGTAACTTTTGGGATTATCTACAAGGCCCTCTCATGATTGGGTGTGGAGGATTTGAGTTAGTGGCAGGAGAGGCTTAAGCTTCCCTAGTGGGCTGTTGGAGGAATGACATCTCGTTACTTCCATAAGGAACATTAAAATTAAAAAAAAAACTTCCTTGGATTTCTTTTCACAATTGTGTTGGCCTGCAGAGAGACTCCTGGAGCAAATTATAGTTGGGTCTTAATGATAGTATTGGAAACCATCACACGCATGTTAAAAAGGACCTTGCTGGCTTTGGGTGGGTGTCTTTATCATTTGAAACATAGAAAATAGGTGCAGGAGTAGGCTGTTTGGCCATTGGAGCCTGCACCACCATTCAATATGATCATGGCTGATTATGCAATCCCATTATCCCATTCCTGCTTTCTCTCTATACTCCTTGATCCCTTTAGCTGCCAGGGTCATGTCCAGCTCACTCTTGAATACATCTAACCAACTGGCCCCAACAGCTTCCTGTGGGAAAGAATTCCACAGGTTCACAACTCTGAGTGAAGAAATTCTTCCCCATCTCAGTCCTGAATGGCTTACCCTTTATTCTTAGACTGTGACCCCTAGTTCTGGACTTCCCCAATATCAAGGGCATTCTTCCTGCATCTAGCCTGTCCAGTCCCATCAGGGTTTTATATGTTTCTGAGATCCCCCCCTCATTCTTTTTTAAATTCCAGCGAGTTACAAGCCCAGTCGATCCAATCTTTTCTCATATGACAGTCTTTTGATTTGGAGATCAAGTGTAAATTCAAACCTGTCAGCTCCCAGCAGTTTCAGAGGTCTTCCAGAGCAAGGAACTGACCTCAACCGAGTGTTGCAGACTGACATGTTCCAACGTCCTGGACTACGTGCTGAGAGATGCACTAAAGCTTGTGACTACTGCTGCCAAGGCACAGTGGAGAAAGATCACCACCTAAGGTCTTTCTACCAAAGTTAAATGGGAGCCTGCTCAGTTATTGGACCCTGCCAGTGCCTCAAATGTATGGAAATAGTCTTGTACAAGCACAAAATGCCTTGGGTTCGTTTTATGGATAGAGTCAAACTCCAATATTTGTTTGTTTCTCCGTATGTTACTGTACATAGCCAACTGCTTTATTAACTATATATGTATATGAAGATATTTTCATTAATGAAGTTATTTTTGAAATAAAGAAAAGAATTCTAGAGTGACTTAATTGCATGCTTACTTGATTTATTCCGGACAAGTAAGATAAAAAGTTTTCCAGTGTTAAATTTTCACTTGTTTTATAAAATTCCTTTGTATAACCTGTGCTTTACAGTTGCCACAAAAATGTTGTAAAATGTTTGTACACAATAAATAGAACACTATAAGTTGCAAAACTGACTCAAAACCACCTCCTCTATATACATTATAAACAATGTCATACTTTTTACATATATAATTATGCATATATAAAGGTGACAAATTGCTAGTTTTTGCCACATGGATCTGTAGTGGAGAATTTCTACAGGTTAAATAATTTGAAAGCAGTAAAGAGCTTTTGAGATGTACAATCTCCCTGAAGCGAACAGTTTGTGCGCAGTAGTGGCTCCTACAGATTTGCATGTCAACCACCAGGCAGTGTACATCTTGACTTCTAAAAGAAACATGTTGGTCATTAATCCAGACATGCTTATGAAACACTTTAGCAAAATCCGTTCAAAAAATGTCTTCAACAAAACCCACAATCCCAAAAGACAAACCAGAAAGTCAATGTGACACAACAGTAATCCTCAAAGAAGTGCCAGTAACTGAATAGAATGCCAACGTGCTTGAATGAAAAGCAGTCAACCCAATTCACTGTTATCTTACAAGGGAAGTTATACCATGAATAAATTAATCCAGCTCCTGGAACTCTCCATCAACAAACATTATGGGAATGCTTGGACTGCAGCAATTACAGAGAAAAGTTTGCAACCACCTTCCAGCTTGAGGAAAGATGAGCAATGCCAAGTTTGCAACAGACATTGTCGGATTATTTTTTTTAAACTAAAAGAGCTGCAGAAAATACAATTGTAAATCATATGAAAGGTGCCACATTTTATCCACGTAAAACTCCTGTTTGTCACCAAACAGAATTGTTCTACCTAATTTAGTACGTGCCTGCCATTAGGTAATTTGGATTCTGATTTGGCTATCTGTTATCAATAATTTTTCACCACCACCTCCCAGTTATGTTTGAATGGATTATCTAGCTGAATACCTAAAGCAGATAACGGACCTACATGGTCATAATACTAGGGGACATACATTCTTATGTAAACACCACAATCATGCAGACTGATTCCACAATCTTTTACAGTTTACCTAATGTCTGACGTGCACGAAACAGGTGAGACAATTGAGAGCCTGGTAATAAACAGAAGTTTTTAGTGGATAAAATCAATCGAATTGAATTGCTGATTCATTGTGAAATTACTTCTGCTGCTGTTCTCTGCATTTCCTGTGGAGTTGGTTCAATTTCCTTCAAATTTACTGGTTGGTGTTGCAGTACTGTTTTTGTTGTGGTCTCTGTTTTGTGTCACACTATTTTGAGACCATTTTTGTGTATTCGTATTTGCATTACAATTGTATTTTTTTTATTTTTATTGGTTTTGTTTATAGCTAGATGTGTAGAACATGGAAGGTTCCAAAGCAAGTTTCAAAGCAAATTGACAACTCATCACTATTATAGTTTAGAAAATCCAATTTTTATGACTGATATCAATAATGTGATTGAGTGATTAATCTGTTGTGGTGATGTTAGTTGAGGGGAAATGTCAGTCAGGAGATCTTCCTGTCATGTTACCAATATCTCTGGGTTCTCTTGTAGTGATAAAGAATTTAGGATTTTGATGCAACATTGTTTTCAAAAGGTGGCTTCTCCAGCATTATAGTACTGCGCTGAAATGTCAGTCTTTATATGCTCAAGTCCTGTATGGCGCCTGAACCTGAACATCCTGACTTAGATGCAACCATTCTAGAACTGGGCTAAGGCAACATTTACTACCATGTCAATTTTAGGAAGAAATACATCAAAGTCTTATGAGGGTTTAGTGAAAAATTTTAAGAGTATCCACAAATAGCAGTGAGGTCAGTCACTTGATAGTCTGATTTTTTTGTAATGTTGTTTGAAGGATAAGTCATGCTCAAAATATCGAGAGTTCTTCTGGTCTTCCATGAACAGTGACGCGGGTTCCTTTACATTCACTCAAGAGGGCAGATAGATCTGTGGTTTAATGTATCATTTGGAAGATAACATTGTTGATAGTTTCTCACTTCCACAATGTTGGATGTGAATGTCACCTAGTCTATGCAACAAGGTCATAATTTGTAAAATCACATGGAGTGAATATGTCCATTGTTTCTAGGCAGCTACTTTGAAATACATACTCTCAGTCTGATATGGGGGAGCATATTTGGACTGACAGAGGTTTGTCCAAAGAAAGGTACTGGAAAATCCATCAGGGAAGACTGCAACCTGGCACACTTGTTTCCTGTCCAGGGTCTGATTCTCGTGGCTCAGATCCACCATTTTGGGATTTGCTGAAAGAATGTTCTTTTTCTGAAAGAAAGTTTCTTCTCTACAGGAATGGTAAAGGAAATACAAAACAAATTAAAATCTAATTCAGGTATTGAGTCTTTCGAAACTACTGCCACAAACAACTCTGTACAGTACTATTGCCCAAGCTTTATTGGACAATAGCATTTTAGTGCCTTCACTACTCCTCAATGTATATTTAATACAATACTTCAATGTATATTTAAATTCTAGTATTGTGGTGAGTTTCTCTGAATCAAACCTGTCACATATTTCCTGCCAATCTCACACTGATATAATCAGAGGAGCAGGAAAGCTGACGTTTTGGGTCTAGACCCGAAACGTCAACTTTCCTGCTACTCTGATGCCGCTTGGCGTGTGTGTTCATCCAGCTCTACACCTTGTTACCTTAAAGCAGTTAGGTTCTGTTTTAATGGAGGAACAAACAAACATTGGAGTTTGACTCTATCTAATAAACAAACCCAAGGCATTTCATACTTATACAAATCTATATTTACTTATATTTGAGGCACTGGGAGGGTCCAATAACTGAATAGACCCCCATTGTACAAAAACAAAGTTGCTGGAAAAGCTCAGCAGGCCTGGCAGCGTCTGTGAAGGAAAAATCAGAGTTAACTTTTCGGGCCCGGTGACCCCCATTGTACTTTGGTTGAAAGACTTTAGATGGTGGTCTTTCCCCACTGTGCCTTGGTGGCAGCTGCCCCAAGCTTTAGTGCATCCCTCAGCACACAGTCCTGGACCTTGGAATATGTCAGTCTGCAACATTCAGTCAAGGTCAATTCCTTGGTCTGGAAGATATTAGGACTCTCCACTTCTTCCTGGAAGAAACACCCGAACCGCCCCCATTTGCCACCACCCTTCGCTGCCTGACTTAGCTCATCTTCACTTTGAACAACTTCTCCTTTAACTCCTCTCACTTTCCTCAGATCAAAGGTGTAGCCTTGGATACCTGCATGGGCCACAGTTATGCCTGTATCTTTGTGGAGCATGTGGAACATTCCTTATTCCAGTCCTACTTGGGTCCATTCCCACAACTCCTCCTTTGGTACATTGAATGTTATTGGATGTGGTGCCAACCAAGTGAGCTGCTTTGTTCTGGATGATGTGAAGCATCTTGAGTGTTGTTGGAACTGTACTCATCCGGGCAAGTGGGCAGTATTCCATCACAATCCTGACTTGCCTGGTATGTGTGCAATATTTTGGCACCTGCTACGAAAAAGGAGTCCTTAACATCTATGCATGTTCAGTAGCTTCAGTTTGAATACAGAATTAGACTGATGAGCTTTCTTTCCCACACGTAATACATGCTTTAAGCAATTGGTGGCATTGTCAGGTTTGAGAAGACTAGGCTGAAGCCCAACATGACACATCGAGGCAAACGTAGTACAAAATTATGAAAACAATCTAAACATGCATAAATGTTAGCTGGTTTGTCTCTTTTTACATGCTAGCAAACATGCAGTGTATTTTTTTTTTAGCAACTTCTTTATTTTAATTTCAGTGCAAAGTGGAATATTTTTGTTACAAAGGACACCGTGCCAGAGGAAAATTGTGAGGAAAACAGTGGAAATAAATTTTAGCACAAGGGAGTTTCCTCTAGTAAAACAGTGTGGCTTTGTAATTTATAAAAGGTTTAATTCCAGCATCGGGGAGGACGAGAACATCTTGTCGGAGCTTCTTTTCCAGGCGGTTCTGATACAAAGTAAGCATTTTCTTTGAAGGGATAAGGAAAAGTATCCAAACTATGACAATAGAAGGAAACATTAAAAATGAAAATAGAGAAGAGTCTTTTGACTAATGTCAAGAACATTAGTTTGTGAATAACTTGCAAGATTACGGAAAGCATGGGAGGAAATTGCAAACGTTATTACTGGAGACAAAGAAAGCCCCTGAAATCGGGGGCAGAATACTTGTCCCTCCTCCATGATGAGTTTAGTGGCAGGAAAGACATTTAATTGAGCAGGAGACTAGTAGCTGGAGTCCTCTGGGACAATTAATGTCCACTTCAGAGCCCTATCTTACTGCGATTAACCAAGGGACAGGTGGGCTACTTACCATGTGGGAGCGTGACAAGCAAACCTGTACAAGTTGCTTGCCAGCTCTCTGGGGTGGGGAGTACTCCTGCCTCATTATCATGAAGATGCTGGGGGGAGTTGCTGGAGCAACGACATCCACCCCTGTCTTTGTTGTCTATCCTCTTACCTTGTGATCTCCAGCCCATGACTCCACTTCAGCCATCGGTTGCCTGTAGCCTGTGTCCATCCACAATACTGGACTCTTGAGTGGGTGACCTACTTGCAGCATCTGCCACCTCCTGAATGGTGCTGCTGTTGACTAGATCTGCCAGCCTCTGTTTGTCTAGCGGCATTTGGTGAACAGCACTTGTACCCCTTCCTGGGGTCCTTTTATCCCAGGGACAGCCCACCGACATGGGGTTATTGCAGATCTCCATCTGGTTCACAAGACCCAATCGCTTCAACTAAATACTGTCCCAGGAATGGGAACTAGTATGGCATTTTTAACTTATACCCGTTCGATGAGCTCTGATGTAGAGTCACCAGGCTCGAAATGTAAGCTCTGCTTTCTTCCCACAGATGCTGTCAGACGTGCTGAGTTTCACCAGCAATTTCTATTTTTGTTTGAGATCTCCAACATCCACAGTTCTATATCAGTTAGCTGCCAACTTGTTGCCTTCCTTCGTAAATGATTTCAGTATCCATCCAGCACTCACCATGCTTTTGAATGACCAAATTACTGAGCAGAAGCCAACTTCATGATGGCTATCCCCATTTAAAGCCACCTTGTACTGCTTAATGCTAGCCTGCACCTCTTAAAGCATTAGTGCATTGTGGCTAGAGTAAATGCCTGGAGTCATTTGTGAACAGAAACTAAAATATGAAACATTGAAATAATGGCACGTCAGAGAAGAAAGTAGACTTCTACATTTTCAAACACATCCTTGGAAACCTTAGTGGAGGACATGGAAACCAGGGGAATGCTTTCAAAATACTGTCTCTGTAGGCAGTGGAAGCAGATGACTGTAGAGGTTGATGCCAGGAATCAAGACCCAAATACTGAGTGTATTGGCACAAGAGGTTCAGTGACGTTAAATGATTGCTCAGGTTGGTAAATGCATCTTCAAATGCCATAAACTATCAGTTGTACCATTAGCCTCAGACATTGCACAAATCATCAAACCACCATCATTTCGCTCCCAACCATCTACGAATACAGGATTTGTACCTTACAGTCATATGCCCATATCTTTATCTGTCTTTCTCTCTCACTTTCTCTCTCACACACACAAACACACACACACAAAGGTTAGAGATGAAAATACTATACTGTATAGCTTATAATTATCTCAGTTTGTTTTGTGGTAATCCTGTGGTTTCTTAGATAAAGTGGATCCATTACAGTTGAAGTGAATGTCTTGTAAAGATAAAGCTTCTCAGCAGGCTCTGAAGTTTCTTGTAGTCACATTTCTACAAGATTGGTTTTCAGGTCAACTTGAAGTTGGAAATGGTGAGTAAAGTCTTCCCTGTTAGGATCTCTCATTTTCAAATTATTATTGTTCATTTCCTTGGCTGATTGGGTGATATGCAGCTAGTTAGATGTCTTTCTGTTGGAATGCTGTCTGCAGGACACTTCAGCTGATTTTTAACATGGCTGTCTTATCATGTGACCTTTTACAAGTTTCAAATCCTTTTCCAAATAAGCTGGATGATTAGGTTAATTCCGTGTTGTGAATTTCACACACAGAGTTTGAGACATCCAGTGTCTTTGTGTTTGAATTACCCATTCAAATGGATGGATCAATTTCAGGAAAGGGCATTGATGTAACATCAGTCTAGAATGTTATTTTTCCCTTTCTTCATCCACAAAAGAAGTCAGGTGACCCTTGCTCAGCTATCTTTGCAGTCTTTTGCTTTCAGTTTTAAAATATAAAATGATTTTGAGATTCGAAACATACTAAGACATGTTCCTTTAGCAGGATGTACAATTTGTTAACACACAATAAGTACTCTATGTCATTTGAAAGCTTTGGTTCATTGAAAGGGTACAGTTTTCAGAGCACAAACCACCCTGAGATATATCTTAGTTCAAGGCACCACCTTACATACTTTGATAGTGTTGACTAGCAATTTGACACCAGCAAGTTAGCCAGCAACTACAATTTCATCATGAACCATTGAATTGTGATTAGATATGGAAACCTGATATGATTTTAATCTTCCCAGCCACACAGCACTGAAAACCATTGTGCCATTTATAGCATGTGACCCTTTGCAATGGGGTAGTGAGATTTCCATCTGACTGATTTCCAATAAATGTTATAAAGATAATGCATATGAAATGTCTTTATTCTGAAAAACTGACAGAAGGTTGGAATTGATAGTGTTTATCAGATTAGCATTGGATAAGGACGTAACATGCTATTGCTTAGGAATACTTTACAAACCTAAAAAGTAAGGTTATTGGATTTAATTGTATTACAATAAAAGAATGAACCTACTGATGTCAACAAACAACACATTTACTAATCTATTACACAATTGATTAATAAATTTAACAGCTGAGATGAAGTGATAAAATGATTGAAAATAATACACATTTTCATGGGCTAAAGTCTACCATCTATTTTGATTGTGACATCAATATTGACAGTGGTTAGTGATGCATTCTGGGAATCTTTATGGGGTTATGATAAAATGATTGAATATAAGAAAGCAAGGGATAACTTCTAATCTATTCTAGTCTTTCATAAAGCATATTTCATTCACTCAACCCTCCCAATTTCCATGGGTGAAGAGAAACAATGCATGAAAGATGCACCTTTCCCAAGCGGAATTGAGAAAAACTACAGAATATTCATTCAGTCTAACTGTCTAATGTTTATAAGGCAACCTCCATTACTCCACAGCTCAAAAACCATTATATCCGATGGAATGAAAAGAAAGATGTTCAGGATGCTGGAACACTGAAATAAAAACAACGTGCTTGAGACTCAATTGGTCTGACAGCATCTGTGTACAGGGAAACAAAGTGAATGTTTTGAATCAAATATGACTGTTCTTTGGAACTCCTGTTCACGTACCTTAAATGTTAATTCTGCTTCTCTGTCAACACACATGCTACTGAGTTAACAACATCCATAGTATTCTGCTTTACAGTTAACAGTTTTTTGATTTATGTTTCAAAGATTTTTCTACAATACTGGTCATACCTACTGACGCATTAAGGAAGCACACTTGATCTGTAGATCACTTCACATGATTGAATTGTTACTTTTTAGGTGACAGATAGTGTGAGGACAATGGAAATCTTAGGGTTGATTTTGAACATTTGAACATTACATAAATGATGGAATCCTATTCTACTCCCAACTGATTTGCTGCCTTTCCTGGAGATGGCATTTTCATGCTGAGTTGCAGCTATGTTGCTAGACAGAGATCCCAAGTGACCGTTCTTAAATGTGTCAGTCTGAGTAGGGCATATCAACTAATCGTGAGAGCCATCTCAGCCTGATCTAAACTTTCTTCACCTAGTGTCCAAAGATAAGCAGTAACATGGGTAAGTAGTTGATGATCGATAGTGTTGTGTAGTACACAAGGTTTTCTCCAATCATTGAACCCTGTGCCTTAAATTTGAGACTTACCAATGTAATATAATATTGATTTATAATGTATCTGCACAAGAGAAGTGGAAAATGCAGTGGTGTAATGGTATTGCACTAACAATCGAAAAGCCAAGCTAATGTCCCAAAGATACAGGTTTGAATTCCCATCAGGGTAGATGGTGAAATTTGACTTCAGTAAAATCTGGAATAAAAAAAACTAGTCTCATGGTGACCACGTGCCCACTGTCAGTTGGGAAGGAAATCTGTCAAACTTACCTGGTCTGGCCTACATGTAACTTCATACTCACAGCAATGTTGTTGATTCTTAACTGTCCTCTGGTCAGTTAAGGATGGGCAATAATTGTTGACCTAACCAATGATGCCCATGCCCCCTGAATAATTTTTAAAAAACTTGCCAGTGGGTGCCTGGTGAGGGATTGGAATGTTCTTTAGATTCCTCTTCATGATTGTGATTGAAGCAAAGTGACTGATTTCTAGAGAAGCCATGGAAGACAAACAAGGAATCAAAGATTCCTAAAATTTGAGGACATTCACATTTGTATGTTGAAAAGCTATTACTTAATGATTTCCCAAGTTCACTATCTGGCTGAGAGCATATTTCTGGCCAGAAGCCAAGCCCCTTGAGAATCCAGTTCCACTTAACATTTCAATTCGAGTTTATGGAATACACTTCAGTTATAACTTCACCAGAGGTCAACATCTTACTTGACAATTGTTCCCATATCCACTCCATGAAGTTAACTATTGCAAGACTTTATCTTTAACTAATCTGTTGCATCATGATAATTGAAAAGTAATAAAGCTATAGGCATTTGGATGTGTTCCATTGTAATGAAGAGCTGAATTGAGCAAGGGGAAACTGCTGGGAATTCTAAATAAATTGGTCTAATCAATGCCAGTGAGTAATGCAAGCGATAGGCTGTACGTTAGAGCAGTGCTTTAATGACAGAGATTCTCGAATTGAATGACACACTTGTTATTACATTTTCCAAGAAATCTTTCCATTGGAAGGAGCGGCAGTTTTTAAGAAGCGTCGGGAGCTGAGAGCTCGGAATTTTTGGAGGCGGGGCTGAGAGTATTTTGCTTGGTTTTTGTAGCAGCAGTCAGAGGCGGTGAGTCAGTGTGAATAGAGGCAACACTGCAGGTCAGCACTCGCAGAGCGAACTGCCTTATATTGAGATCCAGTGCAAGCTCCAGTGCACTCCTTTAAATAAGGAATTTGTGTTTTTTGATACGTATTTTAATTTGTAAAGCAGCAAAAGGCAAAATGCGCACGAAGAGCGGCTGTCTCAGTTCCCTGCTATTTATTTTAAGTTCGTCCATTTCTTGCTGTCCAGCTGTTGAGAACACTAAATGTGGACTCAGGTGTTCGCAGGTACAGTTCAGATTTTAAAAAAATCTCAGGATAGAAATGTGAAATGTTAATTTTGCAAATTTGCATATTTGCTTAATGTTCGTCTTTAAAGTTTCACTTTTTCACTTTTTTTAATGCTTTGGCGTTAGTTTTGCTGAGTTTTACAACTATTTATTTTCAACTGTACAAAGAAATTGGGTATAAAAATGCTGAGACTGCACAATTGGTTATCTCACAGTGACCAGCTGTGAGTTAAAATATCAAAGCCACAGTCAGGCTGTTGGGGGAGGCTGAAATCTTCAGCACAGATACTCAATGAGGGTATTAGAGATTCAGCAGACAATAATTCATTGGATAAATGTGTTACTGCAAATGTCATTTTTAAAATCTTATTTAAGATGTGATCTTAATCTTTTTAGACTTTACAAATCCTATTTATTAATCACAAAACACTGAAAAACCATTCTAGAAATATTTTTGAGTGACTTGTACCTTTGTGACAAGCGTAAAGATAAAACTGACTATAAGTGTGGACATAGGAATTAATATTTGGAAATAAGATCGACAAAAAAGGAAATTAAATTGTTCCTACATAATGTAGGAGTAGACAGAAGATATTTTGGAATGGTAGATGTGTGAGTTTATGTGATTGTGCCATCTTTCTGTTAATGTATGTAACCATTTGCTATGTACGGTGGACATTTAAAATCCCTTTCACTATTTTGAGGAGAAGTAAGAGTGTTACCTTCGGTGTCCTGGCCAAAGTTCATCGTTCAACAAACACCACAAAAACATATTATTTAGTCTACTCACATTGTTGTTTTTGCAAACTGTGTGTTTTGTGCACAAACTCTCTACTCTGTTTCCTACATTTCAAGAGTGACTGACTATACTTAAAGTAGTGCATTTACTCTAAAGTACTTTGAGACATCCTGAGATCAAAGAAGTTCAATACTACTGCAAGTCTTTTTATTAGTGTCATTGAGAAAACCAACTTTGCTGTAGATTAAACTTAATGTTCAATGAGCAGATATAAAAACATCCCTGTTTAAATTACCCCATTTGTGTTGTATCGTTTGATAGGGGCTCACGTGGTATAATAGTGATGTCCACACCTCTGAGCCTGGAGGCATGAGATCAAGTCCCACCTTCTGCACAACAATGTGACAAGATACTTAGCTAGATCTGGCCTGACTACTTCAAGCAATAATGTCTCTCCATATTTGCAAACAAATTATTTTTCTATTGCAGGGTAATCCTGAAGTTGAAGGACAATCTAGATTGGTTGCTTGTAATAGTTTTAAGTGATGTATTTGAAGCACTCGATGTTGATGTGTAGATCGTGGACATTCCTTGGTAGCTGTATGGTGGCCTTTCTGTGTTAATAAACACCAGGGACCTGGAAAATCAATTTCTAACCAGATTCTTCAGTTATTGCCAGGACATCCTGCAGGTTGCTCCAATTACTGCATGACACGTGACTCTGCAGTTAAATCATGGATCAAATATCGGATGTTTGGTTGTCACAATATGACTTTCTGATCACAATCCAATGTCCAATATTTCACATATGCTCACTGGCTAAACTGCCAGAAGCAACCTATGTATGGAATTCAGTTTAAGTAGCTCATATGAATACAGGTTGCATGATTTGGATAGAAATAATGACAAGTAGCACACTCAGGTTCTCTCTTGAGAACCAGGCCATTGTAAGCAAAAATGCAGCTCAAAGTAAAGTCATTACAGTCCTAGAGGACTATAGCGCTGGTCTCTCAAAGGAGAGAGAGAGAGATGACTCTGTGTGGTTTAACCTGAGGGTCAATACTCCTCAGGTGAGGGGATAGGTTGAAAAGGAAAGTCCTTCATGGAAACCTCATCCAGTGGTGGGAATTGAACCAACGCTGTCAGTGTCAATCTACATTACAAGTCAGCGTCCAGCCAACTGAGTTAACTGACCTAATCTATATGTAAATAGAGCCTTAATTGTTCAAATTTGTATATGTTTCCTTTTATTCTTTTAGAAATAGAATGCAACACTAGAGAAACTTACTGTTCTTACTAAGGGATTTAAGATGTGATTTTTATTACTTTTTTTTCAACTGTTTTCAAAAGATGACTTACAATGAAGCCAGAAACCCTTAATTTGCTGTCATCTGACCTACTTTATAATCTAATTAATCTGGTATAACATCAACATTGTCAAAGATGAGAGATTTTATCTATTCAACAATTTTGAGTATTTATTTCTTCAAACATTGTACTATTTTCATTTGTAGTCATACAGTAGAAATATTTGATATTGTTTACCTTTTTAAAAAATAAGTAGTTCCACATTGTGGTTCAATTTCATTAATAACGTACAAGCATAAACAATTGCCTAACTGAAAAGGTGCAGCAGTTTTGCTAGTATGTGAAAGAGGAAGATCAGCAAGAGTTTTATTTATGGGCCTTTGCCAGAATTTATCTTTATAATCCTAATTTTACCCTCACAATAATTCACAGTGAGTATACGCTCTGAGAAGCTCCTGAGAGATGTGATAACCCACTAATACAAAATAGTTAAAATAATTAAAGTTGATCCAAGAAAATTGCCCTCCCAACACCTTCATTTGCTGAGATGAACTTGTAGCTTGGATTGTTGATCATTGTGCTTCATTGCCACCCTCCACTTCCAACTTGTCTGTCAACAATTTACTCGTAAACCTTTACCAATTTTTAATGATTGGTTTAGCATGTGCACACAATTACATACAGTTCTATATACACACATGTATGGAAACACAGGGTGGCACACATGTAAATGTGTACATATACTTATCCACTATGCACATAGAAATTTGCATTTGCATTCTCAAATAGTGCAGAAAATAGCTTTCATTATGTTTTTGTTCTTTCAGGGACTACAGTGCAAAAGCAAAAACCTGACTTTCAGTAAGTATTACTTTTAAATTGTAAAAGTTCCAAATTGCACGTTTTAAAAAATTATATCAGGGAAGAGCTGCAGAAAATGAGGCTTGAATCCAAAACTAGTTCAGGTCTTCCGATGATCATTTTACATAGGAGACACAGTTTCATCACATGCTTCTGATTCATCTGGAAATGCTGCCATCCTCCCCACACCTATATTGCCCTCACAAGATATTTCTGGCAACTGAAGGACAAGTATGGTTCAGAGCAGAATTGAAGCCACGTTTTACAGGTGCAGTCAGGTGGATTTGCTCTCTGCTTTTCCAGTTCATTTCTATTCTCAGGTGTTGATCATATTCATTATCCCCCTGTGTACGAAAAGTAGATTTAATAAAAGCTGAATGTATATGAACTTATCTTTATTAAAGCATTAATTAAATAAAAACTAATTTAACTGAGAATTACTTCTAATGTTAAGTAAACTTGATGTCTTATCAATTTTAAATAGTGAGAATTGCTTGTTTATTACTCAGCATGGACTTCCTGAAGGGTGTTGCGCTACAGGAAATTCTGAGATTGCAATTAAGTGTTTACTCACATGTCAGTCTGATAATAATAACATGAAGCAACTCCATCATCACTTTGAGTAAATATACTATCCGGCTGTGCATTAGTTACACAGATCAGCACATTCCTAGATTCAAAACTCTCTCATAGAAATAGAAAATGGAATCAGGAGTAGGCCAGTCTGGCCTTTGAACCTATTTCACCATTCCATGTGATCTGATTGTCCAATGTAGTACCTTGTTCCTACTTTCTCCTTGTACCTTTTGATCCCTTTTGACCTAAGAAATATATTTAACTCTTCAAAACATTCAATGTTTTGCTGCAGAGAATTCCACGGGTTCACCACTCTCTGGGTGAAGAAATTTTTCTTCACCTCAGTCCTAAATTGCTGCCCTGCATCCTTAGATTGTTACTTCTGGTTCTGGAATCGACAGTCATCAGGAACATCCTTCCTTTGTTTACCCTGTCTAACCCTGGAAGGATTTCTCTCAAGGGATTATGCATCATTTTACATCACTGATAATCTGAGGAGAAGAAAAGGAAATCACCTCAACAATGATTCCCTTCACAGTTAATAGCCTTCTGAGGCTCTTGTATGGGGAAGAGCCATCTGAATGTGTATCAAAGTATGCAGCACCAGAACGAACCCAGTACAAGTCAGTCTTCAGAAAACAAAGTGAGAACTTTAGAAAATCTCCTTTGATGTGCGAATTGGATGAAGTAGTGGATTATCACTATCCATTCCATTTAGAACCAGACAAAATGCTGATACCTGCCAACTCTAAAAGTGTCAGGGAATGATTTTGGACAGGCTTGCTTCTTCTCTGGCTTTCATCAAGCCTCCCTTCATCCACAACTCAATGTTATCCACCCACCCAATATTTATCTTCATCTTTTTATTTTGTTTTTATCCTCAATTGAGACATCAAGTCTATATTCTCCTGCAAGATGAAACATCATCTTTCCCACACCCACACTATCAAGACCCCTCACAATTTTATATGCTTATCTAAGTCACTTCTAGCTCTTTTAAATTCCACCAGATATAAGCTTTGACTATCCAATCTTTCCTCTTAAAACTGCCTGCCCATTCCAGGTACTTACATTCTTCCTTAAATAAGGTAATAGTACAGCAAATGTGGTTTCACCAATGCTTTGCATAACTGAAGCATGACCTCCCCCTTCTGTATTCAATTCTCAAAATAAATGATGACCTTCTATTAGCTTTCCTAATTACTTGCTGTACCTGCATACTAACCTTTTGTGATTCATCCACTAGGACATGCATATCCCTCAGCATCTCAGAGTTCTGAAATCTCTCATCATTTAGATAATATTTTGATTTTTTTTATTCTTCCTGCCAAAATGGACAAGTTCACAATTGCATTATATTCAATTTTCCAGATCATTGTCCACTCACTCAACCTCTCTATAGCCCTTTTGTCCTCTTCACAACTTTCTGACTGATCATTGTATCAGCAGCAAATTTAACAACCCTGCCATATGTACACAACAACATTTCCATCATTTTGGACTCTGTATGCATCAGAATGTGGGCATTGCTGAAAGTTGTGGATCATCCTCTGGTGCATTGAGAAGGTGCTGTGAGGTCTTCTCCTTGAATGTGTGCCATAGGTGCTCCCACAAAGGTGTTAAGTAGGGAAACTGTATGCATAGTTGGAAATCAGACATAACGTTCAACTAGAAGTAGATAGGACATTAGGACAACCTAATTTGGGCCTAATGAAAAGAAAGGAAATTAGGATAGGGAATATGAGCACTTAAATGTCTAACAGCTTTGTGATTTATTCCTTCTGTAGGTGAGCAGCGCAGTAGTTGCCATCAACCTCCATCATCCCTGCCCTCCAAAGTTTTGGAGGATCTCAAAATATTGACAGTGTTGAAATGCATAAAAGAGCGGCAATGTTCCATACACCTGAAAGCTAAAGGGACATTGATTCTTGATGGTATTGATTTTTATATTTTCATCAAAATTTTCTGAAAAGAAATTTGGAAGAACTTCTGCAGTGAATATATACACCCCAACAATATAGATTCTGAAAAGTACACGGATGTAGTTTTAGTTTTAAAACTCTGGGCAGACGCTGCTGTTGGTTTCTTCCAGCCTTTAGAGGAATAACATTAGCATCTGTTTTTAAGCAGGCATACCTTTTTTCCTGTGGGATTTATGCTCTTCCTCCAAGGGAAAATCTTTGAAAATTTCGGTATATTTTCAAAGTAACTTAATATACAAAGTAAACATTGAGAAAATGGTTCTCTACTTGTAGAAAATCTCTTGGTGATAAGAAAAGGTGACTCAAGTGATAAACATTATTGTCTCATTTCTACTGATACATCTACAGGGACCCAAAGTAATCGAACGGTCAGTCCTCAGTAAAGGGCTCACCTTTGTCCCCCTTCACCCACAGATCAACGAATACCGCTCACGCTTGGACATAGAGCAGTTTTTCCGCCGCCTCCGCCTCCACGCTTACTTCTCTGACCGTGAACCTAACCCTCCCTCTACTGACCCCTTCTCCCGCTTCCAACACACCCCCTCCTCCTGGACACCACCCCAAGGCCTCCTACCCTCCCTCGACCTCTTCATCTCCAACTGCCGTCGAGACATCAATCGCCTCAACCTCTCCACCCCTCTCACCCACTCCAACCTCTCCCCCGCAGAACGTGCAGCCCTCCGCTCCCTCCGCTCCAATCCCAACCTCACCATAAAACCCGCGGACAAGGGAGGTGCAGTTGTAGTATGGCGCACTGACCTCTACATCGCCGAGGCCGGACGCCAACTCTCCGACACCTCCTCCTACCGCCCCCTTGATCAAGACCCCACCCCTGAGCACCAAACCATCATCTCGCAAACCATCCACGACCTCATCACCTCAGGTGACCTCCCACCCACGGCCTCCAACCTCATCGTTCCCCAACCTCGCACTGCCCGCTTCTATCTCCTTCCCAAAATCCACAAACCTGAATGCCCTGGTCGACCCATTGTCTCCGCCTGCTCCTGCCCCACCGAACTGATCTCCAACTATCTCGACTCCATTTTCTCCCCCTTGGTCCAGGAACTCCCTACCTATGTCCATGACACCACCCACGCCCTCCACCTCCTCCAGAACTTCCAATTCCCCGGTCCCCAGCACCTCATCTTTACCATGGACGTCCAGTCCCTCTACACCTGCATTCCCCATGCAGATGGCCTTAAGGCCCTCCGCTTCTTCCTGTCCCGCAGGCCCGACCAGTCCCCCTCCACTGACACCCTCATCCGCTTAGCTGAACTCGTCCTCACACTCAACAACTTCTCTTTCAATTCCTCCCACTTCCTACAGACAAAGGGGGTAGCCATGGGTACCCGCATGGGCCCAAGCTACGCCTGCCTCTTTGTAGGTTACGTGGAACAATCCCTCTTCCGTACCTACACCGGCCCTAAACCCCACCTCTTCCTCCGTTACATTGATGACTGTATCGGCGCCGCCTCGTGCTCCCACGAGGAGCTCGAACAGTTCATACACTTCACTAACACCTTCCACCCCAACCTTAAGTTTACCTGGACCATCTCTAACACCTCTCTCCCCTTCCTGGACCTCTCTGTCTCCATATCGGGCAACCACCTAGAAACCGATATTCATTTCAAGCCCACCGACTCCCACAGCTACCTAGAATACTCCTCCTCCCACCCACCTTCCTGCAAAAATGCTATCCCCTATTCCCAATTCCTTCGCCTCCGCCGCATCTGCTCCCAGGATGAGGCATTCCACTCCCGTACATCTCAGTTGTCCTCGTTTTTCAAGGACCGTAACTTCCCCTCCTCGGTGGTCGAGAACGCCCTCAACCGTGTCTCCCACATCTCCCGCACCTCATCCCTCACACCCCGTCCACGCAATAAAAACCAAAAAAGAATCCCCCTCGTCCTCACGTACCATCCCACCAACCTCCGGATCCAACGCATCATCCTCCGACACTTCCGCCATCTGCAATCCGACCCCACCACCAAAGACATCTTTCCCTCCCCACTTTTATCTGCTTTCCGGAGGGACAACTCTCTCCGTGACTCCCTTGTCCGCTCCACACTCCCCTCCAGCTCCACCACACCCGGCACTTTTCCCTGCAACCGCAGGAAGTGCTACACCTGCCCCCATACCTCCTCCCTCACCCCCATCCCAGGCCCCAAGAAGACTTTCCACATCAAGCAGATGTTCACCTGCACATCTGCCAATGTGGTATACTGCATCCGCTGTACCCGGTGTGGCTTCCTCTACATCGGGGAAACCAAGCGGAGGCTCGGGGACCGCTTTGCAGAACACCTACGCTCGGTTCGCAATAAACAACTGCACCTCCCAGTCGCGAACCATTTCAACTCCCCCTCCCATTCCTCAGACGACATGTCCATCCTGGGCCTCCTGCAGTGCCACAACGATGCCACCCGAAGGTTGCAGGAACAGCAACTCATATTCCGCTTGGGAACCCTGCAGCCCAATGGTATCAATGTGGATTTCACAAGTTTCAAAATCTCCCCTCCCCCTACCGCATCCCAAAACCAGTCCAGCTCGTCCCTGCCTCCCTAACCTGTTCTTCCTCCCACCTATCCCCTCCTCCCACCTCAAGCCGCACCTCCATCTCCTACCGACCAACCTCATCCCGCCCCCTTGACCTGTCCGTCCTCCCTGGACTGACCTATCCCCTTCCTAACTCCCTACCTACACTCACCTTTCCTGGCCCCATCCCCGCCTCTTCGACCTGTTTGTTTCCTCTCCACCTATCCTCTCCTCTATCCCTCTTCTATCCGCCTCCCACTCTCTCCCTATTTATTTCAAAACCTCCTTCCCCTCCCCCTTTTCTGATGAAGGGTCTAGGCCCGAAATGTCAGCCTCACTGCTCCTATGATGCTGCTTGGCCTGCTGTGTTCATCCAGCCCTGCACCTTGTTGTCTCAATCATGTGGACCTAGTTGACAATCTAATACCTTGAACATTTGAACTCTCTTATTTCTGTCATTAAATTGATCACACTTTTTTGAAACTAAATGCAGCGTACCACTTAAAATTTCCATGGTTATATTGTTGAAGCGCTAATAAAGCCAGATGAAGCACAGTGTAAACTTTGTTATTATTGTGCATCCTAAGGAAAGAAAGACAATGGAAATTATTCAAAAAAAAACTCTGGTAGTTAACTTGAAACTATTCCTTCTGCCTGGTTGGAGGTGAAGGAGTAATCATTAGAGCATAAAACTTAAACTGGAGTAAATCAGACAACCCTTCAAACCTTCTCTGCTATTCAATAACAGCATAGCTGATCATAACCCTAAATCTTTTTTTCCTGTCCTATCACCATATCCTAATATTCCCATTTGTCATACTAGTGAAAGAAATGAGGATGTGACTTTTGACAAGCATATTACTTATCAGCTGAGCAATTATGTGCTTTGGACCTCTTCTTTCCTGCAATGGAAAACATGAAAGTAAGAAATATTTATGAAGAATATGTGGATAAAGAAGGTGGGCATGCTTAGTTTGGTTGAACGTGGGGAGATTTGCTGCGTTATGATAATTTTTACAGTTAGTTACAGAAGAAAAAAAATGACAATCTCTTACGTGACCTGGAAGAAACTTGCTGTACATGATTGGTTTGTGTGAGAACTTCAAGACTAGATATTAATGAGCAGATTAACACTCCTTTTGGAATGCAATAAATATCCATATATATCCTAACCAGAACCTGCCCATCCCCTCTCCAAATAATAAAGCTGTCTTTGCAATGATACTGCCTTCTCCTTCTCTACTTTAAATTGCTGTGTTAATTACAAGTGTCTGATATTTACTTGTTCTTGCATTTCAGAACATATCCGTGGTGTGGAAATATGCTCTCTTTCAGTGAAGACCTTACAGTACCAATGTGTTGTTGTGAAATTCAATAAACATGGATATAAGAAGTTTATAGGACATCCTGTAAGTTTGAATTTTGATGTTAAACCCTTAACAATGATAAAATCTGCAGTAAAACAAGCTGTAATGTGTTAGGTTCTGGTATAAAGTCACAGATTCCATTGGTTAGATAACAATTGTATGATTAGCTTTTATGTTTTTTTTAAACTCATAGCATTGTTGGAAGTGTGAGCTAATAATGTTGTAGTAAGGGGAACAAAATACCTGTGACTGAGAGGAATAATGGGACAATCAGTGTGGCTCCTTAACAAATGAGATTAAAGAAGTGAGCATAAGGACTGAGGAAGGTCAATCCAAAAATTGGATCAGATTGGAAAGAAACATAAACAGAGGGAAGGAAAGATTAGATTAATAGAGGGAAATAATGAAAAAAGGAAGTAAAATATTAAATAGAGTAAACTTTTTTAGATTTTTAAAATCTTGTAAAACCATCCACAACCTGAAGATTCCATACTTTTAATTGTTTGGTTTTTGGACAAGAGCTATTAGTAATCATTCAGGTAGTATAAGTATTAGATTTTTTTGGAATGAGTTTAATCAATAAATAATGTAAAAATATAGCAACTTGATGAAAATATAGGGAAGTTAAACAATGGATGCAATTTTGCCAATCTAACAGTGGAGTGTTGCAAATTGGCCAATAATTTGTGGTATTCATGATTCACAGAATGTCTGTGATCTGCTGACTGATTCAAAGCTTAATAGCAGCATGTCTCACTCTGATGCTATTGTCTTAGATTAACATACTGCTGATTCATTATGTTTTACAGTAAAGGTAAAGAAGAGTAGGGATTATGTTAATAATTGTTAAAGTGTAAGACCTGGGGACAGACGTGGGTCATACAACCCTTCAGGCTTGCTGTGCCATCCAATAAGATTATTCATTAAGATAAGACTAGTAAATATCTACTTTATCCTCACTTTCCTACTGCAATGCCATTTCGCATGGATCTTTAGTGTCTAAAAATCTATTGATTGCCATCAGGAATATATTCTATATCTATGCATTTGTAGGGCTCAGTTAGCTCAGTTGACTGGATGGCTGGCATGTGATGCACAGTGTGGGTTCACTCCCTGTTCTGGCTGTGGTATTTTTCAGAGGTCTGTTTTCTCAATTTCCCCACACTGCTGGAGTTCTGTTATGCTTCTGTCTTTGTGTGTGTCTCTGTCTTGAGTGAAGGAAGAGACATGCCTTATGTTTTTTTTTGGATTATAGCTAATTACATTCTTAAATTTCAGCCCTCTGGGATAGAAACTCTAAAGATTTGCAGTGCAGAAATTCCCCTTTTTATGTCCTACATGGTCAATCTCTTTTATCCTGAGATTACAATCCTGCCAGAGTTCTAGACACTCAAACTAGGGGGAGCAACCTCCCAGCATTCACCCTTGACAAACTCTCTCAGGATATTTCATTAGAGACAAAAAAACTGCAGATGGTGGAATCCTTCATCTTGTTTTCCCAATTCCTGTCTCCGTCGCATCTTTTCTGACGAGGAGATGTTCCACTCCCAAGCATCCTGGATGTCTGCCTTTTTCAAACAATGCTCTTTTCCCCCCTCTATCATCCAGAAAGCCCCCCACTGTGCCTCCTCCATTCTCCTCTCCACAGTTCTTAACCACACAGCCCCCCACAAACATAAATATAAGGGTCCCCCTTGACTTGACTTACCACCCCAACAGCCTCTGCTCCCAATGTATCATCCTCAAACACTTCCACCAACTTCAATTAGACCCCACCACCTGAAATATCTTCCACTCCCCACCCCTCTCTGCCTTCTGCAAGGACCATTCCCTTTGCCACTGCTTAGTTCACGCTATACTCCCCACCAACCACTCCTACCTGCCCGGTACCTTCCTCTGTAACCGTAAAAGATGCAACACCTGCCCACACACAACCTCCCTCACCTCCATTCAGGGCCCTAAACAGTCCTTCCAAGTGAGACAGAGCTTCACCCACATCTCCTCCAACCTAGTCTATTAAATTGGGTGCTCCTGATGGGGTCTTCGCTACATCAGTGAGACCAAACGTAGACTAGGTGACCATTTTGCCGAACACCTCCACCTGGCCCGTAAGGGCCAACCTAACTTCCTGGTCACCGCTCATTTCAACTCCCCACCCCCACTCCCCCTCCAACATGTCTGTCCTTGGCCTCTTCCAGTGTCGCAATGACCCACAATGCACCTGGGAACCCTACAGCCTGGAGAAGTCAACATTAAGTTCTCCAATTTCAAAAAAACCTTCCCACTTATCCCCTGGCTTCCTTTCCAGCCCCACCTCCTCCCTCTATTCCACCTTCTGACCCTCCCTTCCAGCCACCAACCGGATTCAGGTCATACCTACTACCAATGTCCGCCTATCACCACCATTCCGCCTCCACTCCTCCACCCCCTCCTTACCTGCAGCTCCTCCACCCCGAAGAGTGATACTTGAAATGTTGACTTCTGTCCTCCAGATGCAGCCTGGCTTGTTGTGTTCTTCCAGCCTCTTGTTTGTCTCTCTCAGGATATTATACGTTTCAATGAGGTGATCCCTCTTTCCATTCAACTCCAGGGAATATAGGCTGATTGAGCAGAAATCTGATGAATTGTCATTGCACCCACTGAGAGATAACCATATTCTTCCCCAGAAATAAGAAAATATGGTATAAATCAATCATTGCTACTTTGAAGATTAATTCAATTTAAAACTTGCAAACTATAAAGCTGACATCTGTAAAAATGATGTCAAAATCTAACTAGTTTGTTTTTGAAAGGAAATCTGCCACTCTTGTCCAGCTTGGCTGATAGGTGACTGAAATCTGGATTGTGTAAAATGCAGTTGACAAACCACTCAAATGTATCTAATGACTAGAAGATGCATAACACATAGTCCCTGGGGGATGGGAAGTTTGCCCTATGACGAGATATATTCTTTGGAGACTGGAAAAATGATTAGTCTTTGATTGAAATGTGAAATGACTTACTGGGATAGATATTGAGACATTATTTCCCTTGGCTGGGTATCTAAAACCAGTGGGCACAATTTCAGGGTAGGGAGCTGACCATTTAAGAGAGGAAAAATTTCTCCAACTGAAAGAACATGAATCTTTGCAATTCTGTACTCCCAGTGGTTTTTGAGGTCAATGAATCTATTTAAGGCTAAACTAGACAGATTTTTGGGTTTCTCTAGACTCCAGGGATGTGGGGAGCAGGCAGTATAGTGAAGTTGAAGCTGAAGGCATGATTGTATTGAATGGCAGAGCAGGCTCAATCAGCCATTTGACTGGCTTCAACTTCTGTCTTATGCTTGTCTGACAAGGCCTAAAGAAATAGATATGGACTGTTGACTGTTCTCAGGATCAATAAATACACAATGTGCAGCTGAACAATTAATTTTTAAAAAATCACTATGTAATGGTGAGACTGGTCTAATACAGTCTGATATTGAGACGACAAAGGAAAATTTACATAAACTTCATGAGGTTTGAATAAATTGAAATCAGAACCAGTTTGTAAATCTCTGAATGCATTCTATTCATATGCATAGTCAGATTCATAAGCATACTTAACTTGCATGTGTAGTTTGTTTGTGATTTTTCATTTATTCAAAGAAGCAAAGGCTCCCATTAGCCTGGTTTAGGATAGGATCTGATTCCAAGTACTATCTGAGATCCCAACGAAAACTTTAAATTTTGTTTTGTTCATTTGTGGGACATGGGCATTGCTGGCTGGACAGCATTTATTGCTTAAGGTTTCATAGTTAAGGAAACCATCCTTTCCCACTTTGATTTGATTTTGATTCTTAGGCTTGAAACATTAATATTCAAGTATATGTTTCAGTTTGATATTTAAGAGAGCCAGTTGCAAAGTTTCTAACCTCATGCTACCTTTAAGTATTTTGAAAGAGATATCATTAAGTGAATGGGTTAGTATAAGTTTCAGAATCAGGTTAATATAAAACTGTGGGACATTGTTGTATGCTATACAACAGCTGCTTAACATTTTTCATATCATGAAGAAATTTTAGCTTTATTGATGTTCTCTCTTCAATGCAAATTTCATAGTCATGCCAAGAAATTAATTGAGGAAATTCCCGATGAGCAATCTTCCATTGTTTAAGATAGTTGGATCAAATTCCTGCTTCTGTTATTTAGAACAGTTTTAATGCGCTTATTATAGATGGATTAAGATCCACCTTAAAATAATCCTGGCAGTGATTTACTGATGGAGCCTTAAATGCCCCCATCAAAGGATTAACCATTTGAAAATTTCCTTATTAGTATTCACTCCTTGACCACTATTGGTGGAATGTTTTACCAGCAGCCTGCAGCAATTTGCCATTTTGCTGAAGCAAATATACTAGGTTAATGCTAGGCACTGTGTCCAGAGAGAAGTACCAATTGACACCAGTGAACCATAGTGATTTTTTTTTTAAAGAAAGGGGGAAATATTGCAAATGCTGAAAATCAGGGGAAAAAAGTGGAGCATATTTGGAAATATATAGTGATTCTATTCAGAATGATAAAAAGAGAATATTTTTGCTCTGACGAGACCAATCCCAGTTTCTTTAATTTCTCTCCACCGAACTGACATCCTTGGCACTCCAGTCACTCAGTGCAAATGAAATTTGCCAATCTCCAAGAACTAGGAGCAGGAGTGGGTCATTTACTCATCTCGCCTGCGCTGCCATTCATCAAGATCACAGTGATCACATCTGATTCTGACCTCCACTGTGCATTCCTAACTTATCTCCGATTAAACTTTGATCAACTTGAACTTCTTGTCGTGTGTTAATGTGATGTCTGTAGTTGGACATTCAACTCTTTGTTTATGTCCCCTGTTTATAAACTTGTGCATGCTTTTTTTTTTAAACATCTTATTGCCCCGCTAACTTCCAAGACAAGTAAATAATAGAGTCCCTGTTTCAGATATGGCTGCTCAAATGTTAAATGTACATTAATGAAATGTTACTTCCTTAAAATGGGTGGTGTATCTTTTAAATTTGTAACCAACACTCTTGTTACCACTTCTATTCTCTTATGACAGGTACAAATTGAATATGACTGTTTCACTGCTGAAGTGTCTGAATATGCTTATGTGACACTTAAGACAATCCCTTACTATTGTGATGTCTTCATAAAACGGGAGCACCAAGTAGGAGGTAAAAAAAAAAATCAGCAGTTTACTGAAGTATGCAATACCAACTCTTCCTTGACAGTTGTGTGGTGTTTAAGTTGCAGTTTTATTTAAAACATCATCTTGTGGTGTAAAATTGTGAATTTGTGATGAAAATTAATGAACGTTGTGAGTATGACTAAAAACCATTTCTGCTTTCCACTGAACTTCCCTTTTTGTATTGTGCAAACCTTGTGTAAAATCTGGATGAGGTATACGTTGCTGTCTAGCAATGTGAAACTAAAATTACTGCCACCTTAAGGGGATGGCAACTTCTCACCATTATCAGTTGGACATAAGACTGTGAAAGTAATATTATCACACACATCATAATTGGTGCATATTTAAGCCCCCATGACTAAGCTGGATTTATCTGTTGGGTGATGGTGGTGGGAGAATTAGCATTCTATGATTATATGTCAATTCTTGCAGAAGTAGTTTGGTACCATTTGGATTTTAACTTTGTTTCTCTATTTTAGATTGCAATGAGAAAGATATTGGAAAAAGTATCTCAACCTGTATAGGTACAGTAATATACTAATAAATTATACAAATTGAGTGAGTAATAACTACTTCAAGCTCTGATACGCCATCATTTTCTACTGTATTTTATTCCTGAAATTTCCATGGGTCATGCATTGAGCTACAGGGAGATGAGGAACCTATTCCCTGGTTTCTGTAATGAAACACTAGCATCTGTAATTTGTAATGGAAATCAAGATCCCAATGTTAGATCAAATTGGGGTCCTGAACCTCCACTGGCCAGTAGTTAGACTGGTTCAGCAATATTCCAGGAGGTTGCCTCTTAATTGGCTGTCTATAGTTTCCTTATATCCAATCTCCAGGCCTTGCTATGGGGCTAGGATAATTTAGCCTGCAAAATTGCTGGCTAGTCCTTTGTTTTTGCTTGCTTCACCTTGTGGAGAAGCTCAAATTTAATTCACTTATTGTTAATATGGATGATACCAGCATCTGTGACCATCCTGCCTGCTCTTGAGAAAATGGTGTGATGACTCTTTTTTGAATAAATCTGAACAGTTTGTCAGGCCATTTCAGAGCCAATCATATTGCCATGGGTCTGTAGTCACATGTTGGCCAGTTGGGTAAACATGACCTACTTCCTTCCCTGATGGACATTGATATAACAAATGGATTGCTTTACAACATTTGGAAAGTTTAATGGTTACCATTACAGAGACTATTATTGTTTTATTCCACAGTGAATTCAATAAATCAATGTAAATTCCTTAGCTACCATTAAGGATTTTGAAACTTGTATACCTGGATCATTAATCCAAGGCTCTCTATGACTAATACAGAAGCAATACCTTGCCTTTTTCTTCCCTTTTATGTATTATCATGCTGTGATGGGTCGGCTTCAAACAGGGACTTGGACTTGTACTGGGGTTTTTAGAATTACGCGCAGTAAATCATAAAATATACAGAAATGTCTTCCAATATACATTGCCATTATAGTCTATATTTTAATAAAATACAATATAACATTTTCATAGCTTAAGGCTGGCCCACAATGTATATGATTTTAAATGACCAAATTTGATATTGTACACATTTTAAAAAAATATAACCTTGTAAAGAAAAATATTGGCATTGAGTTATTGACGTGCATAAGCTACTAGTTGATAATACACTAGATTTTAGAATTTGAATACTGAAAAGAATTTTCTTATTTTATTTCAGCTGGCAAATTAGACTATGTTATTGACAAAAAACAGAAGACATTATCTGTTCAAGTTTCTAACTTTGTAGAAGATCATGCCTACCATGTGCGTTTGTGCCACAAATGGTTTACCTGTGAAGATTTGGGAATCAGTGCATTGGTAAATGATCACAGTTTTGTTTAGACATAAATTCCATCTCCTTTGAAACATGTAGGCCCCATATTTTGAGTTGTTTACACTTCTGGGTGAAGTATGATGGAGGGGAATGCCAATCCACACTAAGCTATGTATCATGTGGCCCATTCCAACGCTATGTTGTGGCCCACTGACGGGCCTTTATAAGTTCAAACAATGCCACGTGGAACCCTCTTACCTCCAAGAACTTACTGTTTGACTTTTACTGTAGCTACACTGCAATCAGACAAAAGAATTGAGCTGTTTAAAGAAAATTACCTCAGTCAACAAAACAAACTAATGATTATCATCCATTATTTCCAGTGAAGCCTTTAAGGCTATAAAGGATAGAAGTTTTTTGGGAAGGCCTTGTTTAATCTGCAGCTCCAATAAGCCCCCTTTAATATAAGCTGAGGAGACTGGTGATCCGCCCACTGAAATCCAGGTCAGTGGAATGCCCAAGAAGTAGAGAGCAGAATTTCTGTACAGCCAGGTTCCAAACCTCATTTCCTCCTCGTCCCCAACTCTGTTTCCTTCAGGCTTGGGGATTTTGGAGCTATGGATTTGCTTCTTTACTCTTTTATATAATTAAATGTTTATTGTCATTGTGGGATTGCTAAAACTATTTTATTATTAAATATAGATTAAAGTCCAAGATTCCAAAGAAGTCACCTTGCCATACTCTCGGATATTGCCATGTTTGTGTATTGAGGTAATAAGTGAATGTATTTGCATCATTATTCATTGAATTTGAAAGGTGAAATGTTCATCTTTTCAGTCTCAAAGATATTAATGAATTACTGCGTACAGAGACAATAAAGGATTTAAAGAGGTGGCTAAGTGCAAATAATATTGGAACTTAAAAAAGCAATTTTTTAAATTTAATTGATTTTAATTCAGTCGTGTGATGGATAATTTGTACGTCAGTTTAAAACCTTCAATATTTTTATAAATGTTTTTGTAAATGTTATCTTCAGATTATTTTCTGAGGTTCTCACTTTTCTGTAGCAAAAACCTGATTTTTCACTTGAAAAGAAAACATGACATCTTTTACTTTACTGAGAAGTCTGTTTTGTGCTTGTATTTCCAGGGCTGGTCAGCATTGCCTGATGCCAGAAGGGCACAACTTTGTCCATTTAAAAACTGTAAGTCACAGAGCTTAACTTTTTAAAAGAAAATTTTGTATGCATTCTAAGTGACTGAATAAACACATCTGGAATGAAATTGAACATAGGGATATAAATCAAATGGAATGGCTTTTACTTCTGTGAATGGAACAGAATACCAGGCAGTGATTGTAACAGAAACAGATGCAACACTGATTGAAAGTGTTACAATTACCCATTGATTTAATTCAGAATTAAATGGCTTAGGTTTTCTATCCTTCTTCCCCTGGTTTTCTGGTGGATGTGGGATGGACCATGTTTGATATGAGCTTGAACCTGGCCTCTGCAGCCCTCCCCAAACCCATCCCCATTTCAAATGGTCAGGCATATTAGCAAAAACTAAAATAAGCATGCTGTCCAAATATGTGTGGGATCATGTAAATCAGAGTTAAGGGCATTGATTGCACAGCACGAATGTTCCCTTTTTAGTCCAGGAATGTCTTTGATAATTCCAATCATATACCTACCTTCAAACCTCATCCCTCAATCCCTTCCCTACTTGGGTGATGAGATTGGGTGGGAGTGCCTCACTTACTTGTTGAACAGATAGCAAGATGACTTAGAGATAGCAAGAGCTATCTCCAAAGATCAACCCTGCTGCACTTTCCTCCAATCAGATTGTTTGGAGGGCCGCAGTGAGTCTTTCTCAAAATCAAGTCCCAAGCAGTAGTAGCCCCATCCAGTGAAAGCTGCTGGCCAGTAAGAGACCAGCAGCTCTTGTACATTGCAGGGCCACCAAAGAGGCTGTGGCTTATCCTAGAGGCAACCAAAATCACGAGAAAGTAGTGTCAGGTAAATGTTTTTTTTTGTGAAATGTGTGCATTTTCTCTGGGTTTTTTTCAAATTCATGAGATGTGGGTGCCTCTCTGTGGGCCAGTATTTATTGCCCATCCCTTGTTGCCCATAA
>NC_063353.1:24862596-24878930 GCF_021869965.1 Rhincodon typus | reverse complement strand
GTACCTAATTATTCTAATCCCATTTTCCAACACTTGGTCCACAGCATTGCATGTCTTAGCATCACAAGTGCATATCTAAACACTACTTAAATGTTATGAGGGTTTCTGCCTTTACTACCCTAACAGGCAGTGAGTTCCAGATTCCCACAACCCCTGGTTGAAAAGGTTTTCCCTCATAATTCCTCTAAATTGTCTGCCTTTTACCTGAGATCTATGCTCCCAGTCATTGATCCTTCCATCAGGAGAAAACATTTCTTCCTGTCTACCTTATCAATGCCTCTCATAATTTGATGCGCCTCAATCTCCTCTGCTCCAAGGAAAACAACCCCAATCTATCTTCTTCATAACTGAAACTTTCCGGCCAATGCAACATTCTGGTAAATCTCCTCTTCCCCCTCATCCTCTCCAGTGCTATCACACCCTCCAAAGCTTGGATTCCAAGACTGCACAGAATATTCTAGCTGCGTCTAACCAAAATTTTATAAAGGTGAAGACAAAGTTGCCATGGCCCTGTCAGACTACAGAGCTACTTTTTCATTAGAAAGAGATAACTGGTGATTTAACCTAAGGGTCACCATGCCTCAGGCAAGGAAAGAGGTTGAGAAGGAGAATTGAATACACACTATGGCGCCAGTCTGCGCGGCAAACCAGCTGTCCAGCCAACTGAGCTCAATTACCTCTTGTAAAATCCCCGCTGTTCAACTCAGTGCTTCAACTAATGCCTTCTTAACCATTTTATCTACTTGTTTTGATACCTTAAGGGACTGGTGTACATGCACACCAAGGCCCTTCTGATCCTAGATGCTTCCTAGGGTTCGATCATTCATTATGTATTCCCTTGCCTTGTTTGTTCTGTCCAAATGCATCACCTCATACTTATCCAGATTGAATTCCATTTCCGCCTATCTGACCAGACTGTCTATATCCTCTTTACAGTCTAGGGCTAACCTCCTCACTATTTACCGCCACACCAATTTTTATGTCACCTGCAAACTTACTGCTCAACCCTTGTACATTCATGTCTAAATCATTTATATATCCACAAACAGCAAGGGTCCCAACACTGAACCTTGTGGGACCCCATTGGACACAGACTTCCAGTTAGAAAAAACACACCTCAACCATCACCCTCTGTTTCCTGCTACTCAGCCAATTGTGAATCCAATTTGCCATATTTTCTTGGATTCAATTGGCTCTTACCTTTGCTAACAGTATCCCATGTAGGGCCTTATCAAAAGCCTTGCTGAATTCCAAGTAGACTGCATCAGAAGCATTGTCTTCATCTACACATGGGGTCACCTCTTCGAAAAAATCAATCAAGTTGGTCAGACATGACTTTCCCTTAACAAAACCATTGGACTGTCCAAATGCAGATTAATTCTATCCCGCACAATTGCTTCCAATAGTTTCCCCACTATCAAGGTCAGACTGACCGGCCTGTCTATTCTTGCTTCCTTCTTGAATAACACTATTACATTGACTGTCCTCCAATTCTCTGGAACCGTTGCTGTGAGCAGAGGGGAAATGAAATCTTCTAGGCACTCCTGCAATTTTCTCCCTTGCCTGACTCAAACACAAACTGGGATACATTTCATTGAACCCTTGAAATTTTATCTACTTTTAAGTCTGTCAGACTATTCAGAATTTCCTCTCTGTCTATCCTAATTTCTTTAATTATATCACAGATTTTCTCCCCAGTTTCTATGTCCATATTGGCCCTCTAACTAGTGAGCGCTGACCCAAAGTATTCATTTAGAACCCTACCTTTGTGCTCAGGCTCCAAGCATACATTATTATTGCGATCATCAAACATCGATCTATTCTGATCTCATTTTCCAGCATTTGGCCTGTAGTCTTGTATGCTATGGCATTTCAAGAGTTCATTTAATTAGTTCTTAAGTTCTTAGGAAGAGAATTTCAGATACCCACAACTAGAGTCAGAGTAATAGAGCTGGAGCACATGGAAACAGGCCCTTCTGTCCAACTTGTCCATACCGACCAGATATCTTAAATTAATCTAGTTCTGTTTTCCAGCATTTGGTCCATATCCCTCTGAACCCTTCCAATTCATGTAGCCATCCAGATGCCTTTTAAATGTTGCAGTTGTACCAGCCTCCACCACTTCCTCTGGCAGCTTATTCCACACATGCACCATTCTCTGCATGAAAATATTGCTCCTTAGGTCCCCTTTAAATCTTTCCCCTCTCATCTTAAACCTATGCCCTCTAGTTTTGGACTCCCCCACCTCAGTGAAAAGACCTTATCTATTCACCCTATTCATGTCTGTCATGATTTTATAAACCTCTATAAGGTTACCCCTCAGCCTCTGAAGCTTCAGGGAAAATAGCCCCAGCCTATTCAGCCTCTCCCTATAGCTGAAACCCTCCAACCCCGGCAACATCCTCGTAAATCTTTTCTGAGCCCTTTCAAGTTTCACAATATCCTTCCTGTAGCAGGAAGACTGGAATTGCATCCACTATTCCAAACATGGCCTAACCAATGTCCTGTACAGCCGCAACATGACCTCTCAAATCCTATACACAATGCACTGACCAATAAAGGCAAGCATACCAACACCTTCTTCACTATCACTGTGGGTGAATTTTCTTTTCCTCAAACTCCTTCCAAACCTTCTGTTCCTTGCCTAAAACTTGGAGCCCTTGGTTATTTTCCTGTCTACTAGGGGGAAAAGAATGCCTCCTTATATTCCCTGCCTATGTTCACTGCAATCAGATCCTCCCTCAGCCTTCTCTGTTCGAAGGAAATCTGTGTCAGGTGGTGATTAAAAGGTAATGTGGGACTCTTTGAGAAGAGAAGGGGAGTTCTTCCTGATGTCCTGGTTAATATTTATCTCTCGATTAACATCACAACAACCAACGTCACAAAGAAAAGAGAACATGTGGTCATTAGCACATAACTCTGTAGAGGAGTTTGCTGGATACCAATTGACTGACCACAAGCTGCCTACAGTTAGTTTCACAGCATTTGGGGAGTTTGAATATAAGTACATGGCTATAAATCTTCATATGGGACAAACAATTCGTGAATAGATTGTACACAATATTTCTATCTTTTTAGATCAAATCATGTTAATGATTTTGCTACAAGTAGCAGGATACAGGGAATGTTGGAAGTTTCAGTCATTAACCACATGGATTTCAAGTCAGAGTTGAATGAAATGGGAAACCATTAACAATCAGGTGGATCAGCTTCTGATGGAGAGGTTGTCTCCAAAGGATAGAAAAGCAAACAATAAAATCATGAACACTGTTTGTTCTCCGACTGTTATGTTAGCCAAATGTTATCAGTCTTTCAGTAGTGCAACAATAAGAGGGAAAGATGGAGGGGGCGTCTGGGAGTGGAGACCAGGCTCCACCCTTCACCATTCCTCCTGGAATTACATGTTGAAGAAAAGGAAGGGACCATTGATGGGAGTGCAGGTGAAGGCAAATTTGAGTTTCAAGTGATATGATTTCTTTTATATTTTGTATAGCACTGTATAAATCAGTCATCCAATATCCATTTCTTTCCAGTTACAGAATTAAGAGCCACAGGTATTTCCTCACAGAATACCCAGCCAATTACAGTCAGTGTGATTTTAGTGATTCTACTGACTGTGATCCTTGTTGCAGGATACATATTCTGCAGAGGTGAGAAATAATAGTGAAATAGTATTCATTTTTTGAATTGTTCACATTAGCTGTTTCTTTGTCTTGAAAGTAGTTATGTATTTCACCTTGAAGCGTTAATATTTTTACTAATGAATGAGCTACCACTTTGCACAGATTATAGCAGCAATATGCTTTGGTCATAATTAACAATAAAAGCAGACACTTTTCAGAATCTTTTCTCTCGGGGGTTGAAGCTTTCTTAGCATTAAAAGACTTTAATACATGCTAGTCTTTTATTGGGATATAGAACTAGGTCATTGAAACTACTGCATCGTATTGCTCAGTGTAGTTGTTTTAAATCCTAACTCCTATAGTTCCTTAATATTCCTTCCCTATCTTTTGGAATTTTTCTTCCTCTTGGATATTTGAGTTGATCTTGCATTTGTTGACTTCTGCAAGTGAGCTGTACATTTCCACACCTTTTTATGAAGAGGCTTTTATTGTTTTGTTTTTAATTGGCCTATTTACCAGCCTGAGCTGACCATGCTGATTTTTAACTCGGCCTGGCTGATAGAAAAGCTGCAATAGATGAGCCAAGAGTGGAGGAATGTGAGAAGGTGGGCACATCGAGGAAAATGCATTCCTATCCCACATCCACAAGACCCACCTTGTGTCTAGGCAGGCTGGCAAAGTCACCACCTCCCATTGCAAACTGCAGCAGGATACCCATCTAGAGAGTGTGGCTTGACTTAGTGAGGCTTGAAACTCAAACAGTGCCTTTTGCTAACATGATTTAGGCAGCCTGCTGGCAAGCTTTTTAAATAGAAAATTCAATGCGTAGAATAGTAAAGATGTATTTTCCTTTTTGTCTCTCAACATTTATATAGATTTTCATCATCCGTATAGAAAAGTGTTTGTGCATTCAAACCAGTCATCCAAAAGGTAGGAAAACATTTCAATTGTGGACAATTGTAGAAGCATTTAAAGCAAGGCAATACTTTGCTTTTTACTCGTCAATAGTGAGAGATTTATATCGTGTCGGTGTGCACTATTGACTTTGCTTTGGCCTGATATTAATTAGAAATTGTACTTCTCAAAGATTTTGTTTTGATATTTAATTTTAGAATTTGCATTGGATCTAACCTGATAGTATTTGGAAGTGTAACTTTCTAAACTGTGCCTTGATCTTTTTTGGGGCTGCTTGTTCCTCCATACCTGAAGAACCTTTCACTTGCCAGTTTGAATCCCTTTTAAAGAGAAGGTAGCGAACAATAATATATAACACATTAATTGAGCTAATACTGAGATTGATATTTAGATATTCAGCAATTCCAAGATTATTATGACATTCTTCTTGTAACACTGGTCATGGCATCATATTTGAGAAATTGATGAGCACAATGATGATCTTTGTTATTTATGAAAACATTCTTAAGCAGATAGTTTTTAACAGCCGGCATTAGAGTTCCCATTTGGAAAAATGTTTTACTCTCCAACAGCCCCAAGTTTCCACTTAAATTCTTTTGTATACTGGTGGACAAAAATTCTGCCATAAAATAATGTAGTCAGGCAGTGCTTTAAAATCTTTTAACCACTTAAATTTGTTTTAATATGTTTATATTATGGAAAAAAAATACTATGTCTCCATGCCAATTTGCCACCTGTGGGGAAAAAAACTGGATTTAAAATTACTGAAAACAATCTTTTTAAAAAACAAACTTTTTTTTAGCTGGGTTATAGTAAAGTAGTGAATGTTAAAAAATATTCAAAATGTATTATCATGCCTTAAAGATCCAGCTTTAATTTCAGAGGAGTCTGTTTAAGTCACATCTGATTTGTGCTTAAAATCCCATGGTCTTTTACTTCAGCCACAGCAATGTTTGGTAAAAGTACATTTGACAGGAAATTCAAGGCTATTAACTGCATTAGTATTTCACAGAAGTGTTGTTGATTATTATTCAGAACGTCTGTGGACATACAAGGAGCCTCTTCCCCCTGAAGGTTTTACCATCAACATGGAGCTAAGCAAAGATTTTGCTACACATCCCTGTGAAATGAAGAAAAGTTTACCCTGAGCTGCTTCTATGAAAAGAAGGCTTAGAACATTGAGCAGATATCCTACTATTTATTGGAGCAGACATTGCCCAAGATTATGGGTGCAACAGTTATTCTAGTTTTATCAGGAGCACACATAGAAAAGCTTCAATATTCATTTATGAAAAAATGGAAAGACAAATAAGCTTGAGACTAGATATTTTGTTGTTATACTCTTGAGAATGGACCAACTTTTTATTTTCAGGTCTAAACATATAAAGGTGCAGATAAATCCAGATGTAGCTAATTATTCAACTAGTATACTCTGAATTAAATGTATTATAGTGGTGCTTGCAGCTGTAGAACACATTGAGTGTTTTTCACCTTTTGTCCTTAGATTAGTGATTACTTGTTGCTTGTTGGTAGCTGTGGAGTTAAGAAACCTTTTTTTTGAATTCGTCCATGAATCTTAAGTGTTGATGTAAATCTGAGTCTAGATTCTGCATGGATTGGCATATCTTTGCCTAGTACAGAGAATTGGGGAGTTTTATTTTACTTGCACGAAGCCAATTGCATATTTTCTCATTCTCTAAAGTATTAATGACATAAATGGCAGTGTAAAATATGTTTAAGATGCTCGGGTATGGTTCCACTCTTCTGTCAAGTTGTACCAATTGTAAAAACTTGGAGTAGCAATTCTATACTTCTGTATAAGTATTTTGTAAATACCTTTGTGACAATCTATTCAGAAAAATAAACTGGCCAGTGTACAATGCTGAAATGAAAATATTTTAGGCTGTGACTTAATTCAAGACCAAAATAATTGAGCTGAGATATATTAAATATGTATCCATCAATATTTGTCTCCACTAGATAGTTTGAAATATCTATCAAAAGCAACTTGTACAATGATGTGTTTGCTAATGTGTTGATATTGAAATGATATTATTGAAGATGTACTGTTTGGTATTATAGTATATTTTATCTAAACGCTGTTTTATTTTAGGAATTTTCTTATTCAATGTTACAACATAAATTAAAACCAGTATTAGTGAATCAACAGCTAGAAACTGTGCAGTTTACAAGTGTATTTTGAAATCTGTTATTTTTTTACAATTATGTTTACTGGTAGAACTTATAGTCTCTTCTTTGAATCCTCTGGCTGAGAAACAGGTTTATAAAAGTTCTTGAGTGAAACAACACAAAATCTATGGAATGACAAAAAGATTGAATGTAATTTGTCAAATATCAAACTGATTTTTCGTAGGCACAGAATATTATAATGTCTAAGTGGATTTGGTTTCACTGAATATCCTGTTGTGCTCATGGTCACTGAAGTATTTGCTCTGTATGTATACATAAACTGACTCATTGACTCATTCTATATAATTAAAATGCATCTCACAATTTTCTACATGTATGAATTACAACTCCATCACAATTTAAAAAAAAATTTAAAAAATCTTATTTATTGAATTTCTGTCTTGCTATTTATTTGGTTGATCTTTGTGTGGCTGCTGAATATAGCTTTCTCTTGTTCTAGAATATTTATTCCAACCTGGAAGTGATAGTGAGAACTTTAAGTTGAGCAAAGTACACTCTGGTCTGAATCTTACCAGAAATTGGCTAAGTGTCATTTTTGACCAACTTCATGTTGAGTTTCTCTCCATGTGAAAGTATATTGTAAGGCCCAGCAGGCTGATCCATGCATTAGAACCTTATCTTCAGCAGATTGATTGTCTATCCCACCTTGGGCTGTATTATAACCACACATTGTCTCAGTTAAGGGGTTGTTTAACAGAGTCATCAGACATGGTCATTCTAAGGCAAATGGTCCTTAAAACACAGCAGGGATGTGAGTCCCAAGGGTATAAGCATTATAGTAGTGTCCCAGGGTACCTTGCTCATACTTCTAAGATGTTATATCAATTGGTGCAGATGACTTGCACATTGATCAGCAGAAGCTTTTCTATTGATGAACTCAGCTTTGTTATAGTCCTCTCAACACAACATGTGCCCAGTCTCTTGTATCCTGACCCTTGGGGAAGCCGGCTATGTTGGTAAAGCCTAGTGCCTAGGCTGCAGCACAGATTTTGTCGCAGTAAAATAAACCAAAATAATCACAGATAAAATGCATTGGTAAAAGCCCTGAAACATTTGTGGGTTGGCAATTGAGAAATCCCACACAGGTCCCCAGTGGATCCTTGGAAGAATCCTTTTGTATAAACATTTAAGAGCACTTGGACACCAGGATAAGATGGCCACCCACTCCATCAGGTTGCAGGTCCTGCTTACGGAGTTCTGTGAAAGTATTCTGAGACATCATCCATCCTGTGGTGTCATTGGGCCTCACTTAACTGAGGGGAATGGCATTGAAGATGAGATACTAGGCCTCCTGTGCCTTTTGAGGGCGCCTTCAACTGTGACCCCTTCCTGGGGAGGCTACTTGGCATCCACTGGAAGTTACTGCTTTTCCTGGGCTTGCTGATGCATTTGTTCCTTCACAATTTGTCTGCACCTTCCCCTGTGTCACAGCAACAGCAATAATATTAACTCCTGCTGTAGCTCAATCCATCATTCATACTAACAATGAAGTTGTGTGTGGGGAACTTAAGAAACAGAATAGATCCTTAGTAATGTGAACAGTCAGCATTTGCATTATTCACAAATGATGGTTTAGCACAATCCTCCGTAGAGTGGGACTTGGAGAACTCTGACAAGCAGGGCTATGGAATACTTTTACATGGACTGTTGATGTAGGACCTTTTTCTGACAAACTCAGCACCAGTCATGTCACGGAGAGACAGTGGGAGATTGTAAGTGCTGAGACCCTGTTCCTCCAAGCCCACCACTTAAGAAAGGCATCATAATGTACATGAGCATGTTGGTGAATACTTACAGTTCAAGGTGAAAGGGCATCAGTCCCATGTTCCTATGCACCCCAGAAATCTTGCTTTATTTTTGAATTTTGCTGCCTACAGGTGCCAATTTTAAGGTTACGTGTGATCACTTCAGCTTCACAGGCATTACTTTCTTCAATCTGCAAGAACCAAAGACATGGTCAAGATTGCTGGTGAACAGGATCTATTTCCCACACACAGTTACTCACTGCATAGTTTTCACATGCAGGATTCTATGATTACAGATAACTTTGACCTCTACCGTGGAAGTCCTGATTAATGCAATTGCCCCTTGAACAATCTCATATGACTCATACAGTCATAGAATCATAGAGATGTACAGCATGAAAACAGACTCTTCAGTCCAACTTGTCCACGTCAACCAGATATCCTAAATTAATCTAGTCCAATTTGCCAGCATTTGGCCCATATCCCTCTACAACCTTCCTATTCATATATCCACAGATGCCTCTTAAATGTTGTAATTGTACCAGTCTTCACCATTTCCTCTGGCAGCTCATTCCATACTCATACTACCTTCTGTGTGAAAAAGTTGCCCCTTAGGTCAATTTTAAATCTTTCCCCTCTCACTTAAATCTATGCCCTACAGGACTGTGCTACATTGGGGAAAAGACCTTGGCTATTCACCCTATCCATGTCCCTCATGATTTTATAAACCTCTATATGGTCACGTCTCAGCCTCCGATGCTCCAGGGAAAATAGCCCCAGTCTATTCAGCTTCTCCCTTTAGCTCAAACCCTCCAACTCCAACTTGAAAATCTTTTCTGAACCCTTTCAAGTTTCACAACATCCTTCCAATAGCAGGGAGACCAGAATTGTACACAGTATTCCAAAAATGGCCTAACCAATGTCCTGTATAGCTGCATCATGACCTCCCAACTCCTACACTCAATGCACCGACCAATAAAGGCAAGCATACCAAATGCCTTCTTCACTATCTTGTCTACCTGCGACTCTATTTTTAAGGAACTGTGAACCTGCGCTCCAAGGCCTCTTTGTTTGGCAACACTCCCCAGGACCTCACCATTAAGTGTATATGACCTGCCCTGATTTGCCTTCCCAAAATGCAGCACCTCACATTTATCTAAATTAAACTCCATTTGCCACCCCTCAGCCCATCTGATCAAGGTCCTGTTGTACTCTGAAGTAACTTTCTTGGCTGCCTACTACACCTCCAATTTTGGTGTCATCTGCAAACCTACTAACCATGCCTCCTATATTCGCATCCACTTCATTTATATAAATGGCCATGAATAGATTCATGGGCTCAAACAGCAAACAAAAATCCACAAACTCCACCATTCCAGGTGTGGTCACAGCCATTTTCCATTTGCAGAATGCATTTACAAGTCTCATGAATATGCTGGGCAAGGGTCATCGCACTTTGCACAGTGAGTCTCAGGCTCAGCCTGGTAATCAAGGGGACATCTGAACATCCAAGTCTTTTTCTTCCTGCAAGTCCATTTGTATTGATCCTCCACATGTTCTCATACACCGCATGGAATTACGGTTACAGCCCTCATCATTATCCCCTGAGCACTGGCCCTACAGTTTGGTTATGCCCACCTTAGAGTCTATGCTAATCAGCAAGACAAGGCAGAAGTACTGTGAGTCTTTAAGCTCTGACTTAGGGGGTAAAGCATCAAAAAAGCAATGCAGGGACGCAGTGAGTATCTAAGTAGGCACAAAGTAAGTGAGCACCAAGTGAGCAAGCAGTGCTGAGATGCACCCTGATCCAATCCATGAGGTCAGTGTTTGTCCTTGTGGGCAAAGTGTCCTTGTAGCAACATTCCAATGAAAGGTGCCAGTGCACTCAAAGTGCAATACTGAAGCAAATGGTGTGTTCAAACCCAAGGTAACTGCTCAGAATTCCATGTTGGGAATTCTCACATTTTCTCACTAGTTTCTATTCGGTGGGAGAGAGAATGAGAAATTGCATATTAATGGAGTGAAGCTAGGCAGTAATGAGGTGTTAAGGCATATTATTGAAAATGCACTGTTTAGTGTTATACTATATTTTATCTAAACATTGTTTTATATTAGGAATTTTCTTTTACAATATTACAACATATAGTAAAACCAGCATTAGTAAATCATGTAAAGAAGCTGTTGCTACTCACTAGCAATTTTGTCTCACCATTCAATGTTTGACTGCAACATGCGACTTCCTGCTCTTGATGTTGAGTAGCCCCTCACTGGGCATTCCACATAATTTTGCCAACTTTCACACCATTAAGCGTATTGTCCAGAGACGAGGAAGTTTCCGCCCTCTGTAGTGGAGGTTCCCAAATCTGAGGCACCTGTTTTACAAAATTTCAGGTGAATTAGCATGCATTGCACTATATTTCGGGAGCTGATCAGTTGTCTGATCAGGTGATTTGTGAAGCCATCAGCACAGGTTCAATTCTTACATTCACTGAGGTCACCATGAAGGTCATGCCTTTTTGAACTCTCACCTGGCCTGATGGTGACCATCAGGTTAAACTCAACACCAGTTCATCTCTCTCTAATGATGGAGGAGCTCTATGGTCCTCTGGGACCATGGCAACTATGAATTCTGCTACACTACAGGGAGGAGTGTGCAATGAGTCAGATTTGCTGTGAAATAGATTGGTTGGAATTCAGCATTAAGCAGTTTATGAGCGTTGCCAAGATCTCGGCATAAAACAGTGCAAAAGGAGACCGGTGAACACTTTGTGCTACAGTTGAAGGGTGAAGGAATCTCACTGCAGTACAGGGTAAGTGGGTCACAGTCTTTCTAAAGGGTTAGTATAGTTATTTCATCTTCTGGTTAATACAGGGAATTCAGATCAAGAGTAAGCTGAGGGGGTTATTTGTTAGAGAGTAATGATGGTAATTTTTAGGTAGCTAAGTAAAATTTAACTTGTAGTCTAACAGCCAATAAACAGTTTAGTCATGATATTTGGTGGGGTTTTGTGTTCTGCCTGCGAGATGTGGTCAATCGTGGATGCTGAGAGCATCCCTTATAATTACAACTGCAGGAAGTGTACCCAGCTTCAATTGCTCACTGAATGAGTGGATCAGCTTCAAAGGCAGTTGGAGACAGTATGGAACAGACAAATGGTGGAGAGCTTCATAGAAAAGAAGTTATAGAAGTATGGTCACACCCAAGGTACAGAAGATGGATGGGTGACTGCTAGATGGGACAGGTAGTCACTGCAGGAGTCCTCTGCAGCTGTTTCCCTGTCAAACAAGTATTTTGTTTTGGACAACACAGTGTGGAGCTGGAGGAGCACAGCGGGCCATGCAGCATCAGAGGAGCAGGAAAGTTGATGTTTTAGGTCAGGACCCTTCCTCAGAAATGGGCTGTTTTGGATACTGATGAGGGGGTTGGCCCATCAGGAGACAGCAGCAGCAGCCAGAGAATGGCACCAGAGGGGAGGGACAAAGCGTAGCAGAGTAATAGTAATTGGAGATTTGATAGTCACAGGCACAGCTAGGCGCTTCTGTGGCTGTGAGAGAGACTCCAGGATGGTGTGTTGCCTCCCTGGTGCCAACGTCATGGATTATCTCTGAGCTGGTACAGGACATCCTGAAATGGGAGTGTAAGCAGACAGGAGCCATTGTCCATATTGACACAAATGGCATAGGTAGGAAGTTTGTCAAGGTCCTGTAATGACAGTTCAGGGAGTTAAGTAGTAAACTAGATAACAGGATCTCTAGGGTAGTAACGTCAGGATTACTACCCCCTGCCACTTGTTACTGAGGCTGGGAGCAGAGACAGAGTATAAATGAACACGTGGCTAAAGAGCTGGTGTAGGGTGGCTTTAGATATGTGGATCGTTGGGATTTCTTCCAGAGAAGGTGGGATCTATACAAGAAGGACAGGTTGCACTTAAACTGGAAGGGCAACAGTATCCTGGCACGGAGGTTCTATAGTGCAGCTTGTGAGGGTTTAAAATAGTGTGGCAGGGGTGTCAGGTCCAGAGCAGCAGGTCAGTGAGCATAGAGACTGGGGAAGAGAATGAGTCTCAGGAAAATATAGCTAAGAGGAAGTGCAGTCAGGGAGAGGTTGCTGAGCTTGGCGGAACTGGAGGCTTGGACTGTATTTGCTTCAACGCAAGAAGTATAACAGATAAGACGGATGAACTTAGAGCCTGGATTAATGCATGCAATTATGATATGTTGCTTTATCGGAGACATGGCTGAAAGAGGGACAGGATTGTAGCTTAATATTCTGGGATATCGATGTTTTAGACCAGACAGAGGAGGAAGCAAAAGAGGTAGGGTAGTTGCATTGCTGGTTAGGGAACATATGACAGCTGTGTTGAGGATGGACATCCGGGAGGGATCTTGCAGCAAGGCATTATGGGTGGAGCTCAGGAATAGGAAGAATGCAATCATAATGCTGGGATTGTACGACAGACCTCCCATCTGCCAGTGGGAGACAGAGGAACAGATATGTAGTCAGATTCTGGAAAAGTGTGAAAATAGAGGGCTGTTGTGGTGAATAATATTAACTTCCCCCATATTGACTGGAACTCCCTTAGTGCATTGGATTTGGATGGGGAGTAATTTGTTAGGTGTAACCAGGAGAAAACACTAAGTGGATATTCAAATGAGAGAGGGGGCCATGCTGGGCCTGGTATTGGGAAATGAGCCTGGCCAGTTGATCAAAGTTTCAGTGGGGGAGCATTTTGGGAATAGTGACAATAATTCGGTATGTTTTTGGATGCTTGTAGGTAAGGACAAGAATGGACCTAAGATGAAGGTGTTAAATTAAGGGAAGGCCGACTATAACCGAATTAGGCAAGAATTGGAAATTGTGGACTGGGAGTGGCATTTTGAGAGTGAATCTACATCTGACATGTGGGAGTCTTTTAAGGACCCGTTGATTAGAGTGTAGGACAGCCATGTTCCTGTAAAATGAAGTGCAGGAATGGCAGGATTCTGGAACCTTGGATGAAAGAGGAAATTATCAGCTTAGTCAAAAAAAAGGAAGCATACCTAAGGTCTAGGCAACTAAAAACAGGCAAAGTCCTTGAAGAATACAAAGAAAGTAGGATGGAGCTCAAAAAGGGATCAAGAGGGCTAAAAGGGGCCTTGAAATGTCCTTGGCCAGTAGGGTTAAGGAGAATCCCAAGGCATTTTATACATGTATTAGGAGCAAGAGGATTTGATAAGGTACCTTATCAAACATCTGCAAAGTATTTGATAAGGTACATGAAAGCAGGCTGGAACAGTAAGTAGAGTCTAATGGGATCTGGGGTGAGCTGGCGAGATAGATTCAAACTTTGTGCCTGGAACGCACTGCTGGAGAAGTGGTGGGAGCAGGTACATTAGCAATGTTTAAGGCATACCTTGGCAGACAAAGGAATGGGAGGTGAACTGAGTGATAGAAACCATGCTCGGGCAATAAGTAATGGGTCTAAGTAAAGATTAGAATGGGTGCAGGCTTGGGTTGAAGGGCTGTTCCTCTGATGTATTAAATTGACACACTTATAAATTACTGAGCTGTCAAAGTAAATCTGCAGTTTTTTTCCTCAGTATCCCTAGAGTGTGGAAACAGCCCCTTCAGCCCAACAAATCCATCCTGCCCTTAGAGCATCCCACCCAGGCCCATCCCCCTAATCTACATATCTCTTAGGATGGCCAATCCACCTAGCTGCATATCTTTGGACTGTAGGAGGAAACTAGAACACTCAGAGGAAACCCACAGACAGTTGCCCAAAGGTGGAATTGAACCCAGGCTCCTAGCACCGTGAGGCAGCAGAGCTAACCACTGAGCTATAATGTTACTCTGATGTTAGCTGGGTCTCTGGATTAACAGTCCAGCAATAATACCACTAGGCCATTGTTTCCTCATCTCAAAAATGCTACTCAACATTTTACGTAATGGTTTTCATTGTCTATTCCTCTCATTCTCTGTAAATTCTAGTTACATTCTGAATCAGAAAGGCATTAATTAAAATCTTGTGCAGATAATTTAGTTATCTTACCGTTTTTATTTATTTACAAACAACGACTGCAGTAAAACAGGAAAAACAGGACAAAAGGAGACAGATGCCAAAGAACAAGATAAACAGCAAGTCAGAGCAATACTTTAAAATAAAATTTAGTTTAAGTATTTAGTTTACAGCTAATATTACAACAGTAATCAATTTTAACACTCAAAGTAGGCTTTGCAGCACTGAATATTGTTGTGTAAGTGCTTCAAGATCCCAGGAGCAATCTAGCGATGTCATGGAACTGAGTATTACTGAGCATAAATAGCACAGTATGGGTAGAATTAGATGACACCAGACTAGACTACACTAGTCTAGAGCTTTAGAGAGTCTTAAGAGCATGTGGGCATGAATATACAAGAAAACTGGATTAGTCCTCACTTAGTGTAACTCTAAGTAAGACGTTGGTATATCTATGGTGGCCATGTTGCAATAATTGGCTTTAATGTGTAATAAATAACTTTACTTTGAAGTGTAAATTTGAAGACTGCTCATGATCTTGTCTTCTCAGTCTGTTTTAAACCCAAGGTTAGTGTGGCATCAAACTACATGATAAAAGAAAAAATTGTTCCAGCTTCAATTAAATGAACTTAAAATTTCAAAACCAGACAGGCCAAGAGAATGCAGTTTCACCAGACCAACAATTAGTGACGGGGTTAAATGTTCAATTAGGTGTGGAATTTCATAAAATAGGATCAATAACATTTCAGAGATAGTAGGAACTGCCGATGCTGGAGAATCTGAGATAACACGGTGTAGAGCTGGATGAACACAGCAGGCCAAGCAGCATCAGAGGAGCAGGAAAGCTGACGGTTCGCGTCGAGACCCTGCTTGGCCTGCTGTGTTCATCCAGCTCTACACCGTGTTATCTCAATAACATTTCAAGTCTTTTTATTCATTCATGGTAAGTGGCCACTGTTGGATGTCTATAGCCCATTCCTAGTTGCCCTTGATAAGGTGGTGGTGTGCTGCCTTCTTGAGCATATGCAGCCCATTTGGTGTAGATTAACCCATAATGATGATAAGGAGTGAGTTACAGGATTTTTATCAAGCAACACTGAAAGAATAGTGGTTTAATTCCAAGTCAGTGTGTATCTTGTAGAGGAACTTGTAGGCGGATGTGTTCCTTTATGTTGGTTGCTCTTGTCGTTCTAGCTGGTAGTTGTCATAGGTTTGGAAGGCAAGGATTAGGAGCCTTGGTTGAATTTCTGCAGTGAATCTTGTAGATGGTTTACTTTGTTATTGACCATTGGAGGTGGAGAGAGTGAATGTTTGTGAATTAAGTGTCAATCAAGTTGTTTTTTTCCAGATGGTGTCAGGCTTCTTGACTATTATTGGAGTTTTGCTCATCCAGTAATGGGGAGGAGGGGTAGTGATATTCCATTACACTCCTGACTTCTGCCTTGTAGATGGTGGACAGGCTTTGGGAAGTCAGGAGATGAGAGACTCACTGTAGGATTCCTGCTTTTGAAGCCACAGTATTTACAGGCCTCATCCAGTTCAGTTACTGATCACTGGTTGGCCCCTCCACCCCCCCAGAAAGTGGGAGATTCAGTGACTGTGATGCCATCGAATGTCAAGGACTTAACAGGATTAAGGGTATGTTGGTGATGTAGTGGTCCCCTTATCTCTAGCAGAAGGTCCAGGTTCAAGTCTCACCTGGCCCGGGACTGTGTCACAATGTATCTGAACAAGTTGCTTTATTTTTTTTCTTTAATTAATTGGATTAGTTCATAAACAGTTTGAACTTTTAGTTAACAAGGTGTAGAGCTGGATGAACACATCAGCCAAGCAGCATCAGA
>NC_063353.1:24823874-24862196 GCF_021869965.1 Rhincodon typus | reverse complement strand
TTCGGGTCTGGGTGACCTTTCCTCAGAACTCAGGAAGGTTCACCAGACCCGAAACGTTAACTCTGTTTTCTCCTCCACAGATGCTGCCAGACCTGCTGAGCTTTTCCAGCAACTTTGTTTTTGTTGTTGTTTATTTCCTTAATGGTAGGCTTCAGGAAGTTTTAGGTTCACCTTCCTGATTTTAGGAACTTGAACTTTTTTTCTGAAGGTTGGAACAACTTTTCTTTTGAAAACTAGCTGAAAGATTGTCAACCAAAAGCTGAAACATTGAAGATTGATGTGGTCAGCACAACATAGTTGCAGTGCAGTGAAACTAAATCTGTGACATAAAATGCATTAAAGTTGCTAAGGGATGTCACTGCACATCAGCAGTCTACAAAGATAGTTATGTTTCACTACCAAGTTGATACAGGTTGCCCCAATTATCTGTCAGTAATTACACCAACTAGACTGTTAATCTGTAAATTCAGATATAAAGACTTGCTCCAGGTACGAATCCATCTATTATTAGATGTGCAATGGCTGGACAAGTTGGGAACAGCTGCTTGCCAAGGTATTCTATGCAGGTAAACTTGTGCTTTCAATTTTCATTAATCATTGGCTTTTTTGTGACTGTTTTAATTTGAACTGTTTGTTTGGTATCATTTCATATAGCTCATATGTGAAGTTGCATTCTTTATTGTATCATCGTGCCATTTGATATTGTTACTACACAAGACAAATTGCAGACTGAAATCGATCAAGTTTGTTCTTATTTATTTGAGTTGTCTTTCGCTGAAACTCAACATGCAGTGCTGCTGATTTGGTTTTAACAGTAAGACAGACATTTAGGAAATAAAATAGAACTAACCAAGTAATTTACACAATTTGAATCATTTCAAAGGGCGCAGCAAAAATACAGTCCCATCTGCTCCCTACACCATCACTTTACAGCAAAAATACAGTCCCATCTGCTCCCTACACCATCACTTTACAGCAAAAATACAGTCCCATCTGCTCCCTACACCAACACTTTACAGTACTCAAATCTCCGAGAGAGTTTCTTTCTCTATCATGCCTTCTCTATCAATGTTTCTTAATTCCCAGTCTTGAGAGTTTGATAGCCTTTTTTTGATGATTAGTCATACAACTGAGCTTTCATTTTCTTAGTTTCAGATGACTCCTTCAGATTTATAAACAAACACTTCTGTTCTATAATTTTCAAATGAAATCCCCTAAATTGAGGTTGGATATTTCCTAACAGTTCTGAATAAATAACTTTTTCCAGGAGAAAGTGTTTTTGCGGCTAACCTCATCCACAGCTGCAAGTTGAAACCAAAAGCTTTTAAACCTATAGGACATTTGTTGAAGCAAAAAGTATCCGTTTCTGATTCTTCTAAACCAAAAGCAAGTTAATATTTTTCAATGTTTACTCTCTTTGATTGTAAACCTGCCACAATATAAACAAATTCTAATCATCACTCCAGGAATTGCTCTTTCACACGGGCTGATTGGGAAAAAATCATGGATCTGGAAAGATTGACTAATTGTTGTGTCCTGCAGCGCTGGCAGATCAAGAGTGGGCTGGCAAGAGCAGGCCAGTGAGGCAGAGGTGCTGAGAGCAAGCTAGTGGGGCAGCCCAGAGTGGCACACAGGCAGCATCATGATGAGAGCTGGAAAGCCCAGAGTGGGATTGCAGCAGGGGAAAGGAAAGTTGGACTTTCTTAAGCTATTTTTTTCTTTCTTATCTTATTCCAAGCTAATGTGATGGCGATACGTATGTACAGTGAAGGTACACACTTTTCACTGTATTTTTACATTGAATATATGTGACAATAAATTATTTAATTCAATTCAATTAAATTCAACATGGACAAAAAAAAATGCCAATAATTAAAAATCCAACCTCCTAAAATACGTGTATTAAAACATACAAATCACACTTTCTACATCACAGCAACGAATACCAGAATAGCTGATGCATTACATTGGAAAATCTATGTATTGGGAAATGGCTTTTAGCATAATTCTGTCAAAATCCAGTTTCTGCTACTTTATTTGGTGCTAGAATCTATTTCCAAGGGGAAACCCGTACTTCCTATAACCTGAAACATGACCTTATGCAAATATGTGTGTGCAACGCATTGTTGAAGAGTGGAATAATAGAACATTTCACTACTGGAGTATCAACTAGAATTGATATGGAGTGCCTTGAGGCTCAATGCCTTTCAAAGTGGCTGACAAACGAGGCTCAGCATAATAATAACAAATGGTTTTCATTTAGAAGCAAACTTAAACAGATAACTGTGACCAAAACATAGTTCCTTGTTTTCCTTTATGCAAACCAGTGAACCTGTACATGGTTTTGTGTTGTTATGATAACTTACTCTTTCAATAAACACCTCTACATGAGAAAGGCAAATACTCTTTCCACCCAAGAGAATATTTTAATGCCTGCATTCCCTCAGAGTATTTCTAAAGTTGGCTTTGTTTTACCGTATTTATTTATTCCCACCACCAAAGGAATACTCACCTTAATGCTGGTGTATTATACGTGTGAGGCTTTCACTTCTGAAGTGGAACTTTTAGATAAACATATCTATTCTTATTTGAATGGCTGGGATGAGAGTGTCATGTCTCTCCCCAGCCTGAAAAACATCAATGGGAAGTGTGACAACAAGGTGCAGGGCTGGATGAACACAGCAGGCCAAGCAGCATCATAGGAGCAGAGAGGCTGACGTTTCGGGCCTAGACCCTTCATCAGAAAAGTGTGGGCAGTTTGCTCTTGGAACTTGGAAAATCAGGTGTACAAGGACAAGTGACTCTGCAGCAGAAAGTTCCACTGGTTTGTGAGAAGTATAGAGTGACTGATTCGCATGGAAAATTTGTATCAATTCAAAAGTCACAGCTCATTGCAACTGCTGCAAGAAAAGTAATCGTTTTTTTTTCAAGTTTGAACTGAGTTTTTTTGCTGCAGAGAACAGGCAGCTTCTGCTGGGAAAACAACAGTGCACATGTCTATGTCTGCCTCTCCCTTATTCCTGTGTCCCCTCAAAATATGTTAAGGAGATAGTCTAGTCCCTAACTTTTTCCTATTTTAAAAGTAAGTGCTAGTCATGCTACTGAAAAACTAAAACTAAAATCCTTGTTCTTTGGGAGCTTGACACTAACCATTCAGGCTGCTTCTATGGTTCCAACTTTAGGAGAAAAATCCAAGGCCTCACAAGCTGTTTAATTTATTGAAATCAAACAGACGGCTCTTTACCTCTGTCTTAAAACCTCTCTTCAAAAAAAAGGACAAAATAAATCTCTTAAAGCCGCAGCATCATCACAGTCTCTGTCTGTTGTTTCCAGTTCCAATCAGCTTGGTTAACTAAGAATCTTTCTGGAGGCCAAGAAGAGCAAAAACCCAGCTCTTGGACTAATAAAATAAGTAGATTTGTTTTAGCCTCTTTGACCAGGATCATGTGAGCAACCAGTAAGGTGGATCCTCACTTAAAATGGTATCCTAATAGTGGCATTTAAAAACAGCTTCCCTGTTTGATAGAATGAAATGGTTACTAATGTTGGAATGACTGAATGGGTTGGGTCTTTCTTCTAGAAAAGACAAAGCTGAGGGATGGATAGAAGTAAATGGAGGTGGGGAGCATTTGATCATGGATGACATTCCTGTCAAAATATTTACTGAACCTCTTAAGTGTCCATTTAGTGCCCATTTAAGGGCCTCAATCTGTTGCCACTGGTGTAGGGAGTCTGACAACCAAACACTCACATTTGTTTGAGGCTTCTTGTAGGTGGCTTGGAGTATCGGGTGGTCTGCTGCTGGTTTCTAATTCCAAGACATTCAGTGCCTATTTATCAGGAAATGCAGGGGGATTCCATCAGCTTATTTTATGTTCTTTCTTCTGCTCACCTCCCTCCTTTCCCTGTGTGACCCCATAGCATTGGTTCCTTAATGTGCCTAGGGAGAGGTTAGAACCATTATCAGCTCCCTCCATTCCCGGTGCCACCACCAGCAATGGAGAGCTGCTGCTCTCTGATTGAAGAGCAGCTGTCTGGGATGGGATATCTTAAGTCCCAAGAATGGCCTTTTGGAATTAAATGCCCATCAGGCACTTAACTGACCAGCCCCGGGCCTTCCCAGATGGTGACAATGTGAGACTTCCCATGATATCCTCATTGCCATGATATATCCTGCCCTCTGAATCATAGACTGCCTCTAATAAGAATGATAATTAGAAATGTAGAAGATATTTTTAACCCAGAGAGTGGTAAGAATGCAGAAACTACCAAGATGGGGCAGAACCTTCCTTTTTGACAGCTGTCTCAGTCACTTGCTGAAATACTAAGACACGGCCTGGTGTATCATCCTCTAATTGTGTAAGCTGGAGGGGAGTAGTGGGCTTTTCTCTGAAATCAAGCCCCAGGAGATTGAAGTCTTGTTCAGCATGAACTGTAAGGCCATCATAGGCTGGCAGATCGCATACTTGCCAGTGCCATTGAGAGGGCTAGGGTTACTGCTGGGAGGACAACTAAAATCATAAGGACCAAGGTGTTGGATAACTACTTTTATAGGGTGTGGAGGTGAGTGGAAATGGGGAGCAGCAATGTTGGAGCAAAACAGGGTGGGGGACAGGGTGCCAGGGTGTACCTTTGCCCTATGTTCAATCCCTCCCTCGTGCACAAATCATTGCCTGTCGAGGGACCACTCCCCAAATGACAGGCTGCACACACTGGATTACCAGTTGGGTTGACTAACTCTCTTTCTTATCCTGTTTGGAGCCCAGTTGGGCAGCTTAATTGATCCTGATCCTGCGAGAGAGGAAGAGCAAAAGCAGCTTCACAGTCCCAGATACAGCGAGAGAGAGAGAGATAGAGAGAGTGTGGCTATGCAAATTGACAGGACACTTGGGAAGTGTTGTAAGTTTAAGGGGCCAAATAGGATGAGAGATAGTATTGTTTTGTAGTAAAAGCTATTATCACTTATATCCTAATAAAGTTGGGACTGTTTGCATTGTTACTGGCTCGCGTTCACATTGATTTGACCACATTGATATTGTTGGGCACCTGGGCAAATTCATTCATAACCTTCTGGTTGGAGTTGTCTAACTTGTTTCAAGGAGGAACTGGGCAACACTGGGCTGTAAGTTCAATGTAAACTAAATTAGGTCTTTGCATGGGGTGCATGGTCTTCCCAAGCCTGACTGTAGGGCAGTTAAAATAAAGCGAGCCTTGTAAATACATTGAAACAACTCAACCTATCTTATCTCTCCACTCTGTTGCTGCAGGGTGAGGGTTTTTTTTAAGCCTTGAGTCTCACGTTATGTCCAGCTCGATAATTCTTTCAAATTTTCAGTTTTGTTGCCTATCACTTTCTCCATATCTGTTTGTGATTGTTCTTGTTCTTCTCAAGCTTTCTAGCAGTTATGTACTTTCTAAGATGTTGTGCAATCTTTTGATTTAAATGCTGTTGCATTTATCGTAAACTGCACGTTTGTGTAAAAGTGATGATTACCTTGCACAATAGTTTAATTAAATAGGCTGTACTTTTCGCCATGGCTGAAATCAATTCTGGCACAAGTTTGATAAGGTTATTGTTGAAAGAAACATCTGCAGGTAGCCATCTTTTATATAAATGGTGTTTCTCAATATATGTGAGTAAAGCGGGGGGCTGTTAGCAGACAAATGTTAAACTTGTCCAGGCATTGTGGAGCTGCAAGCACACAAATCCAATCGAATTCTGGGCAACATAGCTGAAACAAAGTACAAAGTTAGAGGACGTCTGCTAAAACTACACAGGGATCCAGAAAACAAGACTGCATCTTGACAGCTATGTAACAAGGTGTAAAGGAGACCATCAAATTAGGAGTTGATTCTGGGAAATGCCTCTAGGCTGATTTCTTATGTCACTAGAGTTAATTATATGGAAAAACTAGCCTCAGAAGATTACAGAGAGAAGATGTATTAGTGATATTTGACAAATAAAAAATGGAAACATGGATTAGTAACCTTCAGGCTAATTTTAATTTAATCAGTGAGTATTCTGCAGAATTTCCTGACTTCAGTTCTGAATTCACCTTCACTAGGTTCCTACAGACTTCAATTTGAATTCTGATTGTAGGAACCTAGTGAAAGGTGAATTCAGAACTGAAGTCAGGAAATTCCGCAGAGTACTTACTGGTTAAATTGAAATTAGCCTGAAGGTTACTAATCCCTATTTTTGACCTTATCACGCATGGATAGCCTGATTGTATATGAGAAGAACCACCATCCACTATGATGACGTCATCTGGACTTTAGGACAGACCATTCATTCCTTCGCAATATCTCTGTAACAATGTCTATCTTACCAGTGTAATCTGGAATGAGTTGACAACTCATGTGTATGAGTGCAAATAACTATCCTGTTAGCTACAAGACCCTCTTCTAGTTAGATGACGTTTTCCTCTCCTACACTGGGCCGAATAGGGTACACTGAAAGAGGACAGTGGCAGCAACTTTCACTATAAGCAGCAGTACATACTGCGTAGTGAAGGATGGTAAGCCCCCTGCAACAGGCCTGAGTGAGAAAAAGCAGCTATAAGCGCACAAAGCCTTTGCAACAGATCCCTTCACTCTAGCATATCCAATTAGAGTAGAGCCTCTATCCAACTCTACTAAACTTTCATTTTCACTATGGTGATCTATAAATACACTCTAATCCCTAGTGGTAAACATCCAAAACGTATAGCTACATTTTCTTACTGTAAATTTATCAGACAATATTTTTCAAGACCTGTTTGTTGAGTATTAGATTATCTTTATTACTCTTTCACTTCATTAGAAATTACAATGATTTATTTATTATTGACTCAATTCTGGAACACAGAAAGCTTCAAATCAAACTCAAACCTCTTCTGCCAAAGACTTCCAGGACAATTATAGAGCCATAGAGTTCAACAGCACAGAAAAGGCCCTTCAGCCCAACTAGTTACACGAGCATTACCACCACTAAAAGTGTGCTAATCCCAATTTCCTGCACTTTTCCCATATCTTTGAATGTTATGTTATGTCAAATGCTCATCCAAATTTCTTTTTAAAGGTTGTAAGGTTTCTGGCCTCCACTACCTTCCCAGGCAGTGCATTCCAAGACCCTCTTGTGTGAAAGAGTTTATTTGTCCCCTTATCCTAAAATTATGAAGGATGGTAAGCGTGATTAACCCAAAGTTGCCATAGACTTTTCATGTGAGTAAGTACTACGGCCTGAATACTTTGACATTTTGGCTAAGTGTCGATTCCATTGAGCTTTATGTAGGGTTTCTCACCGTATTGCCCAAAACACATTAACTACATACTTTATCCCTCTGCTGGCATCTTGTCCAGTGATAGCCTGATTCTATTTTTCACTCATTGAAGCCAGAAGTACTGCCGGGGATATTCTGGAATTAACTGGCAACTCTACTGCTGGCACCATCTTTAAAAGACCATTGCAGACCTGGACAAATTCTGTCAGTCTGGAGCTGTCCTGCACAGTTCTTGACATTTTCCCTGCACATGATACATAAGGGGGAATTGGAATTCCACTTTATGGGCAGGAACCTGGAGACCCTTGTGGATAGAGTGCTGTAGAGGAGAGATGTCCTCTTTGACCAGAGGCTAAGAAACCAGACCATGGCAACCTGGTACAATGTTGCCAATCACGTCAATGCTGTTTTAGCCATATAGAGGAATGTCCAGCACTGTAGGAAGAAGGTCAAATGATCTCCTGTGACCTGCCAGTATAAGTGCCACCATCTTCCCTCTGCTACCTGAAACTCACTTTATCTCTGCTACTGCACCCACCTTCCAACAAGGCTCATAGTCTCCCCAATGGGGCAGCATTTACTGGCTCCATCCCTGCCTCTTTGACCTGTCTGTCTCCTCTCCACCTATCTTCTCCTCTATCCATCTTCTATCCGCCTCCCCTTCTCTCCCTATTTATTTCAGAACCCCCCTTCCCCTCCCCCATTTCCGAAGAAGGGTCTAGGCCTGAAACGTCAGTTTTCCTGCTCCTGTGATGCTGCTTGGCCTGCTGCGTTCATCCAGCTCTACACCTTGTTATCTCAAATGCATGGGTGTGACTATTTTCATAGTCTATAATTACTGTGAAATTTTCAATGTATCACAGCATATACCATTGTCTGAAGAAGAGCACAAAAGAAAGTTGGGGGAAAACCTTTACAGTCACATTGACGTATTAGTAATTTCCGTCCGAGAGCTGGAGCAGGCTTAAAAAAATGTTGAATGATTTTAAACACCTGTTTCAGTGGTTCTGGAATTTTATTGCATCAGCAATATTGTAGGGGTTTCCCACATAAAGGAAGTTGGCTAGAAGGAAGTTACTTGTTCTTTTCTTATTGACCTGTAGTTCATTTCAGATTTAGTGTTGTTGATACATAAATAAACAATACTGAAATTATTTTTTATTGTCTAATCTTGCAATCATTGATCCCGAAACAGCCACTAATGGAAAATTATAAGCTCTGGACATACTTTCAGCTTGAGGATAAGATTAAAAAAATGCCTGATCAACTTGACTTTGTGCATTGAAAATAACTAAGCAACAACTGAGCTGATACTGTATTTAAAATTTCAGGATTCCGGATTTTATTCCCACATCCTTTGTCTTCCTGGGTGATATACAAATTCAAACCAGATGGGTGGGTTGATCATCCTTTCCAGTATGAATGAATTTCTCCCTAATTTTTCCTTTGTTCTATGTAATTAAATGTCCAGTGACTGCTTTGTAAAACTAAATCCCTTTGATAAACACCATTATTGCTATGAAATTTTGCTTGCTTTCCAGCGTTTTTTAAACCATTAAGGCAGCTCTTGCTCTGAATTTGCAACCAACGTTCATTGGGAGAGTACATGACTTTATTCTAGTGTTAGGTATATATCCAGGAGCCCCAGCATCTATATGGGAATGTATTTTCTTTCCTTGAATTAGCCAATTTTTAATTATTATTTTAGAAAAGTATTATTAATGGGATGGATTGTGGGTCTTACTGATAAGGTCAGCATTCATTGCCCATAAAAACTGAGAGAACTGCGGATGCTGTAAATCAGAAACAAAAACAGAAGTTGCTGGAAAAGCTCAGCAGGTCTGGCAGCATCTGTGAAGATAAATCAGTGTTAATGTTTTCGGTCCAATGACCCTTTCTCAGAACTGCATTAATTGCCCATCCTTAGTTGCTCTTGAGAAGGTGGTGGCCAGCTGTCTTCTTGAACTGATGCTCCTGTGGTAATGGTAAAATGAAAAGTGTTGTTAAGAAGGGAGGACTTTGATCTGGCAATGTTTGGCATTGCGTGCCCCAGTCAAGACCGCATCTGATGCGTAAGATACGATCAGGGTGATGGTACTCCCATGATGCTGCACTTGCTCTTCTTGGTGGCAAAGCTTGTGGGTTTGGGAAGTAGTGTTGAAGAAATCTTGCTGAGTTGTTTCAGTGAATTTTGTAGAAGATGTTTAAAAGACCCAAACTTTTAGCCATTTGGCTAAATTACTGTACTCGATAAGTAGGTAGGAGGGCACGTGAAAGCATGCTGTGCAACAAAGATCTAGTTTGGTTGCACTTTCAATTTAGTTGTGTTGTACGAAGACATGACAGCCAATGAATACACGTATTGTTACTATTGCTTTACATACAAATACTGGTAGTCACCTGGTGTTTAGCAAGGCAACATCAGTAAATAACATGAAGAGGAATGACCCATTCATCCACTTTTCTTGGTGGCGCGAGTGTAGTCCAAAAGTCTGGAAGACACAGACTGATATTCAAGTGTGCTATTTACATCCACCCGAGCAAGTGGCTTAATATCTTGCATTAAAGATGGTGCCTCGGACCGATTTCTCCATATTAGATGAAGTATCAGCTTTGGTTACCTGCTCACATCCCGGACCAGGCCTTGAATTAGTGATATTCTGACTCCAGAAAGAATACTTTTGGCAAGCGCCTTCCTTACAAACTACCATTACAGGAGCCGTTATATTCTGTGGCAACGTCTGTGTGAACTATTTCATCACAAGGTAAGTTGAATATATCTACGTCATTTATGGTTCTTGCAAAGATTTGTAGCTCGGTTGTGGATGAGCTTGTTGACCTACTCGCCGAACTGGTGATTATTGTTCAGACGTTTCGTCACCATGCCAGGTAACATCATCAGTGCAGCCTCTGATGAAGTGATGTTGTTCTACTCTGCTTGAAATTTATATGATCCGGTTTGTTAAGTTGGGTTCCGGTTCTTTTTTGCTTGAGTTTGTATGTGGGATCTAATTCCACATATTTATTGATTGCATTGCGAGTTGAGAACCAGGCCTCTAGGAATTCCCATGCGTGTCTGGTTGGCTTGAATTAGGATGGTCAAGTTGTCCCGGTTAAATTTATGGCCTTCGTTGTCCAAGTGCACTGAGATACGGGAAAGTTTGTCATGTCGTTTTGCTGCTAGCGAACGTTCCCTCCTCTCAGTGCACTCGGACAATGAAGTCCATCAATTTAACTGGGACAAAGTGACCATCCTAGCTCAAGCCAACCACAGACACGCACGGAAATTCCTAGAGGCCTGGTTTGCAACCAGTAATGCAATTAACAAACATGTGGAATTAGACCCCATTTACAAACCAATGCAAAAAAGAACCAGAAATGACACAATTCACTATAACAGATTGGACAGTATAAATACCAAGTGGAGTAGAGCAACATTGCTTCGTTAGAGGCCGCACTGATGACGTTACCTAGCATGGTGATGAAATGTCTGTACAAAAACCAGCCAGCTCGGCGAGGAGGCCAAAAACATCATATCCATGTCATTTTGAAAGGGTATATATGTGAAATTATTGCTATTGTGGTAAATGAAACATGTCATGGTATGAGAATGGAAGCTGTATATCCTAGGTTGGTTAAGCCACAAAGAGAACTAATCCTTATTGCTGTTCACTGCAATGATATTTGTGATGAATGATCAAATTGGCAGGAGATCAAACCACAAATATTTCAACACAGCTGACAAAGTCTTGTTTTAACATATATTGTGCTCAAAAGAGTCAAATGCTGCAAGAGTCTAGACAGGCAAGGATTGAGAGTACACTATGATCACAGTTATGGGGTATATCTTTGACTTTGAATAGGACTGCTTTGGTGTTGTGGCAGAGACAGAATGCTACTTGGAAAAATTTAGCATCCACTGCTGAAAAGCCCCACTCTCGAACCTTCTATGCTTGCGAGCTTGCCCCATCACAGAATTGGCTCGAAACAAAATCACAACTACTATTCAGTTAGATGGTGACACACAGTTCCCTCTTATTCTTCTTAAACTCTTCTTTTGCACTCAACACCTACTGGCCCATTGCCCATCCAGCCTTCATGATACCTCTATAGTCACTTACCATTATCTATCACAGAAAATCCTCAGGAGCCATGTCGAGATCAGAGAAAATAAACTTCTAAAAATTTAATACAGTTTTTATTTTGACATTCTTGATGGTGAAAAATAAAACTCCCATTCTTAAAATCTATTGGAAGTTTTTAAATCTCCTTCTGTGGTTAATCTCTTATACAACAAACTTATATTCAGTAGGTGAAGTGACAAAGGAGTAGCGCTCCGAAAACTTGAGATTTCAAATAAACCTGTTGGAGTACAACCTGGTGTTGTGTGACCTCTGAATTTGTCCACCCCAGTCCAACACCGGCGCCTCCATATCTTGCCTTATATGTGTTTTCTTATGAGGATAGGTTAGTTAGGCTGGGCTTGTTTCCATGGAGTATAGAAGAGTGAGAGGTGACTTGATTGAAGTGTATAAGATCTTGAATGGTCTTGGCAAGGTGGACTTGAAAAGCATGGTTACTCCTGTTGGTTGGTCCAGAGCTAGGGGACACTATTTAAAAATTAGTGGTCACCCTTTCAGGACTGAGACAAGTAATTTTTTTTCATTGAGGTTGTATGACTTTGGAACTCTGCCTCAGAAGGTGGTACAGGCAGGGTTCATTGAGTGTTTTTAAGGCAGAAGTGGGTAGATTCTTGTTAGGTAAAGGAATCAAGGGTTATTGGGATAGATGAGAATTTGAAGTTCAAAACACAAACAGATCGCCCTTGATCTTACTGAATTGTGTAACAAGATCCAGAGGACAGATGTTTTATTTCTGCTCTGATTTCATATGTTTGCATATACTTCCACACTCCAGGGTAAGGTCCTTGGATTTAAATGATCCTGCCGATTTCAGGTTTCTCTCCTGTGTGAATCATTTCTCTCCCACCCTGCTCTGTTCACAAAACTTGGTTCTGTTGGAAATGCAGCAAGCATTCCAAATCCATATGTAAGTTTATAGGTCAGCAGAAGGATCAAGCCCCAAGCATCTATCCTGTTAACATTTATCAGAATTTGTGTTTACTTTAGAAAAACAAACTTAGATTTTACACTTTGCCACAAGCAACAAAATAATGATCTTCATGAACCAATATGGCATACCAATCTAAACTTGTACAATATAGAAAAACACCTTACATAATCAAGTCACGTTGATAGACCACATGCACTTTTTAGTAATAGCACATAATTCGCAAAGAATTTACAAATTAAGCCTGTCAGTTCCAGCTTAAAAATCTTTGCACTAAGGATCATTATCATAACTATTAAACAGGTTTTTTTTTGGTTAAATCAAGCTTGCATTTACTGCATTTTTTGATGTAAATGTTTGTCTTTACACTGAATAAGGCCCATTTCCAGGGGTGTTTTTGAGCTGTTAGATTTATTTGGAAATATATCAGCAATTTTGAGTCTGCTGATCAATATTTGCTAATTTTATACTTTGATGTGGATGGCACCATCAAGGAAGTAAACATTAAAAATCTTTGGATGATGTTTGCAAGCAAAATCTTGGTACTAAATGGTTAGACCATTAGATATAGGAGCAGAATCAGGCCATTTGGCCCATCAAGTCTGCTCTGCCATTCAATCATGACTGATATGCTTCTCAACCCCATTCTCCTGCATTCTCTCTGTAACCCTTGATCCTCTTACTAATCAAGAATCCGACTGTCTCAGTCTTAAATACACTCAATGATTTAGCCTTCAACGGCATCTGTGGCAATGAGTTCCATAGATTCACCACCGTCTGGCTGAATAAATTCCTCCTCATCTCAGTTCTAAGTGGTTGTCCTTTCACTCCGAGACTATGCCCTTGGTGCTAGTCTTTCCTACTAGTAGAAACTTTTGAAAAAGCATGGCCTAACTGGGGAGAGTCAAAACGGCTTTGTGCAGGGCAGGTCATACCTTGATTGAATTTTTCAAGGAGGTGATGAAGGTGATCGATGAGGGTAGAGCAGTTGACATTGTTTACATGGATTTTATTAAGGCTTTCAACAAGATCCCTCATGGTAGGCTCATCAGAAGATTAAGATGCATGGGATCTGTGGTGGCTTGGCTCCATGGATTCAGAATTGGCTTGTCCATAGATGGAAGGTATTGATGGAAGGGTGTTTTTCAGGCTGGAGGTCCGTGACTAGTGGTGTTCAACAGGGATCCGTACTGGGACCTCTGCTGTTTGTGATATATATAAATGACCTAGATGAAAATGTAGATGGGTGGGTTAATAAGTTTGCAGATGATACAAAGCTTGGTGGAGTTGTGGATAGCGTAGAAGGTTGTCAAAGGATTGGGTGGGATATAGACCAGTTGTAGATATGGATGGAGAAATGGTAGATGGAGATTAATCTGGGTGTGTGAGTTACTGCACTTTGGGAGATCAAATGTTAGGGAAAAGTATACAGTTAATGGTGGTACTTTGAACAGCATTGATGTATAGAAGGATCTTGGGGCTCAAGTCCACAGCTCCCCGAAAGTAGCCACACAAGTAGGTGGGGTGGTAAAGAAGGCATATGGCATACCTGCCTTTATTGGTCAGGGAACTAAGTATAAAAGTCAGGATGTTATGTTGCAGATTTATAAGACTTCGGTTAGGCCACAATTAGAGTATTACATTCAATTTTGGTCGCCACATTATTGGAAGGATGTGGAGGCTTTGGAGAGGGTGCAGAAGAGGTTTACCAGGATGCTGCCTGGATTAGAGGATATGAGCTACACGGAGAGGCTAGAAAAACTCTTTGTTTTCTCTTGAGCAGTGCAGGTTGAGGGGAGACTTGATAAAAGTCTATAAAATTATAAAATATGCAGAAAGGGTTGATGGTCAGAATCTTTTCCCCAGAGTTGAAATATCTAATACCAGGGGCATGCATTTAAGGTTAGAGGGAGAAAGTTCAAGGGAGATGTGAGGGGCATGTTTTTGACACAGAGTGATAGGAGTCTGGAACACGCTGCCAGGTGGTGGTGGAGACAGATACAATAAGGGCATTTAAGGGACTTTTAGATAAGCACATGAATATGCAAGGAATGGAGGGATATGGACCAATGGCAGGCAGAAGGGGTTAATTTCATTTGGCATCATGTTTGGCACAACATTGTGGGCCGAAGGACCCATTCCTGTGCTGTACATTTCTATGTTCCGTGTTCTATGAAACATCTTCTCCATGTATACTCTACCAAGGCCTTTTAGTAGTCTGTATGTTTTAGTGAGATTCCCCTCACCCTTTTAAACTCCTGACCCACAGACCTCAGTCAGTGAGGATAGGCAACAGCACCTCCTCCACAACATTCCTTAACAGAAGGCTGTGTGCTCGGCTCCTTACTGTAATTCCTTGTACACTCGTGACTGTGTGGCCAATTTTTGTTTGAACTCCATCTACAAGCTCGCTGACAACACCACCATTGTAGGCTGGATCTCAAGCAATGACAAGACAGAATACAGGAAAGAGATAGAGTGCTTGGTGATGTGGTGTAAAGGTAACAATCTCTCCCTCATTGTCAGCAAAACTAAAGAGCTCATGATTGACTTCAGGAAGCAAGGTAGAGATGGTCGAGAATATCACTCCTAGGTAGTTGACGATCACCAACAATCTGTCCTGGACCACAAACATTGATGTGATGGTCATGAAGGCACAACAACATCTCTTCTCCCTCAGGAGGCTAAGTAAATTTGATATATCCATAAGGAGTCTCATCAACTTTTATAGGTGCAACATACAAAGCATTCTATCTGGATACATCACAGCTTGGTACAGCAACTCCTCTGTTTAGGACCATAAGAAACTACAGAGAGTTGTGAACACAGCCTGGTCCGCCACGGAGGCCAACCTTTCAACCGTTGACTCCATCTACACCTTGCTGCCTTGGAAAGGCAGCCAACATCATCAAAGACCCCTCTGGCCCCGGTTATAACATCTTCCAACCTCTTCCATCAGGCAGTAATTACAAAAGCTTAAACTCAAGTCTCAACAGGTTCAAGAGAAGCTTTCCCCCTGCTGTTAATAGACTTCTCAATTGACCTCTCAAATTTCAAATCTAATGTTGATCTTACTACTTGTGCACCTTCTTTAGAGCCACAACTTTGTATTCCTTGTGCTGTCCTATTACACTATTATCTTTATATGGTATGATCTGCCTGTACTGCACATAAAACAAAATTTTTAACTGCACCTAGGTACATGTGATAATAATTAATCAAATTAAATCAAAGCTCTATCGAGGCCTCAACAGCTCCTTATATGAGAAGCCCTTCATCCCTGGGATCATTCTTGTAAACCTCCTCTGGACATCCTCCAAAACAAGCATTTATTTCTTTAAATATGAGGCTCAAATCTGCTCACAATATTCCAAATTCAGTCTGAACAGAGCCTTATACAGCCTTCACAGTACATTCCTGCTTTTGCATTTCAGCCCTCTCGAAATGAATACTAACATTGCAATTGCCTTCCTAACTGCAAACTGAATCCACTTTAACCTTAAGAGAAGCCTGAACTCGGACTCCTAATCCCTTTGTGTTTCAAATTTTTAAAGCCTTTCCTATTTAGGAAATAGTCTATGCTTCTGTTCTTCCGACCAAAGTGCACAACTTCACAGTTTTAGTTTAGTTAACATTGAAACAGTAAATTAATTTGCAAAGTCAAACAATTGCAGTATAAGCAATTGTGCCAAGAGGAAGATCTGCAGATTTCTGGGCTTCTGTAGCTAATTCCTGCTTTCCTGTCAATGTGTAGTTGTTTTCATATTATAAACTTTTCAAATTTCAATATTTTAGAAAAAAAACTTTGTTTTACAAGTTAACTAAAGGAAGCAAGTTTCAGTGTCCTTGTTTGAAAGGTCTATTAGGACTGAACTCCATCTCAATGAATTATGTTAATTGTTCATATAACAAATTTATTCAAAATCAGCTCTTGTGAAAGAGTTGGTAATTAATTGATTTCCAAAGTTCAAACCGAATCTATGGCTCTATTCCAAACAGAACAATGGAACAGTTTTGCGCAATGGACCATTGCATAGTAAGCACAATTAATCAGAACTGTTCAAAATCTGGGGGTGAATTTGAAAAGAAATCAGCTAGTGTCAGTTTGGGAGAATTTCCTAGAGGGTTTTTCTCTGCAGGTCCCAGCAAGTTTTCTTGTGTTATCTTCTCAAACTTGTCTCATCACCTTGTCCCTATGGTGCCCACCCATCATTTTCTCCAAGTCATTACTGGTGGAAGTACTGGCCACTGCTGGGACCTCTCAGGATTCCTGGCACCAGTACTATCCTTAAAAACAGCAATGCACCTGTTCAACTGGCACTCTGCAACTGCCCAGCTGGGTTTCTGTCTATTATCCCAGACTATGATAGATGGATGGATGGAAATCAATACCACAATTTGCTGATGGGTCAAAATCGTCTTGGTCAACTGGGGATGCTCATGGAGCATGTGTTGAATGTTGGTGCCTGGTGTCTAAGATGGGGAGACAGTTGAACAAGCAGTGAACTGAAATCCTAGGTTACTGTTCTGACTTTCATGTCAGGAACTACCACCGTCTAGTTTCTTTCCGGCAGGTTGGGGAATGGGAAATTGCGTATCAACGAGGGAAGGTGTCATAATAGTGAGGATGTTATTGCACATCAATGCATGCAAATAGGCCTCTCACCACTCAGTACTGAGAATCTCATCTCATTATTCAACACATGATTGGCAATTGGGGCTTTTTGCTCTCTATATCGGGAATCCTCTTACTGCCAATTTCACACAATTTCTCGCCAATGCCCACAACATTCAGTCGCTGGGATAATTCCTCCATTACTCATACAGAAAGGTTACAGGTAGCTGTGAAACTTGATTTTTATTCTGCGAAGCTTAGATTGGATTTGAACACTGAATGTTACATGCTGTTCCATTGTACCCATTTTTAGTTATACGTTTATTTGGCATGATTCTATGCTTGCTGATGTGATTGCGGTTGTGAATAACAAAATTTGCTCTGACAAATGTATCTTCACTAATTTGTCCAACAATATTAGAAAGATATTTGAGGTTGACTACTGTCTGTCTGATTTGACAAAGTAAACATTATTACTGCTGCTTCCATCATCTACTGTTCATCAGATGAATTGTACAGTCTGCAACAATAAAAATTGTCTGGAGAAAGGAGCTAAGTAATGGCTGGTAAATAGTGGGAGTTTATTTCTACTGGCTATTAAACTATCAGGAAGGAAACTTTTTAATTTAAAATTAATACTGAAGTATTAATTGAACATTTTGAATAACTTTAAATCTCCTTGTTAAAAAAAAAGGGTAAGTTTGGTTTGGTGGGATGTTTTAATTGTAAATCAAAGTCCAACAAATATCAATCCAACGCGGTTCTGAGGAAGGGTCACTGGACCCGAAACGTTAACTGTTTTTTCCTTCAAAGATGCTGCCAGACCTGCTGAGCTTTTCCAGCAACTTTGTTTTTATTCCTGATTTACAGCATCCGCAGTTCTTTGTTTTTTAAATATCAATCCAACTCTCCTTGAATTCTCATGCTTCTGTCTCAGTAGATAATAATTTACTTGGATGAAGTTGGGTGACTCATCTTAAGGACCTTGTTAATGTTGAGTGCCTTAGGCTTTATCTCCAGAATGGCTTTATCACAGGCTAGCCATGCTTCTTAGTCCCTGAGGAAACCTATCAGCGAAAGGCAGCCAAGAGCTCCGTTTATGTCAAAAGCAAATACTTCTCACGCATTGCTTTTACTGAAGAGGAGTAGACACATTTCCTGAAGGCTTTCTAAGAAAAAAATGTATTTCCCATTTTTTACAATCTCTGATCAACCACCACCACCCCACCAACCCCCGCTACCCGTGCCCCCCCCCACCACCCCCCCACCCTCCCACCCTATCTGTGTTCCCTGAATCACCAGAACATACTGTACCAAGCTGTCTGCAATTACAACCTATGTCTTGAGCAATAGGAAGCCTGCTCCTGCTAGAACACTACCTCCACACTGGAAAGTCAATTCTTAACATCAGGCTGGCTTCCAGTGACTTTTTTTTTTCTTAAAAATGTACACAACTCAACAATTTTTCAAGCAACCCCAACTCCCAGAATAACTTTCCACTACTGACAAATCCCTTTCCAATTATACTGAGCTAAAGAGGTACAATGGGTTAAGTTGCTTCCTTTTTGTACTGCCGTGTTTGATTGCATGAAACATATGTGAGTAGGTACAGCAGGTCAGGTCAGGAAGAGGGTGATATAGGGTCTGCCAAGGTAAGGAAGTGGTTTTCCTGGCTGCTGGGGTGGGGTTGGGTCAGGGAGGATGGCAGTGGTTGGGGAGCAGGGGCCATGTGTCTGGTGAGGTGTCGAGGGTTGGGGTAGGGGTGTCTGTAGTTGGGGTAGGTAGTGGTGAGTCAGGGGTTCAGTTTACTAGTTATGTAGGCGTTGGAGTAGGTTGTTAATCTTCTAAACTTTCCTGGTTAACTCTTGAGCTTTAGTGAGTTGGAACGCTCTGAATTCTCAGACTTTAAGAGGTCTATTTGGACAGATCCAGAAGCAGGACAATGGTTCATTGAAAGCTTCATTTTCCCAGGCAATTCCCACAGAATCAACTGTGTTCAATTTCCAAATGATCCTGATGCACAACTCTAATCTATGCTGCTCCATCATAGGTGAACACATGCCTGTCTCTGATGGTATTCATCCATATGAACTTCATGTAGGATTTGCTGGATACCTCTCCATAACAACAGGAACCAAACTAATTTCTCCCATCGTAGCTAGAGTGTTACCAATGTCAAAACTTTCATTTGTATTGCTGTCCTAGCAGAGACTACTAATAACAGAACTACAGGAATATTTCAGTAGGTTATTCAACCTCTTAAACCTGTTCTGCTGGTCAATTTGACCATGTATCTCGACTCCTGTTACCTACTTTTCCTCCCCATATTCCCATTCAAAAATCTATCTACCTCAGTGTTGAAAGTGACAATTGTCACTGCGCCCATAGCTATTTGTGAAGAACTGGTTGCTGACTGGCTTTTTAAAATAGCCTTTTCAAAATTTCAGTTTGCAACCACTGCTTTTGATTCCCAACTCATGTAAATAATTTATCTGCATCTACCTTACCAAGGCCTTATAACATTTGAAACACATTAATTGGGTCAATCTTGTCTGCTGAACGGTTGAATGGAACATAGAACATAGAACAGTACAGTACAGTACAGGCCCTTCGGCCCACGATGTTGTGCCGAACTTTTACCCTAATCCTAAGGTCTATCTAACCTCCACCCCTACCTTATACTATCATCCATATGCCGATCTAATAGCCGCTTAAATGCCCCTAATGAGGCTGACTCCACTACCCTCTCCGACAATGCATTCCATGCCCCTACCGCTCTGACATCTCCCCTGTATCTACCTCCACTCACTTTAAAACTATGACCCCTTGTAACAGCTACCTCCACTCTAGGAAAAAGTCCACTGGCTGTCCACTCTATCTATACCTCTGATCATTTTGTACACCTCTATCAAGTCACCTCTCATCCTTCATCGTTCTAAAGAGAAAAGTCCCAGCTCTAATCTGGGAACTTCTTGCTCTGAAAGGATTACCTGACGACTGGTTGAACTTGCAAGGTAAAAGTTGGGTAGTTAGAGACACCTTTCTGCTTATCATTAAATCTTCCTCGTCAGAAGAAACAAAGAATGCACCACTTTTATTAAGGAGACATTGATTGAATATTGAATTTTGTGATAACTGTTGAATATCATACAGGCACTGTAATAGCGTAACGTATGTACTTCTGTTTGTTCAGGTTGAGTAGTTGGATTATTTCCAGCTGCAATGACGGCTCTGATCATTGTATATATGATGACTGCATGGGTTTCTTCACGTAGCATCCCTCAATGTACGAATAGCTAGATCTATAAAGCATTTAGTACATGCCCTAAAACCAGTAACTGATAAGCAAATATGTTGCAAAATGTTTTTAAAAAAAAGCTATTCATTCGGTTGTTGCACACAACTTTGGTTTATTTCCTATTTTTCGTTAAGTTTTGTCATGTGTTCTTATTCTTGATTTTGGTGGCTACAGACTTCGTCTGCTTATTTATCTCTTCCTACTTTTCAGTTCCTTTTTGATATATTAGCGCCACCAACGTCACCCACCCAACACTGTTTGCCAGTATTGTTCACAAAGATATTACTTACTTCATTTCAGAATACGCTATTTTAAAGCCCCCTTTTGAGAATATCATCTAGACTGAAAGTTCAATGCAAACAACAAGCAGAAATGCTTTCTTTTTTTCCAAATGAGATACTAAATCAAAACTCTATTCACCTGTCCAGGTGGATGGAAAAGATCCCATTGCATATTTGGACTTTTTTTTTAGTTGTGACCTCTTTATGAACTTGATTATGCGTGGGATTTTTCCCAACTGCTGAATGATGTAAGCAACACAAGTCATTGGGAAAATATGGCAGGAAGGGAAAAATGAGATTCTTGAAGTTGGCGTAGCAAATTTTTTTTCCCACACGAGGTTTTAACAGCTAATCGAGAATCTCACTTGTAAGTGGGTGTTATTGGCATGTATTAACATATTATTTCCTAATCTTGCTTCCTTTAAATGCCAGTTGCTATTTCCTCTGGCAATGGAGACAAACTAGATGGCAACATTTCCTGACATGAATGCCTGAGTGGGTTACTGGTGGCTGCAGCATGCTACATCTTCTCTGGGCCTACATCATGGCTAGCATTCCCCAACCCTTCAGGGCAGGTAGAATGTCTCCCCCACCCCACTTCCCCCCCATCACCAGTCCACGGATGTGGCATCAGATAAACACTAGCCTCATCACATCATCATGATACATCTGTGAATCAGTTATAATACAGTTTGCGACCTCAATCCTGCACTTTGGAGCTCACTGACACCTTACACCTTATATTGCAATCCTGCTGCCAGGTAGCTTTACGCCCAGAGATGGGCGCCTATCTCATGCGTTGTAAAAGGGTGCATCTCAGGACTCTTAGCTTACCCTCTTAAAGCTCACTCACTTTGCGCCCACTTGAATGATCACAACATTTCTGCTTTGCTTTGCCGCCCATTGCTGTCTCTTTCAGAATTTACAGTCTCGCAGTCATTCGGTCATGCTTTGCCTTTAATGTTGGCACAAAGCCAGACAGCCTTTCATGTTGTTCAACAATGAATAGTCAAGGGGTGGAGATGTTGCTGTAAGGCAGCATGTTATGTCAATATCACGCTTGCATCGTATATGCCAGCAACTTAAACAGCAAAAGCACTGCATGTGATTCAACCAAATGGCCATATCCTAAAGTCTAAGCAGAGTAATCTTCATTCAAATAAAGAGGGACTGTTGTCAGTCAAGGGCATCCTCTGATAGCAGTTCAGGGACTTAGACTTGACTATTTGGCCACTCAGTGAGTTTAAGATCTGGGGTTCCATATCCTTAAAGTAAAGGTGGGCTATCAGGGGCCATTGTTATGATAAGGAAATTGAGGAAGTCAACTGTGGGGATTGGAGGCAGTATGCTTGGATACAAACGGGACAATAATTATGACAGGGGCAACTCAACTTATAAGGGTGTGAGATAACAGAACATTGGAGGGCACAAGTCACTGTGAAAGCTGTTATCAATGGTCACCACATGCTTGCTTCAATGGGGGAGGGGGGCAGTGCATCACAGTGGTTGAAAAAAATTAAGCTGTAGGCCTGGGGTTCAGAGATAATGTGAGGAGGTGAACACTTAAGAGTTGGGTGGGAAAGTGTGGAAGCAGAGGAGGTACAGGAAGCCAGTCATGGTCTGTTGTCCTTGATGCTGTCAAACCTGGCCTATCATCCCCCTTGCTAGTGCATGTCACCCTGGCCCTGGTGTCCTCAGGTTCTGGACTTTGCTGGGTTTGATAGTGTGCTGGGGCCACCTGATTGCCAGCTGTTCCTGGCAGTGCAGCTGGGGCTATAGAGATGTTGGCTATCTGGTTGGCTGACAGATTTCTCAGGCTGAATGTCCTTCCAAGGGAGGGCAGGAAATACCCCTGCTTCAACCGATGGGGCAACTTCCAGAATTGTGGGCAATTTTTAGAGTTCCATTAAAGCCAATTTATAAATTCATTTAAAAAAGGATGTAATTTGGCCCATTGAATCCATGTCTGCTTGATACAATGTGCATGTGAAGAGTTGTTCTTTGTAGTTCAGTCTTGCATACAGTAGATTCACTTCCTTTGTACATAATTCACATTCCTCTATATTGAAGAAAGGAAATGTTAATTGCTGTGGATGAGTATCTCCTCAGTATACTTGGGGATTGGAAGAGGGCTCAAACTCCTTAAGTAAAGACATGGATTAAATAATTGGTGGTGTGTAAACTTAGATAGTTAGGTCCAGAATATCAAATTGTCACATTACTATACTCCGGGGAAATACCTGACTTACACTAGTGAGCAAATTCAGGCTTTGAATGACAGTGCTGGAAGCCATCATTTGAAGCTTGACATAACAAAGAACAAAACAGAAGTACGGCTCAGGAACAGGCCCTTTGGCTTTCCAGGCCTATGTTGATCATCATGCCCTGACTAAACTAAAAAACAAACCTTCTGCCCTTATTTGGTCCTTATCCCTCTATTCCCTCCCAATTCATGTAACCATCCAGATGCATCTTAAATGTTGTCAATGTGCCTGCCTCCACCACCACCTCTGGCAGTATATGTCAGGCTCCTACCACTCTCTGCGTGAAAAACTTCCCTCGCACATCTCCCTTAAACTTTTGCCCTCTCACCTTAAACCTGTGACCTCTTGTAATTAAAACTTCAACTTTCGGATAAATCCTTTGACTATCCACCCTATCTATGCCTGTCATAATTTTGTAGTCCTCTATCAGGTCTCCTCTCAGCTGCTGTCATTCCAGTGAAAACAATCCTAGTCTATTTAACCTTTCCTCATAGACAATGCCCTCGAGAATGGGCAACATGCTGGTGAACCTTCTCTGCACTGCCTCCAAAGCCTCTATGTCCTTCTGGTAATGTGGCGACCAAAACTGCACACAATACTCCAAATGCAGCCTAACAAGGGTTTTATATAGCTGCAACATGTTATGTTAATTCTTGTACTCCATGCTCCAGCCAATGAAGGCAAGCATTCCATATGCCTTCTTAATCACCTTGGCAACCTGTGTTGCCACTTTTAGGGAACTGTGGACCTGCACGCACAGGTCCTTCTGTATGTTAATGTTCCTAAGGATTCTGCCACTTACAGCATAATTCACACCTAAATTTGATTCTCCAAAATGTATCACCTCACATTTTCCATTTGCCTTTTCTGTGCCCAAGTCGCCAATCTATCTATATCCTATTGTATCCTTTCACAATTGTTGGCACTATCAGCAACTCCACCAATCTTCGTGTCATCTGCAAACTGACTGATCAGACCACCCATGTTTTCCTCCAGATCATTTATATATACAGTAAACAACAGAGGACCTAAGACTGATCCTTGTGGAACACCACTAGTTACCGGTCTCCACTTTCCAAACACCCCTCCACGACTACAATCTGTCTTCTATGATTAAGCCAGTTTTGTATCCATCTAGCCAGTCCACCCGAATCCAATGTGATTTTAGCTTTTGTACCAATCTGCCACATGGGACTTTATCAAATACCTTACTAAAGTCTATTTAAACTACATCCACAGCTCTTCCTCATCAATTATCTTTGTCACCGCTTCAAAAAATTTGATCAGGTTGGTGAGGCATGACCTTCCCCGTATATGAAACCATACCGCCTGCCACTAACTAGTCCATTTTCTTCCAAATGTGCATATGTCTTGTCTCTCAGTATCTTCTACAAGAGCTTCCCCAACACAGATGTCAGACTCACCAGCCTATAATTTCCTGGATTATCCCTGCTTCCTTCCTTAAACAAGGGAACAACATTGGCTAATCTCCAGTCCTCTGGGACCTCGCCTGGGTCAAAGAGGTTGTGAAGATATCTGCTAGTGCCCCAACTATTTCTTACCTTGCCTCTTGCAGTAACCTGGGATAGATCCCATCTGTCCCTGGGGACTTGTCTACCTTCATGCAATTTAGGATACCCAAAACCACCTCCTTTAATATATTGACATTCTCTAGAGTATTCATACACTCATCCCTGACCTCAACATCAGTCATGTCCTTCTCTTCAGTGAATATTGATACAAAGTACTCATTAAGGATCTCTCCCACTTCCTGTGGCTCCATACAAAACTTCCCTCCTTTGATCTTGAGGGAGCCTACTCTTTTCCTTGTTCCCTCTTTCTTCTAATAGCCTTGGGATTCTTTTTGAGCCTGTTTGCTAATGGCATTTCATGGCCCCTTTTAGCCTTCCTAATTCTGCATTTAAGTTCCTTCCTAATTTCTCTATCCTCCTCAAGGGCTTTGTCAGTTGGTAGCTACCTAGATCTATTGTATGCTTCCTTTTTTCTTTTGTCTAAGTTTACAATTTCCCTTGTTATCCATGGTTCCTGAATCTTGCCATTCCTATCCTTCAGTTTTGCAGGGACATGCATGTCCTGCACTTTAATCAATTGGTCTTTAAAAGCCTCCCACATGCCAGACATAGATCTGCCCTCAAATAACTGCTCTCAATCCACATACCCCAGTTCTTTTCTAATTTGGATGTATATGGCCATTGCCCAATTAAGCACCCTGACCTGAGGGCCACTCTTGTCCTTGTCCATGACTACTCAAAATCTTATGAAGTTATGGTCACTAAGCCCAAAATGTTCTCCGACTGAAACATTTGTCTTGGCTATTTTCCTAATACCAAATCTAGAATGGCGTCCTCTCTGGTTGGATTGTCAACATAATTTCCAAAAATTAATCCATTGGATCTAAAATGCTTAGGTTCATCATTAGGATGCAATAAAAACACAACATAATAACACATTTGTTTTGTCATGCTTGAGTTGTAAAAATACAAGCAGTTGATGCAAAGTCTTAACTACCGTTACCTGATGGAATTGCTGGCCAAAGGAATGTGCATTGTGTTTGTCCAAGTCATTTTCAGGGAGTATATGGCAATATATTCACACATTTAAAGTAAATGTGATGTTCATTATTTTATCTGTCTATACTGTGATGGATCAATCCTAGACTTTTCAGTTATCCAATGCCAAAGTAATCATTTTCTTCCTTCAGGGTAGGGTCAGGATTTCTGTGGAATTGGGCTGATAGAAAAGATGGAAGAGTAGGACTGAGTCATTGTCAGTGTTAATAGCTGACGAAGCACAAGTGCAGTATCCCAGGGCATTGCTCATGATTTGCAAACAGCTTGTCTTATTATTAGAACCTGGATATCCAGACCTGATGAGGGAGGGCTGGATTGTTTGCCGCTAAGATCCAGATAATGTTGTAAGTCAATGTTTGAATGACAGATCAGGTCTTGGTTGATGATGCAGTGAGATTGTACCAGTCCTGTATAGTAAGAAGGGGAGGGAGTCGCTGAGTGGTATTATCATTGGACTGTTAATCCAGAGACTCAGATAACGTTCTAGGGATCTGGATTCGAAACCTGCCATGGCAGGTGGTGGGATTTGAATTAAATAAAAAACAAATTCCATTGTTGATTGTTGGAAAAACCTATCTCATTCACCAATGTTCTTTAAGGAAGGAAACTGCTGTCCTTACCTGGTCTCCAGAGTTGCAGCCATGTGGATTGACTCTTAACTGCCCTCTGGGCAATTAGGGATGGGCAATAAATGCCGATCTGGCCAGTGACGCCTGTGAATGAATAAAGAAAAAGCAGGATTTTAGCTGTTTGAACCACAACATTACCCTTGCACCTACTTGGACATTACTTAGTCACAGTATTTGCTAACCTATTCCAAAACGTTATGTACTTATCAATTCAAATGAAAAATAGATTTGCACCCAACGTGATTAATTTTAACTTACAGTAAGTATCATTAAATTGGTCACCAACTATCTCTTCTATATTTTCAATGCTGATGAGACAGGTTGGTCTGATCTCACCTATTCAGAACATTGAACTATATTGCCCCAACATCTTAGTCAGACAACTATTTAACAAAAGGAAAACAGAACGTTTCGAGCCCCATTGCATAGAGAATAGAATCATAGAGGATGGGTGAAGCTGACAACTGTCAGCAGGTGCAAGTACAAATTATTAACATGACCTTAATAAATATTGTATTAAAATAAATCTTAAAATATAATAGCAGTAGTCAGCGTTTGACATTTTCATGAAGCAATGCTGGTCTATTAACTGAAAACTGTGTATTCTGATATTTTTTCCTAAAGTAATCCTGATCAAAGCTTTTCTATTATTGTTATTAACTTTTGCATTTATGTTAAGGAAATTGCTAATGTCTGTATGCTATAAAATATATTTTCACAGGCTAGCAGTTTATCAGCAGAAACTGGTTTAAACTGGAGTGTTTTATATTCATTTTGTTATCCCTGTTTAGTAGAGAACATGTCTTGTATAATAATCTATCACATTGAGATAAATATGATGATCAAATTTTGTTCAAAGTAAGTTCAATGAACTGAGCTGCTGAGTCTTGTGACAAAGGAATGTGTAAAATATTTTTGGTGATTCATCTTTGTGTGACTTTTCATTGAAGATTTCTGATATATGCAATTATTTGAATTATTTGAAACATTAAAGGAAGATAAAATCCCCAATGCTGCAAGCATCAGAGACTTATTTGCAAGCTGCTTTTGTTTGAATGCAGCATATTCATTAGTTTAATAACAGATTTCAGCAACACAGTGATCATTGTGAGACATTAGTCATTTCAGAACAGTAGAAATTTAGCAAGGTGGAGTGTCTTTAGTACTTTGATTAGCTTTTCAACACTGCAGCTGGAAGTATGGAGAAAGGTGTCTGGAACAAACAAGCATTAAATAGATTTGATGGTGCATAGTGCAGGGGTGGGGGTGATGGATATTAGCCATTCCGCAGCCCATTTAGGACTTTAAAAGGTTCTTTGTTTCTTTTGTCAAATAATTCCAGTTTTTTTTTTGCCATGGATTTGAGCAATAGTCTTTTGGAACCTATTTTACTCCAGTTACCATAGTAATTATAAAAGTAATCCAGGATACAATGTTGTCCAGTATAATTTTACTGCTCTTACTGTTCTTTTATTTCATCAACAGCTTCTGTTTTGCAGCCGTAGGTGCAACAGTAAAGAACTGCAATTGATTTAAATGAAGTTTTCAAATTAATTACTTCGACTGTAAAATTATTCACTCTGGTTCCCCATCATATGGTGCATCATGAAAGGGGAAGTGAAGTAATTCATGTGTAAAGAATGCCATGGATACAATTGGTTCCATATTGAAAGCTGCAGCTTACAAATATTGTCACTCCAAGGTTTACGGAGAATATGAGAATAGGAGAAAATAGAGGCATACCTCAGTTTTGCATTCAAACTAAACTGCGTTACAAAACACAAGTCACTAAGTTATTTAGTTTAACTTCTTATTATTACCCAATACAATCATTTTCTGTTTTTTTAAATGTAATCATTGAATATGTGCACAAATAGACAAACATAAGAGGTGGCATTTTCTGTTTTGGGTATTAATGTTACAGAATAGATTGCCTGCCCATTGGAGAAACCTCTTGATCTTTTTTGGATTTAGATTTTAGAGTTAGATTTTTATTGTCACGTGTACGCGAGTTCAGGAATACAGGAGTATGGTGAAAAGCGTATAAAGTCGCCATTCTCCAATGCCATCTTAGCATACAAAAGACAGGGTTAAAAACAGAAGCAGGATCAAAGGAAATAGCCAAAAGAAAAAGAAGTGTCCAGATCACACCCCTGCCTCTGCTATGGGTCTTTGTGGCCAGGTAGACAAAGCCACAAAGTCCATCCCTCAGTTTGGGAACACCCAGGTGCCTTGAGTCCCCGCATGCTGCCGCAGCTAGAACAGCACTGCCTCTACCGTCAGGTACCTGGCCTGCCATGTCCTGGAGCCATGCCATTGCTGCTGGAACTGTGTCACCATTCTTCAGTGCCATCTTGTGTCCACTGACATCATTGCCACCATGAGTCCACACTGGGCCAAATTCACCACTCAAGTGATAAAGGTGAAAAGTTACATTCCATCTTTTACTCTGCATGTATGAAAGGGAAAAAAAGAACAGTTGAAGTAAAAGCTCAAGTGGGTAATGAAATGATTACAAATTAAATATAGCCAGGGTTTGCAAACCCATTCTCTGTGTAGTTGTTCTTTCAATGTCCTAGTGTCCAGCAAATGTGTATCCCTCACTTTTGACCAACAAACTGACGCTGACACCCACCATGTGCCTGCTCCCAGCCATTTCCCAGGAGCATTTTGCATTGGGAGAATGGAAAGTGATGGCAGGAAATGTAGCTCTGCCTGGTTGCCAAGATGGAAATGCCTGTTCCCTTTTACCTCACTCTACACATTTCCATCTCCCCCATCATGTCAAGACTGATGACATTGAACTTTGCCTCTGACTCTCCTCCCTACCTCCTGAACACCAGCATTACACCTTAATTATAACTGCTCTGCTCCTCTGACATCCGCTGTGGAGGCCATGGTGGTGGTCACTGCTGATAACCCCAGCTCCTATAGCCTATAAAGCCCTCTGCATACCATCTCCACTCCCATATACCTGGAGATTGCCTCCATCAGTATCCTTGAGCCCACCTCTGCAGATGCCTTTGTTTGTCCCCCATGATCCTCAGTCCTGACTCCTCCACCCCTTTTAGCGGTGATCCTCCCGCTGCTCTTACAGAATCCTCATCTGGCAGTTCACCGCTGTCAAATGAGAAACTCATGTTACCTCTTGGCAAAAACGCACTAAATGGAGAGAAATGCTTCTGATTTCAAAACAGGCCACATTGAACTTCTTGTCTGACTTTTATGCAAATCTCACCATAGTAGCCAACATCACAATGACCTTTACAAGATTCTGTCGTTATTTCTTTGTCCCCCAAAGCACTTGCTGTGACACTTGCTCAGATTTTTCTATTTTTACAGGACTGTTTTGCAATGTATCAGATTGAGCTGGGTGGCCACAAATCCTCTAACCTCCCATTGTTATGTTTTTGCCATATTTATGAGTACTCATGGATTTCAAATAAGATCTCTAAATATGCCTAACTTCAGTTGGAATCCCATTTGCCACGAGGTTCAGGAGCTTACCAGGTCTGCTGATCGATTGGGTAGCTACTGTTACAAACTTTCAGGGGTCCTGCATACTTTTGTTTTCACTATGTACCCTAAAACATTTCCAAGCTTCTAAATCTTGCAGCAGCATGCAGTCTCCAATGGCAAACTCCCAGTGGCTAGTATTCTTGATATAAGGACTTTATATATCTAACCCTGGAAAATCCAATAGATTTAAGCCAAGCTGCTAATTTTCACCCCATCTGAAATGATGGGCCATGATTATCCTGCTTTTATCTTGTTAGTATCATCAAAGTTAGCTTGGGAACCATCATTGGTTGACATCCCCCTCCAGGAATGGCAGATGTTGTCAGTTCAGGATTGGACCTGCGCATTTTCCAGAAATCATTAACATGACACAAAATTCCTGGAAGATGACCTCTGTTTTGAGGCCCTCATGAGAATTGTAAGAGAAGTGATGTGCTCAAAAGAATGGGACATACATTGAAATGATGGAAATACTCAGCCAGCATCTATAGAGAGGGGGAAGAAAGAGGAAGTGGATGAATTCTTATTGCTTTAGTCTCTGCACAAATGTTCTTGGTTGTGACCTACAACTTTCCAATTGCAAGCCTTTTAGTTGATTTTTACCAAGCAAACTATTCGCAGAGTTCATTTCTGGGCAATTGATGCAAAGGAAGGATTTTCATTTAAAGGGACCGTGGCATATTTAGGAAAAGCTCACCACTCTTGCATTTCTTTAGGCTCCTGCACTGAGGAATAGTGGTATGACCCGGGAAGGCTGCAAACTTCCCTCTGCGCAATCCCACCCCCCTTCCATTTATTAATGCTCTTACCTGAAGGTCCAGCTGAGGGACAGCAGTGAGGTGAATGCCCAGAAGGATGGAAAAATTGACCACCTCACCAACTAAGCAGGCAATGTTGGAAGTGTTTGAGGGATGTGGTCCTTCCAGTATGGGGTTATGCACTACAAGGATACCAGACCTTGGGAGAGCATGTCAGATGAGTGCCATAATAATGATGCCTGCCCTGCCTCTGACCTGTCCAGGATTTTTCTGCACAGTACTCCTCAGATCACTAACCCATCTGACTCCACTCATTCCCCTCTCTGCCGGCAGCTCACATTGTGTTTCTGGTGGCAGCCACATTATCAACACTGGCATTGTAGTGGACCAGGTGGATATACAAAGGAGATAGTAGGAAATGCCAATACTGGAGTCTGAGATAATGAGGTGTGGAGCTGGATGAACACAGCAGGCCAGGCAGCATCAGAGGAGCAGGAAAGCTGACGTTTTGGATCTGGACCCTTCTTCAGAAATTTCTTTCAGCTTTCCTACTCTTCTGATGCTGCCTGGCCTTCTGTGTTCCTCCAGCTCCACACCTTGTTATCTAGGACATACAAAGGAGCTCTTTTTCCTTGAAGTTGTAGATGTGAGTAGCAACCTGTCATGACTGTCCAAACCTGAGGCAGTAGTACTCCTGCTTGTGGAGGGAACTGATCCTTTGCCTGTAGACCATGTTTGACATCTCATCACCCTCCAGTTGGATCTCAGGGCCATTCCTTCTGTTCTGTGGACTGGCATGTGGCTGAGAGGAAGATAGCTGATGCGGGTGTTAACTGCTGCTGTAGCCATTGGTGTGTCCCTGTCCTTGATAAACCGCAGAGGTGGACTGTAGAGCTGCATTAGCTGCTCCCAGGCCATGATGAAGGCTGGTAGCAGAGAGGTACAACTCCAGGTTGGTGAAGTACCAGGGCAGGCAAAGTGGCTTCTAAGTAGCTAACAATCGCCTCTTAAGCAGTGATAGCATTCTCTGAGAGTCGGCGTGCTTTGAACAACAGCCTCTAACTGGCCCTGTTTGGAGCTCTTCAGTGTAATTGACCAGCTTGTCAGTTTCATTGAGGAATTCCTTCTCACCCTGCAGTTATCTTCTCCAAACTGCTGGATAGCAGATGAATATCTACATTGTTGGGAAAGGGGGAATCCATGTGCACATTCATTCATAATTGCCTTTCTAATTACATCAATTTGATTTCCTCTTCAGTCATGGGGGTTCCCTACAGCATTCCTAAGATAAGAAGATTAAAGTTGTGATGTGGCATCATTTTCCCAACACGCCCTGCCTCCCAAACCCACCTCTGTTAACCTGCAAGAATTCTACTCAATGTTTCAGGTAGACAATATTTTGTCAGAAAAATCAATTAGATAACTGTATTCAACTGATTAGGGTGGATTTTCTACTTTGCCCCCTCCACAACCCCTCCCATAGCTTCCATTTCCTTGAGTTTAAAGTTTGTAAAATAAAGGGAATGAGAACTGTTTTGTTAGATTGCTGTCCTTTTTAATTGGATAATTGGTGCTCATGGGTTGCAGGGTGAGTAAACCTCCACCTATAGAAGGCATAGGCTAATTGTAAATATGTCCAAAGTTGTACAGGTTAGGTGGATTGGCCATGCTAAGTTGCCTGTAGTGTCCAGGGGAGTGTAGTTAGATGGATTCGACATGGGAAATGCAGAGTTACAGGGTTTGGGTAGGGGAATGGGTCTGAGTGAGATGCTGTTTGGAGGGACGGTGTGGACTTGTTGGGCCGAATGGCCGGTTTCCACACTGTAGGGATTTTATGATGATTCTAAGATCCTATGTTGATACTGTGATAGCAGACATTCTGAATAACCTACTTTATATTCCAACAACACTGTTCACTGGGTGAAACGGACCAATTTGTGACATAGACCAGTGTGTTGGAGATCTTTGGAAGAAGCCAATGATCATCCACATGTACAATTAAAATTATTGCAAAACGCTTTTGGCATGTCTGGAAGCTAATCAGACCTTCTCCACCAGATGCTAGAAAACCCTGATCTCAGTGGCTTGACTCATAACTGCAGGTCTATGAGGTTTGAATCTGTGCTCAAATTCCAAGCCCCTTCAGCAAGAGCCAGGGCCTGTCATTGGGAAAGACCTGCGCCAGGAGCATTCCTGGTCTGTGTTGCTTATCAAAACTGTCCTGGTTATGGAGTTCAGCTACCCAAGTGACAAAACTAATCCCAATGATTGCAGAGTTATATTGTCTGTTCATGACAACTGGAGTAGGTCTTGATGGGTTGATGGACCTGCAGGCATTTGCGCATTTGGGGAAATCGGCTTTTCACTTTGTATTATTGATTAGTTCTTTGTTAATTATGGAACAGAGAAAAAGACAAGAATTTTAATTGTTCTTGGATAAAATGCAGGCTTGAAATTTTAAAATATAAAATATTTGAATGATATCTTTTACGTGGTAACAACAAGAATGTTGCTATCAAGACAGGTTGAAAATCACATGATTTTACTGATAGTTTTACTTCATTACACTTCAATAAGCAAATACAAGCAAAATTACGCAGTATTTCTGGCCCTGGTGCAAATTAAATCTTGGCAGTAAACTAGCACCAGAGGGCATTTGAGTGATGGTGTAACTGAAGCTATTGAGTTGAGAAATGCAGATTGATGTAGCAGGCCATTCCGTTATGTCTTTCTACTTTGCTTTGCTCTTATAAAATTGTCGATTATTTCTGTGGTTGATTAGTCAAGAATGGAAGTCTTTTGTTTATTACACAAAATGGAAACAGGTTAATCAAGGCCATCCTTTCTTGGAGTTGGCACACAATAATAAAATTCATTGTGCCCACAGCAAGCAAGTTTAATACTGACATTATAAATTGTCGCCAACACAGTACAGTAAGAGATAATCTTGTTGTTTTTCATTAGTAGCTTTGAAAGGCATTGTTTATGCTCCTAACCAACAAAAAATACAATGGAGCATTGCTGAAAGATTTTTAATATTGTTTCAGTCAATTCCTGTTTCTTTCTCGTGGGGAGGCCTGCATGGCAGTTGTACATTTTTGATTCTGTTTCATTAACCTAGAAATGTTTTAAAATATTGATATTAGTTATTAAGCCAATGATGCGGTTGAATAATTGTAAAAATCTAACTCATTCTGGAGTGTCCTTTGGGAAACTGGTATCATTATTACTTTGGCTGATGAATGACTCCAGTGTCATGAGTGTCTCTTAACTTCCCTTTGAAGTGCTCTTGCAAATTGTTCAGTTGCATTAAACCTACTACGAATACTTCTGACATAATAGCATAATGGAAGCACTTTCAATCACATGGACGCAGTGGTTCGAGTGGAAGGCCCATCACTACCTTTGCAGGTAACTAGGCATGGACAATAAATATGTCCAAACTAGAATATCTGGCAAAATTCGTCAACCCTCCCAGTAGTCCAGGGTTCTCAAGCGCTAGTGTTCAGCATCCTGGATTCTAAAGAAAAATTCTCTAGCATCTTGTGACATGAACTTGTAGTACACGCATGGCATCTGAGTCATCATCATGTAATTTGTAAGGCGATTAGTCAAATGTTCTTCCCGTCTCGTGTGTGTGTGTGTGTGTGTGTGGTCCAATAAAGCATCAGTACCTGTTTTGGAACAGTTATAGATTAATTTATGCCAAACTTTTAATAAAGCATTGATAGTCTAACAACTCATGCCTATGGCTGCTGCTATAAAACGTTTTGGCTTGCTTCCAAATGGCTGAACTTAAAATTTCTGATGATGACCTCCAAACATTCTTTTGTATGTCATGGCAGCCAGTGAATATAAGGTTCGCATAGTATGTTCCTTAGCATTCTATAAATCACATTCCTAATTATGCCGTTGAGGTTTTTTGACCATGAGCCATTGATTTATCTATTGTTGATTCGTACCACACACCATTAATATTTCAAGAAACTATCATAACAAACATACTGTATTGCTCTATTCCACATTGACTCGGATACAGATTCGTTGTGCAAATCATAACTAAATTGTATGCATTGGTCAACAGCAGCTGTTATTACTCTCTGTGATGTTAAGAAACACTTGGGGAAGGCTGATATCTTTGTGTCAGGAACAGCAAGTTAACCACTGAATTCCTCCTGTTGCAGTGTGAGCTGTGTTCAGAATGCAAACATCATTTTACAAATGTGCATTTCAGTAACTCAAGATGATTCTTTCCTCTCTCTCTCTCTTTCTCCCCTGACCCTCCTTTAATTCTTTTGTGCAATATTGTGACAACTTCCTTTTGACCCAAATTTCAATTAACAACAAGCACTGTATAAGTTGAATTATTGACAATGTTCCATTTCACAGGGTTGCATTTCAGAAGACAGAAATTCACATAAATCATACTGAGAGGTTGTAATATGAAACTATGCTAATTTGTTGTACTTGTGGCATTGAAATGTGCATACAGACAGCACAGTCCAAAGATACATTCTCCATGAACACACTGGGGCTGAATTTCCATAGGAGTTCTGCAATAGTTACTACTTGGATTGTCAGGAACATGCATTTGTGTGGTGGTCTTGCTTGATTATTGCTGGTGAACTACATGTTCAAATCCAGGCCAGTATCTGTGGTTGATTAAAAGTGAAGGTGAATTTATTTATTCATACTTCAATTTTGAGTGGATTGAATTAAGATTTCGACAACTGTAATTTGCACTTTTATGGAATGAAGTTTTGATCTGTCTTTACTGATACAACAAGTAGTTTAGAAGAATGAGAGGTGATCTAATTGAGGTAAATGAGATGCTAAAGGGAATCAACCAAAGTAGAAGTAGAGAGGATGTTTCCTCTTGCGGGACAATCTCAAACAAGAGACCATGGTTTTAGGATAAGGGGTAGTAGATTTAAAACAGAAATGAGAAGAAATTACTTTTCTCAAAGAGTCGTGACTTGATGAAATTCACTACCCCAAAGTAAGGAGGACACTGAGACATTGAGTAAATTTAAGGAGAAAATAGCCAGACTTTTAATTAGTAATGGGTTGAAAGGTTATGAGGAGCGGGCAAGACAGCGGAGTTGAGGCTGAGAGGAGATCAGCCATGAGTGTATAAAATGGTGGAGTAGGCTCGAGGGTCTGAATTGTCTACTCCTGCTCCCAGTTCTTGAGTTGTTGTTATTTGTCCTCATGGGTTAGACCGTCATGACATTTGGGACTTTGGGTTCTGCCCTGCACTGCTAAGAGACTGCTTCCTTAGGTTGTACTGTTTCCCATCTTAATGTGCTGTATCTGGCTCTCTAGCTAGCCAAGAGTGACTATTGTCTGACTCTTAGAAATTCTAGCCAACTGTTCCTATTTACACTATGTGATATATAATACTGATCTCTGTAATTTTGGTTCTGTAGTATAGGTATGTGAGTGCTGATGTTAGTCTTCCTTTTTTTTATCATGCTATTAACTTATATTATGTATAATGCCTATTAAATTTTCTGAAAATGAGGATTTTTACATTGGAGTGCTACATGTATGATGTACTGTAACTGCGCCTGTATGGTCTGAGATCTAAACAATAATGAAAAGGTAAAGTTGCCAAAGTCCCAGAGGACCATAGGGCTTCTCTTTCATCACAGTAAGATGATGGTTGGTGAATTTAGTACAGCAGCGGTGAAAATTGCTTAAGAAGAAAATTCCAGAATTTAAATTCCTCTTAAAATCAAGGTAATCCAGCAATTCAAGAGACAGGCAAATGTTTCCCAGATATTTAGTATTTGACAGTTTCTATGGGTCATTTTTATGCTGACAAGGTCAGTTTGGTATTCCTCTTCCAACTTTCTATTGCCAATCTGAAACCAACTTTAGCACAGAACATGAACTTTGGCTTGTGATTTTGTTTTGTACAATGTAGGAATGTTCTTGTGCTTCACCTACTCTCTCTCACATGACTGTAGGGCTGAGAATGAAGACTTGCTACATAATAATGATCATGTGTGTTACTCCATTTCTTGCTCATCAACTCACTGTTTGTTGATGGTATGCCATACTGTGTACTGATTGCCAGTTCTGAAGGGCTCTATGTTACTCATTTTGATTTATTTTGTTTCCATTTTGTCAAGATGATAAATACTTTAAAGGCATTCCTTATATTTTCAGGTATTTGATCGAGTTTTATCTTTTTATGCGTAACTTCTGCTTTTAATGTCATTGCTTGGAAAATCCAGCAAATACAACAGTCTATTTCTATCCGGAAATTTATTCTATTATTTAACTAGTTATTTTCCATTTGCTTTCTACACATGCAGATGGATGTACCATTAAGGAGTGCTGCTATAAATAGGTTCACGAAGCAGTGGAATGCTAGTTTCTGTGCTATTTCCTGCAACGAGTCACAGACAATAATTATGAGGAACCCTAAGCTACTCTGGAAGGTTTAGAGTGAGGGCTCATATTGAGAAGTTAAAAAAAGCTAATTAGAAGATCTGTCAGTCTCTATGTATACAGAATGTGGTTACCTGTAAATATTAATCCATGCATGAAACCACTAGTACTAGTTTTTGAATTGAAACAAAAATAAAATCATTTTATTTTAGGGGATCTGGTTACAATAATTTTGAGAGAACAGATACACTTTGTCACTTTTTTCACATCTATTTTTCTCAAGTGACTGGGGAACAAACTGTGAACTCCAGCAGCTAAGATAACAAGGTGTAGAACTGGATGAACACAGCAGGCCAAGCAGCATCAGAGGAGCAGGAAAGCTGATGTTTCGGGCCTAGACTCCAGCAGCTATTTTGTTGATCGGTCCAAGAGCTTCAGGGTTTTGCTGAACTAAATGTTGGGTCATTTAAAATCTTAGAATCAAAAAGGGCCATAATTTTACCAAATCCCAAGAGGCAGCAGAGTTGGTAAGATCACTGAGCAACCACTTTGGGATCAAATCCCAGATACAGTCCTGCTACTGTGGCGTTGTACCAATGGAAGATCTGGAAGGGGAGACACTGCCTTCTCCAATGAGGCAGCCAGCTGATTTACATAATAAAAGGCAAATTTACACTCCAATCAGTTTTGCTGTTTGTGTGAGGTAACTACCAACTAAATAGAGGCAACCTCCCAATGGCAACCAAGTGGGCTCAAAGACGAGGCTGTAAGCAGGGAAGGTAGTCCCCATGGCCCCAGTAACCTTCCTGTTGGGACTTCTTCTCTGACGCGGGGCAGAAATGTTCTTTTCTATCTTCCAGGGTCAGGGACTATTTCTAATGGTGACACTGCATCAAAATACTTACTGTATCCTTAATTGGATGGTGAACCTGTAGGAAGGTTATTAGGAGCCTGCCTGTGGTAAAATTACCTAGCAGGTCCCAGTGGTGGCTCAGGACCTGCTTTTTACCCTTAATGCTCAGATCCAGACTCCCTTTGTAAAATTCAGCCCATACGTACATCAGAACAGTACATGACAGCAGAAGGCAATTCTGCCCTTTGTGTCTGTGCTGAGATACTTAAGATATGAATAACCTGGTGGGCCTTCCACTTGAACGTAAGCATGACAGGGAGAGTGAAGAGAGGTCACACAGAGCAGGGCAGGGTGATGGAAGAGGAATGAGTGAAAGAAGGTAAAGTCCTCTGAGAAAGAATCCCTATCCATAGAGGGTGTTTAGGGAACAGCTCATTTTCCTCAACTTCATTAAAGATGCTGTGATTGAAATTTGCTAAATGCTGCAACCACATGTGGCTCCTGGGTGATGATGACAATTAGCTTTTATGTGGCTGACTCCTTTCAGTCTACTGCTGGAGATATATGTGACTGTTCAGGTAACTGAATTAGCTGAATTAGAACAGTCACTGAAGCATTCAGTGCAAAGAGACAACAAGGTGCAGGACTGGATGAACACAGCAGGCCAAGCAGCATCATAGGAGCAGAGAGGCTGACGTTTCGGGCCTAGACCCTTCATCAGAAAAGGGGGAGGGGAAGGGGGTTCTGAAATAAATAGGGAGAGAGTGGGAGGCGGATAGAAGA
>NC_063353.1:24729056-24823474 GCF_021869965.1 Rhincodon typus | reverse complement strand
CCCTTCATCAGAAAAGCTTTTCTGATGAAGGGTCTAGGCCCGAAACGTCAGCCTCTCTGCTCCTATGATGCTGCTTGGCCTGCTGTGTTCATCCAGCCCTGCACCTTGTTGTCTCGGATTCTCCAGCATCTGCAGTTCCTACTATCTCTGGTACTTTACCTTTGCTGGACTGAAATTACTAGTTTTTTGACAGGCTTTCAAGTTCACCAGTGCTTGGCTATGATACCCACCAGCCTCCTTCTTCTGTAGCATGATCAGTAAAAGTCCTGCTGAGTGCTCTGCAGTTGGTTGGGTGTGAGTTAACCACTGGCAAATTGACATTTGGACTACCTTTTCAGCAATCCAAGTTCCTTGACATTTGTCTGACCACGTGTATATCTCTCCATTATCTCAAGCTTTAAAACACACACAATACCAATATCTGAGCTGGTGGTGGCATGTGTGAGATCTAGCAATGGTATCTGTTGCTTTATTCTTCCTCTTTTCTTGACTGAAAACATTCCAGTTCTCTGAAATGACTACGGAATCAAATTTGGACTGCGGTGAGCGGAGAGGAGAAGGTGAGAACTTCATGTTTGTCACACTTTACAGTATCACTTTTTAAAATTAATCATCTTCTCATTTTTTTTTTCATGAACATTTAACTCGTTTGGTCCACTCTGCCTCTACCCCATCACTCCCACAAGACTCTTTTTTACTTGAGGCACAAGTCTCCAACAGCATTCTCTCTTCTCTTTAAGGGATGTGTCAGGTGAATGTGCTGTATTTGTCATTTCCTTGGATGTCCAACATAGTGGTGGATTTAGCTGGTTCTGATGGTGCATTGAAATCTCCATGCTCGCTGATAGATCCTGTCCAATTTAACTCCTATTTTATCCTGCATGACAATTAAACTACAGGATATCCTTGTTTCCTTTTGACATTTGTTTACAGCTCATAGTTCTTGTAGTTATGCAAATTACAAGTAATCTTTGGATCTAAAAGCGTAAAGGGAAATCCGGCCCTTTTTGTAAACTGTAAAATTAAGTTTCTGTCTTAATTCTGCTGTGTCATTGTCAGAATTTACAGAAAGGATCTTTCACTACCTTAATGTCCTGAACAGAATCTACAGCTGCCTGGGTCATTTCCTGGTTATATTTTTATTACTGATAGAAGGCAATATCAAAGCTTGCATTGTTACTGCTTGTCCTTCACTGCAAAAGTATTTTTGTTCCACTCTACATTGCTTTCTTTCATCCTGTGACAAATATTTATTTCAGCTTATAATGCAACGTGTAGGGTGGGATTTTGATACAAAACTCTGGGGCCCACATTAGTCTCCCCAGCCTGTTGCAAAGTAGCCTATAATTAGAACTTTAAAATTGCAAATTGTCTGCTTGCCTCTATGGAGGTGTCAGCTGATTCATGCTCCAGCCCCCCGCACATTGCCCCGCAGTGGACTGAGTCAGAGAGCCACGTCAGTGTGGCTCACCCCTCAACTGCCCAGCACCCGCAACCCAACTCTGAGTTTGGCAAGGTGTAGAGCTGGATGAACACAGCAGGCCAAGCAGCATCAGAGGAGCAGGAAGGCTGACATTTCGGGCCTAGTTTGCAACACAGGGCAAGGAAAATTCAGCACAAAGTTACTATAAAATCAGCGTCTCACTCTGTCACTTTTCCTTTATGTTATGGCAGCTCTTTCAAAAAAAAGTATATACAAAGGTTAACTAAGCTGGGAAGTCGGGTAAAGATTGGGATGGGGGAGTAACACATCAAGGACTGTTCTTAGCATATCGTATACCTCAATGATATCAACCTGCGCATTGACTTGTTGAACCAGGCAGTAGTCAAGCTTCAAGCTGCCTCCTCGTCTACTAAGTAACGTTTTTGCGCCTTGTGCATGGAGTGGGCGGGGTGGGGGGGTGGTAGCAGGGGGTTGGGGTCTGCTAACTGGTGGCATACTCAACAGGGGTCCAGCAGCTAGCAGTTCTTTTAGGCAGCAATCCCCTCTAAATCTCCTTCAGTCTTCCTGTGGACAGAGACAAAAACACAGAATTAACAGTGAGAAGGAGGTTTCCCAGGCTTTATTGAATGCACAGCTGGAGATATTTAGACCAGGGGGAAGACAGGAGAAGAGACCTGTGTCTTTGAACACTTAACGTAAGAAATGACTGGGAGTCAGCAATCAGGAAGGTTAATTTCTGTTGTCTGACTCAGACCAATGACCTGGAGTGAGAGAAGAACTTTAATGTAATTTCATGAGTGGTCAAGGTCAATGAATATATGTTCAAAGGACATCTCCAATCCATTGCATCACCAGATTTTCATGCCAAATGCATCAGAGTCAAACATTCACTGCTCACAAGGGTAACATTTTGGGTCCAGTGACTCTTCTTCAGTACATCTGCAATTCGTTGTTTTTTTTTAACAGTTCAGTTTCTTTTTAGGTGTTATTTGAAGTGGTTTTAGATGAAATTATTGCCCAAAAGTTTTTTTATGATGGTGGGTATTGTATTTCCGGATTCTGGCTGAGAGAATGTGTGCTGATATGCAGCAGTTGGATTGAAAAGTAGGAACTTTGGGCAACTGTGTCGTTGGGTTAATATATTTGGAGTAAAAATTGAAAGAACTGCGGATGCTGTAAATCCGGAACAAGAACAAAGTTGCTGGAAAATCTCAGCAGGTTTGACAACATCTGTGAAGGAAAAAACAGAGTTAACGCCTCGGGTCTGGTGACCCTTCCTCAAAACTGATGATGGCTGGGAAACCATCAGTTTATATGCAGAAAATCGGGAGGTGGATGGGGTGGGGAGTAAACGATGGGATAGAGCCCAAAGAGAGAGAGAAAGACAGTTGGACAGACAAAGGAGTTGCTAGCGATCAGGCTGGGAGGGTGAATAGTTGTTAATGGGGACTGTTAGTGACTAACAACAGCGGGTGTGTAATGCCAGGCTATGTGGTAACAAGGCCTGGTGTGTGGGGTAGGGGGCTGGGACATGGGAGAGTTTAGGCCCTAAAATTATTGAACTCAATATTGAGTCCGGAGAGCTGTAGAGTCCCCAAGCAGAAAATGAGGTGTTGTTCTTCCAGCTTGCGTTGGGCTTTGCTGGAACACTGCAGCAAGCTAGAGACAGAGGTGTTGTCCAGAGAGCAGGGTGATGCATTGAAGTGGCAGGCAACAGGTAGTTCAGGGTATTTTTTGCGAGCAGAACGTAGATGTTCTGCGAAGCGGTCACCAAGTCTACGCTTCGTTTCCCCAATGTAGAGGAGATCACTTTGTGAGCAGCGAATGCACTAGACTAGATTCTGGGAAGTGCAGGTGAAGTGTTGCTTCATATGGAAGGTATGTTTGGGCCTTTGGATACTGGGGAGGGAGGAGGTAAATGGGCAGGTGTTGCACCTTTGCTGGTTACAGGGGAAGGTGCCGTAGGGCTGTGGGGAGGTGTTGGGGGTGAAGGAAGTGTGGACCAGGGTGTCCCAGAGGGAACGGTCCCTGTGGAAGGTGGACAAGGGAGGGGAGGGGAATATGTGTCTGGTGGTGGCAAAATATATTTGGAGCACTGGACTCTAGTTGTCTGTGAATGAACATTTAATCTGGAGCACATGGGGTCTCAGAAGCCCTATCCCGGTTCCTCTTCTTCTCACCTTTCCTCCTTTTCTTAGCTCTTCCTCCCAAAGGAACTTTCACTTGTTTGGAGAGAAAGCCTGTGCCTACAGGATAGCTAGGTTGGAGAGGAATAGATCATTACTCATTTGGATATTTGCACTAGTGAGTGTAGAAGATCATTCCCACCAGGAAGTCAGAGCAGGGAAGCCTTAGCTTAAGGATGCAATGGTTTATTCCAGGAATTCCTGATGGATGTATAACTCTTGTTATAGGCATATTGTCCTTATATAGTCAGATGGCAGAGGGGAATCTAGCCAGGTGTACAGCACGTATCCCTGGTCATCAAGCATCCAGCCTGTGGTTCTTTGTAATGATGCAGACAGAGGAGAGAGAGGAGAGAGGTTGAGAAGGAGAATACTTCATGGCAACCTTAGCCAGTCTGAGAATTGAACCCATGCCATTTGATGTTATCTAACCCCTTCTGGACAGTTAGCTGATAATGAAATCCACTCCCCTTCTTTACAGAGTCTCTGTGATCTCTTTGATGCAGTGGAGAACTGAAATGTTACTGATGTTGCCTACTCCTGCCTGGTGGAGCCACTAGCATAGAAATGGAGGGTGATGGTCAACATTGATGGACACTGGCAATGCCAGTCTTGCCCTGGAGCATGAGTTGTAGGAGGTGGCACAGCTATGTGAAACACTGGCATCTCATCTCATTCACTGTTCTTGGCTGAGTGGAAGCAAGGGAATTGTTTCCTAAAGGCCATCTACTGAGAACGCTCCTTCTCCTCACTCTGCATGCAACATGGCCCTCTCTGTTGCCTGTATTCCATTTCCAAGTCATGCTGAAGTAATAAGATTGCAATATGACCCCGAATGAAGCAGACTTTCTCCTGGGCCTGCCAAATTCTTTTATCTTCTCAACAGGATCCAGTACAAATTCAATTGAAAATCCAAAACGGCTTGAAAAAATCCTCTAATAGCAAGACCCAAGTACATTCCACTACTTCTGTATGAATTAAAGTAAGTCAAAAGAAGTTCATTTGGAAGTTGAATACTTAAATAACAACAACGGATGCTGCTGAGAATATTCCTTGGGCTTCTGATGTAGGTTCAGATGGGAGTGATTTTCATTGAGCAGAAATGGCATCTGCACTGTCCAAAAATGACAGATTGGCATCAAATTAGCATTAGTAGCTGTTTGACACCTTGTTCTGCTCTCTCTGCATGGCTCCACTGTTTGTAGACCTGTTTGTGCTCTTAATCTGTTTGTCAGGGTGCGCTGTATTGCTCCATGCTCCACATGGCCAAAATCATTCTGGCCAACTTTATTGTAGCTCAGGACCTCTACAGCACCATCATAGTACTGTCTACAACAGACACATCAAGAAACTGGAGCAGTACCACCAATGCTGCCTGTGCAAGATCCAGGCATCGAGGCACTGACCACACTTGATTGGCTACGATGGGCTGGGCACATTGTCTGCGTGACTGACATGAGACACCCCAAGCAGGTGCTCTATTCCCAGCTTTGAAACTGCAGGCAAACCCCAGGTGGATCGAGGAAGTGCTTCCGTGACACCTTTAAGGCCTCACTGGCAAAGTGCGGCATTCCCTCCAACACCTGGGAATCATTGGACCAGGACTGTCCAAAGTGGAGGAGGAGCATCCAGAAGGCGTCGAGCCCCTCGACACTTGCCATTGGGAAAAAGCAGAAGCCAGGCGACCGCAGCAGAAGGAGCGTGCTGCCATACCAGCACCCAAGCCACCCCTTCCAACATCCATCACCTGCCTCAAGTGTAGTAGAGTCTGTGGAAGCCGCATTGGTCTGTACAGCTAACTACAGACTCACCCTGAGACTGGAAGAGTCGTGCGTGAGGTACAGCCGATGTTGATGATGAGTATCATCACCAATATTGCTATCAAGCCAGGCTTTCCTAACTTGATGTCACGCACCTTTACACACTCAAAGAAGGAAAAGCAAATTGTGAGCAATCTAACTCTTAGCTTGCTAAATATTACATGTGTAACAGTCTACAGCAAAAGGAATTCCTGGCATGTTAAGATACACAATGTTTCTTAGTACAGATACTGCATATAGTTATTTCGTGCACGAGTCAGGGCTAAATAAAAAAAAACCTCTGACTCTTCATCATCCTTTAATGGACTTGCATTGCAACTAACTATGCTGTGAGTATTATTTCCCAATTGCTACTATCTTCTCACATCTGCAGATAGTGTTTACATAACTGGACTTGTGGGCCAGAGGCTAACCCATTACATTCAAGGATGTGATTTGAAATCTCAAAGTGCAAGTTTGTGAAATTAGAAGCCGATTAATTAAATAAATCTAAAAATAAATATTATACAATTTTCATTTTGTCCTTATTGATTCACTAATTAATGACTTTTAGAAATGCAAACTTGCTTTTCTTTCCTCGTATGTGTGTCAAACTGATCTTGGTTAGCTCTTAACTGCCCTCAGAAATGGCCTGGGTGACAACGTATTGACCCACTTTAAAAAAAAATTGCAATAACAATAAAACTGAATGGACAACCTGGCACATCAAACCTAATTGAATACAAAAGTCGTCCTCACTAACATGAGGACTATCCCAAAGCCAGTCTGACATACCAATCAACATTCCAGATTATTTTATCACATACAAATATATAGATTAAGAGCAGGCATAGCCTATCAAGCTTGCTCCACCATTTAGTACAATCATGGCTGATCTAATTGTAGCCTTAAATCCACATTCCTGCCTATGCCTGATAAGCTTTGTTTCACTGGGTATGTCCATTCTTACTGGCAAAACAGATAACCAAAGATAGTATAACAGTGGAATACAACTGGGGAGAACATTCCTCAATGCTGTCAAGATTGACTGTGGACAGCATGAAGGCTTAGGGGCAAGGAAACCTCCTTATGATTACCACCTACTTCTGTCCCTCAGTTAATGGATCATTTCTGCTCCAGTGCTGGTATCTGCTTGACAAAGTGGAAAAATGCCTTGGTACTGATTGATGTACATGTGCTGTAAGGTTTAATAATGACCTGTGTCATTTATGCCATGCTGATGTCAAATAGACAAATGTAGGCAAAGCAGGTCTGAATTTCAAAGAAGTGAGATCTATGTGTCTGTAAAATTGTCTATCATCTCAATGTTTGGAAAGCACTGGAATAGTACGCTGATATGCCTTTACAACAGGAATGTTCTATCCACAAAAAGCAGGGAAATCCAATCTGATCAATTACTTCTCCATCAGTCTACTCTCAATCATCAGCAAGGTGATAAAAGCTATCACCCACAATGGCATCAGGTAGCATTAACACAGCAAGGACCTGCTCATGAACACTCAGTTTAGGTTCTGTAAGGTCCAAGTGGCTCCTTAATTCAGTATTACCTCGTTCCAAACATGGTCAGAAGAGGTGCCATTGATGTCAAAGTAGTATATGACTGAGCGCATCATCAAAAACCCCCAACAATATTGAAGTCAATGGGAATCAGTAGGCAGCTCTACATTGGCTGGAGTCATACCAGCCCAAGTGAAATGGTCATGGGAAGCCAATTACCTCAGTCCCAGACCATTAACGACAGCAATTTCACAAGATAGTGTCCTGGGACCCACCATTTTCAGCTGCTGATTCAATTAACTTCTTTCTGTCGTATAGTTTGTGTCAGAGTCACAGAGCCATGGAGTCATACAGCACAGTAACAGACCCTTCGGTACAACTTGTCTGCGCTGATCAGACATTCCAATCTGACCTACTTCCAATTGCCAGCATTTGGACCATATACCTCTACCCCCCCTTCTATTCACATCCCCATCTGGATGCCTTCAAATGTTGTAATTATACCTGCCTCCACAAGCTCTGGCAACTCGTTCCATATATGCACCACCCTCTGCGTGAAAGTTACCCCTCATGTCCCTCTTAAATCTTTTGCCTCTCATTTTTAACCTATGCCCCCTAGTTTTGGTCTTCCCTACCTTGGAAAAAGCATTTTGGCTATTCACCGTGTCCATACCCATCTTGATTTCAAAAACCTCTATAAGGTCACCCCTCAACATCCGACGCTCCAGGGATTGTTGATTACACAGTGGTCAGTTTCACTTCAACTACTCAGATACTGAAGCAGTCAGCCTGATGCAGGAAGATCTGGACAACTTATTTTTCTGGCTTGGGCTGTTAAGAAGCATTTACACCTCAAATGTCAGGCAATACACATCTCCAACAAGGAGGAATCTAACCACCTCTCCCTGATATTCAATTATATATTGTTGAATTACCCCACCATCAATATTCTGAGTTACAATGAGCATAAACCTAATCTAACCAGCTGTACAAACATTTTGATTAAAACTGCGTCAGTATGATGACTAAAACTTTGGTCAGAGAGATTCAGACACAGAGGTACAGGTCAGTTGGCAAAGTATTTGAGAAATGACTGCAAGACTTGGATAGGAAGGAAAATTTAGAGATGAGAAACTTGCTTTCAACAAAAGGGAGGCTCTCCATGTTGGGTGTTTTGATAAGGGGTTGATGATGATAGATTTGAAAGGGAGTGGGAGTGGGACAGAATCTGAGAGGAGGAAAACCTTCAAAAAATCAACTAGCTTTGGTTTGGAAGAAATTTTTTAAAAACTGTCAATGTTGGAATTCTGAATAAAATCAGTCAGAATGCAGACTTGAAGAAAGGAACTATCCTGAAATGTGAAGCTGTAATTTTCTTCTTTCAGATACTGTGGGCCTATTGCATTTTCCCAGCATTATTTACTTTTAATTTGGATTCTTGAAGGCTGGAGTTGGGTGCCAGAAAGTATGAACCAGAATGTTTGGTTTATTTTGGTTTATTGTTCAACCCTAATGTGTTTGAGAGAAACAGTTTCTTTGTATTCTTGGCATTGTGCCTGGAAGAGTTACAAATGGGTCAGGATGGTTTACAACACATCCTGTCACCAAATTACATTAATAAGAAGATTCACCACTTTGTTCTAAACAGTGTGTCAAGCCTCAAAGATATTATAATAAGTCAATTAGTATGACAGCAATGTAAACTTTTCACAGAAGTTATAGCTCCTTATTCTGATTTTAATGCCGTACAAAATTGTAACTTTAACAGAAATTGCTTAACATCATGAGTTTCCTATTTTTGTAATTCTTTCACATGATATGGGGATTGCTGGCTTGGCCAGCAATTATTACCCATTCCAAACTGTTGTAGGGAATGTATTGGTGAACCATAACAGTTCATATGGTGTCAGAACACTTGAAGTGCTTTTTCGGACGGCGTTCTAGTACTTTGTCTCAGTGACAGTAAAAGAATGGTGATATAGTTCCGCCTCAGGGTGGGGTGTGACTTGGATTGGTGAACTTCTCATGCATCACTTGCCCTTACCCTTCAAGAGGTAGAGGTCACAGATTTGGAAAGTGCTGTCAAACAGGTTGCTGCTGTGTAACCTGAAACTGCTGCCACCCTCCATCATTGGTGGTGCCAGTGAATGTGAAATTAGATGATTGATGGGATTCCAGTTAAACAGGCTGTTTGGTTCTGAAATTAAGTGTGGCTCCACTGTAATGTAATTTGACCGATGTAGACTGAAACTAGTTACTCTAAGGTACCAAACTGAGTAAAGAAAAGTATACTGTGATAAGCTGTCACCTTAGCTGTGGTAGCTGACATCAGATGACATAGAGACTTTTTGGCTTCTGCCAGCACAGCAGGAAATAATGATCTTTGCAATGACACTGCAGTTTTACAGTTTGTCTTTTCATCAATGCAAACTGTAATATAATTCTGGTCTGAGTCACTTGAAATGTTCTTAGGCAAGAGATATGAAGTCATACTTGCAGGAAGTAATCTAATAACACTTAAATAGACACATAACTATTTTGTAACATACGGCTCAATTTTTCGGTTTTTTTTGGCAAATTGGTTTTCAAAAAGATTCATGGCCCATGCTGACTTTTCTCATGCAATCTGCTGCTGTTCAGCTGATTAATTCTGCAAATGGCCTCTCTGGTGTCTGATTCATGCAATCATATTGCAGGAGAGGTAGAAGTGCTTGCTGCTGGTGAGACTTTACAATGTTCATACCACTAGCACCATATTTAAACCCCAGCACCACAGCACTGCAAGTTAGCCATTGCCCTTCATACTGTGGTCCAGTGCTCTTCTCCTGGACAACGTGGCCTAAAAAGGCAAGTTCGCTCGTCATTTTGCCACCGGGGACCTGGAGATGCTCATGGATGGAGTGTTTGAAAGGAAAAAAAATGCTTTTTCCCTTCAGAGTGCCAAAGGAGGTCAGGCCACCAGGTGCAACCAGCCTGAATGGAGATAGTGGCCAGCATCAGCACAGTGTCCTAGGCTAAATGAAAAGCCCAGTATAGCTGAAGGAAGATAATGACTTTTTGTGTTCTGCAAGTGTCGGTGTTCACCATTTTCTCTCTGCTATCTTACAGTAACAGGGTCAACACAATTCGCAATCACTACCTGCGAACTTCTTTTAAAAAATAATTTTTATTGTTTTTGGCATTAGTGGAGCCTGTGTGCAGTTGGCTCTAAATTAGCCTTGAAATTTCACCAGCTCTCATGTTATGGTGAAAGAAACTTTGTGTATTTAAAAAATATACACAACTCTGTCCTCCTTGCAGTCAAGGATGTGAGATGGGACTTGCCAATGTTGTTTTTAGGATACTTGAATTTTGTCACTCTCAAACCGACTTATGCAACAAACAGGAATTTTGCAGTTTGCAAGGAAAGACACAGATGGTTGTTATTCTGTTAAGTAAACAAACACTACATTAAACATGGTGTCAATTGAAGTACCAACAGCTTACTGCAGTTGTGAAGAGCAAGATGCAAGAAAAAGGTTTACAGCAGAAAAGAATATAGAATCATTGAATCCCTAGAGTGTGGAAGCAGTCCATTCAGCCCACTGAGTTCACGCTGACCCTCTAAAGAGCATCCCATCCAGACCTACCTCCATTCCCTATCCCTGTAACCCTGCATTTCTCATGGTTAATCCACCTTGACTGTACATCCCTGATACTATGGGCAATTTAGCATGGAGAATCCACCTAACCTACACATCTTTGGCCAAAGTAAAAACCAAAAGAACTGCGGATGCTGTAAATCAGGAATAAAAAACAAAGTTGCTGGAAAAGCTCAGCAGGTCTGGAAGCATCTGTGAAGGAAAAAACAGAGTTAATGTTTCAGGTCCGGTGACCCTTCCTCATCTTTGGACAATATGGCAAGTAATTCATCTTGCATGGCCATGTAAAGTTCTCCATTCTCTTTGGCATCACAATCTTCATAACCATTCTTCAGATCAGAACAATCTTAATAACCATTCTTCAGATCAGAACTTTGACAGAAAGTGTTTTGAACAAAATCTGATCATGGCAGGAGCTCCACTTATTTAATTCAACCAATAGCATGCTAGTCTGAACCATACTTTGATTATTCTTGGCTAATACAGCCATAGTGTCACAAAGGTCTACAGCATGGAAAAAAAAGCCTTCCAGCCCATTGAGTCTGCACCAATCAAAAATAATCTCATACTGGAAGATTCCTGTACTGTTGAACCATAGCTTTGTGACCAGGCAGCTGACAGGATAATTGATCACTCCTTTTGGCCTTGTAACCCAGGTCAGGAGGATGAAAGGTTCAGAAACGACTTAAGCATTGCCTGGAATAATTTTGGAATTGATTCTTAGAATCTCAAGTCCCATTTCGGGTGTCTGGACAGGTTGGAGGATCCCTGCTGTATTAGAAAGCGCTTACAGGATTATGGAGGATTGTTGCATGAACCGTAATTTGGACATTACCAAGAAAGTTACTTCTCCATGGTGAGGAGGAAGAAAGGCCTGGAAACTAAATCCCTGCCTGTGATGATAAAGGAGGGGAAGGAGGCTATGAATCCATTTGCTTTGCTTCTTACATCGATGTAAAACAACAAAGGCCTCATGATCCATTGCCTTGTTTTCAGGCAACCTCTGAGTTATTTTCTCAGATGACCATACCTAGGACCTTGTAGTATTTGTCACCTCTGCCAGTGCATGGTACTACTTAAGGGTTGCTTATTGAGATAGGTCACTGCCCATGATTCTGGTTCATTTTTGACTTGTGCTTATCAAGTGATTCATGTCGAAGGATCCAGAGGTCTGTAATCTATCTACAGAAGACACAATATTTTGGCATGAACAAGAAGATTTATTACATAATAGCAGTAGGTACAACTAGGTTTAGTCAGGCAAAGTTCGAGCAGAACTCCATGACTCTCTCACAGATTATATGTGACAAAAGGTGAATGGGTGGAGCCAATGCTATATTATCATTAACCCCTTCTGAATCATTAGCTGATACAAAACTTTCAGTTTATGTGCAATACCACTGACATCCTCTGAGACAGAGAAATATTACATTGTATAAGAGGGATAGCACAGATCAAGGTTCTCCCTTATTGGATGAAAGCTCAGACAGATTGTTTGGACTCAGAGTTGAGGCGTGTAGCAAATGGAATTAAAGCTGTTGATTGCCACAATTGTATTGAATGGAAGGTTTGACAGGTCACATGCTGTATTTGAGGAAATGTCCATGCTTATTATCATATCTTTTTTACTGTTACAATCTCTTTGTCAGAACTCAGAGATGGGTGGCACGGTGGCTCAGTGGTTAGCATTGCTGCCTCACAGCACCAGAGACCTAGGTTCAATTCCCCCTTTGAGTGACTGTCTGTGTGGAGTTTACACATTCTCTCCGTGTCTGCATGGGTTTCCTCCGGGTGCTCCGGTTTCCTCCCACAGTCCAAAGATGTGCAGGGTAGGTGGACTGGCCATGCTAAATTGCCCATAGTTTCCAGCGTTGTTTAGATGAGGTAGGTTAGACATGGGAAATGCAATGTAGGGGAATGGGTTTGGGTGGGATACTCTTTGGAGGGGTAGTGTGGACTTGTTGGGCCGAATGGCCTGTTTCTACACCATAGGGACTCTATGACTCTATGAGATGTCTGGAACATGCATGATCCTAACGTCTTCCTTCTCTGTGGTGCAGTGTCAGTATCAGAAGGTTCTGGGGTGTGTGGTTGAATCTGTATCATTGGAGCCAGCTGAAGAACTGATGTGATGCTCTTCTCAATGATGCCCAAATCCTCAAAAGGACCAATCTCCAATATTCATGTAGCATGTGCATCTAATGTCTAGAAGCTCCATCCCAATGAATTCTTGAAATATCTCTGAGCTTGGATGTTCATCTGTCTATCTGTAGGAGAACTCATCACAGCCATTCCGATAATCACATCGATCCAGTGACCCGCTCGAGTTGAATAAAATTCTACGGAGTCGAGACAGAGTGGATAGGAAGGATCTATTTCCCCTGATGGAGTAGTTATAAAGTAACTGATAGAAGCTTTAGAAGGGAATTGAGGAGAACCTTTACACCAAATGTGTGTTGGGAGAGAGGGGTATGGTCACTGGAGGAGATGTGCCAAGGATGGTAGAGCCAGAAGCCCTCATTGCATTAAAAGTGTATTTAAATATGCACTTAAAGTGGAATCAGGCAGGACATTGGCAGCTGGAAGATTGGATTAGGCCAGAAACTCTTTTGTCTGGTGTAGCACGATGGATACAGTAAATATTCCATGCTTCTATTGACATAACCATGTTCTCCTTTATCAATGACCTTCCCTGCAATATGAAGTCAGGAGTGTGGATGTTAGCTGATGATTGCGCAGTCTGATACCATTCTCACTTCAGGTACTGAAATAGTCTGTGTTCACAGCTATCAAGATCTGGACAATGAATAAATATAGAGCTGGAAAAGCACAGAATGTCAGAAAGCATCCAAGGAGCAGGGAAGTCAACGTTTTGGGCCGAAACTCTTTACCAGTCTTGACAAAGTGTTTTGGTCCAAAATGTTGACTTTCCTGCTCCTCGGATGCTATCTGACCTGGTGTGCTTTTCCAGCTCCACATTTACTGACTCTAGCTTCCAACATCTGCAGTCCTTACTGTCTCCAAGAAAAAAGCAGCGTTGAGTTTTGAGCTGAAAAGTGACAAGTATATTTGTGCTGCACAAAAGTCAGGCAATACCAATCTCCAGCAAGAAAGAATTGAACTACCTTCACTTGTCAATTAATGGCACTAACTTTGTTGAATCTTCCACTATCAACATCCTGGGAGCTAATAACAGATCAGAAGTTTAACTGGGCCATGTGTAAAAGCTATGACTACAAGAGTAGGTAAGAGACTGGGAATTCTGAATCCCAAGCCCTGTCTTCAAATAACAAGGCAAAAATCAGGAGTATGGTGAATACTCCTAACTTGGCTGGATGAGTATAGCTCCAATAATATTGAAGAAGTTCAACACCATCCAGAGCAAAGCATTCTGCATGCATGTCACCCAGTTCACCTCCTTCAACATACATTCCCTATAGCACCACAGCAGCAGTATGTTCCATTTACAAGATGCACTGCAGCAACTTTCCAAGGTTCCTTCAACAAGAGTTTCCAAATCTGCGAGCTGTAACTTCTTAAAGGAGTTGGGCAGGAGGTGCATGGAAACCCCATTCATCTTCAAGCCATTCAGCATCCTGACATTGGACTATAACACCATTTCTTCATTGTCACTGGAGCATAATTGTAGATCTCCCTCCTTAACAGCACCTTGAGTGAACTGTCATCACATGGACTGCTGTAGTTCCAAAAGGTTACAAACCACCCCATTCTCAGGACAATTTGGAATGGGCAACAAATGCTAGTGATAAACACATGCCAAGAATAAAGATAAAGAACAGGCCACAGAAAGACAATTGCAATAAACATTTATGGTTCTAATACTGCCCTACCCTTTTCCAGCCACACTAACTATTGGCAAATCATTATACATGAGCTGGAATGACGTAAGCACTTCTATTTCAGTTCCAAAGTGCCACAGACCACTGGCTCTTTAACTTTTTATTCTCTGTATCTTTTTAATTCCTCCCTAAATTTTTATTGATTTCTGTCATCCCTATAAGCAATATATTGACTTTTTCACATCTGTGTAAGAATTTATTTCATGTACATTCTATGCAGAAGTATCAATCCAAGTGAATAAGTCTCAACATATTTCCATCTGCCTCCCCCTCTCTCAACATATTTTTGTGTGTAGGTTGTCAAATCGTTGCTTACAATAATGAATAATCTGTGCACTGCGGTGCAATGTATTATTTTTCCAGGAAGTTATCTCTTGCTGCACTTTCCAAAATTACATTTTAATTTCTTTAGATTAGAGGGAGATTCTATCAGTGAATTTTAAAGTGCTTGGAAAATTATTCGTAATAAAACAGTGTCAATGGAACTTAAAAACTGAAGAACAGAAAATGATTGACTCATGGTTGGGAATGAATTGTGAGCTGTAATAAGTGTAATGTTTTTTTTATTCCTCAATGAATGATGACATGTTCTTTGTTAGCCTCCACAAACCCCACATACAGATACTTTCAAAAGTACAATTAGTAAAGAATTAATCATGGCCAAATCTAAGGCTGTATCAGAAGTGACCCTTGTGTTGATCATTGCTTCATCAACATTATGTTGGTGAAAAAGAATGCTTGTGAAACAGGCAAAGCTCATTTCAAAACTTCACTTGCAAGATGTCTCAGTACAGTGAGAGATAATTTAGCTGTTTTCCCTGGAATGTGGGGAAGGAAATTTCAAAGTGATCTTTTTCTTGTCCACCACAATTAAGGTAGTGAATGAGGGAACTCCATCCCCACTACCACATGCCACCCTACACACACCATAGAATCCCTACAGTGTGGAAGCAGGCCATTCAGCCCATCAAGTTCATACCAACCCTCCAAAGAGCATACACTATCCCTGTATTTCCTGATGATTAGTCCACCTAGCCTGCATATCTCCGGACACTGGACAATTATCATGGCCAATCCACCTAACCTGCATAGCTTTAGACTGTGAGAGTAAATTGGAGTACCGGGGGAAACCCATGCAGATACTGGGAGAATGTGCGAACTCCACACAGATAGTCACCATCAGAGGGTGGAATTGATTCTATGTCCCTGGGACTGTGAGGCAGCAGTGCTAACCTCTGAGCCACTGTGCTGTCCCATGGAAATTTTTCTCCACTGAGCCTTTATTTCAACAAACCACTTTAATGTAATAAATGCTCAAAGCCACCTCACAGGAGAGTTATGAAATAATATTTGACACTGTCAACATCCTGGGCTTACCATTGACCAGAAACTCAACTGGATTTGCCACATAAACGCAGTGGCTACAAGACCATGCCAGAAGCTACGAATACTGTAGAGTGTAACTCACCTCTTGACTCCCCAAAACCTGTCCATCATCTTTAAGGCACAAGTCAGAAGTGTAATCAAATACTTCCCACTTGCCTGGATGGGTGCAGCTCCAACAACATTCAAGAAACCTGATGCCAATCAGGACAAAACAGCCCTCTCGATTGGCACCACATCCACAAACATCCACTCCCTCCACCACTGATGCTCAGTATGCTCAGAAATTCGCCGAAGACCCTCAGATAGCATCTTCCAAACCCAAGAGCATTTCCATCTAGAAGGACAAGGGTAGGATATACATGAGAACACCCCCTGCAAGCTCCCTCCATATTCCCAAGACACTCACCATCCTGACTTGGAAATATGTCATTGTTCCTTCGCTGCCGGTTCAAAGTCCTGGAATTCCCTCCCTAATGGCATTGTAGGTCTACCCACAGCAGATGGATTGCAGCGATTCAAGAAGGCAGCTCACCACCAACTTCTCAAGGGCACTATGTCCGGGCATGAATGCCTTCCAGCCAGCAAAGCTTAAATCCCACAAATGAATTTTAAAAAATACACCTTACAGGATGAAAGAGAGATAGGTGGAGAGGTTTTAGGTTTTAAGGACATAATTACAGAGTTGAATGTCAATTGTTGAAGAATTGTGTTATGGTTACATTTGGGACTGCTTGAGGTCAGAACTGAGGAGCACTGAGGTCACAAAGAGCTGTAGGACCGGTAGATGTTGATATGGTGAAGATCCAGGCCATGGAGCAAGTTAAAAACAAAAATGAGAACTCTAAAGTTGAAACAATGCTAAACCTGAGCCAATGTAAATCAATGGACAAAGGTGTGCAGGGGAATGGGACATATTGCAAGTTAGGACATGGGGAGCAGAGTTAGTAGAATATGGGAGATCAACGTACAATCGTGAAGTCTGGAGCTACCAATATCTGAATGAAAGTGTCAGCAGCAGCTGAACTGAGACAGGGCAGAGTTTGGTGATGTTTCAAAGCTGGAAATAGACAATTTAGTGATGGTGTGGAAATGTATTTGGAAGCTCATCTCAGTGTCAAACTGGCCATAAAGTTGTGATTAGTCCAGTTCAGCCTCAGGAGACATTTGGGATGATATCCAGGGAACAGAGTTTGTACCAGGGACTGAAGACTGTGACTTTGAACTTCCCAGTGTTTAGTTCGAGAAAAGTTCTGTGTATCCAGGATTAGTTGTTGGTAAATAGTCTGACAATTTAGAGGCAGTGGAGGGGTTAATAGAGCTGGTAGTGAAGTAGATCTGGGTGTTTTCAGCATAAATATAGAGTCTAGATAAGGAGAATCAGCTGAGTGAAATCATTTCCCAACCTTCTGCTAGATGATGTTGGAGAGGTCATGGAGGAGGATTGTACAATCTAGCATGACAAAGCTTGTAGACAGTGCAAGAAAGCTGAAAAGGGATCATATATTACAGTCGCATAGAATTTCATTTATATCTTTAATAGGTGTTGTGGTTCAGCATTGTTGTGAGTGGAAAGTTGACTGGAGAGTCTCAATTATGGAGTTTCCAGAAAGAAGGACATAGATTTGAGAAATACGCAACATTCACGAACTCTGTAGAGGAAATGAGGTTGAAGATCAGGCAGTAGGTTAAAAGGATAGTGTAGTCTGTTGGTTGTTTATTTGAGGTGAGAGGTGATGATTGCAGATTGCAAATAATTGGTGGTGGTTGGTGAGCTCAGTAAGCTAGATGCTAGATTATGGCATGGTGTACACAAATAAGTTTCCCTTATAAAACAAATAGGTGTTTTTTTTTCTCTAGTTAAATCCAATAAGTATCTTATGGCTTTGCTCACAAGAAATCAGGACATATATAATTTGACAGTGACAGGGCCATTGTACACTTAACAAGTTTAACATGGATAATTCTGTGATCCTGAACTGTAATGAGGAACCTCCCTCCTCGTGAGAACAGTTTAAAGAATCAGGGCTACAGTTTATTGCTGTTTCCTCTCATTTACATGCATATAGAGCTGATTTCCCTGCTGGGTCTCCAGGATTTCTGAATCACCATGAATACATTCCACAGTGTTGACATCTTACGGTATTGCTCAAAACTAAAAAGAAGTTCATAACTGTCTCAATAGTTGCATCACTGCTTTGTTTTGTTCAATTTCTTTCATGTAATATTGTCTGATCCTCTTGACTCGCCATCATTTCCCAATTGTTGTATGATGGACCCATACCACAGTCACTCTGGTGCAGGATACAGCATGAATATTTGCTGCAACCAATCTCCTTTTAGGGTGCGATCTACAGAACTTGCTGTTTCCACTATGGTACAGGAAAACCATTATAAGGAAGTGGCTCTTGTCCTAAGCAAGATATTATTACCTGATAGCAATCAGATATGTTACCTTGACCCTAGGACTATAAGATATAGAGCCATTCAACCAATCGAGTCTGCTCCGCCATTTGATCATGACTGATATGTTTCTCAAACTCATTCTCAAGCCTTCTCCTCTTAACAGTTGACCCCTTAGTAATCAAGACGCTATCTACCTCTATCTTAAGGATACTTAATGACTTGGCCTCCACAGCCACCTCCTCCTTCGGCAATTGAGTTCCACAGATTAACCACCCTCTAGTTAAAGAAATTCCTTCTCATCTCAGTTCTAAAGAGTCGTCCCATTACTCTGAGGCTGTGTCTTCGGGTCCTAGTCTCTCCTATTAGTGGAAACATCTCCGTATCCACTCTATCCAGACGTTTCATTATTCTGAAAGTTTCAATGAGACCCCTCTCCCAATCCTACGAGTACAGACCCAGATTCCTCAAGAGCTCCCTATATAACATATCTTTCATCCCTGAGATCAGTCTTGTAAACCTCCTCTGGACTCCCTCCAAAGCGAGCGCATCCTTCCTTAGTTATGGGATCCAAAACTACTAGTAATATTCCAAATGCAGTCTTATATAGCCTCAGTAGTGTATCACTGCTTTTGTATTCCAGCCTTCTTGAAATGAATGTTAACATTGGATTTGCCTTCCTAACTGCCAACTGAACCTCGTTGTTAACCTTAAGAGAATCCTGAACTAGGATTCCCAAGTCCGTTTGTGCTTCAGATTTTCAAAGCCTTTCTCTATTTAGAAAATAGTCTATGCCTCTATTCTTCCTACCAAAGTGCATAACCTCACACTTTCCCATATTGCTTTCCATCAGATTTGATTTGCTTTATTACTGCCAAGGTACAGTGAAAGATGTTGTTGCACATGCTTTACAGGCAGATTGTACTATACAAGTGCACCAGCGTAACAGAACAGAAGGCAGGATACAATGTTACAGCTGGTGAGAAGGTGCAGGGAGAGAGATCAACATTAACATATAAGAGGTCCATTCAAACACCTGATAGCAGCAGGCAAGAAGTTATTCTTGACTCTGTTCGTAGTGTGTTTAAACTTTTATATCTTCTGCCCAGTGAGGTATCATTGGTATCCAGGTGTTCCAGAGATGAGTGTAGGGCCAGGGAGATGGAATCTGCATTGGACCTGTTGCACCAGTAGGCAAATTTAAGGGATCAAGACAGTCCGGGAGGCTGGAGTTGATGTGAGCTATGACCAACCTCCAGAAGCACTCCATAATTATGGATGTCAGCCATCAGGCGATTATCATTGAGGCACATTGCATGTTTTATTTTGGCACTGGGATGAAGCAGGTGGGGATTTCAGATCCTAGTAAGGAGAGGTTGAAGGTGTCTGCAAATATTCCCACCAGCTGGTACATGCAGGATCTGAGTGCATGGCTGGGGAAACCACCTGGCCAGTCACTTTCTGTGGGTTCACTCTCAAAAAGGCTGATCTGACATCTGCATGCAGTAGCGACCAAGGGTATAGGTGCATCCAAGGCTGTTGGGACGGGTGACATCTGCCACTTCTTTACCCACTCTCCTAGCCTGTTCAAGACCTTCTGCAGCCTCCCTGCTTCCTCAGCACCACCTGTCCATCCATCTATCTTTGTGTCATCTGCAAACTTGGCAATAATGCTCTCAGTTCCTACGTCCCGATCGATAAAGTATAATGTGAGTATTTGTTGCTTCAACACTGACCCCTGCGGAGCTCTACTAGTCACCAAGTGCCATCCTAAAAATACTCTTTTATCCCCACTCTCTGCTTTCAGCCAGTAAGCGAATCCTCTAACCACTCCAGTTTTGGTTCTAACACCATGGGTTCTTATCATATTTAGTAGCCTCCTGTGCGGCACTTTTGGTATGATAGACATTGTCATTGAGACAATGTGAGAGATCTCAATAGTGGGACTACCTTTTTCAACATACAGAGCTGTTCTCTCACTCAAGTCTGTGAACATTAACATAATGAGTGGCACTCAGTACAATCCTGAGCATTCACCCTTTCAGAGCCTAGCACCTTTTACAACACCAGTTAGATATTTTTTGAATTACTGTATCTTTGTCGCTATGATTACTTTTCGTGGGGGCACATCTGATTTTTGTGAATCAAAACTTTGAAGATCTGGAGGAAAAAGTATCTTTACCTTCTATATTTGTTGAGCCCATGATTCAGAATGGATTTTGAGTAATCTGCGGAAAATAATCATACTCTCCCACCTAGTGACTAATTCATACAAGTACACATACCTTTTATATCAGCTATTTTTCTTAGGGATATGAATAGCACTGGAGAAGATTTGACACAAAGTAACAACAGAAATCAACTTTTGTTAATCTGGTTTATGTTCAGGTACATGGTTTCTAGATCCTAGATGAAAAACTGATCACTCTTTTGTTGAAGGTGTGTCAAAGAATAATTATTGTTTTAGAATAAGTTTGTTTATTCAATCAATAATATTAAAATTAAGTCAGTGGGGATCTCCTGAGTCCAACAAATTACATCAGCAATATTGCAGTCAGTGTATTGAGTGAATAATTTTACAGTTAGTAAGTAAAACTAGAAATGCAGGATTGCATGATTTAAGTGAATAATAGTGGAAAAAAGTCAAATTAATTAATAACATTTGGTGTAAGAGATGGGTTGTGTATCACTGGACTAAAACAGTAATAAATATTGAAAGAAATAACTAGCTTGAAGTAAATAATATCAAGCCAGTGATTAAATAAAACAAAATGGATTTGGAGTCTATCCATGGGTAATAAGGTACGAACTGTGTTTGGAATTTCAGAAACAACCAAATCTGCTTCTTGCTGTTCTCCAAACAGTACAGGGAATGAATATCATACTAACAGCTTTCAGACACTTTGAGCTGAATCTTTGCCTTGGGAACAAGAAGTGGGAGTTGGGCCTGTTTACAGGTCCCAAACCCGTATCTTGCAGAATTTTGACCAGGGTGCCCCTTTTTAGGAATATTGCCTGTTCCCTGACTAATACAAGGTGCCAGAGGCATTCCAACTTTGGAAAAGAGGCTGACTACAGGACAACATAATTAATTGCAAGGACACAAAAAGGTGTCCTCTGAGCCATTTAAAAAAAACTTAATTAAAAGATACAAAAGCAACCAGCCAGACTACTACTGAGTGAGTGGAGGTGCAAGATGAGAATCCCTCTTTATAAAAGCTTTTAACTAGAACAGGCACAGGCTGCCTATTGTCCAGCTGGAGCTCTGCTGTTTCTCCTGGCTTGTGACCGAATATCCACCTCCAGACAATTAGTCTGTCCTCCCCCACATTAGGAAACTGCAGTTTGATAGCAAAGTCCCAGCTCGCCTCCAAAACCCCTGTTTAATAAGGTTCTCGGTGAGCTTAGTAGATTGCTTCTCTGAGAGGGACCAGTGGCATTCCTGAGCACAGAATGTATTTCAGCCAAAATAGCTCACATTGGGAATGGCATTGTGCAAATATTGGAATACCAGCTTTCCAGCCTCACCCATCTGCATTCCCAACATTTTAGGAGGGGCCTAAAGATTTATTCCTAAGTGTGAACAGTTCCAAGGAAGAAATTAGACATCCCTATGAAATGCAGCAGGAAGATTTAAACATTCTTGAAGGGCTTTCTGTCTTTTGTTTTTGGTGTTTTTGTAGTACCGGCATCTGTAACCCAACAACAGACAGACACATGAACAGGCAGAGAATAGAGAGATATGGAGTATGAGCAGTTGAAGGCCCAGCTCACGTCATTCCCATCTTATCAAACTCATCAAGTAAGCTCAATGTGAAAAATGTGGGAAAAGGAAACCAGAGTGAACACCAGGTGGATTCAGTTTGGCACTTGCTCCAAAAGACACTCCATGTTGGATACTGGGCACCAATATCTCAGGGCACATTCCATGGTCACCAGCCACACACCCACATCCACACACAGTAGCATCCAATAGAGTAAGTAGCAGAGATGGACTGAGTACGAGGTATTGGAGAGAAGATGGTGGCACTTATGTGGTGGAGCAGCAAAGGACATTGATCTTCCTTGTACCCTGCTGTGCATTTCTCCAGATGCCTGAGACTGCATTGACCTAGGTTGCACCGTCAGACCAGGCTGGCATGGTCTGGTGTTGTGGCTTTCATTGCTCATCCTGCTCCACCCCCGTCAGCAGCACGTCCAGATCCCTGCTCACACAATGGGGTGCTAGTTTACCCCTGTCTGCAATGTCTTGGGCAAATATAACAAACTGTGCAGGGTAACTCCGGACTGACTGTATTTATCTGGGTGCACAACAGACTTTTGAAGGTGGCATGGGTGCAAGGAATGTTGGTGAATTTGGGATATCCACTGGACGTCAAGTTGTTCTGGAAGCAATATGTGGTAAGATAGGTGGAAATCAGAATTGAGGGATGCCATAGGTGTGGCATAGGTAGTTAATAAGGTGAGTTTGGTAAGATACTCCAGACCTCTTAGAGGAAATCCAAACATTCACTGCAACCCAGACTTTGCCAAAAATGTATGATTCATCCTGTTTCTCTGTCCCCTGAAGTGATACCTGCCTGACTGAGTATTTCCAGTAGTTTGTGTTTTTAACTCCAATTTCTAGCATCTGTGGTGTTTTTCTTTAGTAAATAAATGAAAAAGTTAGGTGGAGGCGTTAGGAACTAAAAAGGATAACTTCACAAGATAACTCCATCCTATCTAACTGTAAATGACAGTTCCTGGGAGGAGCTGAGCAGTTTTCTGCATGTTCACCAGAGTTAGAAATAATGCTTTAGTAGTGTATGTAGTTAAAATAGGTGTGTGAGCTTACTTTTACATTGAAGCCGAGACAATCGTGTTTAAAGTATTATATAAATGCATTTTAACTGATGTGTAATAAATGTATTTATTGTTCATCAAACCTTTCTTTTGCCCAAGATGTGGGTATCCTTCCTTGCATGGTAATCTAGATCAGAATCAACACAAAGGATTGGTGGTGGTGAATCTAGCCCAGATAACCCAGGTCATGTCTTACACTGTGAGATGGGACAATTACAAGATAGATGTGGTTTTAGGGCAAGAAGCTTTCCTTTAGCTGTACAATGATAAGAAAATCAAGTTAAATGCAAAATTATTAACTATTTATGAATTATATTAATGCACAGCAGTCAGTTTCACAGTAAATTTAAAAAAAAGCTCAAATATTTTTAGAAGGGTGTTGTACAGGTAAAGGAGAAGTGTCTTAGTTTTAATACCCTCCTCATAGGCCTGCAAATGGGCAAAAGTACCAGAAAGTCATCATTATGCTTAATGTGATCTAAAGGTCAGTTTTGTGGAGAGAACCAGCTCTTAATGCGATTTTTTTTATTTTTAAACTAGACCAGAAAGGGCAGAAATTTGCTTTGCACTGAATATTATAGTGCTTAGAATTCCATAACCATTTCTACTAGTTTGGCTGATATTAAACATGTCATACTTAAAATGAACAAAAACAAAGTTGCTGGAAAAGCTCAGCAGGTCTAGTTGTTAATAGTTGTTAATGGGGGCTATTAGTGACTAACAACAGGGGGTGTGTAGTATTACCTGTTACCTGTCACATTAATGCACCACCCTGCTCCCTGGCCAACATCTCTGTCTCTGGCTTGCTGCAGTGTTCCAGCGAAGCCCAACACAAGCTGGAAGAACAACACCTCATTTCCCTACAGCCCTCCGAACTCAATATCGAGTTCAATAATTATAGGGCCTAAACTCTCCCATGTCTCAGCCCCCTACCCCACACACCAGGCCTTGTTACCACATAGCCTGCCATTACACACCCCCAGTTGTTAGTCACTAATAGTGACTATTAACATTAACAACAATTTACCCTCCCAGCCTGATCGTTATCAACTCCTTTGTCTGTCCGATTGTCTTTCGCTCTCTTTAGTCTCTATCCTATCGTTTACTCCCTATCCCACCCACCTCCCTATTTTCTGCATATAAACTGACATTTTCCCAGCCACCATCAGTTCTGAGGAAGGGTCACCAGACCCGAAACGTTAACTCTGGTTTTTTCCTTCACAGATGCTGTCAAACCTGCTGAGCTTTTCCAGCAACTTTGTTTTTGTTCCTGACTTACAGCATCCGCAGTTCTTTCGGTTTTTATACTTAAAATGAACATTGTCTGCTCATGTAAGATCCAGGCCATTGCTGTCACTTGCCTGCCAATTTATTTTCGTTTATTTCATTTATTTCTCATTTATTTCTTACTAAATTAATTGGTACGTGTTACCCGAAAGCCAAAAATACAATTGTTAACTCTAATCCAAAAGACTAATTTCTGTGGTGTAACTGCAGAAACGAGAGTGTGATGTATTTCCAGAATTTATTGTCATGAAATGCCATTAGTTTCAACAGCAGTGAAGATAACTGACGGCCTACAAAATCATTACAGCAAGTTGTCTCCTCCTCTATAAAATCATTTTTTATTATTCTAAAAGGGCTTAAGAGGTTAAAGGCTTTTTCTTTAATTTTACGCTGATGGTTTTAAAAAGTGATAAATCCCCATTGTCCTTTCAGAGCAGTGAGAAATCTAGTGCATGAGCCAACATGTGGTTTGAATAGAGATAACAAGGTGTAGAGCTGGATGAACACAGCAAGCCAAGCAGCATCAGAGGAGCAGGAAGGCTGATGTTTCGGGCCTAGACCCTCCTTCAGAAATGGGGGAGGGGAAGGGGGTTCTGAAATAAATAGGGAGAGAGAGGGAGGCGGATAGAAAATGGATAGAGGAGAAGATAGGTGGAGAGGAGACAGACAGGACGAAGAGGCGGGGATGGAGCCAGTAAAGGTGAGCGTAGGTGGGGAGGTAGGGAGGAGATAGGTCAGTCCAGGGAGGACAGACAGGTCAAGGGGGCGGGATGAGGTTAGTAGGTAGGAGATGGGGGTGGGGCTTGAGGTGGGAGGAGGGGATAAGTGGGAGGAAGGACAGGTTAGGGAGGCGGGGACGAGCTGGGCTGGTTTTGGGATGCAGTAGGGGGAGGGGAGATTTTGAAGCTTGTGAAGTCCACATTGATACCATTAGGCCGCAGGGTTCCCAAGCGGAATATGAGTTGCCGTTCCTGCAACTTTTGGGTAGTATCGTTGTGGCACTGCAGGAGGCCCAGGATGGACATGTTGTCTGAGGAATGGGAGGGGGAGTTGAAATGGTTCGCGACTGGGAGGTGCAGTTGATTAGTGCAAACCGAGCGTAGGTGTTCTGCAAAGCGGCCCCCAAGCCTCCGCTTGGTTTCCCAGATGTAGAGGAGGCCACAACAGGAACAGCGGATGCAGTATACCACATTAGCAGATGTGCAGGTGAACATCTGCTTGATGTGGAAAGTCTTCTTGAGGCCTGGGATGGGGGTGAGGGGGGAGGTGTAGGGGCAGGTATAGCACTTCCTGTGGTTGCAGGGAAAAGTGTCGGGTGAGGTGGGGCTGGAGGCGAGTGTGGGGCGGACAAGGGAGTCACGGAGAGAGTGGTCCTTCCGGAAAGCAGATGAGGGTGGGGAGGGAAAAGTGTGGTTTGAATAGATCTGTGTTTGTGCCTGCAATTCAGCTCTTACTAATTTCCATTCCTGCTAAGAATGGCAAAGAAAGGCTATCGATCCCCCATGTGGACTGACACGAAATGTCAAGAGATTTTCTTAAGGCTATTTTTCCTTACCTCTCTATAACTTCTTACCAGGTTGCACTAGAGGAGCAGCAGAGGAGGATCAAGAAGAAGAGGGAAAGATGAACTTTATTTCAGTAAAATCTTGTATTATATTCAGTGTTTCAAGATGGTGCCAGAGCATGGCGACGCTTTGTGTACATCATGCCAACAAAAAAACACTTTTAACTGTATTTTTGTACACATGTGACAATAAGTCTAAATCTAATCTAAAAATGGATGAAGACAATATTTGCCTGTCTGCCTATCTGTCCTTTCAGCTATGGAAAAGTGACCTAAAAGATATTTAAAGCAACATTGTGCAAATGCTGGAGATCTGAAATTTTAAAAAATAGGAGCAAGTGTTGGAGAAACTCAACAGGTCTGGCAGCTTTTATGTAGAGAGAAAAAATAATGCTTTGTGTCTGTTATGACTCATCTCAGAAATTAATGAGAGGTTGAAATGAAATAGCTTTTAACCAGATGGAAAGCGGTGGAGGAACAACAGTTAGAGACAAAAAAACTGCAGATGCTGGAATCCAAGGTAGACAAACAGGGGGCTGGAAGAACACAGCGAGCCAGGCAGCATCTGGAGGAAAGGAGCTGTCAATGTTTCGGGTATAAACCTTCTTCAGGACTTAACAACAGGACAGAGGGGAAGATCAGGGAGAGATTGGAAGATGAGGAAGATTAATGATTAAAGGCATCATTGAACATAAGTCAAAGGGAGCGATATTGGTTGTAGAGAAGTGACAAAGAATAGATTTAAAATCAGTCAGAAGTCACACAAGTGCTTTCCGAAAGCTTATGATTTCAAATAAACCTGGTGGACTACAACCTGGTGACGTGTGACTTCTGACCTTGTCCACCCCAGTCCAACACCAGCACCTCCAGATCAGATCTAAAGTAGGTGTTAATAGCAGAAACTGTATACCCTATGTAGTGGAACTTTGTTACAATCAGGTGAGAAGAGGGGTAAATCAAGTTCTCTCTTTTTAACTCCTTTGGTTGACTGCAACAAAGTTCTTTTTTCATCAACAGCTATATCATACTTAAATCAAAATTGCCATTCTCTAGTTCACTGGCTTCAAATAAACAGCCAATTACAAGGTTCTCTTGATTGTAACAAAGAGAAATTTTATTGTTTACTAACTCCAAGTGAATAATAAAGATGCGACATCTAACATACACAAGTGCTGATATAAAGTATTATAAAGAACAGTGTCTGGTATGATAAGAAAGATTTTAAAAAAAGCAGTTAATTGTCCTGAGGTACAAAAACAAAGTTGCTGGAAAAGCTCAGAACTGAGGAAGGGTCACTGGACCCAAAACGTTAACCCTGTTTTTTGCTTCACAGATGCTGCCAGACCTGCTGAGCTTTTCCAGCCACTTTATTTTTGTTCCTGATTTACAGCATCCACGTTCTTTCGGTTTTTAATTGTCCTGAGGTGTTAGATTTTAATTTGAGACCATGCTTGTTTAGTTGGTGTTATGTATTCTCAATGGTTTTGAATATCATAGATGTCTTTGAATTCTCAGTGAAAGGAACTTTCTCAAAGTTGTTTTGTTGGCAGGTCCCTTTTTTGAGAGACTGAAACAAAACAGGAAGAGAAAGACTCTTTCCGACTACTTATTACAAGTGCATTTTCACCCTTTGCTGCCCTGCCAAAATAATTACGTGAAATCCAACTCATTTGTCCACTTCCATGTCTGGCTTAATTGTTTATCTAAACTGGATTGTTCACAGGTGAGTCTTTCACTCTCACCCCAATTTATGAATCTTATCTGTTAGGCTTTAAAACAAGCAGAACATACAGATTTAGGGTTTCAATACCTTTTGATGGAGATGCCAATTTTGGCTCAGACTGCTTTTTGTTCATTGATGGTTTTATGAGCTGGCTCAACCTGTGGGCAGCTAATTGCTGCATTCACTGTAAATTTGTGGTCTTCCTTCTTAAAACCATTTTAACCCATGATGGTCCGAAAATAATGGAAGTGCCAAAGATCGATTGCCCACCATAGTAATAGGTCCCCACCATGCAAAAGCAACATATATCATAACATATATCCAGTGTCTTACTTAGATCCATTTACAGTGATTTGAAAGATTTATGCAATATGATAACTGATGAAAGTCTAATGCTTAACTCAATATCGCTTGTATCCTGAGCGTGCCACACTGTTGAAAATCATGCCACCACGTATTCAAATAAAAAGGCTGAGATGTGAAGGAAGGTAGACATTGATTTTGTGATGGGAGATTCTTGAAATCAAGTTGAGTACCTTTCACTGCAGATTGTGACATCATTTCTTGGTTTGATACCCTGCTGACAATAAAAAAACATAAGAACTGTGGATGCTGTAAATCAGGAACAAAAACAGAAGTTGCTGGAAAAACTCAACAGGTCTGGCAGCATCTGCGAAGAAAAATCAGAGTTAACATTTTGGGTCTGGTGACCCTTCATTAGAACAATATTTGGAGAAACACAAATTATTTTTAAATTGTGATTGTAATGTAGGGAAATGCAACTGCCAATTTGTAGACAGCAAATTCTTTGAAGCATCAAATAAATGGTCAGATCTTTGTTCTCAGTGATAGTGGATGTCGGCCAGCACAATTTACTTGCTGCCTTGTGATCTTGCACCTCTGATGGTACAGAAGGCCTCAGTTTAACATCTGATCCAAAAGATGGTACCTCCAACTATACAACTTTTCCTCAGTATTGCTTTGAAGTGCTTGCCTAGATTATATGCCCAACTTTCTGAACACGGATGTCTCCCACAACCTTCTGACTCAGAGATGCAACATTACTCCCAAAGGTGGACAGTGTCACTCAGGGCCAGTTGTTTCATAATTTCGCTCAAAGGCATAAGATGCTGAATCTTCTTGAGAGTTCTGCCGAATATCCAGCGTAATTGCACCAGGAGCAGACCTGTGCCTGTTAATGGTGTCAAGAGATGGTCCTGAGGATGCAGCTGGAGATAGACACTCCTTATGCTTTTCTTGAGTGGCTAGATCACATTTTGTTATTGAGGCCATTATTTTCAGTGAGAAGAGAAATCCTGTCTCCCTTTGGATACAAACAGACCCGACTTGAGGGAGCCTAGACAAGTAGAAGATCTTCAAACAAAGAAAATGTTTTCTTTCAAATAAATTGCATCAATCTCCATGCACAGTGAATTTAGTGGGGGCTCCACATGACATGGGCTAATGGAGAGCAGGCCCTGATTTTAAAGTTGCAGGACTAGGAAGATGCCAAAGACAGGCTGTGGTGGAAAAGATGCTCAATGGTCCCCATGTAAAATTAGTTGCCCTCTCACTAACCTTAAAATTCAGTTAACCTTAGATCCGAGGTATGATCCTTATTTGAGGAATGAATATAACTTTGTAACACCTAAACAAAATATATATTATTTCCTTAAAGTGGGCAATCATTCAAATGCTTGTCCAAGTATCGTTTCCCCAGGACTGTAAGACCTCCGCTGCCAGTAGGAAACGTTACCTTGAATACTGGAACCTTCTGGGAGAACTTGGCTCAATGTCTCATTTCCCAGTCTGTGCTTCTATTAAGAGGGACGAGGGATAATTTTGGCTTTGTGCAATAATGTAATACAGGCAATAAAAGCTTGGTCAAATGACTGTTGCCTGTTTTATCTAAGGTCACAATGTCCTTGTTTTTCAAGGACGGTAACTTCCCCCCTTGGTGGTCAAGAACGCCCTCAACCGTGTCTCCCACATCTCCCGCAACTCATCCCTCACACCCCGTCCACGCAATAAGAACCAAAAAAGAATCCCCCTCGTCCTCACGTACCACCCCACCAACCTCCGGATCCAACGCATCATCCTCCGACACTTCCGCCATCTGCAATCCGACCCCACCACCAAAGACATCTTTCCCTCCCCACCCTTATCTGCTTTCTGGAGGGACCACTCTCTCCGTGACTCCCTTGTCCGCTCCACACTCCCCTCCAGCTCCACCACACCTGGCACTTTTCCCTGCAACCGCAGGAAGTGCTACACCTGCCCCCATACCTCCTCCCTCACCCCCATCCCAGGCCCCAAGAAGACTTTCCTCATCAAGCAGATGTTCACCTGCACATCTGCCAATGTGGTATACTGCATCCGCTGTACCCGGTGTGGCTTCCTCTACATCGGGGAAACCAAGCGGAGGCTTGGGGACCGCTTTGCAGAACACCTACGCTCGGTTCGCAATAAACAACTGCACCTCCCAGTCGTGAACCATTTCAACTCCCCCTCCCATTCCTCAGACGACATGTCCATCCTGGGCCTCCTGCAGTGCCACAACGATGCCACCCAAAGGTTGCAGGAACAGCAACTCATATTCCGCTTGGGAACCCTGCAGCCTAATGGTATCAATGTGGATTTCACAAGTTTCAAAATCTCCCCTCCCCCTACCGCATCCCAAAACCAGTCCAGCTCGTCCCTGCCTCCCTAACCTGTTCTTCCTCCCACCTATCCCCTCCTCCCACCTCAAGCCGCACCTCCATCTCCTAGCGACCAACCTCATCCCACCCCCTTGACCTGTCCGTCCTCCCTGGACTGACCTATCCCCTTCCTAACTCCCTACCTACACTCACCTTTCCTGGCCCCATCCCCGCCTCTTCGACCTGTTTGTTTCCTCTCCACCTATCCTCTCCTCTATCCATCTTCTATCCGCCTCCCACTTTCTCCCTATTTATTTCAGAACCCCCTTCCCCTCCCCCTTTTCTGATGAAGGGTCTAGGCCTGAAATGTCAGCCTCTCTGCTCCTATGATGCTGCTTGGCCTGCTTTGTTCATCCAGCCCTGCACCTTGTTGTCTCACAATGTCCTCCATTGTGTGTTGTAAGTGAGGTCTTGGATTTCCAGGATTTACCGCAGACCTTGTTTACTTAATGCTTTTCTTTCTGTGTTTTTTAAATTATGGATTGAGTTGTTTAGATACAAGCTACTTCTCATCCTTTGCAACACAATTGTAGTTTCCTGCTTCATTTTGTGAATTTACCTGGATCATTGCAGGATTGGGAAGGAGTTAAAAAAACAGCTATTACCACTAGATGACACTAAAATCCCAGTGTATCTTGATTACATGGTACGATACTTTGCTTATGCATTCCTCTAACACTTAATTTAAAATGTATGACCTTCACATCCAATTTGACTCTCAGATGGCTGACCTTGTGTAGTGAAATAAAGAAATATTTTATTCTATGGGCTGACAGTTTAATTAAAAAGAAGAAGAATGCCTTTCTTTCAGTTCTGGCAATAACATTCCATTTATCAAAGTCTGGCTTTCTCCGTGGGGTACCTTTTTGTGTTGCTTTGATTTCCATAATTAGGATTTGAATTGGGTTTTTATTCTTTCACTTATCAATGGAAATGTAAACAGTGAGAGCTTAAGAAAATGAGGAGCCTTACTTTATATTAAATTGATAAGAGGTATGATGTTGCTGAGTCTGTATTTAGTTCAAAACTTCGTTTTACTTTTATGAATAATGTCACTGATTTTTCCTTCAAAATATCAAGACTCCACAATGATTGTACTTTGAAGGAAGTGGAACACTTGAAAATATTATGTAATTTTTTAAAGAAACAGCAAAAAGGGGCAGACCATTCAACCTCTTCACTATTCTATTGAATTTGATCATTATATTGTATTTTAATACCACTTGTCTTTTTCCACTGCCTTTAATACACATGTCGAGTAAAAACCTATCAATATCAGTTTTCAAATGTTCAAATTGATCTGACTCATCTGCTTTCTTTCAGTGAGAGATTTCAAGAGGTCTTCCAAGCAAATAAAGGTCTGGTCAATACTTTTTGAAATGAAAACACAAAATCCAACAAATTGCAGCAAAGTTCTAAAGAAAGAATAAAAGGTTACTGTCTGGGACTCTGTGTCAGAACTCAGCTTGGAGAGCATTGGGACAGTTGTACCTTTATTATAATTAGAAATGAGGGCTGTAGAAGCAGATGGGTAGAGTTAGAGTAAAGCATGCAATGTTACAGAAATGGAAATAAGTGGTCTTTGTGATGGAGGGGATGTTGTATTATACACCCAGCCTGGGGTTAAAAGGATTCATAGGGCTGGATTTTCCCAAAAATTGTCTCATTCTTAATTTTGCAGAGTTTCATGGAGGATTTCTCCCCCTGAGCTCTTGTGAGTTATCTCACATATGTTTCCTTGCTGTGACTTGCTGGGATCTTCTGGGTTTCCCATCAGTAGCACTGCATTTAAGCTGTGCACAGGTTCAATCGGAGGAAGCCAGGAACAGCCCTTCACAGTTGTAGTGTGGGAAGAATGGCACTGGAGATGGAAACAGAGGCAAGTCGTCTCCCTGATTTGCTGACAGGGACCTGGATGCCCTGGTTAATGGGATGGTGGAGAGGAGGCCTGTCCTCTTTCCATAGGACAGCCAGAGGCAACCACACTTTCAGACTTTGCTGAAGTTGTCCACTGAGTGAGAGTGATTTCTGCATTCTGGATGAATGCCCAGCAATGCAGGAAGAAGATCAATGACTTTTGTACTCTGCAAGGGACAGTGTCACCAACATCTCTCTGCGACCTCACGCTCACTTTAACTCTGGTACTGCACCTACTGCCCACCAAGGCTTATGCTCTAGCACTTTCCAGTGCATGCAGTATCTTCTCACAGTGCTTCTCATCCACCCCATTCCCACAGACTACTAACCTTCTGCATTTCATACTCAATCACTCGGGCTACCTTTCCTCCAGCTGTGCTGGCCACTTTTCATCTCACCCACTCCCTCCCTTTGTGTAATTGCAGGGAAGAACACCCCACACGAGGGCAGAGCGAGTCAGGATAGGTACTAGAGTGATCGACATTTGTCTCTTCATCCATAGGAGGAGAAAATCTAGATCTCAGGGATTGGCTAGAAGCTGCACACGTAGTGATATTAAGACCTCCATGTCCTGACATCCAAGTAAGTTACATGCACTGCTCACCCATAACTGACACTGTGAATGTATCCTTAAGCCTCTTTCGCTGATTGAGGTGAACACATTTGTGGCAATTCCATGGATCTCATTGTTGATCATATATCCTCTCTGTTGAATCCAGTGGAAGAGGGTATGACATTACAGATATACTAGGTATCTTGACATGGCATTCTGGCTATACAATGTTTAATCCCACCTTTCATCTGTACAGTGTTTCACGTAAGTTGAATGAATGTGGGTCTCCTGTACTTTTGTTGTATCTTGAGAGCACCGTTGATTGAAAACTTGCATTTAGGGGTTGCTCTATATCTGCTGGATGTGAGGCTTCCAAATGCATGTGTTCCTTCTCCATTCCTCTGGATGATCTTAGTGGACCACAGAGATGACAATAGCTTTTGTGCCTGGATCTACTCTGGATGGTTCTAATGAGCTTATCTTTTTTGGCAATATCAGGAACAATGCAGTTCCTTGGTAATGTACTGATTTAGCAGTTTTGTCTGATTGGGATGTACACTGCACAAACCATTTGGCATCCATTAAATAGGAGTTTGGAAGTGTGGTAGGAAAAATGCAAATTTTCCCCATCCACCCTTAGTGCCCACATTACGTTTAGGTTTAGGTTTATTGTCACATGTACTCAAGTACAAAAGTACAGGAGTGCAGTGAAAAGTTCACAATGTTGCCACACAAAGCAATGTTACAAAGCACCGAGGTAGAAATCTTAGGTACAAAAAAAGAGAAATAAAGGAAAGAAGTTACATTACATCACAGTTATTCATAGTATAAGTTAGAAAAATACGAAATGAACTTTAAAAGATAAACATTACAGTCTTTCTATAAAGGGCCTGCAGTAGATCAATGAAGGAGGCTTCCACATGTGGCCTGGCCAGGCTTGCAAGCCGCTGACTGCAGGCTGACCGCACTGGTCGCCAGTCCAATAACCGTCCCTGCTCTGGACCCACTGGTCATCCTCACTCTGCTCTGGGTCCACTGGTCATCCTCACTCTGCTCTGGGTCCACTGGCCAGCTGGCCAATCCACTCTGCTCTGGGCCCACTGGCCATCCCGTTCCGCTCCATGCCTCTAGCCTGCTGTGCAGTGTGCGTGAATCAGTATCGGCAGGATGACTATCTGACTGTGGTTTACATGTTGAATGAAGGGCTGAGAAAGGCAGAATTGCACATAGGAAAATGGTGTGGATAGTTTATTATCCATGATATGAAGTGTGTAGCTGTATGACTGCGGCATATGTTTGTGAATTATAGAACTTGGGTGAAACCTTACAGCTCTCCTAACATTATTTCTACTTCACAGCCATTACTGCAATTACTTTGTAATGTTCAATGACATGGTCAAGATTGCTTGTGGCTGAATTTCTAATCTTGCCATTTGATCAGTGCATGAGGTTAACTTCCAGAATCCCAGAAAAGTGATCAGTTAGCCCTGTAACTCTGTGTTAACAGATGTCTTTAACCTGTACTGTGTGAATGTCTGTTTAATGCTATTGCTCCCCCCCTCCCCAAAGGGACTCTCATCACTCACAAGTAAACACTATTTCATTAGAGTTTGAAAAAAACGCTTACTCTAAGCACTCTGTGTAGTAGCAACTATTTTTTTCTTTCAATTATGCATTTGTTTCTTCAATGAGGATGGAAAGCAACACAGTTTGAGCTTCACAGTGAGTTGTAAGCTCAGAATCTTAGTTAAGTTGACACCCTCAAGCCTTCATGTTCCTTTCTGCCTTGCTGTTTCTGTCAACTTCATTAGTTTTGATCTTCTCCACACTGCCACCCAACTTGTTTATTTAACTCTTTATCTCCCAACATTACTCCTTGAGTGCCAGGCCTGCAGCATAGTTTTGTCAAACATCATAATGCAGTTCTCCCACATCAAGCTGAGGGGCGTGGTGACCATCAATGATACCTGCCACGTGCCTTACCACAGTATCTTGTGCCCTCACTTGTTCTACTGTGTCACACTGTTGTATATTGAGCTGTGTCTCCCTTCACAATGATTATTTCCTCTGCATTCGGGCATGCTTCCTCCAATCCTTACACTGACTCCCCCATCTTACCACTTACAGTTCCTGATGACCACCTCCATTCACTTGCAGTGAATAGGCCCCAGGACTGATCAGTCTGACAGACTTGGAAAGACGGCCCTCACTGATGAATGTCCAGACCCCTTACTAATCTCTACGCAGTTCTCTGACTGACTTACCACTAACTCTGGACCGGTTACATTGGATCAGCAGACTGATAGGGCCCACTCCCTGGACTTTAATGATACATAACTCCTGACCCTGATTGACACAAGCACCTGACTGAGTGTGTCCAAGCCCCTGGACTGATATCAGATCATGCTATTTGATTGACTTTACCAGTACCCTGATTGGTTATTGTCTCACTGGACTTGAATGAGGACTGTTCCCCTTTGTTATTTAAAGTTTAAAGGTTGAATGTTTCAGATATGGCCATTTGTTTGTGAAACATACAATGTTTTGTCACATAAGCTGTTGGTACATCCTGCAGGTGTGACATTGATATAGCATGGTGCAATGCAGCAACTTGTTCATCCCCTTGACTGGCCATTACTGTCAAACATCACAAGCTATCTGTCTTTATACTGCATTAAAAGACAAGGCAACACAGAATCTGTAAGTTCTGAATGAGGTGGCAATACACAAAAAGGCAAGGCAGAGACGGTGTGAGCATCTAAGTAGGCACGATATGAGTGGGCGCTAAGAAAGAATGCTAAGGGCCTTGAGATGCACCCTGTTCCAATGCATGAGCTGGTATGTGTCCCTAAATGCAAAGTGCCAGACAATAGCATTGCAGTGTGAGGTGTCATTGAGTTCCAAAGTGGAGATTGAAGTGGTGACAGTATTATGAGTGAGTCCGAGATGTGTGCAATGATAAGTTGAGGTTGGTGTTTGTCTGATGCCAGCCTTTGAGATAAGGGATGCAGGTAGTCACTGCCCATGGAGTGTGCCCTGAGATGTTGGGAATTCTGGATAAGATGGGTATCCCAAGAAGATACCAGCAAGGTACCATTGGTACCACTTAGATTTTCATGTCAGGAATTGTCACTGTCTACTTTCTTTCAACTGCTTGGGATAGTAGAAAGCTGCATATAAATAAGGTAATATTAGGTGACATTGAAATGTTAATGCAACTCGTCCCCTTGCTTCTCACTAACAAGATTCTCATCCTGCTGTTTAAACCTTGCGGAAAATAAGAATGTTTTTCCTGATGGCAAGAGTCTCTTTCTTTCCATTCTCACCACATTTTACCAACTGACTTGCTGTTGCCCATGTTGTTCAGGGAGGGAGAAAATTCTGCCCAATCTTAGAATCATAGAATCCCTACAGTGTGGAAACAGGCCCTTCGGCCCAACAAGTCCACATCGAACCTCAGAGCATCCCAACCAGACCCATCCCCTCATAACCCAACTAATCTACACATCCCTGAACACTACAGGCAATTTTAGCATGGCCAATCCACCTAACCTGCACATCTTTGAACTGTGGGACGAAACTGGAGCACCTGGAGGAAACCCACGCAGACACGGGGAGAATGTGCAAACTCCACACAGACAGTCGCCCGAGGCTGGAATCGAACCCCGATCCCTGGCACTGTGAGGCAGCAGTGCTAACCATTTTAATCAGTCAGTTTCAGTCTGAAAGGGACGGAAATCAATGGCAAGGGTACAAGCTTTGTGGCAGAGTTGAAGACAATGGCTAATACGTTCCCAGTATTTAGGTAGGGAAAATAATACTTAATTTTGGACAACTGTATGGCAGTACAGCGAGAATGGAGGAGTTAAGAGAGATGGTACAGAAGTATTGTTCGGTACTATGTAAGGTGATTTCATGTCTTTTTTGATGTTGCCATGGTAACATAATACTTATGAAAGTTGTGAAGGGGTTTGGGTTGATATCAAGAAATTAATTTTTGAAAATCCAAAGGTAATTTTGCAAAATTTAGAAGAAAACCAAGTGATAGTGCAGCCGCATAAATTGACTTGTGTGGCATTTATTAGCTCTGATTCAGTCATGTGACAGGCAGAAAACCTAATGGGAGAGATTCAAACAGTTGCAAGGTGAGCACAGTTTGGAAGGCAATAACATGTTCAAAGTTTTTGGCAAGGAAAAGGGGGCTGCAGATGAAGTGATTGTTTGCTAAGCCAGAAAGGTTCAGGGTGTTTTGTTTTGAGGGGTGGGGATAATTACAGTCATTGTGAAAGAGAGCGAGCGTCACCTGCACAGAGGGATCCATTCTCCATGTCAGCAGTAATTGCCGTTTATACTCTTGTGTTCTATTTATACTATTTTTGTTGACGTGGTTTCAAACCACTGTAGAATAATAAAAAGTATTGAAATGCAAACCACCTACTTATATGTTTTAGGCATGATCACTATCATAACCGAATCCTGATTATTTCAGATGCAAGACGAAGAGTGGACAAAGTATTTAGAAATCAGGAATGGAGAGCGATATTTTCTTTTAATTTTTATTTTGATGCTTTCATTCAATGAGTGGATTTCATTTTGTAGAGATGTTCCCTGCTGTCCCCTGCAATCTGCAAAGCCTTTGAAACATTCAACCTTTAAACTTTAAATATTAATGATCAGCCTGTTAGAAACTGCATTGTCTCAACGGATTGCTGCTGACTTACAGTTTCATTTCTAAATGATCCATAGATTTATAACATATGCCAAATATGTCCATTGCCCCTTCATAGAATAGATCACAATAGGTGATTCATCTGTGTCTAGCATTTACAATGCTATTCATCCTTAGCTGACAGACATTGTTAAGATATTTTTCCATTAGAAAAAATAAACCATTATGTAAAAGGATTTTTAAAACTGGCTTGCGCCTGTTCAATCATTAGCTGCCAACATTGTCCACAGCCTGCCATTCAACATCAATAATCATCATCTTTGAACCGTCTCCCAGAGGAGTCACATCATAACTAGAACTAGAGGGGTGAGAAATCACTATTCTGAAATCTAACTGTACTGGGGAATATAGCTTCAATACAGCATCTAATTCTTTAGTGTATTATTTGACAGTGCATGCACAAATTACTTCCTGACTTATACCTAATCCATGAGGGAAAACTTCTGCATTGATTCTCTCTGTCCCTTTGAGATGAGTAAAACAAAAATAAAACAAATTGTGGCACGCAACAAAGTGCAATAAAAGCTACAAGAATGATACCAGAACTAAGATGGTGTAACAGAAGGGAAAATTGAACAGAATGGAATGCTTTTGTCATTAATTTCGGAAACTAAGGGGATGATGTAATAGAGGACTTTCAAATTATAAGGGAGTTTTAGATGGTTCAAACAGGAAAGGTGGTACAACACATGCCAGTGCCCCAAATGTATGGTGGTCCCTGATAAAGCCAATAGGGAATTCAAGAGAAAGTTATTTATCCAGAGCATTACATTGGTTAGACAGCATAGCAATAGGTTATCCAGGCTAACCAGTCCATGCCAGTGTTAATGCTCTACTTGAGACTCCTCCCATTCATCCATTCTTAGTCTGTTATCATAACCTTCTCTGCCCTTTCCCTCATGTATTAGCAACTTTCTCAGACATGCACCTGGACTGTGCTATTCACCTCAATTGCTTCTTGTAGTGTTGAGTTCCAATTTCTGACAACTCTCTGACAACATTTGCTTCCGAATTCCCTTTTGAATTTCTTGGTGACTAGTTTATATTGCTTTGTTCTTCTCCACAAGTGGAAAATGACTCTCTCTCTTATTTTGAGTGGTAGTGTTAAATAAACAGGATCAAATTGGCCACTGACTATACACAGCATCTGATGTTCAGTTCCATCGTAGACAATAAGTGTCAGCTGCTGGGGATAATGGGTGACTGATGAGATACCATTTATTTTGTGCCACTATTTAAAATGAATTTCTATCCTTCTGAGTATACTCTATCAACTTTTCAGAATTGATAAGATCTCCATTACATCACCCTTCAGCCAGTGACCATGTCTGATCATTATTTTCTAATAGATAAATGCTGCATTTCTCTATCATCTTTATAAATCTTTTTCTGAATTCTCACCCGTACCTTTAACTGCTTTCATAATATAATGTAACAGTCCTCCAAATATTATTTAACCAAAGTTTGATGCCTGAATAGGAGATGCCTGAACACAATACTGCTCAAATTATATGAATTGCAAATGCTTGGATTGCTTTTGTTGCAGCCATATTAGTAGATACTACTTAGTGATTTTTTGTTTTATTCTCCCAGATAACTTTACTCCACTACACCATTTCAATTCTTATTATCAGTATTACGCCAACTGATTTTTTTTTTGCAAAAATGTTACAACAGATATTTATGGATGTTAAAATTATCCGTTCAACAGATTATTAATGTCTTTTTGTAAATCAGTGCGGTCCTCCTCACTGTTGACTATCCCTCCCATTTTAATATTGTTTGAAAATATAGAAATTGTTTTCAATTATAAATGATTTCTATAAATTGTGAAGAACACTAGTCCCAGCACTGACCCTTATAGCACTTCACTTCCTACCATGCTGATCAATGAATCTTTACCTCTTATGTCTGCTTTCTGTTTCAGCTGGCCAGCGATCTATTCTGCCCCTTGAATCCTTACTTTACTCTAATCTTGTTCGTTGACTTATTATATGGCCCCTTACAAGGTTTTCTGAAAATTGCGATAAATTATATCTGCTGCATTACCCTTGTCCACTGTTTCTGCTAACTCTTCAAAGAGTTCTATTAGGTTAGTGAAACAAAACTTCTTCGTCTTATAAAATCCATCTTAATTATTTATTGTTATGTTTGGATGCAGCGATTAGAATGTGAAACTGAATACCACCTGGATTCTTGTCAAATGCTGTTTTAATGTCAAGGATAATGTTTGGATCACGCGGTACTGAGATCAGGAGCAAAGTGCTCCGGCAGAAGCCAAATAGATCAGCAGGTTATTAGTGAGTAAGAATCATTTGATGGCTATGTTGATGGCACCTTCCATCATTTTGTTGATGATCAGAAATAGACTAGTGACTGGATTGAGCAATTGTCTGGATTGGATTTGTCCTGCCTTTTGTGGACAGCACATACCTGGGAAATTTTCTACATTGTTGAGTTGATGCTAGTGGTGGAGCGATGCTGAACCAGTTCAGCTAGGGCAGAGTCTAATTCTTGAGCACAAGGCCTGGATGAAGTCTGAATTCTATGATGATTGGGATCTCAAGGGAGACCAAGAAGAGGAAGAAAGTGTCACATCTGAAGGTGGGAGCTAAACTTTCCACTTATATTTAAGTTGTAAATGAAGTCCCGTTTTAAACTAGCCCAGGTTACTTGGTGCAGTCAAGAGCCAGTAAAATTTTTGTTAAAATTTATATAATCTCATAGATAAATACTAATATAGAAACTTGAAAGAAGAACTCATAAAAGAATGACAACAACCACAAAGGGGCAAGGGCATCATACCCTTCTTACCTGAGCTGAGAAAGGAAAGCCCTGCTTCAGTGCTAAGTTGGTGCAGCATTGATAGCTGAATGTCATGCATGCTGTAAGAAGGGCCATTTTCAGGTACTTTTCTGAAGCAGCAAAATGAGATTTCAACAGTACAATCAGAAAGTTTCAACACTGACCACCTCGGTCTGCAACTGCCAAAAGAAGTAGATGCTGTAGAAGATTGTATAAGCACCAGTTCAACATCAGTAAGTAGCTCACAAAAAGCTAACGGGTGCGACAGTTAAGCCCAAGTAATGAAACAAAGAACTGAGGATGCTAGAGATCTGAAACAAAAAGAAAAGTTCTGATGAAGCGTCACCAGACTCGAAACATTATCTCTGCTTCCTTCCCACAGATGCTGCCAGACCTGCTGAGTTTCACCAGTAATTTCTGGTTTTGTAATAGTTAAGCCCAGATTGAATCAGATTCAAGTTCAAAAAATTGTTACCCTATGATAAAGCAACCAATTACCTACTGTTGAAACCCACCCACCACGTTGGGAAGTATCTGAACCTACTCTGCAGAGGGCAAAAAATAGAACCACAGAGCTCCTAAAGACACAGTGGTGCAGTTTTTTTTTTGTCCCTCCCTCTGAACCAGGAGACCTGGGGTTCAAAGCCCCTGTTCCAGACATTTATAATAACAATGCTGAGCAGGTTGATTAGCAAATACTTTTTTTGCTAGAGACACAGGAGGGTTTGTGGACATTAACATAAAAAAGACATTGAACAGATCAAAGTTAAATAAGAATTGCAGCATCTAACTACTGTACAGAAACAGCTGACCTAAACACTCAGCTAATAGCAGATACATGTGCAATCAAGTGTTGAAAACTGAAAAACACAGGCTACAGCAGATTTCCAGAAATCCTCCACACAGACAGTCAATATTCTCATATAGTTAACTCAATATAGATATATATTAATGGGGAAACTGTCTCTTTCTGAAAACAGCGTTCAAATTAAAGAAAGTCCTTGTGAACATTTGGCTGAGCCAAACTGTCATCTGCAGTTAATGAGTGATGCTCTTATGTTTTTTTTTAAAAAATTGACAGACATAAATTTTCCTATAAGTTTGCACCAGATCATCAAGGAGAAGTGGGTCCTCGGTGAGGGTGGAGATCCCCTGCAATAGAAAGATGATACGTTGAAAAAGGGCCTGGCTGCACAAGCTGAGGAAGTGTCCTAACTAGCTATCAGTCTGCAGATTATTGGGCTATGCTGAGATTTCTTGCAGATCCTGATCCAATGTGTATCTCCTCCCTGATAATGATGAACTTCTACTTCCTGATGGACTTCCAGAAATGTCTTTCTCTACAGAGAAGTAGTCATTCCACATCATCCATGTGTCCACCCTCTGAGACAATGAGAAAAGAATGCATGTATTGCACCTCCAAGAAAGCTGAGAATTCATGGAGATTAAAACCTTAAGATAAAGAGACTTGCGGGCATGGAGGAAATTGGATTAAATAATTACGGTTTAAATATTGATGGTTAAATGTGGTACCATAAGAGAACTTAGGGACAGGGGTGTAAGGGGAAGCTATTGAACATGTGCAATAAGAACTAAAGCAATGCAAAGTCAGATCACAGGAACTGAAGCCTGGGTCTCAAGGATTCCAGAGAAGATGTCCTCTCTTGCCATGCCTTTTAAATAAAGTCAGTTATTGTTCATTGAAAAGCTTGTAGAACTCAGATTTCTACAGAGAACTTACTGTAAACATGTTACTTAATTATTTATTGGACAATAAGGATATTGGGATGATACTTCACCTTGCAGTAACTTTTCTATGATGATTTCATGAGACTAACTTAGTTATATGACTATATAAACACAGCCCCAAGCCAGATTTACATCCAGGCATTGCCATATCAGTGTCACCCACTTCACAAAAATGAATAATAAAGAACTATGGAGCAGGAACATTTCCTGGGAAATTGTGCTTTTCTACAACTTTGTTTCCAGGAATAACTTCACTCTCAGCAAGATAATGACAATAAAATTCAATACCACAATGCTGTATAATATTCACCTTTTGGTGTTCTTTATAATATGTCAATAAAACATTTTGTAACAATATTGTGTCTTTAATTTACTGATGAGCAGATTAAATGCACAATAACTTTTATGTGCAAACTCTTGTTGGATTACAGTAATGATAATAACTGAGAAGCTAAGGACAGATGAGTTAAGCAAAGGTAAATTATTGAAACAATCATACTTATTGTCATTGGCATGAAGATGAGGCACAACCCAAATGGACAATAGTGCAATCAGGAAGAACAAGTACAAAACCAACTTAAAAAGGCACAGGAGTAATTTAACACTTAAAGGAAAGTGGCATACTTGCAGGATAAGGAGACAGCACTAAAAATTTCATAGAATCCCTACAGTGTGGAAACAGGCCCTTTGGCTCAACAAGTCCACACTGACCCTCAGAGCATCCCACCCAGACCCATCCCCTTATAACCCACCTAATCTACACATCCCTGAACACTACAGGCAATTTAGCATGGCTAATCCACCTAGCCTTAACATCTTTGGACTGTGGGAGGAAACCCACACAGTCTCAGGGAGAATGTGCAAACTCCACACAGACAGTTGCCCGTGGCTGGAATTGAACCCAGGTCCACTGGAGCTGTGAGGTAGCTGTGCTAATCACTGAGCCACCATGTCACCCCAAAGCAAGGTCTAGAAGGAATGATTCACTCTCCTCCATCACAGCTAAACAATGACTGACATGATCAGGAGGCACTCATTTTGCCGAAACCCGGGATCTTTAGATCTTCATTCTAAAGCTCTCTCAATTGAGCTATTTTGGCTGGCAAATGAATCTCTTTTATTTACAGCTTTTAAAAAAATTAAAGCTGGGCATCAGATCCATGCAGAAATCAATCAGTATCCTTAAACCTTCAATCAAAGCTAGTGATGGTGAATTTACAATGTTCCAGAACCTTATTTACGATGCTTGGCTCCTGCCTGATGAAACATTGATTATCCTGTTTGGGAAAGATCTGTACAGATGCCACAATACATAATGTACAGACCTCTATCTCAACAGTTAAAAGTAATGCAGATGGCATCAAAATATTAAATGAAGAGATGAAACAGAATATTAACTAGGGAGAGATAGTTTTTTTTTCTGTATAACCTCTTGCATGATATAAAATAATCTTTTCAGCAGTAGTTTGAAGATTTGTGATTTCTTAATTGTCCAACCTAGTCACTTATCTTTTAAGTGGTACAGTCTCTCTTGGATATATCAATCTAATTACTGTCTTAGAGTCGTAGAGTAATACAGCATGGAAGCTGGCCCTTTGGCCCAAACTGGTCCATGCTGACCATGGTGCCCACTCAGTTAGTTCCAATTGTCCACGTTTGGTCCATTTCCTTCTAAACCCTTGCCATCCATGTACCTATCCAAATGTTTTTTAAATGTTGCTAATATACCTGCCCCAACAACTTTCTCTGGCAGCCCATTCCATATATGCACCACTCTCTGCGTGAAGAAGTTGCCCCTCAGGTCTTTCTTAAATCTTTCCCCTCTCACCTTAAACCTATGTCTTCTAGTTTTCAATTCCCCATCTCTGGGAAAAAGACCATATGCATTCATCCTACCTACGCTCCTCATCTCTTTATACACCTCAAGAAGGTCACCCCTCATTTTCCTACGTTCCAAGGAATAAAGTCCTATCCTGGCCAATCTCTCCCTATAACTCAGGCCTACTAGTCCTGGCAACATCCCTTTAAATCTTCTTTGCACACTTTCCAGTTCAACTATGTCTTTCTGTAACAGGGCGACCAAAATTATACACAATACTCCAAGTGCAGCCTCAGCAACAACTTATACAACTGCAACATAATGTCCCAACTCCTATATTAAATGCCTCGACCAATGAGGGTCAGCATGCTAAATGCCTTCTTCACCACCCTGTCAACCTGTGACACTGCTTTCACTTAATTATGTGCTTGTACTCCAATGTCCCTCTATCCCACAACACTCCTCAGGACCTTACCATTTATTGTATAGGTCCTACCTTGGTTTAACTTTCCTAAGTGCAACACCTCACACTTATCTGTCTTGAATTACTTTTGCCAATTCTCAGCCCATTTCCCCAATTGATCAAGATGCCTCTGTAATTTTTGATAACCTTCTTCGCTGTCAATGATACCTTTGTATGATAATTTTGTATCATCTGCAAACTTACTAATTGTGCTTTGTACATTCACATCCAGACCATTTATGTAAATAACAAATAACAAAGGCCCCAGCACCAACCTCTGTGGCACACCACTAGGGACAGGCTCCAGTTCAAGAAACAACCTTCAACCATTGCCCTCTGCTTCCTACCATCGAGCCAATTTCGAATTCAATTAGCTAGCTCTCCTTGGATCCCATGTGACCTAGCCTTCATGACTAGCCTGCCGTGCGGGACCTTGTCAAAAGCCTTACCAAAGTCCATATAGACAACATCCACTGCCCTACCCTCATCCATCCTCTTGATTACCTCTTCGAAAAACTCGAAAAGATTTGTCAGACATGACTTCCCGCGCACAAATCCATGCTGACTATCCCTAATCAGACCTTGACTATCCGAATGTTGGTTGATCCTGTCCCTCAGTATCCTCTCCAATAACTTGCCTACCACTGATGTCAGCCTCACTGGCCTGTAGTTCCCTGGATAGTCTTTGCTCCTTTTCTCTTAAACAATGAAACAAAATTAGCCACCCTCCAGTCTTCCAGAATTTCACCAGTGGCTAAAGATGAAGCAAGAATCTCTGCAAGGGCCTCTGCACTTTCTTCCCTAGCATCCCACAACATCCAAGGATGGACTTGGTCAGGCCCAGGGAATTTATCCAATATAATGCACTTTAAAGCTGCAAGCACCTCCTCTCTGGTAAAGTGTATGCGCTTCAACACATCCCCACTTGTTTCCCTGATTTCCTTAGTATCCATGCTTCTCAGTAAACGCTGAGGAGAAATATTCTTTAAAAATCTACCCCATCTCCTGTGGCTGCACAGACAGACGGCCATGCTGATCTTTAAGGGGACCTATTCTCTCCCTAGCCACCCTTTTGCTCTTAATATAGCTATCAATCCTCTTGGGATTATCTTTAACCTTAACTGCCAGATCCACCTCATACCCTCTTTTTACTTTTCTGATTTCCCTCTTAAGAGTGCTCCTACACGTTTAATAGCCATCTAGGGATTCACTTGACCCAAATAACTTAAACCCAATGAATACTTCTTAATCCTGACCAGAACCTCAATATTCCTCATCAGCCAGGGATCCCTAAACCTGCCAGATTTTGTCTTTACCCTAACAGGGATGTACTGTTCCTGGACTCTTGATATCACTCTTTTAAAATCCTCCCGTTTGCCAGTTGTTCCTTTTTCTTCAAACAAACTCACCCAGTTGACCTCTGCTAGATCCTGCCTAATGGCCCCAAAATTAGCCCTGCTCCAGTTTAGTATCTTAACTTGTGGCCTTGCCCTATTTTTTCCATAACTACATTAAAACTAATGGAGTTAAGCTCTCTTATGATATATTATTAATATAACTTCTGCAGCTCTGTGTACTCCAAAAGGATTTTTATTTTGTTACTTTTCAAATCATCATTCCTGCTTGGGACCATCCCCAGGAATATTGTTCTGGGTTACAAATAAGACCATAAGACATAGGAGCAGAAATTTGGCCATTTGGCCCACCGAGTCTCCTCCGCCATACAATCATTGCTGGTAAGTTCCTCAACCTCATACTCCTGCTTTCTCCCCATAACCCTTGATCCCCTTGATAATCAAGAACCTATCTATCTCAGTCTTAAATGTACTCAATGACCTGGCCTCCACAGCCTTCTGTGGCAGTGAATTCCATAAATTCACCACTCTCTGGCTGAAGAAGTTTCTCCTTATCTCCGTTCTAATAGGTCTTGGCTTTAATCTAAAGCTATGCCCTCAGGTCCTAGACTCTCCTACCAATGGAAACATTTTCCCGACATCCACTTTGTCCAGGCCATTCAGTATTCTGAAAGTTTCAATTAGATCCCCCCTCATCCGTCTAAACTCCAATGAGTATAGTCCCAGAGTCCTCAAACGTTCCTCATATGTTAAGCTTTCCATTCCTGGGACCATTCTCGTGCACCTCCTCTGAACCCGCTCCAGGGCCAGTACATCCTTCCAGAGATATGGGGCCCAAAACTGCACACAACACTCCAAATGTGGCCTGACCAGAGCCTTATAAAGCCTCAGCAGTACACCCCTGTTTTTATATTCAAGTCCTCTCAAAATAAATGTCAACATTGCATTTGCCTTCCTAACTACTGACTCAACCTGCAAGTCTACCTTGAGAAAATCCTGGACAAGAACTCCCGAGTCTCTTTGCACTTCAGACTTCTGAATTTTCTCCTCATTTAGAAAATAGTCCATGCTTTTATTCTTCTTACCAAAGTGCATGACCTCACACTTTCCTACATTGTACTCCATCTGCCACTTCTTTGCCCACTCTCCTAACCTGTCTAAATCCTTCTGCAGCCTCTCCACCTCCTAAATACTACCCGCCCTTCCACCTATCTTTGTATCATCTGCAACCTTAGCCAGAATGCCCACAGTTCCTTCATCTAGAACACTAATGTACAAAGTGAAAAGTTGTGGTCCCAGCACCGACCCTTGCGGAACACCACTTGTCCCCGTCTGCCATCCTGAGAAAGACCCTTTTATCCCTACTCTCTGCTTTCTGCCAGACAGCCAATCTTCGATCCATGCTAGCACCTTCCCTCCAACACCATGGGCCCCTATCTTACTCAGCAGCCTCCTGTGTGGCACCTTATCAAAGGCCTTTTTGAAGTCCAGGTAGATAACATCCATTGGCTCGCCTTGGTCTACCCTGCTCATTACTTCCTCAAAGAATTCTAGCAGATTTGTCAGGCATGGCCTCTCCTTGATGAAACCCTACTGAGTTTTCCCTATTTTACTGTACACTTCCAAATATTCAGCAATCTCATCCTTTATAATGGACTCCAAAATCTTACCCACGACCGAGGTTAGGCTAATTGGCCTGTAATTTTCCATCTTTTGCCTTACTCCCTTTTTAAACAGGGGTGTCACATTAGCAATTTTCCAGTCCTCTGGGACCCTCACTGGCTCGAATGATTCCTGAAAGATCACCACTAATGCTTCCACTATCTCTTCAACTATCTCTTTTAGAACTCTGGGATGTAGTCCATCCAGTTCAGGTGATTTATCCACCTTCAGACCAATCAGTTTTACTATCACCTTTTCCTTGGTGATGGCTACCATAGTCAGCTCTGCCCCCTGACTCTCTTGAATTTTTGGGATATTACTTGTGTCTTCCACCATGAAGACTGACACGAAGTAATTATTCAGTTCCTCAGCCATTTCCTTGTTCCCCACTACCATCTCTCCACTGTCATTTTCCAGTTTTGCCTCTCTTTTGCCCTTTATATACCTAAAGAAACTCTTACAGTCTTCATTTATATTACTGGCTAGCTTACCCTCATATTTAATCTTCTCCATCCTTACTTCTTTTTTTGTTGCCCTCTGTTGGTCTTTATAAGCTTCCCAGCCCTTTGGTTTTCCACTGCCCTTCGTCACATTATGTACTTTCTCTTTTGCTTTTATGCTATCCTTGACTTCCTTAGTCAGTCAGGGTTGCCTCATCCTCCCCATACCATGCTTCTTTTTCCTAGGGATGAATTTTTGCTGCGTCTCCTGAATCACTCCCAGAAACTCCTGCTATTGCTGTTCCACTGTCTTTCCTGCTGGGCTCCTTTTCCAGTCAGTTCTGCCCAGCAAATCCCTCATATCTCTATAGTTGCCCTTATTCAGCTATAATACCATTACCTCTGATTCTATCTTCTCCCTCTCAAATTGCAGAGTAGAAATACTGGACTGGATTTTCCAAGGGGTGGAAATTTCATGCTGCTTGCTGCTCTGGTCCTTTTTTTCAAAAGAAGGGAGCTCTGCATTTTGATTTGATTTGATTTATTTATTTGATTTGTTTATTGTCACACGCATTTTGTTACAAAATACAGCAAAAACTGCCTTTAAGTGTCATCACTCCCTGGCATCATCTTAACACACAGAAAAATAAACCAATACATAGAATATTAAGGCAGAAAAATGAGGAGATAAAGAAAAAGTGTTCAACTTTTACAGTTTTTCTTGTTCAGTGCTCCACCATGTGCCATGGTCCTGGTGACCGTGTGCAAGTCCACCTTGCTGTGCCACCGTCACTGGAAAAAAAGTCACCTCTCTTTGGCACCATCTCACCTTCACAGACTATGAGTCCTTGATGGACCTCACCGATGCCATCACCGCCAATGCCGCTGGCACAGCAAACTTGACTCTGCTGCTGCCATGAGTCCGTTTTGGGCCCACCTTCCCGATGCATCCACTGCTGACTTGAGAGGGAGAATCACTCAGGGCTCTGTCAGAAATGTGGAGGTGTACTTCCATTCTGACAGCTCTTGGTAGCGCAGGACTGTCAGAGGGAAGCAAATCACGTCACCCTTGCCCAGCACTCGGTTACCATAGTCTGACTTTTCAAGGTCCTGACAGCAATTTTGACTATTGGTTAATATGTAAATTATGTTGAGGTGGTGGGATGGTATGGTGCCAAATGGAATAGGGGCTATAAAGTGCCATGTAAGTAGGATGTCAGGATGCCAAGTAATTAGAATGTCAGCTAGGAAGGTTATCAGCTGCAGAGGGAGGATGGTGCTAGAAATAGGATGCCAGATGTGTTGGCAGTAGGGTGCCAGGTAGATAGGGTGCCAGATGTGAATGGGTAGAGTGCCAACAAATAGGGTGCCAGGTGGAAGAATGCAAGTGGGGAAGGGTCTACAGTGTAAGTTAGATAGGGTGCAAAGTGGCAAGGTAATTGATGTAGCTTTCAGCATATGTTGGGGTGGACGTGGCCACAGGTAACATGATCAAGTCCAGCAGAGGGTTGTGGAGGGAGCAGTGTCAGGTCAGAGTATGGGCAGTGTAGTTGGGGTGTGTGTGATGAAACTATGGGATCTGTTAAATAGTTACTCAGGGGTTAGACTGCATCTAATAGTCTAACTTTTCCTCAGCAACTGTTTTATTTAATTCCATTGTAAATCTTTGAAGACTGTAATTTGAATGGAGACTTTTGGAGGGCTCCAGGCATAGAGAAATTGCCTCAGAGAATCTTCGATTTACAGGGCAATTCCTTGGAATGTGCTGCAATGGGGATTTCACAGGGTTTCCATGCACAACTCCCATCTATACTGCAATAATGCAGTCTGCCCAGTGGATAATCAGACTATAACGTCTTCATAGGTACATGATTATAAGATTATTCATTTTGGATTGAGATAATTTGAGTTTGTTTCTTTTATGTATATTTTATACCTTTTATGAATGCAGTGTGTATCCTGACTTCACACTTTCAGCAGTACACATGAGGTGGCTATTTCAGGCATAGAGAAACTACTGTATTCAGATCATTTTCTTATGTTGGTAATCACTTCAGAGATATATCATAATGTAATTATTCAAAAAGCCTTAGTACCGTTAAGGTGTAATATTATCTCCCTTAAGCAACTGAGTTTCAAGTTTATTGCTAACTAGAAATAAACCTTTAATGGACAACACAAAGTAAATGCAGAGGCTAATTAAAACACTTTAAATTAAATTAAAGATGATCAGTCCTTTGAAATAAGTATTTTAAATTATGTGTATAATTTAAACAAGTAACGCTTAGAGGACAAAGAAGGAGCCCAGTGCACGTGTATTTTTAAAAACAACAATTTTTCCTGAAATCCTCATTAGGTATTTGATTATTTCACACAAAACTACAACAATCTTCTGATCTGAAAAAGATAGAATACACAATTCATATTGATGACCGTTCCTGGGTGCGGATTTGTTTTGGTTCCCGAAGGGAACGAAGGGATACCTATTAAACTCCCAGGTGAGGAGAGATGAACTGATTCTCCTTGTTTATTCACCTGTACTAATATTAACTTTGGGCTTGCTGAGTTTCTCCAGTACTTTCTGTCTTTAGCATAGTCCCTATGTTGTTTCTGCTTTTCTTAGGAATCAATGCTGTATCCTTAATGATTATGTTTGCCAATGTTCCAGCCATTGTAGTTAAGGCTGAACATAATGCAATTTCTCTATTGCAGCTCCTTCTAATTCTGAATATTTCCATCATTATCACACCTTTTATTCATACTCTTAGTATGAAGTAAACTTGCGATTGTGCATAGCAGATAGACAAATGCATTCAAAAATAACCCGAGAATGCTTTAGTTTCCTCCCACAGTCCACAGACATGCAGGTTGGGTGGTTTGGCCATGCTAAATTTGGGGGTGGCATGGTAGCTCTGTGGTTAGCACCGCTGCCTCACAGCACCAGGAACCCACTTTTGATTCCACCCTTAGGTGACTGTCTGTGTGGAATTTGCACATTCTTCCCGTGTCTACGTGGGTTTCCTCCCACAGTCCAAAGATGGGCAGGCTATGTGGATTGACCATGCTAAGTTGCCCACAGTATTCAAGGATGTGTAGATGAGGTGGGATATAGAGGGATGAGTCTGGATGGACATTTGGGCTAAAGGGCCTGTTTCCACACTGTAGGGATTCTATGATTCTAATTTCTTTTGGTGCTTTGATTACTTTCAATAAACCTTCCAAAAAGAAAAAAAAAGTCAGAGGCAAGGTTGATAGAAAAAACATTTCCAACTGATTAGCATAGGGGATTGGATAGTGGGTTTTTCTGAAAGTTACTGTACATTTGAATCCAGCATAGCCTCATAGGATACAAACCTCTTCTGCAGCATATGAGTCTGCTAGATGAAAAATAGTCCCTGTGGCACAGGGCACAGTGGAAGCCTTGTACTTTGTTTATGGTTGAGATAGTGTAAAGGGAGGTTTACTGTGAAACTATATTTAGCTTTGGTATTTTTGATTTTGGCACATGGAAGGCTTTCTGTTTTAGATACTATCTCCCTGAGCATAGCATCCCTTGTTTTGACTGCAATTTTCTAAATCTCAACCCCTCCGAAAGGGATAAAAATTGACAGTAAAGATAAAGTACTATATATATTACACACGCACAGAAGTGTTCTGTGAATATTGAATCAATTTTGCCTAAATAGATTAACATAATGCCAAATTCTTCCTTGTGTAATGAGAGTAATTTTAATGATGTAGGTATATCACATGTGTGCATTTAATTACTGGTGTCATCTTTAAAAGTGTTACATTTGGCAGTATTAGGTTATGCCCTGTTCACAATCCATTAAACTAACAAAAGAAAGAAACTCTTAGTGTGTGTATTAAAACAATGCATTGTGACCTAGTGAAAGCTTTATTGTAAGATAAGATGCTGAATGCAAACTTTAGATCATTTAAATGAAAGGTGCCTACACTTCTTAAAGATTTTTAAATGCTTTCTGAATTTGGCTGTGCAGGCTGTAAAGCCAAAGTAGAATGCCTATCCTCAATCCTTCACATTGCTTTCAGTTCTGGTTGCCATGTTACAGGAAGGATGTTGAGGCTTTGGAGAGGGTGTAGAAGAGGTTTACCAGGATGCTGCCTGGATTAGATGGTATGAGCTATAAGGAGAATCTAGAAAAACTCAGGTTGTTTTCTCTGGAGCGGGGTAGGCTGAGGGGAAACTTGATAGAAATCTATAAAATTATGAGATGCATAGATAGGGTTGATGGTCAGAATCTTTTTTCCTAGAGTTGAAATGACTAATACTAGGGGGCATGCATTTAAGGTGAGGGTGTAAGTTCAAAGGAGATGTGAAGGGCAGGTTTTTTACACAGAGAGTGGTAGGAATCTGGTAGTGGAGGCAAATATGATAGGAGCGTTTAAGGGACTTTTAGATAAGCATATGAATATGCAAGGAATGAAAGGGCATGGACCAAGGGTAGGCAGAAGGAGTTACTGTTCTACATTCTATGGGTGAAAAGCTACTTCAAAATGTCAATCTGACACCTTGCAGCTCAAAGAAACCATTTCAGACGCAGCAGATGTTTAATGTCAAAATAATGAAAAATTCTATAGATCACAAAACACCGATAACATGCAAACACAAGTTTGATCATGAGTTTGGCTCTGATTCTGGCAGAAAATGAACTAAATAACATATTTGTGTATGATATTTTAGATAAGGTTACCTTGAGTTCATATCAATTGTATTTTCCAGTCTATTTAAATTGTAAGCAAATGTTTCACTAAAATATTCGAGGGCTAGCTTAGGGCAGGAATGTAAGAATGCATTGCTCTTCACAGCACATGATAATTAAATTAAAAACAGATAGCAATATAGTAAGTAGACAGGCTGACATTCTCAGTTCAAACTCACAAGATACTTGCCTTTCAAATTTGCTGGGTCTGATTGAAATAAGTCCAATCACCTATCAGTGATGCTGCTAAAAATAATTGAAATGTGGAACTCACCTCTAATTAACACCCAAAATATACTTGTTGAAATTTCTACATTTAGGGGAAGAAGATGGCCTAATAGTATTCTTCCTAGATTTATTAATCTAGTGATTCTAGGAAGCTGAGCTCAAAACCTGCCATGGCAGATGGTAGAATTTGAATTCAATAAAAATAACTGGAATTAAGAGTCTAATGATAAGCGTGAAACCATTTTCGATTGTCAGGAAAGACCCATCTGATTCACCAATGTACTGTAGGGAAGGTAACTCACATCCTTATCTGGTCTAGTCTATGTGTGACGCCAGACCCATGGCAATGTGTTTGCCTCTTAACTACCCTCTAGGCAATTAGGGCTGTGTAATAAATACTGGCCTAGCAAGTGACACCCACCTCCTGTGAATAAATAATAACATACTGAACTTTAAAGGGATGAATTATCATCAGCTGTCCAATTATTATAAACTTAGCTTTATTATTTCATATGTGTTTCAACACAAATTTGGCACTGACTTTCTTTTCTGTTGATAATGTTCTTCTGATACATAAAATACCTATACGTTTGTGCATTATTACTCATCAAAACAAGATGAAACATGCAACATGAATATGTATTTCATTCTGGTGCTTTATTGAGAGTCCTTTACAGTGTTACAATGATGGGTCAGATCTCAAAGTATTGTAGACATTTTTAACTTGTAATTCTGAAATAGTGTATGTAAATTAAAGCTGGTGAGAAAGAGATGCATGAAATGTTACACAAACTTTTAAGTTTGCATCACATACAGACAAGATGGTTGAAGAGGCATTTGGCACACTTGCCTTCATTGCTCAGTCTTTTGAGTATAGGAGTTGGAAAGTCATATTGAGGTTGTACAGGACATTGGTGAGGCCTCTTCTGGAATACTGTGAACCAGTTCTGGTTGCTCAGTTATAGGAAGGATATTATCAGCTGGAGAGGGTTCAGAAGAGTTTTACCAGGATGTTACTGGGTATGGAAGGTTTGAATTATAAAGAAAGGCTGGATAGGCTGGGACTCTTTTCACTGGAGCTTAGGAGGTTGAGAGGTGGCCTGATAGAAGTTTATAAAGTAATGAGAGGTATAGATAGAGTTAATGGTAGGTGTCTTTTCCCTAGGATGGGGGAGTTTGAGACTGGGGGGCACATTTTTAAGATGAGAGTACAGAGATTTCAAAAAGAGATCTGGGTGAATACAGCACTGGGCACCCATCTAGCAATCATTAAGGAGGGTGCAAGGTAGAACTGTAGTGGCAGCGGGGATTCACAGCCAAAGGGAATGGGGGAATTAGGTTAGCAGTGAAAATACAGGCATTAAGATATTTAGGGTGATGGCACAAGGACAACGATGGAGGAAAACTCAAGGGGAATGGGGGTGTATGCAGGAGAGCACAGGAAGCCATGGTATGCTATGAGTATTACTGTCAGTGATCCCCAATGGGATCTTTACAGAGAGACCAGAGAGGAACAGGGCAGGCTTCATTAAGGTGTAATGCTAGGATTCTGGGGCAAGAAGGGCTAGTTGGAAGCACATTTCAATCTCTCCACACTTTGAGGATGATTGGAAATGAGCTGTCAAATAGAACAAGGTAAAATGGGACATGGAAGCTCTGAGAATGTAGCTGGTGAGCAGAAGAAGCTCACTGCTAATGGTATCCACAATGAGCTGTGTTCTCTGCCATCATTTACCATTGTCTGAATGCAAAATCCAGCTGGAAAATGGTTTGGATGTTGCCCAGTGTGGGCGGAGTCCATCTCACATTGCTGGGTGGAATCCACATTGGCTGTTAAGCAGGACATTCAAGGGTCAAGAACATGAAGCGTGTGTTTGCAATTATTTCTTCACACGTATGCAATGCATGTGGAATGAATGTGTTTAAGGTTCAAATGCTGGTTAAGGCAGATTGCACCATGTCACTGGCACTTGAAAATCTAACACTGTCATCTCAGTGATGTTGAAATTAATGGCAATGACTTAAAAGTAGGCCAATATTGGGCAAAATCTTCCGATCACTTGTGAGACTTCTAAGGATGCTGTGGGAAAAGAGGAATATCACTGCATTATATTTCATATAATGGAAGTGATACAGTGATAAGCAACTAGCACTAAGTCAAACAAGCTAAGATTCAACCCAGAGAGACCAATCAGACACTTCTCCAATAAACTCAACAAACATTGTGTCCCTAGTTCCAAACTCTTTCACAAGGGGAAGCATCCTTTCAGCATTCTTCCTGTCAAGGCCCCTTGGGATATTATATGTTTTAATAAGATCACCTCTCATTCTTCTAAACTTCAATAGATACAGGCTTAACTTGTCCTACCTTTCTTCATAAGATAACACCCCAGATATCAGCTGTGGGAAAGCATTTTGAGCTACTATAATATATTTTCAACTCTTCTTAAATAAGGAGAATAAAACAATACACAGTACTCCAAATTTGGCTTCACAAATGCTGTATACAACTGTAACATATTGTATTCCATTTTCCTTGCAATAACCAACAATACTCTATTTACTTTCCTAATCATTTGTTGCGCCTGCATTGTACATTTTTTATTCATGTCTCAGGATACTCAGATCTCTCTGTACATCAGAGTTGTGCAATCCCTATTTAAATAGTATACTGCTTTTCTATCCTGTTCGCATTTTCCCACATTTTACTTCATCAGCTAAATTTTTGTCCATTCACTTAGCCTATCTATATACTGTGGCAGAGCCCTGGGAACTCCATAACAAGCCTTCCTCCAGCCTGAAAAATATCCATTGACCATTATTATCTGTTTCTTAAACTCAGCCATTTTAGTATTCACTTTGTCACTGTCCCTTTATTCCACAGTCTATAACTTCTGTCACATGTTTGTTGTGTGGTACTATATCAAACACCATCTATAAGTCCATACACACAATATCAATAGTGTTACCCTCATCAAGCCTTTCTGTTACCTCCTCAAAAGCTCCAGTAAATTGGTCAAACATGATTCCCCCTTCAGAAATCCATGCTGATTCTTCCTAATCCTCATTTTTCCATATGACCACTAAATCTATTCTGAGTATCCTGAAAAAAGTTGTATCTTGCTTGCTGTGTCCCTCCTTTCATGAATCGAGGAGCTACATTTGCTGTTTTCCAATCTAATGGGACCTTTCTTAGAAAATTTGGAAACTTAGAACCAGTGCAGCTATTATCTCAGCAAACACTGTTTTCAATGCCCTCGGATGAAATGCATCAGAACCAGGTGAATTGTTTGATTTTAGTTGCAATAAGTTTTGCAGAGCTGCTTGGTACATGTTGAGAAAAGGTACTTCTATCAACACTTAAAAAGAGTGTTCTGTTTCTGATATTCCCCACAGATTATCATTGCACACATCTGACATGGGTATTGATGTTGCTAAAATCTTTGTGGTCTTAGTCCACATGCTAAGACAATGTAGGAAACAGCATTTACAACATTGTCAGCAAACCCAACAAGAACTGCAACTGCCACTCAGCCTCCAGAGGGGCGAAGATCCATCAAGGAGGTGGGAAACCACACATCTACAATCCTCAATGTCATTTTCTATAGCTGTCGGAAAGACAGTGCATGTGTAGATTAGGGATTACCTGGGCCAACATCATTGAATCTGTGTCATCTGAAGGAGCAGAACTTGTGCTCAGAAACACTGGGTTGGCAATCCCATCTTGGTGATCGTCCGGGTTACAGCTACCCTGAATTTTCATGCCTGTGGCTTGTTTGAAGGAGCAACTGGAGACCTATCCTCAATGTTCTTTTTGGCAGGAAACAGCTGTTCATATAGCTCCCCTGTGATGATGAGACTTAAAGGCTTCAGGCAGTAGGATTTTGGAGGATCAAATTTAGGTGTGAATTATACTGTTAATGCAGAACGCTGAGGAACATTAACGTACAGACAGATCTGGGCGCGCAGGTCTGCAGTTCCCTAAAAGTGGCAACACAGGTGGCCAAAATGATTAAGAAGGCATATGGCATGCTTGCCTTCATTGGCTGGGGCATGGAGTATAAGAGTTGGCAAAACATGTTGCAGCTGTATAAAACCCTTGTTAGGCTGCATTTGGAGTATTGCGTGCAATTTTGTCGCAACTTTACCAGAGGACATGGGAGCTTTGGAAAGAGTGCAGAGAAGGGTCACTAGGATGTTGCTCAGTTTCGAGGTCACTGGCTGTGAGGAAAGATTAAAAAGACTAGAATTGTTTTCACTGGAAAGACGGCAGCTGAGAGGAGACCTGATAGAGATCTACAAAATTGTGAGAGACATAGATAGTGTGGATAGTCAGAGGCTTTTTCCCAGGGTTGAAGTTTCAATTACAAGGAGGCACAGCTTCAAGGTGAGAGGCAAAAGTTTAAGGGAGACGTATGAGGAAAGTTTTTCACACAGAGAGTGGTGGGAGCCTGGAATGCACTGCCAGAAGAGGTGGTGGAAGCAGGCATGCTGGCAACATTTAAGAGACGTGAATCGAGAGGGATTAGAGGTATACAGACTGAATAAGGGAAGAAGGTTTTTTAGCATGATGATCAACACAGGCTTGGAGGGCCAAAGGGCCTATTCCTGTGCTGTACTTCTGTTTTGTTCTTCTGTTCTTTGTTCTGATTGTCCACAACTAATAGCCTTCTGGATGGGGAGGGTGTTGGCAGGCAGTTGAGGTGGGGGGGAGCATGTCAGGATGTTGTAGAACTGCACCCATATTGTTTTGAGAACACACTATCACTAATCTGCAGAGTCTATCTCCTCTATCAATGTTCAAATTATAAATAACCACTAATGCCAGATTTTAGAGTTCTTTACCAGACATCCTGGAAGCTGCCATGAAACTCAGTTTCCTACTCTCTGCAAAAGGTATGTGGGCCCTACAGAGATGGCAGCTAGGAGCTGAGGGTTGTCTCCTCCAGACATCGCTGATGAGACCTTTGTGAAACCCTCTGACTGATGCAGAATGAAGATACAATGCTGATTTTGGCTCCTCCAGGGCCAATACAGAGCATACCGAAGGTACTGTTAAGATGCCTGGATTGCTCTGATGGAGCCTGGTTGAATAGCCCAGAAAGGGTGCCCCATAACTAGAGCTGATGAAGATGGAGTGCCCTTGGTGCAGATGAAATGGGAGATTGACAGCAATTTTTTGAGGATGAGGGTCAGGCCATTAACCAGGAGGGATATCCAAGAAACCACTATCGAACAATATACTGTAAAGCATGATATGCCAGAGAGAACCTCAGTGAAACCCATTTTCTGCATACATGAGCTGGGTTTGGTCTTCCTTTAATTGTCTAACTTTTGATCAGTTATAGGGCAAGCAGCCATACTCAGTACAAAGGATATGTGGATCTGGTTATTTTTGCAGTCTTTGAACTTTTCTGTTGCTGGATGAATGTTTTGTTATTGATCTGATTGTATGCTTGGTACTTTTGTGTGACCCCACTTTAAAGTATCTACACATGGCAGGTTCTTACTCACTGTTTAGCAGTCAGTGAGACAAAGCACTAACATTGCATGGTGCTAACGTTAGCTAGCTCTTAAAACTTCAAAGAGCATATGGTATCTGAGAGTTTTGTAGTGAAGTATTTCATGATTGGCAGCAGGGGGTTGAGCCAAATCCTGAGGCATCTCCCTTTGACCCTTCCATCCTCAATTAGCCTTCAAAATTTCAGAGTTTTATTGATTGTTACATTGCCCTGAAATGCTGGAGCATCCTTTAGGACAATGCTTAAACAGAGTCAGCACAATTATAGTTTCTGTCAGAATGTTAATGTGCTAAGAGGGAGAGTGGTCACATGAACTTCCCATTGTATGTCTCCCTGAATTGAATGGCAGTGCATGCTTTTAAAAAGCCTGTGGATACAATGAACCTTCGCCTCCAGAGATGTGTGGAATCATCACTGACTCTGTACTCTCATTCATAATGTGGGCACAAGTTAGGAAGATGTGTACAGGCCAGGCCCTAGCACAAATCCTGTACGTTGCTTTTGTCTTCCTTATTGTCCAATAAAATTGTGTTAATATCAATCGCTGGGTGAGATTCCCCAGGCATTACGGTCCCAGGTGAGATTTCCCAAAGTGTTATGTTCCCAGGTGAGAAGTAATGAGCTGGCTCCCCTTTCTAATTTACCCAGTCCCATGGTTGGTTACAATTAGATTAATGTCGTGGAAAGCTTTCTCTCAGAATAAATTAATTCATCCATTAAAAAAAAGCCAATTTAAACAAACTTTTCTGAGTTAAAGACAGGTTATGTTTATTAGCTGCTAAACATGAACACAATTGAGAAATGAGAAGTGAGTCCTAAAAAAGATAAAAGTTAAAAGATCTGTATATCAGTCTCTGGGTCATTTGTGAAGAGAATGGAATCTTGCCGCCTGAACATTGGGTGATACTGGTAGTGCTAATGCTGATAGGTGAGCAGTCCATTTCAACACCTTTAGCTTTGCAGATTAGAACAGAGAACAAAATTCAGTACAGCATAGGGACAGGCTCTTTGGCCCATCAATCCTGTGTTGACACATGAAAGCTTTCTAAACTAAAAACTTTTCGCCTCAATGCAGTCCATATCTCTCTATTACCTGTCTATTCATGTATCTGTCAAGATGCCCTTTAAATGTTGCTATTGTATCTGCTTCAACCATTTTCTCTGACAGCACATTCTAGTCACTTACCACCCTCTGTGTAAAAAAATTGCTTCTGTTGTCTTCAAATTTGCTCCCTTTTATCTTAAACCTGACCCCTAGGAATTGACATTACTACTCTAGGGAATAAAATGGTGACTATCCATTTCTATCTATCCCTCTAGTAATCTTGCAAACCTCTATCAGGTTGCCCCTCAGCCTCTGATGTTCAAGTGAAAACTGATATTCTTTCCTTTCTGATGGTGACAGACTTCCAGCAGCTAGAGCATTGAGGTTTTTTTCTTTTTACTTGCAATGCAGGAGTGTCTATTGGCTGTCCTCAAATTGTGACCTTCACAGCATAGTAAACAAACACACACAGATTAGGGGTTGCAGTCGGTTTTAAACCTCTTTCTTGTACATTCCTGGAAGAATAAGACATAAACATGTGAATCATGTCCACAGTCTGGAATATAGCATGAAGCAGATATTTTTCTGCTAAGAGAGTGTAATTAGGTTGCGTTGCACCTTAGCATTTTGAAGTCTCTCTCTCTCTGAGCTTTCCTGGAACCCTAAAAGGCATAACATTCCAGGAGTTCACAGAGGAAACATTTTGGCAGTCAGTGAATTCCATTTTTAGTGGTTACATTATCAAACAGGCTTGGCTTATAGCATTTGTTTGAAACAAAAGGTATTTTTCAAATATCGCAGTATGTTCATAATTGACTCAGAGTTCTGATATATCACCAGGGCATGTGCTGCAATCACTTACATCAGAATTAAATGATCTGTGACATCTGATGTTACCTGCAGTCAGTGAACCGGTTCCTTGTCATATTTGAGCAATGCTTGGCAATTATAGCTTCTTACATCCTTATAATGTCTTAGGAGGTTGCTCATCTTTCACATGAATGCGACTTCACCAGGTCTGGCAGCAACAAAAGCTGAAGCAGATGAACTATGAGTGCAAATTAACATAGATTTACAAATGTGCAAGCAACTTTACAATGATGTATCACCTGTGGCACCAATATGCCCTAAGTAAGATTTTATTTCCCCTTTCCTTCCTACTACATCTCCATGCAGTCCTGACTTCCCAACTGGGTTTGAGGCAGCTTGCTTTGTAACTGGCCTTGCTGGTCTGGAAGTCCTAGGTGTCTATCCCATGGATGTTTGGCCTTGGTCTACTGAGAATTGTAGATGCAGACTCACCCTCCTCAGCCTGGATTTCGGTGGTCTTTGGCATCAGAGGGCATCTCTGGAATGACATGACAAGAAGCTTCAGGAGATTGAAGGGGAGGCATTTCTGTTAGTCTTCTTATCTATGGGTGCCACGGCAAAGTCACAAGGAGTGGTGGACTTGCGAGTGTGAGGTATCAGAGAGGAGATGGTTGTACCTACTCTTATGGAGCATAGAAAATCATGAACCTTCCTCCTACACTGCCGTGCATTGTGTTTTACTGGGGACACTACACTGATCTGGGATGCCACCTCTGTCCATGTTGCTAAGTCTGGTGGTGTAGAGTGTTTTGACAGAAATAAAGCACAGCCCTCCTTACTAGTAGCGCATCCACCAACACCTCCAGGTCCCTGCCAATGAACTTGCTTTTCTCTCTTGATTCTTTGGGGTTAATGGTGGAATATGGCACCAGGGGCATGACCATTCCAAAGTGCCAGATGTGTGGAGAACTCTGGCCTCTTTTGTTGTGCAATTTCACAGGACAGGAGCCATAGACGACTCTTGCAATAATTACTGAGATAGACAGTGGGCAATTCTGGTGATTAAAGTAATGTTCCCCTGAAAAGTCTGGGCATGTTTAACACATTAAAGACATTATATTGATATAAGCTGTTACTGACTACATGCGTTCATCAAGGCTCGTTTAAGTAAACCACAAAGGGTTTCATTTCATGCCAGTTGATATAGAAACATCAGCAGCAGTTCAGGCAGGTACATGTCTTCCCTCCTGCTAGTGATCAAGATGCCTAAATCCTCCTGGTACTCCTGGACGGCCCCTTTCTGGTAAGTAATACCATTTCTCAGTCTGACTGGTAGGAAATGAGGGATATCTCTGCCAGATCTGTCTGATAATCTTAGTCTAAAGGTCATTTGTTTACAGAGAACAGAAAACAAATAGCAATTGCAGACAAAGCATCGTTGAACAGTTCTTGGGGTTTTTAAACAATTTCACTGCCTGGGCTTTCTCCACAATAGAACGCTGAGAAAATGTGGTAGTCTGCTTCCCTCTGCAGGAAACTGGGAGAATTACTATTCCTGATTGATGAAAAGAGGGAGGAAACTCACAAACTGTATCAATTTTGAAGTTCCAGCGAAATTCTTTCACTTGTTATTGAAGGTAAGAAGGATATTGTCTAAGTTACACCAGCTTGAGCTTCAAACCTGAAGTGTGCATGTGTTTTGAATTTTTAAAGGACTATTACGAATGGATTGCATCGATAGGTTCCGCTTCCTCATGGAATGGGTTTTGTCTTATAATAAATTAATAACCTTGAGTTTATTAAAGAAACCTGATTGACATATCTTTTCATTCTAGGTAGAGAAAGCATGTAATTGTCTATATTTGCACTGGCTGAATTATTTTCAAATTAATGTTGTGGCCCATGGGCGAGTGGAACTACAGGAACACTGCTCTCCTCTTATTTTAGTTGTAACAATCCTAATTTTAGACTCAGGAACAAATATATGGTCCATGCATCCAATTCATTGTAATTGCAAACTTATTGCCCTCGCATCTGAAAAAAATGTGATTCATTTTACTGAAATTTTAATCGTGGCAGCTAATACAGGGATGACAAATAAATAGCCTCTTTCTATAACATACATATTATCTTATAATTCTAGTTTTATACATAGGGTAACAGTGATGGTTTGGTCCGTTCTTGCAATTTCAAAATATTTGCTATTATTGTATGTTTCACTAGGTGGTGGTACATGCTTTTACAAATGGAATCAGAACATCAGAATTATCTTCAGGGACAGAGTCGCAGAGTGATGAACTGAAATGATTCAGTCAGGTTAGCCTATTCCAAGATCAGACATATATTTACCCCTACATCCCCTCTTTTTAACCATGAACTGTGAGGAAATTGAGCAAATTTGATAAAAGATCATAGAAGCTTTCAGAATTCTATTGCCTACAGCCTACTGTATGCACCTATTGTCCAGATATTCTCCACGAGTACTCCATTGTTCTCAGTATTTCAAGGATTAAGACTCTTCCTTCCCATTGTTAAAGGCTTCTTCAGTAACCTTACAAATGGTTCTACAACCAAGATTTTATATGAGTGTTTCTGGTGTCTACCCTAAATTTTGGCTGTGCCAAATTCTCAGGCCGAATTTTTCAGAGGACCATGAAGTCCCAAAACCAGCGACAAACATAGCAGACTGAACCATTATGCTGGGGTGGTAGATGGTTGGGCATTTGGTAAGATATATCCCTGGTAAAAGGCTTCTGGTAATTTAGGATGGCTATCATCCCCAAGAGGTGCTGGCCCATTCAGAAGGCTTGTAATGCAGGAGCTAGTGATGGCTATTGCAGAGGCTGCACCACCAATAGAAAACATCTCAATAATAAGTTATCCTTGAAACTGGTGAGTTTGATTGGGGAAATTCATAGCCAAACAGTCAGGCCACAGGAAATGTGATGGTGCTGGTAGGGGGAGATGTGCAAGATGCACCAATGATGCTGTTATTGTGGGCATCAAGTGGTCCACTCAACCCCAGATCACATAAGTGGTCATTGTTGTGCTTTGGACACTTTGACCAATTTTATGCATTAGAAAAACTTTACCCAAGTGCTCTTGTTCGTGAGGTGGACAAAGGGACACAAAATTTGGTTTGCAGTTCAACTCGATTTGATTAACATAATATTACTTATTAAAACATTATGTGAGCATTTCCAAAATTCCCACAATATTTATTCTCTATTTAGCTCCATCCATCTGAAACAGGATATTACCTGCAATGATCCCCATGTTTGAATTGTGATATTGCAATCTTTTTCTTCTTTGATGTAGGGCTGGCTCTCTTCCATAAAGATGGTTCTCACAGGTCAAGACAGATTTTCTCTCTTGCTCTCTCTCTTTCTCCCTCTGTCTCTCTTGATGATCAGAGCTCCCCTGCTTGGTTAGGTCAAGTTTTCGCTGAGAAGATGGTGTCCAGGTGTGTATTCTTATCTGCCCTTGCTCCCGACATTCCAGAACGTTCTGCGGCCTTTGGCCAATGGGGTCATGAATTAAATTCAAATCATCCAATAAGGCTGCACCAACACTATTCCCTGCTACCATGCTAGGAAGCGTAAATGTTACATACCACAAGTCAGTCAAGATGGCAGAATGTTTGATTGACAGTTGTCCAATACACAGCCCTTGGGCTGGTTGTAACTGCTTCTTCTTAAACCGTTGTAACCTCTTTGATTTTGGTTTTTCACTGCTGGCTGCTGTTTAATTTAGCTCGCCCAATTTTCTTTCAGATCCAATTTCTCCAGCTGTGGGTCAATTTAGAGTGTTCCCTTTTGGGCCCGTGGTCACTTGACCACACAGGTCACCAAGATTTACTTGGTAGTCTCAGGTGATGGCAGATCTTCTTGTCATGGGCACAATTCCTGAAGGGACAGGAACCGATGCTTCATTAGCTTCACCAATGGCCCACTTGGCTGTCCAGTAATTCCCCGTGTTGCTGAGTTTCCCGCCATTAGCAATAGGCCATGGTGGTGGGAAGACATTAGACTGTCCCCTGAAACCTGTCCCCATCATATTACAAGACCTCCCTGCACCCAAACCAAGGCTGGAGGGTCAGGAAAATTTAGTATCACAAATCACACTATTTCCATCCTCACTCCACCTCCCACAACTTCTCCACCATCACTTCCAATCCCAAACAACTCAGCCCAATACCAACAACATGCATTTATAAAGCATCTTTATGGAATAAAATGTCCCAGGGTGCTTCAGAGTTACTCTATTTGACTAAGTATGACTAAGGGACTGGAGCCACATATAACTGAGGAACAGCGGGAAATCCGGACAAGTGATCAAAAACTTGACCAGAGGGAAATTTTTGAAGAAGCATCTTGGAAAAAGTCAGAGTTAGTTGGGTGGAAAGATATAGAATGGAAAAATCCGACATGCTGATTTTGAAAGGATTGAGTTACTTCCAGATACATAGAACTGTAAAGCCAATGTGTTAACCAATGTATTTAAAACTGTTGTACAAGTTTAAACACTTGGCGTCATCATTAACTGTTATCTTGATTATTATAAAATAAATACATTTCTTCATAATATTGCAAATCAATTGAACATGAGAGCTCTTGGAGCATGGATAGCCATCATTCACTGTCTTGGAATTCAGTGCAACTACCATTTACCTTTTCAGTTTACTTTCTACTAGTCTCTGCTAACTTTCCCTTGGCATTCCCAAGGTAATCCTGCATTGCCGAAGGTAAAGACCAGGATTTTGTGTCTGGTGCCAAAGCAATGGCACTCATCTCTGACCCGTAGTAAGATGCACTTTGTTGCAATCTTTGTGATGGAAGCTTCTCTTTTCCCAGTGGTAGTTTGAATGTGGTGTCAAGTCAAGGGGATCTCTAGAGATACAGAACAGTGATGTTTATCAAGCAGGGAAAACAGCCAAACTCATTGAAGTCTTCTCACAGGCTGCAAACAAATAAATTAACGTACTGATTATCATTACTTTCAATTTAAAATTTCAGATGGCAAAATAAAATGTTTGGAACGTGTACATAGATTAAGGTAGAAGTTAAAATAAAGAACAAAATATAAACATGTTATTTTAAAGTTAGTTTATTTTATCATTATTGATGAAATGAGAGTCTACAAATGTAAAATTAGTTCTTTAGGGTCAGTAAGTAGTAAATATGAAATTAGTAAGATATTAAAAACCCAGTTACATTTGATTTAGCAATACATTTCATTTTGAATGGTTTTTACAACAAGACTAACTGAGTACTAGTAAATTTTTTAAAATCAATTTTCCAATTGTTTGAGAGCAGTACTGAATAATGCATCCTCTGGTGTAATGTAAACATGCAGATGGCAACTTCTGGATTTCCAAATTATTCTGCACATGGTCTGATTAGTAAGTTTGCCGATAACACAAAGGTTGGTGGAATTGCGGATAGTGATGAAGACCGTCAAAGGATACAGCTGGATATAGATCGATTGGTGACTTGGGCGGAGAGATGGCAAATGGAGTTTAATCCAGAAAAATGTGAGGTAATGCGTTTTGGAAGGTCTAATCCAAATGGAAAATATACAGTAAACGGCAGAACACTTAAGAGTACTGACAGGCAGAGGGATCTGGGTGTACAGGTACACAGGTCACTGAAAGTGGTAACACAGGTGGAGAAGGTAGTCAACAAGACGTATGACGTGCTTACCTTCATTGGTAGGGGCATTGAGTTTAAAAATTGGCAGGTAATTTTGCAACTTTATCGAACCTTTGTTAGGCTGCATTTGGAATATTGTGTACAATTCTGGTCACCACACTACCAGAAGGATGTGGTGGCATTGGAGACGGTACAGAAAAGATTTGCCAGGATGTTGCCTGGTATGGACGGCATTAGCTATGAGGAGAGGTTGGAGAAACTTGGGTTGTTCTCACTGGAACGACGAAGGCTGAGGGGCGACCTGATAGAGGTCTACAAGATTATGAAGGGCATGGACAGACTGGACAGTCAGAAGCTTTTTCCCAGGGTGGAAGACTCAGTTACCAGGGGCCATGGGTTTATGGTGCGAGTGGCAAGGTTGAAAGGTGATGTGCGAGGCAAGTTTTTTACACAGAGGGTGGTGGGTACCTGGAACTTGCTGCTGGAGGAGGTAGTGAAAGCAGATACTATAGTTACTTTTAAAGGGCGTCTTGACAAATATATGAATAGGATGGGAATAGAGGGATATGGTCCATGGAAGGGTGGGGAGTTTTAATTGTGACGGGCAACATGTCGGTGCAGGCTTGGAGGGTCGAAGGGCCTGTTCCTGTACTGTAATTTTCTTTGTTCTTTGTTCTTTGTATGGGTATAGTTGTGAAGTTGAAGTCACTTTCAGTGGAGGAATAATGGTGAGCACTGATAGTTTAGCCATCATTACCACTGTGAAATGCAGATTTATTAGAACCTTTCAGCTGAGAAGAAAGACCAAGTAACTCTCCATCTATTGAAAGGGACATAAAAGATCCCCTGGCAGTATTTAAAAAAAAAGAAAAATGAAACTTTCCTGGTGTCCTTGTCAATATTTCTTTCTCAGCCACCATAACCAAAGCAAACTATATATGCTTTGTGGGATCTTACTCTGGCCTGTGCCTGTACTTCAGCAGCAATGAACTTGTGTTTGAGGACATTACTAAATGCCATATAAGTCTCGATCTTCCCATTTAAATTTAACTTGTGTTCTTTGATGTCAACTCAAACCAAACAGGAGAACTCAGAATTATGTATATAGTTAAGAAGGAAATAAATGTTCTATCCCAAATGATCTTTCAAATGCTGAAACATTTCCTACAAAGATACATCATTGAAAATAAATATTTGTTTCCCATTGCATCTTACATTTGGAAAGCCCTGCATGTTCTGAGACAGTTACATTCAAAACACATGATAGTCAGTGGTATAATTTTATCAAACAGCTGATTCTTTTTCAGCAGATTCGAGTGGCAAAAAATGTCTGCAAACAATTAGATTAATCTAATACTTAATGGTTTCATGAATACATGAAATGCGATACTTATGTGGGACACTGATGCACATAGAAAAGAACGAATGAAGTATAACCGTGTGAAGTTAATAATAGCATGCTGAGAAAATAGTCTAAGTCATGGACTTACAAGTCCATATAAGGGAGCATGTGCCGAAATGGTGCTATCAATTTAGTGTTAACATAATCTTTTTGAAAGTGACCTTATTGACCTAACCATAATATAGTACCTAAAGGCTGTCTGACTGCTGACCTTCAAGACCTTAATCTGCAGGAAGAAAGATTAATTGCCAAAAGTGCTCTAATTTACCACACTCAAAATGTGCCATTAAAATTTTTAAATGCTCTCTTGTTCACTGATCAGAACCCTAATATTATATTATTTTAGCACAATGAACTTTTTAAAAAATAATTGTCAACAAAGTTTTAATGCATCCAATAAGACCAATGTAAAATAATGAAGGATATCTCGGCATCAGAGTTAATTGATCTATACCATCCCTCTGGTGATCTTGAGTCACAGCTTAAGCTGTTGCCATCATGGATTCAATCAGAGAAAGTGCTTACAACTGATTCAATTCCAGGACAATTTGAAAGTGTTAGCTTCTGAAAAGAAGATAATATAATTGAAAATACCACAAAGGATTTGCACTTTCGTGACACTTCATACTCCAATCGAATGTAATTCATGCCAAGGAGTTTCCTCTTTATAAACTGGGAATACGACTGTGGGATTTGGCTGATAATCGTTACCCATCCCTATAATCAGTGGACATAGAGTTAAAATGATTGGTAGGCACATTAGAGGGGATTTGAAGTGACATTTTTCATCAAGTGAGTGGATATTGGAGTTCTGGAAATCATTGCCTAAAAGGATATTAAAAGAAAATACTCCAATGTTATTTAAATATAATACATATTATACATATATACATTTAATACAAAAATGTTTGCATCTACATTTGAGGTGCGAGAACATAAAAGATTACAATGGACAGCAAGAGCATGTGATATTGCATCCCTTTCTGCAATGAAGTAATCTATGTTTCATTAGCATATCACACAATCAAACCTCTTCTGCTGCTCAAATAATCTCACAAAATTCATAAAAGCTGAGAACTGGAATTAGGCTGAGTGTCTCTTTTTGTTACGACCAGCCTGACACAAATGATCTGAATGACATCCTTCATGTTGCAAATTTCTCTGATTCTAATTTTCCTTGAAGTGTTGTTTGTGGGCCTTCTCTTTGAACTGTTGTTGCCTTGTATTCCTGGCAGTCCCTTGATATTTATGGGTTCTGAGATTTTGATCCAATAAAAATGATTCAATGATGATATATGTCAAAGTCAGGGTGATTTGTGACAGTGGAGAAATTTCAGGATTTTTTTGCCTTTTCCCTTTCAGTCGGAAATTTTGGATGTAGGAAAACAATATTGGAAATAAAAACAAATGAATAACAATATTGGAAATAAAAACAAACTAATAACATTTTACTGCATTGCTTTTGTGTTGTAATACTTTCTGTATTTTTCAATATTGATTTATCACTAAATCTGTATTTTAAAAATGGACACCAATACTATTAGCTTTAGCATTAGTTCTAGCTTTGATTAAGGAACTAGTCAGAAGAATTTACTGTATTTTTCCTTTAAAAAGTAAATAAGGCAGAATCGAAGAAAAAATAAATGCATGATCTGTCCAATTGTTCATTTATCATCATTTTGATTAACATACTAATTAACATCCTTTTATGTAACTTGTTAAGCCAATTGGATGATTGCTAATAAACTGATAAACGTTGCCGATAAGGTTGGGTTGCTGAAGTGGGCGCAGATCTGTGCTGGTACTCCAGCTGTCAAAGTATTCTTGCAGACTTACAATAGACTCAAATTTAACATGCATGGGTAGACATGAGGCTCTGTATTGTGTTGTTAGTCTGGAGTAAAATCTCCTATCTCACTTACAAAGCAGTTTAAAATAGACTGAGATCATTGACTCATATTAAATAGCCCTATTTATTTTTTCATACTCCCAAGTCATGTTAGTATCCTGCCAAACACTGGAGAAAATTATTGGAAGTTGAATATTATATTAGCATTGAATAGGATCCAGACTGTAAATAGGTATTTTGAATTTGGACTGTGAAATGTGTTGAATTCTTTCTTCCGAATTGTTTGGCAGTAGAATAACAAATAATTGTAGATATTGACACAAATATTCTGGGCACGTCTACTTGGTTTAATTCTTAGTTCTAATGTAGAAAATTAGAATTCTGTGAAATTTTTGTATTGCCTAAGGGGTTAAGTCTGAATAATATACTAATAAGTATGGATCATAGGAAGTGATGAAATGTCACATGATATTGCCCTCTTGAAGCAAGCTGAAGTTACAATTATTTTAAAAATGAATTAATGTTTTCTTTATTTTAACAGATTATATTAATATTCTTTAGCAATGCAATGAGGATGAGAATGTTGTAATTTGTTTGGCATGTGATTTGTCCATTGTGACAATCTGAGCCTAGGAAAGCCCAGATTCTGATGCACATTTCAATCCACAGAGCACTGAATGTGAAAATCCACTGCTCTTGGTTTTAAATTTATTAAATCATATGATCTGCCATGAGGTAAAAGAAGTTAGAACCTGGAGTTTCTGCTTAATTGTGTTTCTTTGTTTGATGAAATACCTCTTAATATCATCAGAACCAATGTAAAACATCACCAAATTTAAGCACAAATAACAGTAACTACAGATAAAGTTTCTGCAATCTATTTCTTGAGCTTTAGAAACATTTGTGCTTGACACAGCTGCTACTACCCTTGCTAGGAGAATGAATTAATCAGTGTTTTTATTGTCTTTATTTATAGGTCTTTGTGGAAACTCTCAAAATGAAGCTGGAATTTTTCAAGTGCAAAAATACAAGTAGTTATATATTGAGAAATATTTGATTTTTTTCCTCTTTTAATATCTGACTAGAAAATAATTTTGTACATTTTCTAAAAGTTATTTTTAGTAATTTAAAATAGTGTCAGGATAGTGCCAAATGCTTTTATGTGTGATTAACCTATTCTCAGCTGTATTAATCACTTTTCCATTCAGCAGAATATAATTAAGACAAAATGGAAAATCTATGAAGGCAGTGGGAGGAATATTTTGGAAATTGACACAATCTTGGTGGTAATTTGTGTTGGAAACTGTGTGGATAAGATGTTTTAAGGATAGGCAACAAAAGCTGTGCTTGCCAGCAACATCACAATTTCCATGAAAGAATGAAAACAAATTTGACCCGAATTCCTTTATTTGAATAATGGAAAACAAAGAGGAAAAGAGAAAATTGACATTTGAAAAAGTACTTAAAAACACTGAGCCATGGACGGTTTCTGTGAACTTGCGTGACTGGTCTCATGCAATTGTACGTTGCTCATTCATTATGTAGGCAACCACCTCCAATGTGTAACTGCGGCTCATTCCTTGGGCTGTAGGAAATGGGAAAGAGCCAAATAGAAAATTAGTGAGGCAATCGAGTGCCTATAGAAGATAACCACTGAATGTGCATGAGAGCAATGAGGGGTCATAATGGTCATGCTTTTAGTTTGAATATGTGCATCTCCAAGAGTACTAAAATAAGAGTTTATTTTGGAACCATCCAAGGCACAGAGGTTATTACAGTTTATTGGGCTTGTGCAAAATGTGAAGAAATGATGTCTTTGAAGAATCAAATGAAATGTGACTTTCATTGCTTCATGGAGTTAAATGCTATTTTTATCATGTGGTTGTTATAATTGAATCTAGTATGGATGAGAGCTGACTTTGTCCCTTAGGACTGCTCTGCGATGTGCACAGTGACTGATGTTCCTAAATTGCTTTGCAATAGAGTAGTAAAATTTAAATTAATTTTCATATCATTTCTGCTGTTTTATTTTCAACCCCTTTCACTAGTAAATTGTGCAGAGTTTCAGTTTTGGAGAACTGTAGTTCTATTTGTTATCCATATTATTGGATTATTTTGGCTAAAGGGTGAAAACAGTAAATAGGCACAGTGCAAATATGCCTCACATATTTTATAGTCTGGATTTAGCACACAATTTTGGATATATCTGCCGAATGCCATCATTTGAACTTGCCCGGAGGAATTTGGAGGTTTAAAGTGCTACTTTGATGGAGCAGCATACATGGTTGTTTACATCCAATTCCATTGAAGATGTAGACTGCTCTGCCTGATCACGACACCACAGTACAGGATAGCTCAAATGCTGAAGGAGGGTCTTACAGGTTCACAGACTTGGCACTGAAGGATTTGAAGGTTGTCCAAAAGGAGGAAGAATGTCTTATGCCCCAGTGGGAAAGATGCCACCTCACTGCCCTGTCCCATTTTTCTGCAGCAGCTAGCACTGTTCTGTCTGGTCTGGTGTCCTTCTCCTGTGTTTCATTCTCACCAAAATTGAGGGGAGGGAGGTGGTACGGAAAAGTTCCCGTGACCAGACACTGCCTTTTCCCCTAGTAACCTTTGCAACATGTCCATTAAGATCCAGGAACACAACACTTGCTCTTTCAAGATGAAGCTCTGAGAGAATTTCTGAAATAAATGTTTGAATGTTGGTGGAACTTTCCTAAAGTTTGAAAGTTCCTGATGTATTTCAGAAGTCCTGTTTACTGCTTGAGCAGAAAGTAGACTTTAAAAGATGAGTTTCCATTTAAGTGCTGAGTCTAGATAGTGCTTGAAATTTAACATTAATTCCTGTTTGCTTGTAAACAACTAGCTGATGTTTGTACGGTGCATTAATTAATGTGCTAGTCACCAAAATGCCAACCAATCTCTTTAGTAAGTGCTATCAAGCATTTTTAAATTGTAATAGATGTTTATCAAGTCTGCAGGTAAAACTGCCCCAGCACTAAACTCAAATCCTTTATCAAGGTAACATAGACTAAACAGGCTTTTCAGTGCTTGAATTATTTGATGAAAATCACACACTGTGTTATTTGTGGAAGGTTTTTTATTTCTTCATATTGCAAGCCCCACAGATTCACAAATAATAAATATTTGTTACATTATGACCGCACATGGTAAAACTGGAGTTCCCACTTCAGGCTATGGCAATTCTTGATTAAACAGAATAAATGACATTGTTGCAAAGGGGTTCTATTGGCTTGACAATCAAGTATGTGAAGGCTTTTATACAACAAATTGATATTTTCCTGTCTGTAGATCTTTATGTACGGAACAATGCTACATGTTACTTATTTTTCATTTTTAATGGTTTTTTTTTGGTTCACCTTTATGCCCTAATTTGATATTATAATTTCTTAAATAAATCATGTTGATTTATCATGGCTTTGTTTTGGTTAATCGTTTAACATTTCTGATTAAGTGATATATTTGAAAATGAATCAAACTTTTCTCAATTTTTCAAGTAGAAATATAGCTGCATCCCATCATTTTAAAAACCTCTTGTGACATATATATGACCAATATCACTTAATAATACTTTGTGTCAGTGTGTATATCCTTGTATTAATGTTTGAAATAATGTAAGAAATATTTATGGAACAGCTCCTAGTAGGCTGGAGAATTCCTTTATCCACTTTTCTTAAAAGAGATGTTAGTCCATGTTTCTTTGCTTCTATTAAAGTGTCCAAACATGGAATTAGATGCAAAAATGCTTATATGACAATATCATTCACAACTTGTCATGACAATGGATCAGAATCCTGAAGTATTATGGATAATATAAAAATTTTAATTACAATTTTTTTGGAAAAGGATTACTACAGACAAAGAAGACAGGATGTAAATTCAGTGCTTACTGGCAAAGTCCTGTGTGGGAATGGAATGGCTAACCTGTAAAATGTCAGGAAAACATCAAACAGAAATATCTAATGGGAAGATGTAACATGGGGCTGACTGTATTTCCTTGCAAGCAGAAAGTCACCTCAGGAATACATCTTTAGTGCTTTGCTGTTCCTGGAATATACAAAACAGCAGTTAAAACCTGACAGCTTTCCTGGTCTGTATACGCTGGTGGAAGATGATGGACTAGTGAACAAAGGCACCAGTGTCTACTTCCTTAGGTTCAAGCACGAGTGTGCCATGAAGTTCAGTCAAAAAAAAATCATCCACTTGTCTTTCTCACATTGTGGATAAAAATGACTGAATGCTGGAAGGCAACCTTCCTTAAAAGGGAACAGGACAAAAATGATTTCAGCTAACCTGCAAAGGCCAAGAATTTCAAAATTGACACTTCAGCTATTAATATTTCACAAACAACCGAGGGACTGATCCACACATGTTTTAAAATTTATCAATTTTGGAGTCCCTTCTTATGCCAGATCTGTTTGTATGAGTGTTCTGTTATTATTTCTTTTCATTTAGTAACTAATAAACCATTTTGTTAATGCAAGCAAGACTGACCAAATTGACTCCTTTTTAAACATAAATTCATTTGATCTGGAACAAAGGCATCCACAAGGGAGGGATCCTTTTGGAAATTAACCTCATTGATACCAACTGGAATGGGTGGGTGAATCAAAAATTGTGAAGCCACTTCATCCCTTCTCACGCAGAAGCTTAACAGTGTAGAGGTATCCATCTGTAACTGCAATAATTTGGGGAGCTTGCAGGGTCAGGTTGCAATCCTGGTATGCGGATTAAACTACAATCACAGAGATGCTATAAAAATGACTTCCTGGCTGCACTGGCATCCACGTTAAAAAAAAAACAGACTCACTGAAGAAACCCAATAAACTGTCAGACAGATAGTGGCCCCAACACTAAGCAGAAGGAGTGAAGGGAACACATTCAACACACGAGAGAGGAAAGCCTGACAAGGACTCAAGAGGGACAGGAAGGTTGTAATCGGACAAAAGGCACATGACTGTCATACTGAACAGAACACAGTATATTGAGAAAGCGAAAACTTTACTCGCAGCTACTGACACCTACGAACAGATGGCGACAGACCCAATACCTAAACTGGAAAACCGTATTATAACCACCCTAAGGAATCTACACAAAACGGGTGAAATTAGCAAACTTGATTACCAGGGAATGAAACCAGAGGGATCAAACACACCCCGCTTCTATGGACTCCCTAATGTACACAAGCCAGGGGTCCCCCTCAGACCCATAGCCTCACTGCCAGGTAGACCGACATAACAGACTAGCGAAAGAACTGCAAAGGAGACTGAAACACCTAATAGACGGTTCGAATCATTCCTTCCACTCCACCCAAGAATTCCTCAACATCATCAAGGACACCAGAATAGATGAGGCTGGGATCATGGTCTCCTTTGACATGACTGCACTGTTTACCTCCATAAACACCCCCTTAGCTAAGGAGACACTGGCCTTGCTATGAGACATACCAGAGATGCAGACATCCAACAACACCAACATCATCAGCAAAGACTACTGGACCTGTGCCTCCCAACCCACTTGACCTTCAATGGCAAGATATATAGACAAATCAATGGAACACCGATGGAATCACCGATATCAGGATTAATAGTGGAAGGCGTAATGCAAAGACTGGAATGGACAGCCCTTCCACCATGCAACCAAAACTATGGATCCGCAATGTGGATGACACCTTCGTGATTATCAAATGCTGTAAAGTGGAAGAAACCCATCTACTCATAAACAACATCCTCACCGGCATAAAATTCACCAGGGAAGAGGCGAACAACAATAGACTTCCCTTCCTGGATGTAATGGTCAAATGTATCGCCAACAGCGAGCTCCAGACTAGCATGCGCAGGAAAGCCACCCATTCGGATCAGGTACTCCAACTACAATAGCAATCATCCCAACACCCATAAACAGAGCTGCATAAAAACACTGTTTAAGTGAGCTGCAACACACTGTAGTGTCCGGAGCTACGCAAAGCCGAGGAAGAATACCCATACAGCGTCTTTAGAAGCAACAGTTACCCAAAAAGCGAAGTCCGTCAATACTTACGCAGATCGCAGCAGGAAGAGACAACACGCTCAGAGACACTAGTCACCCTTCCATACATTAAGGACATATCTGAAATGACCACCAGATTACTTGGCCCCCTAGGAATCGTGGTAGCCCACAAACCGACAGCTACACTATGACAGCCACTGACAAGAATAAAGGATCTGACAACCATAACCAACAAAACTAACATTATATACAAGATTCCATGCAAAGACTGCCAAAAACATTACATAGGGCAAACTAGAAGGAAGCTAGCCATCAGGATTCATGAACAGCAACTAGCTACCAAGAAACATGACCAACTATCACTCATTTCAATGTACATGAACAAAGAGGGACACCCAATTATAATGGGACAACATAGCCATCCTAGGACAAGCCAAGCAAAGACTCGCATGAGAATTCCTGGAGGCCTGGCACTCAAATCGGAACTTCATTAACAAGCATAGAGCCAGACCCCATATATCGATCACTAAGAAACAAATCTGGAAGTGATGCCACCCACCCTGGCAAACCGAGACACATAAATAGCAAGCAGGACAGAACATCGACGCTTCACCAGAGGTGCACTGATGATGTTACCTCGCATGGTGACGAAACGTTTGCGAACAAAACTTACCAGCTTAGCGAGCAAGTCAACAACTGCATCAGGTTGCAACTTTAACAATACGCTGGTTATCTGTAACGTGCTCAAAAGAGGGTATGACTTGTTTAGCTCTCCCAGCATCAACGTGAATTCTTCATATTGCAATAGGTTACATCAAACTGACATCCAAAATATCAGTGGAAGGTAATTGAACTGAGGCTTCCCATCAAGAAGATTTATTGTACATGATCCCCACTAATGAAGTCCAGGCTGGGCTAGTAGACCTAGAAATTTAGAGAGATAATTTTAAAAAATAATTATGGATCAGTTAGCCCTCTTGTCCAGATACGCGTGGCTGAGCTGGTGAAGGGAGAATGGCTGGACAACGTTCTCCTTTTGTCTCACTTCACTGTTCTCACCATAGCTAAGATCCTTCTTTATACAGCCACGGATAGATGGTCATGAGAGATTAATCTAACACGTTGCCAGTCCCAGACTGTGTCTCACACTGCCTTGGTCCAAGAGATGGGGGATGCTTTATGATCCTAGGTAACCAATGGGATTATTACCCTGAGATGGTCAGGTTGTTTTAACTACTTAAAGCTGATCGGATTGAATTAGCTATATCTGGATAATTCCAGCCTTCACTTGTCGATGTTGTCATAAAGAAATAAATGCAAATCTTTCTCCAGATGTCTCCAATTGCTTTATTGCTAATGAAGTACTTTTTTTTAAAAGTATGTTTAATGTAATTAAGTAAAAGCAGCAGCTAATTTGTGCACAGAGAAGTGAAGAGAGCAGGAGGGCATGCCAGTAGCAGCACCAGGTTCATCCAAAAATGAGGTGTCAAATTGCTACAAAACCTACGTGCCAAACAGCATAAGCAACAAGTAATAGACAGCTAGGTATTGCATAACCAATGGATCAAATTGAAGCTCCAAAGTCTCCCCACAATCAGTTGGGAATGGTGGTAGACAATTAAAGAACTCATTGGAGGAGGAGGGAGCCTAGCACATCAGTGTAGAAGATAAGGTTGAAGCATTTGCAATGATCTTTAGCTAGATGTACCAGGTGATCCAATTTGGTCTCCTCTAGAGGTCTCTGGCCTCTCAGATGACCACATCCAATGTGACAGTCTAATTGTTGCCCCTTGACATTCAATGGTGCTACCATCACTGAATTCCCCCACTGTCTACATCCTGATGTTACCATTGACCAAACACTCGACTGCACTAGATATATAAATACAATGGCAACAAGAGCAGGTCAGAGACTAGGAATCCCAAAGCCTAGTCACCATCCACAAGGCACAAGTCAGGAGTGTAATGAAATACTCCCCATTTGCTTGGATGATTGAGATCCAACAACACTTGAGGCTTGATACCATCCAGGACAAAGCAACCCACTTGATTGGTACCATGTCCACAAGCATCTACTCCATCCACAACTGACACTCAGCAGTGTGTACAATTACAAGATGCACTGCAAAAGTTCACCAAAACTCCTTAAACAGACCTTTCTATATCACAACCACTTCCATCTTTAAGGATAAGGCCATCAGATAGAAAGGAATACCACTACCTGCAAATTCACCTCCAATCAACTCCCCATTCTGACTTGGAAATATGTCGCTGTTCCTTTGGTGAGCTGGGTCAAAATCATGAAACTCCCTCCCTAATAGCATTGTGCGTCTATCTACAGCACATGGCCTGCAGCGGTTGAAGAAGGCAGCTCGCCATTTTCTCAAGGGAAAGTAGGGATGGACAATAAATGCTGGCCTCGTCAGCAATGCTCCACGTCCCATGAGTGAACAAGGAAAGCAAAGAGATCATAACCAAATAAATTGTTTTGCACAATGTTGGTTGAAGCAAAAGTATTGGCAAGGATACCAGCGCTAAGTCCCCTGCTCTTCTTTGAAATAATACTGTGGAATCTTTTACAGTTACTCAATTAGATAAATGAAGCTTTGGCTTAACACATTTTCTGATCCAATTGCATTTCTGACAATTAGTGTTAACCCTTGAATTTTGTGCTTAAGCCTTGACATATGACTTGAACCCAGATCTGACTGCAAAGTAAATGTGCTGCCAACTGATCCAGAACTGAAACTGGTATTTAATGGGAGCTTTTGCTTATCCATGATATTCCTCTTTTTGGAACCAAACAGTGTATAACTCCTTCATTCCACCAATACACATTTACTCATGTGTGCAATGATTCAGGGGACTTTTAGTACAGTCCTGTTGTGACACTAATTTTTACTTCAGTGCAAGTTCACCATGATGCCTATTATGAATGGTATGATAGCATAAGAGTCATGTTTCTAAATTAGTAAGCCAGAAGCCCCATGAATTCTCGAGTCAAACAGTTGTCTGTGTTCTGAAGTAAATTTTTGGAGTTTGAATGGTCACATTTGATTGTTTTCTTGGGAGGAAATCCCATTTTTGTCGTCATTTCTGCTAGGAAAGTTGTGTGTGTAAAATGCACACCTGTCCCCATTGAGGTTTGATTTGACCATGTTAATGGGGGATGAAACTTGTATTTCTTCCTGCATGACATTTTTGTCTGGTGGAGCAGGGATTTGGAACAAAATGCAAAATCAGCTGAGGAAGCTGGATTATTCTGAAAGGTAAGTATCAATAGTTTTCACATCTTATAATGACATGATTTAGGTGTTGTATTGTAATGTGGACGTGCTTTCTAAGACTGTGATTTGCCATAGGAATTTGTCCATCACATTGACCACTATTGTGTATCTGGTCACATACATTACAACATTTTTACAATGAAAAATGTACCACAAAGCAGCAAAAAAAGTAACAAAATGCCCTGTCAACCTGTACTATTATCTTTCTCCACTTCAGCTTAAATGGCTTAGGCTATCTTTTTAAAACCTGATTTTGACAGTTCAGAAGATCTATACTTGGGGTAAGAAAAACATTGATTAATCTGCTTTTCTTGATTGATTGACATGGACTCTACTTTGAAACTGAAATGAAAACCTGCTACTCTTTTCTTTCCAGAGAATTGTCTATTATTTAAACATTGCTAAACAGAAACAAGATGTCAAATCATTTGGCTTGCACTCATCAAGACTGGGATGCAATAGGTTACAGGCATAGAACATTCACTATGCCACGAAGATACATTACGGGCATGGAGGTGGCATGGGCCATGATGGTAGTGGTGTACAAGGTGAAAAATAAGCTTTAAGGGGCCTTTGAACACTTGGAATGCTGTGTTTGAGAACAGGAAATGAACTTCAAGCTGACTCAACTCTGCATATACACTCCTCATTTATTCCAGCATAACCTGCAAACTGCCCTGCTAAACTGACCCGTGGGTGCAAAGGTAAAACTGAGACATGAAGTTACACATGGACCAGCTTAAATGTTGTGAAAATGCATACGCTAAGTTTTGCCATAGCTAGATGATGATGTCTCACCATTGCGGTTAGGAGTCAATCCATTTTTAAAATGTTGAAAATTGAAAGCTAGAACTAGTAAATGCAACCATGAAGCAATTAAATGGCCATGAAAAAAAAATTAAATGGCTCACTAATGTCATTTCAGGAAGGAATTATATGTGACTTCAATCCAAAACATTGACTATGAAGTGGCTTATCTAACATTTCCATTGCTATCACCAACTTAATGGGGAACTAAGGACGGGTGATAATTATTGTTCTTATCAGTGATAAACACTTTCCAAGAATAAATTATAAAGGACTTAAACAAGTGTCAGTGGTCTACCATCTGTGTTTTCACATCCACATCTGCATCTAGTTCTCAAATCTGTTATACTGTTTAGTGGAAGAATGTTTTTTCTGGGAAATGCTTAATTTTTTTAGAAGTAGCTTTTCTTCTTGCTTCATTAGGAACGTGCATAGCATTTTGAGTGCACTTTCCCTCATGGATAAGGTATAAAAAAATTCAAACAACAGCATAGCTGAGTAATCTCTTATCTTCCCAAAAATGAATTTCCACTTCATAATGCCTTAGCTTTCAGCATCTATTCTTTTTTCAGTGCTCCTATATGCACTTTCCCTTCAGCATAAATGTAATACATTCCTAATAGTATTATTTTACTTCTAATACCTTACAGGTTACAAATTTTAAAAACAGTACTTTTCTGAAACTTTATAATAAGGAGACATAATCTGCCCTGTCACTTATTAAATTTCCTGCCAGGTATATTTAGATCCTAAGACAGTACTCACAATCTTGGTTATCTGCACTCAAAACTCCTTCTTTCTCTCTGTGTTTACTCTTTCCATATCTTTCAAAGATTGTTAAAATAGTGTTTTGCACAGCTAACAACACGTGGCAGTGCATTCTTATTACAAGTAGATTTTTGATTTGGTCCTGTAACTTTACTTCCCATTTACTCCCAACTTGGAACTCTGATATGTTTTGGGAATAGATTGTTTTGACATGAAAATCTTGTTCAATTTTGTTTTAATTAATGAAGTCACTTTTTCTTAGATTGTGCAGTGCACAAATATGTCTTCTTGAATTTTTGTTAGTGGTTTGTGCTATCCATGTATATTCTCATGTCTTTCACTAGAATATTAATGTCAAGTACATGGGTCTTAGAGATATGAAACACTGAAAGACCTGGTTCTTTATTTCACTCTCCAGGCAGTGTACTCTCAATGATCCAACAGTATGTGCCAGGTGTGAAAAGGTGTCCTTTGGCTGTAGACATTCCTAGGTAAAATCCATAAGACTGAGCTTATTAGAACTAATACTTTCAGGTTACTGCATTCAATTCCTGTGTCCCTACTATAGGAAAGATGTTGTTAAACTTGAAAGGATTCAGAAAATGTTTACAACAATGTTACCAGGTTTGAGCTAGGGAGGGGCTGAATAGATTGGAGTTTTTTTTTCCCTGAACTATTGAAGGCTGAGGGGTGACCTTATTGATGTTTATAAAGGTTTATAAAATCATGAGAGGCATGGATAGGGTGTATGGCCAAGGTCTTTTTCCCAGGGTAGGAAAGTCCAAAACTAGAGGTCATAGGTTTAAAGTGAGAGAGGAAAGATTTAAAAGGGACCCGAGGGGCAAAATTTTCACAAAGAGGGCGGTGCGTGTATGGAATGAGCTGTCAGAGGAAGTGGTGGAGACTGGTACAATTGCAAATTTAAAAGGTATCTGAATGAGTATATGAATAGGAAGGGTTTAGAGGGATATGGATCAAGTGCTGGCAAATGGGACTAGATCGGTTTCAGATATCTGGTCAGCACGGACAAGTTGGACTGAAGGGTCTGTTTCCATGCTGTATAACTCAGACACTATGACTGATAGAAATCACAGGCCCACAATCCCTTGCTTCAAATTTTTCCTCATGTGGCTCCTCTTAAAGTCAGTAAATAATTTGTTTTGGAATTCCTACACTTTGTAACATTATGAGTGATTGAAAGATACCGAATTCCTCCCATGCTATTCAGTAATTTGTTTAAATTCACATGTATTGTATCCAATGACACTGTTGTCATACTTGTGCTGCTATTCCCTTTTTGAATATGCTCTTTGGTAAAAATAAAAAAAATAGGAACAACTATGAATTAGGAGCAGGAGTAGGCCTCTCAGTTCTTCATAGCTTTCCAGAGATAGTAGGAACTGCCGATGTTGGCGAATCTGAGATAACAAGGTGTAGAGCTGGATTTCAGTCCACATTGATACCATTGGGCTTCAGGGTTCCCAAGCGAAATATAGACTTCACAAGCTTCAAAATCTCCCTACCCCCGACCGCATCCCAAAACCAGCCCAGCTCATCCTCCCCTCACTAACCTGTCCGTCCTTTCTCCCACCTATCCACTTCTCCCACCTTAACCCCCACCTCTACCTCCTACCTCCCAGCCTCATCCCGCCTCCTTGACCTGTCCGTCTTCCCTGGACTGACCAACCCCCACCCTAACTCCCCACCTACACTCATCTTTATTGGCTCCATCCCCGCCTCCTTGACCTGTCCATCTCCTCTCCACCTATCTGCTCCTTTATCCATCTTCCGTCCGCTTCCCCCTTTCTCTCTATTTATTTCAGAATCCCCTTCCCTCCCCCATTTCAGAAGAAGGGTCCAGACCTGAAACTCCTCTGATGCTGCTTGGCCTGCTTTGTTCATTCAGCTCTACACCTTTATAGTTTTCCATATTTTTTTTGTCAAGAACTTGCTTATCAAGAAAGTATCTATATCTGCCTTGAGGAAGTGAATTTCAAAGTCTCATAATCCTCGGAGAAAAATACTTTCCTCACCTCTGTCTTAAATGGATGACTCTTATGTTTAAAATGACCCTTATTTCTGGATTCTCCCACAAGAGGAAACATTCTTTCCACATCTTGTCCTGCCAAAACCCCTAAGGATCTTGTATCTTTTAATAATCGCTTCTTAGTCTTTTAAATTCCAAGACATAAGGGTCTAACCTATGCAATCTAAGAAAATCCACCCGTTCCAATGATGCATGTAGTGAAGTTTGTCTGAGCTGCCTCCAGTGCATTTACATGCTTCCTTAACTGAGGAGACTAATATTGTGTTCCACCAATTTTCGGTGATAATTAAAGCATAAGTGAAGTTAATTTTGATATACAATTTGTCTCCCAATAAATTATAACATTCTGTTAAATCTCCTAATTACATGATATGTCTGCATACTAACCTTTGCAATTCATTCGCTAGGATGCTTAGATTCCTCTGCATCTCAGAACTTTTCAATCTCTCATCAATCTCTCACCAGTTAGATAATATGCCTTTTTTATTGTTGCTGCTGAAGTGAATAAATTCATATGTTTCCATTTTATACTTCATTTGCCAGAGCTTTGCGTATTCGCTTATTCTATTGATATCTCTTTGTCCCCTACAACCATACCTATGGCCCCTTCATCCAAGTCAAGTAGAGAATCCCTACAGTGTGGAAGCAGGCCATTCGGCCCATCGAGTCCACACTGATCCTCCGAAGACCATCCCACCCAGCTCCAACCCCTACCCTATCCCTGTAGCCCTGCATTTCCCGTAATCCACCTACCCTGCACATCCCTGGCAATTTAGCATGGCCAATCCATCTAACCAGCACATCTTTGGATTGTGGGAGGAAACCAGACCACCTGGAGAAAACCCATGCAGACACAGGGAGAATGTGTAAACTCCACACAAACATTTGCCTGAGGCTGGAATCAAACCCAAGATGCTGGTGCTGTGAGGCACCAGTGTTAACTACTGAGTCACCATGCTGCCCCAAATATAAATAATATAAATATAAATTGTAAACAGTTGAGGCTCCAGCACCGATGCCTGGGGCACACTGCTAATTACATCTTGCAATCAGAAAAAAGTCTATATCTGTTCTGTTTCCTGTCAGCCAGTCAATCTTCAATCCATATCCATATGTTACTCTGTACACCATGAGATTTTATTTTCCATGGTAACTTTCAATATGACATAGTTTCAAATATCTGCTGGAAATCCATGTACACTGCATACACTGATTCCCCTTTATCCACAATACTTCCATGTTATTTTCTCGAAGAACACCAATACAGTGTTTAAAAATGATTTCTCTCTCTCAAAACTATATTGCCTCTGCTTGATTACCTTAAATTATTCTGATGTTTTTAATAATAACGTCCAACATTTTCCCTATGATAGATGATAAGTGACCTGGTCTGTAGTTTCCAGCTTTCTGCCCCCCTGTTTTGGATAAAAGCATTAAATTCACTGTTTTCCAATCTAATGGAACCTTCCCTAATCTAAGGAATTGTTGAAACTTAAAGCCAATGCATGTACAATAACTGATCATGAAGAGGATTGCTTCTACAACTTTTGTCTTTTCTTCTCTTGCACCGGTTATAAATCCAAAAGGAAAATTGCTGGATTAAAGGTCAACTGATGTAACTTTGAGGGGCAGAGTTAATGTTAATTTTGATTTGAAGGAATAAAAAAAGCGTGACATCAGTCATCTTACAAATTTAACGTTGCCAAACTGACCAGAAAACCGTGCACGAGAAGCACTTGCATTTAAAGGTCAGATATTTTTGCTCTTAGTATATTTATGCTGCCACTAAACTTAGAATCCCAATAGTCCCCAAGTGGGATACACCTGAACGTTTAAGGACAGCAATTACTAGGCTTTGTACAGTCCCTTGAATATGGAGATAACATCTTAAGGTATTTTGCAGTGGTATAATTGGACAATCTTATTGCACGTGCACATATTCTATGTGCATTCAAATGGTGTGCTACAAAGTAGCCCCCCCAGTAAGTTGGATTAGTAACTAAAGTTAAAAAAGCAAAAATAGATGCATTCATAATTTAGTCAATTTCACTTGCTCCTGTTGTGAATGAGAGGATTGCTCATGCCATTGTACCACGTTATGTAGAAGTTATAATTAGGGTGATCTTGTATTGACTGAACAATAAGTTAAATTGTGTTTTCTTGCACATGATGCCTGCCAAACGATTTGGGACACAATTCCACAGCCGTCTATTTTACTTCAAAATTATAAAACAGTGGCCATCATTATTATTCCATTTGTGGATACTCTTAATTTTATTTCTAGAAAGAAAATCAAGATATTCAGGAAATTGGTAGGCACAATGTGCCAAGTTGCAGATAGTGATCCAGAATTTAGCAGCAACAAGGAAGTGAGTGTGATGGAGTTTAACAACAAAGGAAGTGGTAAAACTGAGACGGAGATCTTCAAATTGCAGTTGGCAGGCAAGGCAGTTGGCTTAATCTTGAACGGAAAATATAAAAATTCCAGTTCCAATTTCTGTTTCTCCTCTGAAACAGAATACAACGTGTCACATTTGCAGTCAAAGCAACCAATATTAAGTGTAACTGACAGCGATATTGATTGGATAATTAACTTTTGTCAGTTGGTCTGTCAAGGGAGAAGTCTGGTGAAACTTTGTCGCACTCTATCTATGCCAATAATATCCTTCCTGAGGTAAGGGGACCAAAACTCCAGGTATATACAATTGAAGCAGCACTTCACTACGCCTGTATTCAATCTTGTTAGTAATGTTTCAGGTTGATAAGCTTTCATCAGGACTGCTGAAATCTCAGATATTACATGATCTGTTTTCACACATTTGCTATTAGGACATATGTGTAGTTATGATCAGTCATCTGATACTGACATCGTTACCTGTTATGTTATTCACAGGCTTGCTGTAAATCTTAACTGACTCATCTTCAAACAATGCAGAGATGACACTAGCAGCAAATCAACAGCAGGTTTATTTACAGTATTTTAAAATATCTCCAAGCTTAGATGACTCAGTGTGCACTCGAGGCAGAATCTTCTGCTCCAGGGGATGGTGAACTTAGAGATGTGAAGATTCACCGAATCAACTGGGCTGGTGTGTCATACCCAATCCCTCTGCCTTCATACCTCCACTGACAGTTAAGTCGAAGGCAGGAAGGTCCGTGGTTGAATTTCCATCCTGCCTCCAATTAAAGTCTTTAACTGACTAATTGAAGATCACTGAAGAGTTTTAGCTCACTAACACTGGGGTTAACTCAGCTCTGCCTGAAGTGTGTCAGACAACTTGATCTATGCATGTAGCTTGTCACCTCATGAGGTTTCAGGTATCCCTCGATAAAAAAAAGGAACTGGTCATTAGGCAGGGGAGTACCAGCTGGCAGCCAACTCCTGCAATTATTTCTAACCCCCTTGTGACCCGCATACCAGAACATCCACCACAAATTACACGGCTTTCTCCATATTTTTTCACCATCCTCGGCACCCATCCAGGATCTAACAGCTTTCTGGCAGGGACTTCTTCCTTAATTCTCCTTAATTCAAGGTGAAGCTCCACTGGTGGCTTTACCAATGCCTGATCGGCAGGAGATTTGGCAGGATTTTCCTAGAAGTACTAGTGTACTTCTCTCACTGTCTGTCTAGCTGCTGAAATCCTCATCACCTCAACAAGATTACACCCATGATTGCAGCAAGAACTTTGGTTTTCTCTAGATGCTTCTCTCAGTTTTCTTCCCTCTCTTGTTCCACCCTCAGGATTAAGCAATACAGCATAGTTAACAGACTAGACTAAACATCATGATTATAATAAAAAAACTGATCAATCAAGCCATTGAACACTAGAGAGTATTTGGTTCAGTTGCTTCGTGTAGCAATGATCAGAGCATGATGACCTATGTTGGCAGTCATCAGTTCTCTATGTCTGTGCACCTACTTCAAGCACAGCTGCCACTTTGGACCCAGCATGTGAGGAACATTACTCAGGCCAGAAAAATCAGACACATTATTGTTACCTATTGATATGTTAGTAAACGTCGGTGGTAGCCATGCTTCAAACAAGAAGGACAAATAATTCTTTACATTTTCACAAGCCAAACATAAACTGTTGAAAGGGAGTTGTATCTTTGTAATCTGTTTTAAGTCACTCAAGTTTAAAATATTTTGTCAGTCGGGTTGACCAAAGATGTACCCTGCAATATCTCTTATCAGTCTTTAGTCACTTGTTTATGATGAGAACACAAAGCAGTCGGAGCAATAACTTTGCCAAATTAATTATGTGGGATACTTGTAGCTATCCTTTTTTAAAATTGTAGCTTTCCCCTGCCTGTTAACAGCAAAATGAAAAATGGCTTTTATTCAGGTGCTATTTTATGCCAGAAAGGTCTTCATTCTTTTTGGATCTGTGCAATCATGCATTGAATGAAGCTTTGTCTTGAGATGCTTTTTAGGTTAAAGCTATGATATTAAATGCTGTTTTCATTTTAACATGTTTCACATTCCAGAGATTTTTTTTTAACTTAGAAGAAATAAATTCACTTTTAAAAAATGATGCTAAAAGTTGATTAGCTGGAAAGATCCACCCAATGACTATGTCAGCCAGATATCCATATACAAACACTATTTGTTCAGTATCTGTTCAGTTAGGATAGTATTTGAATTTTGCAGCTGGCTACAGTAGTCCTTGAGTTAAGGAGAGGAAATGCCTATCAGGGTTCCTACTTGCTAACTAGTGATGTTGGGTCAGACACAATTTGCCTGCAATGCCTTCTTTCAAATAAATTAATATTCAGTATTCCTTTAATATGTATGAAAAGTTATACATACAGACTTTATTGATGTGAAAGGTTTTTTGGACAAAGTAACCAAGGACTGCTGGTGCCTGTGGAATCTTTAACTAAGTACAAAAATAACTAACAAAAAGAAATGTGTTCTTTCATTCATTGTCCTGCATCGAGCAGGAAGAAAACCAATTTGTTTTGTTTCTTCTGATTTTCAGAAGACATGTATGTAATGATGCTACCTTCGACTGTTCGCTTAGTTTTAGGGTTCTGTTAGAAAATAGCATTGACATTTCTTTTTTCAAGCATTTCAATCATTCACAAAAGCATTAATTAACACAGGCACACTTTGCCCCAATTCAGTTGTGTAATATATGCCTTGAATTAAAGTGCTGATACTGATAAATGGTTACACAAATCCCAGACAATACAGATCGCTACATTAATAATTTAGCATGTTAATAGAGTACTGTCTAGTTGGAGGTTGAATAGTCTGCAGAACTCAAGGTCTCATCAACCTCTATTGATCTTTTTCATTATGTCTAAAAGTCACATCTACGTCTTTTATTTCTGTGAAAAGAAATTGTGCGATAAAGGGATTTCAAATATTCTCCGCAAGTCACATTGTTGACTGAACAAAGTGATTTATATTTTAAGCCACCTATAATTTATGTTTTAGGGATTTAACTATATAAATGCAGCTGACAGCTGAGACAGGACAGTTATCAAGTAAAGTGAATGTTAAAAGGAGTAGGAGTCATCATTGTTGGGTCTCAGTAGGGGTTACACTCAGGAATGGACATTGCATTGAGATTAAAAACAAGAATGCTACAACAGAAATGGAGAAAAGAATAAATGCTGCAATAACTCTATTTTCCCATTTCTGTTAGAAATCAATAATGAATCAAGTCATTTGCTTCAAGCTTAAAAAGATAGGAGATGGTGAAATGAATTCTACTCTTAATTGCAAAATCTATGCGCATTCCAATGTGGTATGTATTTTGAATTTGTGCCCCTCTGACAATCACACGTAAGTTTGAGTGTATAACCTAATTAAGTTGCTCTTAATACTTGAGCTGTGTTTTGCTGTTAATGCTTAGAGTGAATCATCATAAAATCCCTACAGTGTGGAAACAGGCCCTTCGGCCCAACAAGTCCACACCGACCCTCAGAGCATCCCACCCAGACCCATCCCCCTATAACCCACCTAATCTACACATCCCTGAACACTATGGGCAACTTAGCATGGCCAATCCACCTATCCTGCACGTCTTTGGACTGTGGGAGGAAACCGGAGCACCCGAAGGAAACCCACGCAGACACAGGGAGAATGTGCAAACTCCATACAGACAGTCGCCTGAGGCTGGAATCAAACCCAGCTCCCTGGTGCTGTGAGGCAGCACTGCTAACCACTGAGCCACCATGCCATTTGTGGTGAAACATTTTGTTGATTCCTGATGACTGTTACAAAAACTTTTAAGTTATGCTAATTTTAATATGTGTCATTCTTAATAATCCATAAAATTAGTACATTTCCTGTGTTTATACGTATATGTCTGAAAATCTGGTGGATGTTATATAGGAAAACAAATCTCTTCCCTTAACAACATTATGCAGCATACAATGAAGCATGAGGGGAGGAAAATCTTACACGTGAGTTCTCTGAATCTGCCCCTTTGAAGTCAGGATGGTAAACATCAAAGGGAAATGAAGGCAAAATATTTAAGGAAGCATCTTACCAGCCTGCAAACTGTCCTGTAATAGGTGCTGCTTGCTGCAGTCTGTGCGCGCTAAGTCATGCTGACCTATTGTCCTTGTTTTTGCTAATCTTCATTATCTCCCATATCACAGTATATTGATTTGAAAATCCTACGTGTTTACCAATATTTCTTAGACCTTGCTGTAACCTACTTTTGCAAATTCCTGTAGTTCTTTGCACTTTGTTTTCTCCAACTTTTGAGTTTAGTATTTCTTTCTCCTTGCCTTCTGGTATCAGGGCTATCAAATCCCTACACATCTCTCCAAAACTTCAAAAACTGTAAGACTTTATTAAAATTTGATTATTTTGATTCACTGATTTCGTTAGATGCAGATCTCACATTCAATATTGCATCTGTGGAGAAACAAGCTCAGTGGCTAGTACTGCTGCCTCATAGCGCCACCGACCCAGGTTGGATTCCAGCCTCGGGTGACTCTCTGCATGGAGTATGCACGTTCTCCCTGTGTCTGCATGGGTTCCGCTGGGTACTCTGGTTTCTTCCCACAGCCCAAAGATGTGCAAGTTAGGTGGATTGGCCATTCTAAATTATCTATAGTGTCTCGGGTTGTGTAGGTTAGGTGCCTTAGCCATGGGAAATGCAGGGATAAGGTGGAGGGATGGGTCTGGGGGCGGGGGGAGGTTGCTCTTTGGAAGGTCTGTGTGGACTTCTTGGGCAAAGTGGCCTGTTTCCACACTGCGGGGATTCTATGAAGCCTATGACCCAGTTGTGAACACTGCCACTGAAAAAATTGGTCTAGTGAAGTCTCATGATCCGGCAGGTCAGAATTCTTTATTTTGGCTCACACTTTGGGTTGCTGGGCAGTTCAGCAAATTATATTTTCTGCATTTTACTCTGTGTCTTTTGACATCAGGAAGTGCAAGGCAGGGAATCTTGGGTAAAGTTGGTAATTAGGAAAGGAATGGTGATGTGTGTCTGTCTATATTTGTAGTCTAAATTTCTCCTCCTTACTATTTACCACACCACAATTTTTGTCATCTGTGAACTCACTGATAAGATCTCAAACATTTGTGTATAAATTGAATTTGCCAAATTGCTCTGGATCACAAGGACTATTAGCTGCTTGACAAGTCTTCCATGTGATGCCTTGTTGAAAAAACCTTACTAAAGTCTGTGTAGACTATCAACTGCACTGCCCTCATCCATACATGTCATCACCTCCTCAAAAAATTCAAATTTTTTCGACATGATCTCTCTCTAATAAAGCCATGCTAATTTGTTCTTGCTTAATCCTTGTCTCTCCAAGTGGAGAGAAATTCTGTTCCTCAGAATTTTTCCACTTGTTTCTCCACCACTAATGTTAGACTCACTAGTGATAGTTTCCTGGTATATCCTTATTATGATTCCTGAATAATGCTACCACATTCATTGTCCAGCTTGGGATTTCCATGTCACTGGATGTGGATTCTGTAGGTCCATACATGACTGGGAAGAGCAGCATCTCTGACTACACATTTGGCATATGTTTCTGGATGGGGGCTTTATTCTTTGGCCTTGAGATCACTGGCATTCCTTTCTTTAGTTCCTTTACTGTACTTCTCTTGCTGATGGATGTTCTCAGAGAATTGTGTCCCTTCATACAGGAGGTCCTTCCATGTCAGTTTCTTCTGAATGAGGGTATCCCGTGCTTTGACACCTATGTTTCAGTTCTTAAGCGAGGCCTTCAAGGCGTCTTTGCCTGCTAATATTAGAATTAGATTTTATTGTCACATGTACTCAAGTGTAAGAAGACATGAGTACAGTGAAAAGTGTACAAAGTCACCATTCTATAACGCCGTCTTGGTTACAAAACCAGAACTAAAAACAAAACAACAATACAAAAAAATTTAAAAAAAGACAAAAGGTAAGAAAACGTCCCGATCTTAAAGTGTGACATTTGATCTCCATGCAGGTTTTTGGAACGGTCAGCCACCAACGCAGGCACTCAGGCCCAGCCACGGCCTGGAGTCCAGGTCAGCCAGTGATTCTTGCATCGATTGCTGGGAGGAGCTGCGCTCTTGTTTCTGCTGACGATACCACTGTTGCCTCTGATTGTCCGGGAGGAGCTTTGCTGCCACTAACCCCGCTGGGCCTGAATGCTGGAAGAAGCTGTGTCACTGCTGCTGCTGAGTCTGCCACATCCAATTGGGCAGGATGGCCAGGAGGCTGCCACTGCCTTTGATTGCTGAGAGGAGTCCAGGAGGAACTGCTACCGCTGCACAGTTGTTAATACCTTAATTGCCTCCCTAGTTTCAACACTTATATTATGCATTGAAGCTCTTAAATGATTGATTAATGCTCACTGAGGGGTTCCATCCTGATCTACCTGACATTAAGGTGGCAGCGTGCTGGCTGCTTTCCACGTGGGAACACAAACGAATGTACTCGGTGCCTGTTTGACGGACTCGGCATTGGGAAGAGGAGTCATTCTGCTACAAGCCACCCATGTACCCTTGTTGCCAACACCCCTTATCCCACAGCTATGCAACGTCCTGACCTGTGATACCCAGTTACTCCTCCGATCCAAGGATGTAATACCAGTGGCAGCCACCACATCCTTGGTGGCGCTGCTGAATACAGAAAGCTGACAACCATAGAATGGGGAATGAGCGTCTCACTGGGTTCTTGATCCCTGGGGAAGGTCTACTATTGGCCTGTTAGGAGCCTTAGTGTCAAAAGGTGGGGCATGCCATTTTAGAAACAGGAGGTGAAGAAGTGACCTGCTTGTTCTCTGGTCGACAGCCTAGACTCCTGTCACAACAATATTGTTCAACAATATTTTCCCCTGTGGGTTATTGAGTATGTATGACCGACAGCCAGGGTTAGTCAAGTTATACTGACTCTTTGCAAGATGAATTTGTCCTGTCCCATTGCTCTGTCCTTTCCCCATATCTGTGCAATTCATTGCTTTTCAGGTGCTTCCAATTGTATTTTGAAAACCTTGATTGAATCCATCGCCTCCATGCACGTTTACTGAGTAAAAACACTTTTCTCATTTTGCCTTTGGTTCTTTCTCAATTAATCTTAAATTTACATTCGCTGGTTCTCAACCATTCTACCAACAGCAACAGCTATATAATTGGAATATTAACAATGTGTTGAGTTATTCGACTATCACAATTTCCTTTTCCTCTATAATATCATGGACAAAATGATAATGATTATGAACAATACAGATCATAAGCTACTGCTCCACATAAATGTGATAAACTCTATTCAATTCAACATCAGGCTAATTTCACCTTACTACGGATGTTGCTGCATACTGATCACTGTCGATGCTAAATGTGTACAATGCTTGGAAGGAAGCCAAAACAATATTTGGTATCCAAGGTACCCTATTTCATGTGAAAACAAGCTTTGAATACTTCTGTTAATGGCATCATATTCAGATGTGTTTTTCCTATTGTTACGTTAAATAAACTAAGCCCACACCACATTTTATTCTCAGGAATATTAAGTCTGGACTTAGTGTTGGCATACAATATGTTACTGCCTCATTGCTTTTCCACTAGTCCTAATAGTTAGTAAAAGTTCTCTCTTCCTCTTCCTTTTTTTATCTTCTCCCATTCCCTGCTCCAATTGGTTCCTTGTTCCTACATGGGTGATGATATTTGCTTTCAAAGCTGAAGTTCAGCTTACCTACTCCATTTTCATATTGTCATGTTTTGGGCGGGTGAAGATGATTATTATGGATCTTTAATTTATATTGCAAGTTCATGCAGGCACTCTAGTCATTAAGAGATACAAATGTTACAGGATAACACTGGAAAATGGAGTTTAGCATTATCAGATCCACCAAGATGTCATTGAATGGTGGAATAGACTCAAGGGCTGAAAGAAGCAGGAGTAAGCCAATGTCTTAGTAATATAGACATTACTTTTAAATTTAGTGCTTTTGATCTAAGTTTAACCCTTTATGAAAGACAGAACAAAGTTAAAGTGCAGTTTCACTTCTAGGAATCAGGTCATAGGCTCATATAACCTGATAAAATGTAAAACCTGATAGTTTTGTGGCTGAGCAGTTGGCTTCAGGTGGGAACCCAAAGATCAATTCAAACATGATTATCACCAACAACAGCAACATTTATTTGTATAGTACCTTAAAGTCGTGAAATGTCCCAAGTGATTTGGAGAATCACAAAATTCGACACTGAGCTACACAAGGAAATACAAGATCAGATGGGTGTAAGTTTGGTCAGAGATAGATTTTAAGGACGATCTTGTAGGAGGCAAAAGAAACAGAAAGATTTAGAAATGACATTGGTACCCAAGCAACTGGAGGCATAGTTTCCCAAGATGGAGCAGCTAAAATCATAATTTTTAAATGTCCAGAATTTCTGACTGGAAAGGTCTTGGAGCTGGTTGGGATTACAGAGCTCAGAAAAAGACACAAACATTTACCTGAAAGTTGATCTTGTGTACTTATTTGAAAGTTAATCTTGTGTACTCATTAACTGTTCAATGTATATGATGAGTTAAGCCTGGATTTGGTCACTCAGTGAGAGAGAGAGACTGGACTGAAGCTACGTCCTGTATGCGTGAAAGTAGATGTTTTAAAGCTTTGCAAATAAAACTTCCATTACCTAGAAACTGGTGCATCATCTCTGCATGTCTGAGGCACCAGATTCATTGGTGGGATTTGACACCAAGAATGAGAATTTTGCAACTGAGGTATTGCTTAACTGGGAGCTAATGTAAGTCAGTGAATACAGGATGAGCAGAACTTATGCCCATTTAGGACATAGCAACAGAAGTTTGTGGGGAGCAGGATGTGGGATGACAGGAGTGTGCTGAAATCATTAAAACTGAGGTACCAAAGGCATTGGTGAGGGCTTTAACTGGACTGAGCTGGAAATAGGCTTTCTTTGAGACCATGCAGATAAGTGACAGAAATCTCATGTCAGGATCAAGGATAACATTGGGTTACAAACCATCTGTTTTAGCCAAGGAAACCAATTAATTCAGTGACAGGAGAACAGTCTGTGGCAGGGGCTGAAGGTAATGATTTCTGACTTCCCAGGATTTAGTTGGAAGTAATTTCTCATCTTCTGGTAATGGAAGGCAGACAAACAGTCTGTGAATGTAACCACAGTGGAGGAGTCAAGACGGGTGATAGGTGAAGCTGGGTGTCATCACTGTATATGTGAACATATATGTATGGATGATATTGCTTACTGGACTGTATAGATGAAAAATAAGACCTGGTCAAGAATAGACCTTTTTGGACACCATAGGTAATTGTACAGGTGCGGGGTAAGAAGCTGCAGATGATTCTCTGACTATAATATGATCGATAAGAATGAAAGTCAACACAGCTGCATGACAACAGTGAGTGCTCCAAAACTAATTGGGCTTGGGATGTGTAATATAAACATATGGTTCTGAAAGGGTTGATGTTGGAGACTGCATTGAGCTCCATCCAATCTGAATATGTCATACGGGCTTGGTGAGGATAAGGCAGAACAGCTTGGGATCTTGTTGATACTCATGGAGCCAATTGGTAGCTACAGTAGTAACTGTAACAGTGAAGCAACTAAATAGTGAGATAGCCTACGCAGAAATTCGTGGAAAAGTCAACAAGGAGAAACAGCACCTAATGGGAAAAAGCTTTTACTTTTAGACCTAGTAAGAAGCACAGAATCAAATGTGAATTGGAAGCTAGTCACAACTGTCAGTTCCAGACTCGGTTGGGAAATGTGTATCTGGAGGAGCAGTCATGATTAGAATTCAGCCAGAAAATGAACAGGCTTTGGAGCTCATTGAAGTGAAATATCCTTGTTGGATAAGTGAAATGCCTTAAATTAATTGCCAGAGCAGGATGAGAAGGCCAAAAATTTAAAAAGGAGTACTTAATAATGTGCAGAGCTGGATGAACACAGCAGGCCAAGCAGCATCATA
>NC_063353.1:24663515-24728656 GCF_021869965.1 Rhincodon typus | reverse complement strand
CTAAAGGGTCTAGGCCCGAAACGTCAGCCTTCCTGCTCCTATGATGCTGCTTGGCCTGCTGTGTTCATCCAGCTCTGCATCTTGTTGTCTCAGATTCTCCAGCATCTGCAGTTCCTACTATCTCTACTTAACAATGTCGCTGGATTGAAAATCTGGAGGGCCATTCTAATGTGCTGTATACATGAGTTCAAATTCTGCATTAGCAGATAATGAAACTTAATTCAATAAAAGTATAGAATTAAACAGCAAGTCTAATGGTGACCATGGAACTATTGTCCATTATTGTAAAAACTCATTTGGTTCATTAATTTCTTTTTCTAAGGAAAGAAATCTGCCATCAATACCTTTTCTTGCCCACGTGAAATAGCCTGCTAAACGAATCAGCACAAAGACAATTCAGGATGGGCAATAAATGTTGACCTGGACAGTAATACCCAAGTACTGTGAATCTTAAAAAAAATCCCTACATCAAAATATTGCCACCGTAGTGAGTGGATAGTATGAGGAAAGTGTACAGAAGGGAGATCCAGGACATAGAAATAAGTTAAACTGAGATCATAGCACTCTTGAAGGAACATATTGCAAAATCAGAATTAAGGGGACTTAAGGACCACTTTGAAAGTCTAAACAGACAGAGTCTAACTGAATAAGGATCATGAGTGAGGAGACTAATGGGGCCATAAATAAGTGGGAAATAATTTAAACCATAGTTTATTAAGCCTGCAGGCATGACCTTTATTTGGAAGGTTATGGAAAATTATGGGCATTGTTTATTAAGACTTTGAAAGGTAGAAAATTGTCCACTTTGCCTGCAGAAAGTAGAAAACTTCTATTTTTACTGCACTAACTTGGGAAAACACTCAGTAAGCAGTACTGAGTTGCAGCATTTGCTACATTACAGAACATAAAGCTTTAAAAGAGGAAAATTAAAACAGCTTTGCAATAAAGCACTTCAAAAAGTCTGCCAGGCAAGTAAAATAAAACAGAATAGATATACTGCAGGAACAAAAGCTTTAAAACCAGTAGAATGAAACAGAATTGAGATAGGTTTTCAATTCTGGACTTTGTGTTAGAAGAATAAATAATTACTGTGGTAAGAAATGGCAGTAGAAATAACACTCTATAACAGATTCAATATCAAAAATGGCCGGAATAAAACACAGGATTGGATGTTTTGGAGAAGAGACTTTAAAATACACAATTAGATCCAAGCTAGACAAGTGAATACATTTGTGTTCAAGAGGACCTATAGCAAATGATATTATAGCTCATCACAACATAAAGTAAGGCACACATGGTCTTGAAGGTTTTCAAGCTTTTGGAAATTACTTTGATTTGAGAACAAATGGAAGACTTAAAAGAGCAAAATTTAATAGAAGAGTTTGGAAAACAGGGGTTCCATAGATAATTCTATTAGTGATCTGTACAAATTAGTGGAAAACTGTGACAATGGAGCTTTGGAATCAGAATTTACAAGAGACAGAACTTTTGTTGGAGTTACTGATGTGTCAGATTTATTACTGCCCAACTTTAAAGAAATGTATTTGGATTGTGCTGGAAATGAAAAATAGGAAAAAAGTCAGAGAAGTTCTGGCAGGAGAAGGTCAAACTTATCAAAGGAGAGCAACAGAATCCATTCAGTTTAGATGATATAAAAATCCCTAAAGGCACACGTAACATCCAACATAGTGTAGGTGACATCTGGTACCAAGATTTGGTCTCAGTTCTGTGGAGAAAGGGAGCCTCACAAATATAAACAGTGCTCAGTTAGTTTAAAACAAAACACTGCTGTGTCTATAAAACTAAAAGTCACTTCCAGAAGATGTGTTAAAGTAGGGTACATGTACATAGATCTCAAATGGTTATTTGTACAAATATGTTGATATGGTAGAGCTACTAGTGGCGGAAAAGACATAGCACATTCCTAGCAGCAATTTGTGATCCAACCAATGAGTGTTTGACAGAACCTGTTTATGTTAATGAACATTTAAGTAATTTTAATCTTGATACAGGGACGAATATTATTGTCTTATCAGATCGTTTAGCGTTGGTGAGGAAACAGTCACTATAGACTACAGAGATGAATCTACATGGTCCAGGTGGAATCGCTGTCAAGATTGAAGGCATGCTGCAAGCAACACTGCAACAGTTAGGGTATAAAATTGTGCAAAATGTATATATAATTCATAAACAAGAAGCTTGAAGGTGCACACATATTTTGATCTCAGTATTTTCGACGAAGCAGAAAGCAATCAATTAGTTATAATGAACAGGTGAAGAAAAGCTAACATAACCCAAGTTCAAAGACAAGCCAGTCACAGAACAGCTGGTCCAGAAACCAACAGTCATTCAATAACTGGACAGGGACTACTGGGAAAAGATTTTATTGGGCTCCCAAGACTTATAGCAGAACCCAAAGACAAGACTAAATCTATTAAGATTTCCAATGCAGGTACAGGAGAATTTTTCATACACACCTCTTGACATTTATGCAGTCTATTTGGCTGCCACCACATTCACAAGCATCCACTTCCTCCACCCCGACGCTCAGTAGCAGCAGTGTGTACTATCTACAAGATGCACTGCAGAAATTCACCAGAGATCCTTGGGCAGCATCTTCGAAACCCACGACCATTTCCATCTAGAAGGACAAGGGCAGCAGATCCAGCTCTGGCAAGGTCTTTTCCACGCTGCTCACCATCCTGACTTCAAAATATATTACCGTTCCTTTACTGTTGCTGGGTAATAATCCTGCAATTCCCTCCCTAAGGGCATTTTGGATCAACCTACAGCACATGGACTACTCTGGTTCAAGAAGGCAGCTCACCAGTACCTTCTTAAGGGCCAGGCAATAAATGCTGGCCAGCCAGTGGTGCCCATGTCTTACAAGAGAATTAAAAAAATAGCCAGCAGCCTGGAAATTTGTGACTACACAGGGATTGCTTAAATGCTTTCCACTCCTATCATCGCTGAAGAACCTCAGAACACAAAACTAGTAAAATATAAGAGAGGATGTGGACAAGAACAAAAACATGAGCAGCTCATTGATAAATCTTTAACAGAAATTATCCAGACAGCAATACTCCTGGCAAACAAACTGTAAAATCAGGTTTAAATTTTATGTTAGATAATGAAACAATTTAAGTTCAAGAGGAATATTTCATTTTTTCATGGAAGAGTTGTCAGTACCAGTGACAAAGCTAGGTTAACAGCAATCTACAAGTCATGTGACTAAGAATGTTAAAATACTGGCTTTTCACCAGTAAGCCAACCACAGAGGTGAATGAAGACTTTGAATGTAATCCTCAAATTGAAATAATGAGCTTCCCTTCTGAGAATTCTGAGAAGTTAACAGAAACATCCAGGCTTTTCTTCTTGTGTTTTTCATGGCAAATCTGAACAAAGCAAGGGTACGAGAACATTTTGTTTCTTGGCTCATGTTTTGATGTTTTCCCAGCAGCTAGTTGCTAGGGGCTTTCGACTTTTCAGGGTAACTTGTGTAGTTCCTTAGCATCAATGAAGTGGTTTAAACATTTGATGGAAGATTTAAAAATTTCACATTTGTCTTTCTTCGCTGTTCAAGTCTCAGCAGAGTAGCATCTAAATTGTTTCTCCCTGTGGCTACAATATCATCTCGGCAACACTGGACTCCTTCCAATCCACTTAAAATCTGATCAATGGCACATTGGAATAACATAGGTGCAATTGTGGTTCCAAATGGAAGTCCCTTGCATATGAATAGTCCTTTATGTGTTATAACAGTCAAATATTGCAGTGATTCAGACCATAAAACACAGGAGCAGGAGCAGGAGTAGGTCATTCAACTCCTGGAACCTGCTCTGCCATTTAATAGGACCATGTCTGATTTGACATTCTTCATGTTCACTTTCCTGCCATTTCCCCATAACTCTTCATTCCACAACTGACCAAGAATCAATTTATTTCAATCTTAAATATACACAAGAACTCAACCACTACTGCTCTCTCCAAAGACACTCAAACTTCTGAGCAAAGAAATTCCTCCTCATCTCAATCTTCTGAGACAATGCCCTCTGGTCCTAGACTCTCCCATGATGGGAAACATCATCACAGCATTTACTCTGTTTTGGCCCTTAAGAATGCTGTATATTTCAATGAGATCATCTCTCATTCTTCTAACATCAGGATCTACATTCATCTGGAGAGAGTCCAGACTAAGGTCAATTTTACTGCAGAACTGACCTCCAGCTAGACCAGAAAATGGGTCAGTAATTAAAGGCAAAGGATACTTAGCACACAGCGTGGGGTTAATTGTGACCTTAAAATCACTGCAGATGCATACCTATCCATCTTTCTTCATCACTGGTACAATAGGTGTGGCCCCATCACTCAAATTTACACGTTCAAGGATTCCTGTCCTGAGTAGACTCTTGAATTCTGGCTTGACCTTTGGACTGATTGCATAAGGCACTGACCTAGACTTGCAACATTTTACTTGATTCTCATCTTTGATTTTCAATTTGACAGAATCTTTTCCATGCTTCCCCAATGCCCATTGAAAACAATGGTATGTTCTTTTGGAATTTGTGTTCGATCACTCTAAGAATCTGACAAGTGATTTATTTCAGCCCAGTTGAGTTTGCGTCTCTTTAACCATATTTTTTCCAATAAGAATCATAAAATTATAGAATCCCTACAATGTGAAAGCTGGCTATTCAGCCCATTGAATCCACAGTGACCCTCCAAAAAGCATCCCACCCAGACCCACCCCTGTAACCCTGCATTTCTCATGACTAATCCACCTAGCCTGCGCATCCCTGGGCAATTTAGCATGGCCAATCCACCCAACCTGCACATCTTTAGACTGTGGGAGGGAATAGGGACAATGTTTGTGTGGAGTTTGCCCAGTTGCCCAAAGGTGGAATTCAACCTGGGTCCCTGGCACTGTGAGGCAGCATTGCTAACCACTACCTATTGTGCTGCCCCAATCCTTTGATGATGTACAAGGGCAAGTCTTCAGATTGAACATATCCATTGATACAGCCCCATAGAGGTACCACTTTCCTTCCTGAAAGGACATTAGTGAACTAGATGGGTTTTTACTGACAATTTACAATGGATTCATAGTGATCATTAAATTCTTAATTCCAAATATTGATTGAATTCAAATTCCACCATCTGCCGTGGCAGGATCCGAACCTGAGTCCCAAGAACATTATCTGGGTCTCAGGATTAACAGTCCAGCGATAATACTACTAGGCTATTGCCTCCCCATATAATAGTAACATGTAAGAGGCGTTTAGACACACGAACAGGCAGTGAATAGAGGTATACTGACCATGCGCAGGCAGATTGCATCATTGTTGGCGCAGACATGGTGGGCTGAAGGGCCTGTTCCTGTGCTCTATGTTCTATTAATGCTTATGTACTCAGTACTGCCAATGTGGCGGTGGTGGCTGCACTCGATACTACATCCACCCCTACATCAAGGAGGAGACCAGGTGCAGATGATTGACAGGAAGAAGAGCTCAATGGGGGAGCAAGTGGAGGGTTGCTGAGGGTGAGGGTGGAGGCGTGGGGGGTGGTTGTCAGTGTCCAGCCTTCGTTAAACCCAGAAGAATGCAGTCTGAAATGAATCTTGAGGCGTTTTAAAATTTAAATGTCTCTGTTGTGATGTGTAACCTGTTGCAGTCTCATTCACTTAAGAAATCTTGCCTTTAAGCCCTTCATGTGCTGTGTACACAATGTTGCAACTCTACCTAGCTGTTAGTCAATTTTGTGTTTGCACACAGCCAAATTGGTTTGCTGTACTGACTGCTTCTTAATTTATAATGTAGTTTGCTGTTTTAAATAAATTAACCCATGGATTAATCAGTTGCTGATGAGTGTTTGATCATGAGACCGTTATTGTTGACATGGCACAACCTGCAGAATTTTGGAGATTTGAACTTACCCTTTAATGTCTTAGTGAAAATGATTTTGTTTCAAGTAACTGGGATGCTAAAACCCTTCATTGAATAAATGTGATTTGCCAATAATTTATGGTTTCAGATATTAAATTAGTTGGTATTCTAATGCATTGTGTGGTATCATTGCTTTAGTTGAAATTGTTCAATCATAAAGATGAGTGCACCTTAACTATCATCTTCACATCAGAATGGTTTTGAGAAGCATTCATCATATTTAGGGAAGGATTTTTTTTTTAAGGAAAGCATACTTGTTCCAACATTGTGTAACACAAATTAATTCTGAAGAGAGTTTCAGTAATGATTCATAAAGACGCAAATATTTGGCTGCAATGTGTAGATGATTCCATTAGAACATTTGAGAGTTGACCCATCTTTATTTTTGAGCTTTGCCACTTATTCATCACCTGTCTGGCACAGATCAGTATTAATAATAATAGAAGCAGCCAGACACAATACATCTGCTGGATGTGCTCTCATGTGACTGGCTTGTCTTTTTTGCAGCGACTGCCTGTTCTAGTCTCCAGACAGGAAATCCAGACAGAGTCATTCATCAATGATAGTATACTCTGTCTGATTTTATTAGCTTTTGGATTTTATCGCCTTGGAGGAAAAATTGTGTGACTGTTAGATGCCTTTGTGTTCACCTTGTGTTCTATATTATGACAGGTCAAAGGAAAGAATGAAAGTCTGGGTGTAAAAAAAAACTTACAAAAAGACTGAAGTGACCTCAAAGGCTAAATAACTTTAATTTTGTTGGAAATTGATTTTCTTTCTTGAAAGTGACATGCCAAGCTATGCTCAAGGAAGGAACAGTGTGTTCTTGGACACTTGGGACTTTTGAATGTCTAAATACACAGCAGTAACTTACTTCAAATGATGCACCTGCAATGAAATATCATTTTATTCATTTCGGATAATTGTGTGCTTAGAAAAATTGGAAAAAATAATGGATCCATGATATTCTTGTGGACAATTAATGTAATTGACTTCCCAATTAATAATAATACTTTGTAGTGATTTATGTATTTTTATTTTTTAAATAAAAGTCAATTTTGAGTACCTACTCGAAGATCTGCAAAAGGGTGCAATTTGCATGAAATCAGCGTGGTGATTATTTCCATCTTGGGTAAGGAAGGAGGGGTGTGACTGATTTTATTGGCAGGGCTCATTCTATTGTAATGTTCTATAAATTAGCACAAATGATTGGAGATATTCAGTTTATCCTGAGGATAGTTTTCTTCCCATTTTTTCAATTTTTGGAGCTAGTTTGACTGATTTTAGACAGTGTGTGTTGAAAATACCAGGCTGACTCAGTAGAATCTCTGTGAGATTGTTGCTATTTACTTCTGTGTACCACTAATGAATTGATGAGGAGTGACATTAATTTGACATCAATGATTATTTCTCTACAAAACTTTGCTGTATGGTTGTGATTTCAACCACTACCAGCATATGATTGGGGTGTAGTTGCTGTCACCATCTTACTTCCTTGAAATCTGAAACAAACACAGAGAACGCTGTAGAAATTCAGCAGGTCTGGCAGTATCTGTGGAGAGAGAAACAGAATTAACGGTTCCAGTCTGGCGAGTCTCCTTCAGAACTGTTCTCTTTTGATCTTCATTCCTTTACTTGTGTGAGGGTCATGTAGGCTTGCAGTGATAAAGGAAAACCACCAATGAGTCTTAATGAGAATCGGTTCTTAAACAAGTTGTAGTTTATTGCATAACAGCAATCGGGTAAAAAGTGTACTAATAACTTAGATAGTAGTTGAATGTTCTGAGCAGTGGCAATCATAGCTACTCTGTTGTTATTTTTCTTATTATTATTGAGCTCGCCATTTTTAGCTGGGAATTCTGACTGCTGATATTTTTTAAAAAGTACAGCATAAGAAAATTCAACACAGTTCCCTGGTAGTTCAGAATAATTGGGGAAAGACAAACATGCAGCACTTGGTGTGCCGTGTTCTGAGATTTAAAAGTGCAGCACGCATGCAGGCTGTGCCCATGTAATATTAGTGAAGAGCCCTTTTGGTGTCCTACAAAGAATTATGACTGCATCCAAGTTGACTTGGAGGATCCTCCTTCTGAATGGGCACAATTCTGTAAGCACACCTGGCAGCAACAGGAAGTACAGAAAAAGAACTGGAGAAAGGAATGCCAGTGACTTCAAAGCCATGGGCCAATTCTACTTCCCGGAAATATCTCTTTTTATGTATTCAGTCACAGGATGTGAATGTTGCTGTCTAGGCCATCATTTATTGCCCCATCCCTAATTATTCAGAAGGCAGTTAAGAAAGAGTCAATTACATTGCTGTGGGTCTAGAGTAACACGTAGGCCAGACCAGCTAAGGATAACAGATTTCCCTTCCTAAACGACATTAGTGAACCAGATTTTTTTTCATTGAATTTAAATTCCATCATCTGCCATGGTGGGATTTGAGCCCAGGTCCACAGAACATTAGATGAGTTTCTGGATTGATTGTCTAGCAATAATACGGCTAGACCATTGCCTCCCCATCTGCCAAACGAGTGGTCAGAGATGCGGCTCTAGGATCAGGCACATCAGTCATGTAAGTATCCACAGAACCTATGACCAGTGACATGAATTTCCAAGGTGGACAATCATACTCATGATTGAACAATTGTCAACAATGACTACTGCATCAGGGCACCTTGTGTACAAGGCAAAGACATTATTTTTCTTTGAATTTGAGGAAGCTGAAACATCAGTGATTGTATTAATATGTGAATTTCTGCAAGTATTTGAGAAAATATTAGATACTGAATATATGTTTAGCACAATTGCCATAAGAAAAGAAGGCCCCAAACAGGCTCAACATTAACCCTCCTCCCTTTGTGTCAGTGCTGGCTGCCACTTGCTGAGCATTTGTGGCATTTATTTTTTAAGCTATTCACATGTAAATATTCACAAAATGGCTGCCTCCAATTTGAAACTGGTTCAGTAATAAGAAATGGAAATTGAAAATTTTTCTGTAATATTTAAGACATCGTCTCTGAAGAAGGGTCGCAGCCCTTGAAATGTTAAATCTGCACAGATGCTGAATTTCTGTAGCAATTTCTGTTTTTGTTTGTTTCAGATCTCTAGCAACTGCAGTTCTTTATTTTATTACAACACTGCCAGTTGTTTGTCTTACAGTCATGGTAGCCATGGTTTGCAGCTATGTTAAATGGATTGAGTGCTTTCCATTGTATGTTAGATTCTATATAATAATGTTAAATTGGTGTAGTCTTTAGTAATTTTGAAATAATCTGAAAAGTGACTGGTAAGTGGTGTACTTTGGTGCTTGATGGTCTATTCATAAGTCATCGATGATCCCTGAGGTTTCATATTGTGTGACTCTTCATACTGCTTTATGAATCAGGATCAATTTTTGATTCAAAAATGCAGGAATATTGAGGAAGCAGCACCCAACTAGTTCTTCAGACAGCCTTTATATGTCACACGGTATAATCCAATGAATGTTATTTGTAAAAATCACATAGTTATCGGTCACAACAGATTAATAAATTTTCATGAATATGACTTGCCTTTACTGCTAATTACATACATATGAAAATAAAACGACCATAGAGCTCCATGTTTAAAACACATTATACAAAAACATATGTTTAGCAAATTCTTGCTTCAGCTCAAGGTATTTTAATTAAATGTCAAAGAAACAATGTAATCAAATGCACATACTTTGCAATGATTACATTTTTTTAATTCCTGCAAATCAAATGCTTAGATTACATTTTGATACAGAATATTAATGGTATATGGTTTCTGATTAATAACATTCACACTGTGACAGGATCTGTCATTATAAATGCTATCTTGACTGGAAGAATGATTTCCTTTGTAATTCATATATGCATCACATGATTTTTTTTTCTCTCGCTCAGCCAGGGTGACATTCAGATGGTGAAACCTGGGTGACAATTGTTATGCATTTGATTTTGGCTATTTGGAGTGCACTGCAGACTATAAAGTGTCAAATTCACAGTTTGGTGTCCAAATACCTAGCCACAGTGAGGACAGACTTTTTTTGCTTTCAGCATTGATAGGATGATGAATGGCACCATACAGACAGAACTTTGATATCGCTATAGACACCTACTTGTGAACAGAGAATTTTTTTTCATTTCATTGCATTTGCAGGATTTACATTCTGTTATTATTTTTACGATTTGATAATTTGCTTAATATGTTCAATGATCTGCAGGTTATTTAAAATGATCCGTTGATAATTAAACTTTTCTGTTTTCTTGAAATAATGCTGACAAGAGCATTTGTCAATACAGCATGAAATGTGTAGTTACTTATGCTACTAGAAACTCTCACTCTAGGTTAATTTTACAACAGGAAACCCAAGTGCAACTTAGTTTGAATTTGTAGTTGAGATAATTTATAGGAGATAGTCCAGTTATTTTAACCCTTTGAAAGGGTTGGCACAGTCTCGATGAGCTGAATGGCTGCTTCCTGCATTATGCTATTCAATTATTTAGTTATCATCTCCTGCTAAACGGGTGTAAACAGGGTCAACATTTGATCAAATCGATCTTTAGTCCAAATTAAACTGTCAGATCCTGTCACGAATGAAACTGCAGATCACAGACTGTGTGGCTCATGCCCAAAAAGGAAAATGTTAAAGAAGAATCCAGAAAAGAAAAGTCAAAGCTGAAATAAACTTTGAATTTATTGTTCTTTGGGATAATTTTACTTGCTTTCACAATCAAGATCACAATAATTGCACACAGTATTGTGATGTTATGTCTTAAACAACAGATGTGAATACCAACAAAACTCAGTGATTCGATTTTGGAGGTAACATTATGATCTCTCCTTAAACTTCAAACTAAGTTTGGTTCTGATTTGCTTCAAGTTTGTTTGTTTTCGTGAGAATGCAAGAATAAATGGACATAAAATTAACTTTTCATTTTCCTACTGTCATTGGGAAGGCTAAGCTGTGGAGAACGAATATGGGAAATTCTGGTCTTCCCCAACTAATATTTTGGTTGGTTGGTCAATATTATGCAACAGATTAGAATAAAAAGAAACATAAAGAGCTTTGCCTCATGGAGACAGTACGTGCAAATGATAACTTTGGCAGCTCCAAATGTTGCAGGTCTTTTGTTGATATTGGGGTCAGAGTCATTGATCACGAATGTAAGCAACATTGTAATTATTTACAATTCAGAAAGCATCATTGTTGACTGTTATCTAAGTGACGGTGTGAGCTGGGGTGTTATGATATAGAATGGGCCCACTTCCCAAATCCTGGCATCAAAGGACGTGACAGCATTATCAGTGCTACTGCTTCCTTCTCATTCCCCACACCAAAGAAAAGAAAGGATAATTGTAGGGTAGGGCATTCTGCTATTCATACCTGCTCCTTAACTCAACCAGACCATGACTAATGTGGTTCTGGTCTCAATTCCAGCCTCCTGTCTGGTCCCCATAATCCTTGACTCCCTTGTCGATCAGAAATCTTTCTAATTCCACCTGGAAGGAATTCAGTGGCAGGCCAACCTATGCTTTCCAGTAACGACCATCCCATCGACAAAGATGCTATGAGACATATACTACAAACGGCTAGCTATTTGTTTATCATGATGATGGATCAGAGCACCAAAGTATGTTTCCATTCCAAAAAGTGTTTTTATTTAGAAGAAGTTGGCCACAGCCAAAGATGACTGCGGACATAAACTTGATCACTGTCTGGCAAAGTCCTGTGTGGGACCCATGGGAGGTGACACTTATAAAGTGTCAGGGGAACTTCAAATAGAGACAAGCACATAGCAGGAAGAGGTAATCAGGGGGCTGCCTATCTTCCCCTGTTCAGTAAAAAGACGTCTAATGGAGAATTTTTTTGTGTTTTAACCTTCCAGGAACAAATTAAAAAGGGGTTAAAAATAATAGTCAATACATATAAAGGTCTGCTCCGCTATTCAGTGAGATTGTGGTGGATCTGAAAATCCTCAACTCCACTTTCCTGCTTTTTCCTCATAACTCTTGGTTTTCTTACTGATCAAAAATCTGTCTACCTCAGCCTTGAATAGACTGAATGACGCAGTCTCAACAGCCTTCTCTGGTAAATAATTCCACAAATTCAATTCACTCAGAGAGAAGAAATTCCTCCTTATCTCTCACTTAAATATGCAACCTCTTATTCTGAGATTATCCCTTCTGGTCCTAGGCTTTCCCACAAGGGGAAACATCTTTTGCACATTTACCCTGTCAAGTTCCCTAAGAATATTGGATGTTTCAATAAGGCCACTTCTTATTCTTCTAAACTCCAATGAGTACAGGCCTAGCCTACAGAACCTCCCCTCATAGGACAGTTTCTCCTTACCTGGTATCAGTCTCGTGAATGTTCTTTGCACTGCCTCCAATGCCACTACATCTTTCTTTAGATAGGGCCCCAAAACTATTCACAGTATTCCAGTCTGAACTAGCGCCTTATATAGTTTCAACAAAACCTACCTCCTTTTATACTCCAGTCCCATTGAAATAAAGTCCAACATTCCATTTGCTTTCCCTATTGCCTGCTTAATTTGTTTTTTTTTGTGATTCATGGACAAGGACAACTAAATCCCGCTGTTCTGTAGCTTTCTGCAGTCTTTCTCCATTTAAATGATAATCAGTTTCTCTGTTCTTACTGCCAAAGTGCATAAACTCACATTTCCACACTCTATATTCCATTTGCCAAATGTTTCTCCACTTGCTTAGCCTGACCAGAACTCTACGGAATCTTTGTGTGAACCTCCTCACTTACCTTCCTATCTATTTTTGTGTCATCCACAAACTTGGCGATAATACATTCACTTTCCTCATCTAAGTCATTAATATACATCGTAAATAGTTGCAGCCCTTGCACTGATCACATGACCAATTAAGGTGGTGGATTCTCTCTCTTTACCTGGGAGCTATATGATTTTGGGTATCTCATGTGGAACTGTAAAAACTTGGGAAACTTCACCCAAAATTTGGTCACAACATTGTTATGTAGAGTTACAGATATCTACAGCACAAAAAAAAGCCCTTTGGCCCATCAAGTCTATGCTGGACAATGACAGCCATCTAACAGTGTTAATCCCATTTTTTCAGCACTTGGCCCATAGCCTTGTACGCATTATAAGCATTATAGGTGTCACGTTACAGCTTCATAGATTCAATGTAATTATTTGAAAATTATTATTCTTATCCATGTTCAGTATGACTCTGCTTGCATCTAGATGCTTTGATTTTACATAGAACTAAGTTATCCATTAAGTTACTAGTCAATAACGAATGCATAGTGATGAAAATAGACTGGTGTCCGGGTGATTTGTGTGTCTTAAGTGAACAGCATCCTCCATCAGATAATGGATATCAGACAATTTTCCGCCTACCCTTCAACATTCACAATATCTTATTATTGGATGAGGTGCTGCAACAAGACACGCTGATCACTTCCTGGAGGCTAGGCAGGAGTATTTTTATTTTTGCTTTACCTTTCATGAAGATATTCTGTATCAATCAATTCACATATTTTCAAAGAATTTTCTTCATGTAACGCAGCCTGAGATATCATGCTTGATCAAATATTTCTAATCTCACGAGTAGGAAACCCGTCAGCAACTTTGTCAATGGGGAAACCAAACCAGTTGCTATGCAAAGTCCCTGAGTTCCCCCACTATATAGCAGGCCATTTGGGTTTTCAATCACTAAAGTCTAATTGATATTTCCAGCAATATGAAAATCTTTGCATAGAAATCCAGGTGATTTTTTAGAAGATTCCTTTAACTCTATTTTCACTTAATATTGGATAAATCATCACTATCCCCTCCTCCCAAATACCTGCTGTGACTGTGGTGTTTTTCCTGTTTGAAGTTTTTATCCTATCTGTTTAGTATGGTTGCCTCATCCAACTGGTTGTCTTTCCATTAGTGTTAGAGAAAGAACTGAAGTGTAACACATTTGCATACAAGTAGGATTTTGAATGAATGAACTATGCATTAAAACTGGTCCAAGAAGTTAAAAGGCAGTGATAATTATTTAAATAAAGGCAAATTCTGTGGATGCAGGAAACAAATGGGAACAAACTTAGAGAATGAAGGAGAAGATCAGCAGGTCTGGCAGCACCTGTGGAGAGAAAGTGTTAACATTTCGAGTCTGGTTTGACTCTTCTTCAGAAATTTTGATTGTTGGCGTAAAAGTCTGAAACAGTTAATACTGAGGACTTATGCATCACCCACTACCATGATATTATATGCATTTCCAGGGAGAATGACTTACCATTCAGGTTCTCAATTTCAATAACAGTGTCTGTCATATCTATGTAACCTGTAACTAGTTCTAACATGCCATGAGCTGCTATTTGTTCAAAGCAACAGACTTTTATCATTAGATCATTTTGAAGCTTTTCCCTACCACACTAGACAAAGCAAGTCCTGCAGACCCCAGATGATGGTAGCAGCAAATCTACCACAGAATGAGTGATGGGCTTGGTTTAGCAGCAGATACAACATGATGAGCAATGGTGCATATTTCATTTAACTGCTTCACACAATCATTATTATATATTTGAGGATTATTTCTGGAGGCCTGCTCTAGTTTTAGGCTAATCTGTCCATTTGCCCACCAAAATATTTTCCCATGACTTTTGTGCTCTCTAAAATCACTCCATAAAACATAAAATTTCTTTTTAACCTTTTATTCATTGTGGAATAGAAGCTCTTTTAATATGTCATCATCAAACCTCAGCACCCTTTAGGCATTATGTTTCACAATTATCCCTTTTTGGGTCCATGAAGCGGAGTCTGATCTCCAATCGTCTCAGCCATCCCTGCCATTGGACAAAGACCTTGTTCTTTCAGGATGTGGTAGTTGGGAGGCAATGGCCACCCCGCGTTAAAAGAACTAGTGCATAGGCAACTTCAACTCATTCAAAATGAAGTTCAGGACGGTCCTGGACAACCCTAGCAGCAAAAGACCTGAACATCACACTGCTATCGTCATTGAGAACTTTGGCACTATGAGATTGACATCGCTACCCTGACTGAGAAAGTCAGCTCAAAGAACAAGGTGATGGATACAACTTCTTCCAGAAAGGAACATTGGAAGAAGAACATCAAATTCATGAGCTAGGCATAACCATTTAAAATAAATGTTGACTATTTCATTGAAATCTTTTGTGTGATAAATGAATGGCTCATGACCTTTTAATCACTCAAAGGTAGTAGGTAACAGATGTTAGTGTGCACACACCAGGTCCAGGAGCAATGTCTGCATCAGCTTTATAAGATGACGGGAGCTGATGGCTGTTGGATTGACCATTGCTTAATCCAGTCTAATATATCCATCAGCCATGTCCAAGTATGACAGCAATATATACACCGCCACAGGAAATTCAATGTTGATGAAATTCAGAACTCTGCGAAGAAAGACCTACACAGTTAGCACCTCACAGTAAACCTGGTGATGCTCAATGAACAGAATCCACAAAAGCTAATAAATCATAAGCGTAAGGTGTCCCTAAATTGATAATGCCACCAATATGCAAACAAAAGAAAGAAGGTCCACAGATAAATAAGGATCAATGTCCACCGAAAACCCATGATCTAGGGAAGAAGTGGTGGGCAGAAAGAGTGCAGGAAACACAGCAACTTGCTGACTGCCTTGACGTGCATGCAAACATCAGCACAGACAAGACCATTGATGGTCCAAGCGCCCAAGAACTGACTCCATTGAGAGGTAAGCATGACGTCTGTGACAGAGAAGGCAGTGAGCAATCATTGAAGGATCACTTCAAGAAGCTCCTGAACCAAGATGCACACTTCATCGTGAATGTGGTTTTCCATGTTGCACAGAATGGTACCCATCATCATTTCAACTCAACCCCAGCCTGATATGGCATCCAACAGCTGAAAACCAACAAGTCTGCCGGTGTAGATGGAAACCCTGCTGAAATACAGCAAAGAACTACTCTTGGCCCGTATACAGAACCTCGTGTTATCTGCCAGGGAATCTCTGAGTTGCTGTAACCTTCAAGAAAGGGGATTAGACAGATTTCAATATCTGTAGTCAGGTCTTCATGCTGTCTGCCATCGGGAATGGCATTCCAAAAGTCCTCCTCAATCGTCTTCTCCCAGTGAGTGAAGAGTTTATTGCAGAGTTAGAATGAGGATTACATCTATAAAGAGGGACAATAGACCTGATCTTCACAGCAAAAAAACTTCAGGAAAAGTGCAGTGGGCAGCAGCAACCTTTACATGGCCTTTTAAGTTCACTCAAATGCTTCTTTCAAATAGGAGGAACTATGGAGCATCCTCCTCAAATTTAGTGGGCCGCTAAAATTCATTGCCATCTCCACCTGTGGCGTGATGACATGCAAGCTGTGATCCTCACCAATGGATCACCATATATCCAATATTTGTGCAAATATAACACAGTCTGGAGCTGGAGGAACACAGCAGACCAGGCAACATCAGAGGAGCAGGAAAGCTGACATTTTGGGTCGGGATCCTTCTTCAGCTTTTGTGCAAACTGGGGTTAAGAAGGACTGTGTTGTTGCACAATTGCTCTTCTCCATCTTTCCTACTGCTTCACTCCACCCCATGACCATGAGGCTTTCCGATGGTGTAGGATGAGTGAGAAATTGTTCAACCTGCCTTGCCTCCAGTTCAGACAAAGACCACCCACAATGTCTGCCATTAAGCGGCAGTATAATGATAATGCTTGCATGTATGGCAGAGTTCCAGACCATCATCAATGCAATCGAGAAGATATATAAAACCAATCAGGCTTAGGCAAAACGTCTCAAGAAATAAGTCCTCTACCAAATTTCTTCTGCCAGACAATATAGCCCCACTGGCTATCAAGATCCACAGCAAACCACTGGACCAAATAGATCAATTAACATATCCTGGAACCCTCCTCTTACCATATGCAGAGAAGGATGAAATTCAACATTGATTCCAATGGCCAGTGCAACCTTTGGCCGTCTGAGGAGCAACATGTTTAATGGCAAAGACCTCAAACCCAGGATCAAGCTCAAGGTCTACAGGACAGCGATGTTACCAGCCCTCCTGTATGCTTTGGAAACATGGAAAATACACATTAGTGTAATGTTACATTGGGGTAGTGTGCTAGAAATCAAGCAATGGAATTTTCCGGAGTCACCATGGAGGTTAGAAAATGTTATCAAAGTATGTAAAGTCCCCTGTTCAGCTGGCTGATAGATTCGGGTCAATAGAAAACATAAACTAAGTTTCTATGCATAAGAATAACAACTATTTGTAACTAATTAGAATCTAAAAACTATTTAGATTCTAAAAAAAGGTAAACAACAATAAATTGTTAACATATCAGTCTCCCAGTTAAAACCCAGAACCCCTTCTAAAACCTTACTCCACGTAGACACAGACAGACAAGACCATTGGTGTTATGAATGAAGTAAAAAATCACCAGGGAAACGATCAATGCCACAAGCCAAGGGTTCAAGAGAAGAGTTCTTTTTATTTCCAATTTCTTTAGTTCTTCTTGCTTTTCCTTTGACTTGTTCACAGGAGCCATTGGTTCATAAATGATAAAGTATTTGACTTATTGGTTAAAAGCAATGTGGGCTTTCTTTAACTTCAGGTATTTACACTGGGACAGGGAGAGAACACAACTTCCACTTCCACAACTGTGAAGACTTCTCTTTGCATTGTTCACACCCACAAGCAATTCAGCTACCCAGCAAACAATGAGAGAGTTGTCATCATGGTGATGACCTTTGGAATCCATGACTGGTCACAATCGCACAAGCTAATCAAGTAATTACTGCTGGCCAGATCTGACTTTGTACATATACTCCACTGCTGTACCATTTATTTACAGCTCCCTCCACACCCTCTAGAGTAACAGTATTAACATGGTGATTGATGACAACCAATCAGCTATGTTGGGCGTTGACGTCATCTGCATGCCTGATGCAAGCCTTTCAAAGCAACACAGTGTGGAGCTGGAGGAACACAGCAGGCCAGGTAGCATCAGAGAAGCAGGAAAGCTGACGTTTTAGGTCAGGACCCTTCTTCAGACATTTTTATTTTTTATTATTTCTGAAGAAGGGTCCTGACTCGAAACGTCAGCTTTCCTGCTTCTCTGGCCTGCTGTGTTCCTCCAGCTCCACATTGTGTTATCTCTGACTCCAGTATCGGTAGTTCTTACTATCCTTTTCAAAGCAAGCTGTCTACTCTGAGCTTTGTCATTTGTAGGTATCTTTAACTTGAGACACACCAAAATGGAGAAGAATTTATGAAGGAGCAACTATTTCACACATCTCTGTGAAATTTAGATGGTGGCTAAGACAGGTGGCAATTAAAGGAGGAATCTCCATTAGGCCAGGCAATGGCACAGTGGTCCAGGGCAACCAAGTTTGAATCTTACATGATGTGGAGATACCAGTATTGGACTGGGGTGGACAAAGTCTGAAGTCACACAACGCCAGATTATTGTTCAACAGGTTTATTTGAAATCACAAGCTTTCAGAACACTGCTCCTTTGGTAGGTGAAGTGACAGATAGCAAATGATGGACTTTGAATTCAATAAAAAAAAATCTGGAATTAAAAGTCTAATGGTAACCATTATTTATTGTTGGAGAGAAAAAAAAGGCTTGGTTCATGAATGCCCTTTAGGAAAGGAATCTGCCATCTTTATCTGGTGTTGCCTACAGCAACGTGGTTGACTCTTAACTACGCTCTGAAATGGCCTACCAAGGTGCTCAGTTGTAACAATCATCAGAAAGTCTCAAAAAAAGGAATGAAACAGGACAGATCAATTGGCATCAACTTCAGTGAGCACAGTGGTTCAGAAAGGCAGCTCACCACCTTTTTGAGGGCAACTAAAGATAAGCAATAAGTGCTGGCTGAGCTATCCCATATATGGACATAAATAAAAGCTAAGTGCAAATAACAGAAGGATAATTTGAAAACCCAAGCATCCTAACTACCTGCCCTGTCAAACACTATCTGACCTACCTATTGGGAAGGTATGCAGATCCATAATTGATTGTTCAGTCATCTCAGGATCCACAACATCAGATTGACACTAAGAAGATTATTAAAACACACAATTTTTATTCCCGAAGACCATGCATCCAAGTTTTCCCTTAAAAGCATTCAATGCAGCATTAATTGCTCTATGTTAAACTCAAACCAGATGGATTCCTGGGATGGCATGACTGACATGTGAAGAGGGATTAGATTAGGAATATATTCACAGGAGTTCAGAAGAATGAGGGGAAATCTCATAGGAACCTATAAAATTCTAACAGGACGAGAAGGGTAAATGCAGGAAGGGTGTTCCCAATGGCTTGGGAGTCAAGAACCAGGGATCACAGTTGAAGGATACAGGGTAGGCCATTTAGGACTGGGATGAGGAGAGTGGTTAGTCTGTGGAATTCTCTGCTGCAGAAAACAATTGAGGCCAAAACATTGATTGTTTTCAAGAAAGATGCCGTTAAAGTTCTTAGGGCTGAACACATCAAAGGATGTGGAGTGAAAATGGGAACAAGTTATTGAATTGAGTGATTTGCAACGATCATATTGTATGGTGGGGCAGGCTTGATGGGTTAACTGGACTACTTCAGCTCCTATTTTCTATGTTTCTTGTCCCTGTGGCACAAGGCATTAGAGACTTTCATTGCATCCGTTGCAGTGGGATTGTGCTACAAAGGAAGGCAAATGATAAAGTTTGTTCACTATTTTGGCTGCCCTTTATTGGCCTTTTTCCCCCAAATTTGTTACCTTTGACTGTCCCTCATCTTGTAATGTGTCCTGTCCATTTTGTAAGAAATTTGGAATTTGTTCTTGAGTCATCTCAAAATTCTAACGACTGAAACAAGTTCGCTTCCTGGCTTCAGCCCCACAGTGAGATCTCAGCCACCTGAGTAATACTAAGCCTATTGTATCAGGTAGAATGTGAGCTAAGGAGGTCTGATAAAAAGCAAAGGTGATGGGTGGAGAGGCAAACATTAAGGGCTTAGAAATTTTTTAAAGTGAGTTTTTGTACTGTATTAATTATGTAACAGTGCCAACTATTGCTCAAGTTTAAAACACATTTGCATCTGGATTTAAAATGGACCCAAATCTGGAACTGTGTTCTCCACTAATTGTTTAAAGCATTAGCTTACCTGAGTAGTTACTGTGGCTTTAGAAATTGGAAGAAAGCATCTTTCCATTGAATAATTAATGACAATTTAGTGGATCTTGGATAATGTGAAATGTATAGAGGGTACCGTGTCTGAAAGACCGTTAGTCAGTCAGGGTGTAACTATTTTTGGAATTGACTTCAGATGCTAATTATAGATCTGATTTAGAAATTTTCAGCTAAAGATGATGTGAATCAATCACTCAAATCATAATTTTCCTTCCATATGTCATCTTTTGATACAGGCTGACACTGAACACAACAGTTGGTCTCAATAACCTTGTGATTAAACTTTGAATTTTTGAAGTAAATCCTTTCACTGCAGAGCATAAGGTAGAAAACATGACACGTTTTTTGTGAAGCAACAGCAAATTCAGTAGAGTACATTGGAAAACCCCTGAACTGAAAGGGTGACATTTTGACCTTTTTCTAAATTAGTTCTGACCTTGATGTTTCTTTCTATTTAACTGTGTAGCCTCATTCATTCCCTTGATTATCAACACTGGCAACCAAGAGTCTGCAGATTAAATGGTAAAATCACAGTGAATCATTCAAGGACCTTGGCAGGCGAAAGTGAAAGGAATGAAAGTTTTTTGCAAATCAAAGTCTCAGTAAAATATTTCTAAGGTGTTTTGTTGTGAAGAATTTCTGTCCTGGCAACAGAGGATAGTTCTCCAATACCCTGCCATAATTTCAGAGAATTGGTGGAAACCCTGTGAAAGGGTATGTATATAAGATCAACAATACCATTTCTCCAGGGTGTAGTTACCATCCAACAAAAAATCAGGAGAACTCACATGGAAAGTTTCAGCTCAGCACATGTCAAAGCAACATTAATTATTTTCGATTGTACAATTATAGTTTTAACTACTTTTGACTTAGTAATCATTTTTGGTGAAAGCATGAAAGTTGCTGCCACATTTTCCACTTCAAAGATTATCCGACTTATTCTGTAGAGATATCATTTAGAACAGAATGCAACATAAGCTCCAATGACTGTTCTGAAATTGTTTTCTCATTCCATTTAGAGTTTAAGGAAGAGTTTACACTATCAGTGCCAGCTGTGAGAGTAGTCACATTTTCTGAAAGGCTGATTTAAGGATTATTATGGTTTGTATAAATAATAATGAAGTCTATCAGTTGAAGGGGAATTTTGGAAAGGTTTGGGGGAGTCTTGATTTCCACTTGGAGACTTGACAAAACCCTGGTGTCACCTGTTACTGAGAAGGTCTGCTGCATTTGTGCCATTCAGGCACTTAAATGGCCAGCAGCAGGCCAGGGACTAAGGCCCCCAGGAAATGGAGGTACCATCCACTGCAAGGTGCTCAGCAATTATATGCCTGCAGCCTTTCTGTACTTAGGAGTATCCTGGCTTGGCTGCTGCTGGTACCACTCACTTCAAAATCCTCAGATCAAGGAGGGACTCAGGCAGAGGGGAATTGACTGCAGTTTTAAGGTAAGGAGCCGGGGTTTTAGAGGGTATTTAATGGAAAGCGTTGTGGGTGTTTGGAACTCACTGCCTGAGAACATAGTAGAGACAGAAATTCACAAGACATTTAATAACTATTTGAATGAACACTTGAAATGTGACAGCATACACTGCTGTGATCCAAGTGCTTGAAAATGGCATCAGGGTAGGTCTATGTTTGATGACTGACATGGGCATGATGGACTGAAGGGCTTTTTCCTGTGGTGTTAAAAACTCCAAAATCTCTGTGATCCCATCTGACCATATAGAGAACAGGAATGGGGATTTTCAGTGAGGTTTGGGACTTGGGAGAGATGGGTGGGTGAGTGGTTAACGCTAGACCATCCCACAGGACCTTACAATCCAGGCTTTGCTTGAGTTAAGGGTTGCAATTACCCATTTTGGGTGGTGGGGGGGCGGTGTGTGGAGTTTGGCTGGGTGCAGACTATAAGCCTTTGTGTGGTGTGGAAGTGGGAATGTCCTTCCCCAGCTGCCCACCCACCCACCCAATTAAATACTTCCCCTACAGCCAAATGTGCTGCCCAGGAGGGCAGAAAATTCTGTTCTGAGGTCCATGTGTGTGGCCACTACATAATTGGAAAATTGCAACTGCCGTTGGAAGGTGGGGGTGATGGGGTCTTAGACAAAACATAGTGAATGGCTGCATGGCCTCTAGAGCTGTCAAGAATCAATGATGTTGAGGGGAAAAGGGGACCATTTTCAGGAATAAAAAGATTACAATTTCTGACAATCTATTTTATCATTCAACTAACTTGATAATTGTTGGAATGGGCCAAATATTTCCTTTGGCAATATTTCGTGGAAATAGGTTGGCAAATTAGAAACAGAATTTACTGACTGGGAATTTCTTAGGCTGACAAAGAGATTATAACTTCCCATGAGCCATCCAAACCAACTGAAAAATAATCCAGGCCACAAGTTATTATTCCCAAATGAAAATAGAAATTGCTGGAAAAACTCAGCAGGTCTGCAACATCTGTGGAGAGAAATCAGAGCCCAGTTACCCTTCCTCAGAACTGATGGTAGCTAAGAAAAAGTTGTTTTTTATGCAGAAGATAGGATAAAGGGAGGGGATAAGAAGTAAACAATAGGTGGAGATTGAGCCCAAAGAGAGAGAAAAACAGTTGGACAGACAAAGGGGTGGATAACAGTCAATCTGGGAGAATGAATAGCTGCTAATAGGGACAATTAATGGCTAAGAATGGGTTGTGTGTATTAGAAGACCATGTGATAACAAGGTCTGGTGTGTGTGAGTTGTGGGGTAAGGACATGGGAGATTGCATAAAAACTTACTTTTTCCTAGCTACTATCAGCTCTGAAGAAGGATAACTGGACCCTGATTTCTCTCCACAGATGCTGCCAGGCCTGCTGAGCTTTTCCAGCAATTCTTTTGGCAGTTAGTTTTCCCATTTTCTTTTTGTGAGTTGAAGGATCATTACTAGAAATGCCTTGCACCCCGGTTTTTGATGAAGTCTGCTACTGTGCTCTGTACACAATTTGAAGCCAATGTGTTTTTTTTTACTGCATTATAGACTGAAATATCCTTTGATACAACATAGAACTGTCCAGCACAGGAACGGGCCCTTCGGCCCACAATGCCGTGCCGAACATGACGCCAAATTAAACTAATCCCTTCTGTGATAGATTATGTAAGTGGTAGATAGTATGAATGATATGAATGCTATTTTTAAAACTACCAGACACAGTCAGTGGCACACACATGTTTTATGAGTCAAAGCTAATGCTTGGATACATCAGTGAGGGATAGAAGTTTTTTAATTTCAGCATTGCCAGTTGTGAACTTTGATCTCTCCTGGCACTTGCTGTCCACTGCAGTGGACTCTTAACTGGAATGTTACGCTTATTCAAGAAGTTGTTACCGGTTGTAAGAACAATTGACATTTGAAAATGAGTCCTTGACCTCACATCACTGACAACATACACAATGACATTTACCTTCAGGAAGCATTTTGTATTACTGGTCCAAGAAGTACTGTGCTTACAATATGAATGAAACTAATTACATGACATTGTCCAAAGTCACAACTGGAGCTTGTTTGATATGAGTACTTATTTTGTTCTTTTCTACACAAGATAAATAACCTGGACATTTTGCATCCTTAGTTTTTGAAAATGCCAAAACCAAATTTAGTCTTAGAGTATGTAATTAGCTTACAATGAGTGGGATTGGTACTCTACAGTTAGCATGGCAATGGATCATCAAGGTGCTTTTAATAAAAACGCCTGCATTGAAAATGCTATTTATTTTTGTTGTTGCAAAATAATAGTGATAAAGTTGAGCATTAGAAATTGAAACATCACAGGACAGCTGTTCAAAAAATTGTGTTAATTCTTTATGCCGAATGCATTTAAAATGTTCTCTCAATACTTTAGATATTCTGAGGTTGTTCTACCCCATACAAGTTCACTACTTTGACATTCACAATTAAAATGGTTTACCAAAATTGTAGTTACTGTGAATTTTTGCCAAGACACTTGATCAACATGTACCATTAAGTAATCAGTAAAAGCTCAGCAGAACCGTTCCACAGGCAACTGAAGCTGAGCAAAAGAGGGAAATGAAAAATAGACAAATAGTTTTAAGCAAGCTACTGAGAAAAATAGATGAGTTAGCAGCACAAATAACTTTGTTATTTAGATGATTAGCCTTAAGCATCAGGAAACAATATGACCTATGCTCATGCACAATCATCAGAAGAACTTCAACCATTTGTTTTGGAAACATATTTATTAACAAGTAGTTTTCAATTATTCTTAATGAAGGATTATAATCTTTGTCCTTATTTTCTCAGAATAATGGCCAAATACAGGCTAGATTCACCATGTTGTATCTGCTTGGTCTTTATAAAAATACAAGATTAAATAACTAAAAATAATGTTAAATCCTCTTGCAATATCTCAAAACATATTACTGTTGAAGTTTGTCGAGTATTTTACGTTGGTAATACTGGTTATGGAATAGATTCGTCAACTTTCAACCAAATTGTTTCGATTTTTCATTTATTTTCACAGTCATTGAAATTGCAATAAACGGATTTAATGATGATTACAATAAATCAAAAAGATGCAATTTCCAAATGAACATTGTAGCTAGAGCAGATTTCTATTAATGGCTCACATTCCTAATACCAAATCATTGCTAATGAATGTGCCTCAAAGATCTATCATTGGTTACATCTCTACCACATTTATTTACCTATGTGTTGCTGGCTGGGCCAGCATCTATTGCCCTTCCCTAGATGCCCTTGAGAAGGTGGTGATAAGCTGCTTTCATAAACCACTGCAGCCCACATGGGCTGAAGGTGTAGAGAAAGAGGGGCTGGATTTTCTTGGCTTTTGTGCTGATCATGAGAGTAAAACATGTTCAATGTGCCAGAAAATTGAGCACTAATATTCTTTTAAACAGAACTGCACCCAAATCTTCTTTGCCTTGTAGACTATAACTAACTATACCTGAAGAGGATGCAGCGATGTGAATTATATACATGTGGATACCAGATGAAGCTGCTTAAAGTTTTCTTGCATCAGATGCAATTAAGGGCAGATAGTCCTAAACATTGATCTCACCCACTGTGGGTGCAGTGGCAACCATTTTCACTTCCATTGCACAATTGTTACTTTGGCATTATGGAAGGAAATGGCGTTTGCTCCTCTCACAGTGACTTTCAGGCCTTGCCTCTTATCTTTTGAACCCATAAATGTATACATTTCCTCCTTGGTCACTCTGCCAGTCAACCTCATCATCTTTGAACTTCCTCACATTCCCACTGAACTCATTTAACTCCTCTTCATCGCCCAACTTTACCTCTCCAACCCCAGGCAAATCGATTTAACATGCAAAATATAAGTCCACTGTGTCCCCGTTGAAGCCACATAGTTGGTGATTGTTGATGACTACACTTCCTGCATTAGCCCTTTACCTTGAATGCTGGATCATCTCCACCTCTTTGTTTTCTGAGTTGTCCAACCCCTCCAACCCTTCAGAATTGTTATCTTCTCTGTATCCCAACATGCTGCTTCTAATCGCCACCATAAAGTCTCTAAGCTCCGTGTGAGGTGGCAAAGCACTAACAGGCAAGACAAAGCAGTGATGCTGTGCACTTCAAGGTAGGCACAAAATAAGCAAGTGCTACGAGAGCATGTGGGCAGCTGCAAAGTGCGCTCTGGTCAAATCCATGAGATGGACAAAGTGTCCTACAAGGAAAGTTGCCAATGTGCTTCAAAATGTGGCATTGAAATATAGAACCGTACAATAGGCGAATTGGAAATATGCCATGATAATATGGTGAGGATGGTAGGAACAGTAGGCTATTCAGCCCAGTGAACTCGGTCTGCTAATCAATGAGATCATAACCTAACTAAATATTGCTGCCATTAGCCTTGTATCCCTTAATATCTTTGCATTAAAAAACCATCAGCATCTGCACTATTTTGCTTTTAGATTAGTTGTCTTGCCTGGATATTCTGGAAAATATTTCTTATTCATTGTGCTGCAAATTCATTGATTTCTGCCAGTCTGTAAGATAAGTTCAGAAGAGAGACATGCAAAACCAAAAGATGGACTTTTGAAAAGATGACGCTGCACAAGCAATCAAGCAGTTCAAATTTGTGAAAGACTAATCTTTGCCATGAGAGCAGGCTCTGCCTTAAGCTATGGAGCTGAATACAAAATAAGCAACATGCCCCACTGAAAGTAGTGCAGCACTTTCATGCTATTAATGTTATCATACAAAAATAAATTGTTCTCAGTGAGTCTGATCATAAATATTACTTTGTATGCTCATCTAATTGGGGAATAAAGCAGCTTAATGAATTATATCAATATTCTCCTTATCTAGCTTTAATTTGAAGAAGTACATGTGGAATAGACGCATATCCAATTCAAGTGAATTGTGTTACCATGTCCGGAGGTCCCTTTATCAAAGTGTGAATCAACTTAAGATGCATAGATGGCTTTTGGAAGTGAAAGACACCATTGTGCCCAAGAAGATCTGTAGGGAAGTTGACTTTGTAACAGAACTTCTAAACAAAGTGTTGGCCTACATCTGATAAGCTTATCTGGATACTACATAATGAAAAGTTCTAACTTTCTGACAACCTACTAAGGAAACATGGTCCATAGTAGAAGTCAATTAGTTTAGATGTGATTGTGCTGAAGATTTGTTGGCTGTCCTGTGAAAGGAAATTAATGAAAGTGGAACAGTTGACAAGTAGATGAGATTCTAAAGCCTTTTTGTAACTATTCCAAAAACAAGATGAAGGAAAGCCAGTGCCAACTGCAACTTATGCAGATTGTTGAAAAGTAGTTCCTGACATAAGCAATGTATTTAAAAGTACTACAAAACAGTTGGGATCAGTTCCCAAAGTGTTGATCATTCATAATTTCCTATACACAATATTGATAATGAGGGCAAATGGTACTTGGAAACTCCAAGGGAATTCCAAAAAAAAGTGAATAATTACTAGAATTCCATAATATTTCATGTAGGACATGAAATCAGGTGGCACGGTGGCTCAGTGTTTAGCACTGTTTAGCACCTGGGACCCAGTTTCAATTCCACCCTTGGGTACCTGTCTGTGTGGAGTTTGCACATTCTCCCCGTGGCTGCATGGGTTTCTTCTGGGTGCTCTGGTTTCCTCCCACAGTCCAAAAAGATGTGCACGTTAGGTGGGTTAGCCATGCTAAATTGTCCATAGCGTCCAGGGATGTGCAGGCTAGGTGAATTGGTTGTGGGAATGCAGGGCTACAGGGATAGGCTAGGGGAGTGGGTCTGGGCGGGATGCTCTTCAGAGGGTCCTTGTGGGCTCAATGGACCAAATGACCTATTTTCACACTGTAGGGATTCTCTGACATGTACAAGAAATTTCTTACTGATTGATTCATAATGAAATAATAGGATAGCCCTGCCCGTAACATAATAGAATGGCATGCATAAGGGGGTGGATGGTATTCAGAAGCTGTGGATTAAAGATACTGATTATTATTTTATCATCATAAAGTTTAGAAATCCCATTTACCCATGCCCATAAAGTATGGAAAGTGAATTAAGGAGTTTCTCTTAAATGGGACGGTATGTACTAACACAATGGAGTAATGACTGACGGAATAAAAGACGGCTGTTACTGTGTGCAATGCTGTTAGGAGAAGGACTATTCAAACTTTCCTTTATTTGGATTACTGTTCACTGTCGTTGCACTGAAGCTGACAGTAATATCTGGCCTCCTCACATGTAAGATTAAATGTAAAATTCCCAAAGTTATTCCCAGAGACTCCTTACTCCTTCACAGAGTGTGCTATAGAAGTCCTGGAATTAATGAGAATAGTTAAATTCACATGAAATTGACCTTTAATACTGTTATTGTCTCTGTATAAACCCTCAAATTTATAACTTGTTGAATGAGGTGTAGTTGAGTTTTCAACAGCATTAGAAGTCCCAACTTTTTGTGAATAACTTCTATGGTCCTCAAAAATTATGGAAAGTCAGCTCTCTCTGTTCTATCATAAAAATTCCATAGACTTATAGTTTATTTTAAGATTTATGATCATCTAACCTCCAACTTAACCCAATGACATGTCCCAGTTTTTTTATTCTGTATTCTGTAAAGTTGTAAAAAGTGAATGAAAAAGCCTTCATGTTTCCTTTTGAATTCTGCAATGTCTTCACCCGCTTAGCCTGCTTGATGACATTGTTGCCAGTGAATGGCAAAAGACCCTTTGTAGCTAACATCAGAATATAATTAATATCATGAGAGGTAAAATTCAACTCTCAGAGCTAGTTTAAACCTTATGGGCAGTTTTCTTCAAGAACACTGACAGGTAACATTACAACATAGGTGGCTACAAAATAAGGGCCAATATATTATTCATTGAAGTGACAAAAGAGTACTGAAAAATTGAAATCTTTTATGTAATATGGTTTTACTATTAACTTTTTCTGTTTGGCGTAAAACTACATAAATCGAGAGAGTAGCATTTCTATGCTAGGGATAGCAATTAGTTTTTTTGAAAAAAAGCTTTGTTTTGTTTGTTAGAATCCTCTGGAATGCTTCATTTTCCCCCTCAAATTACATACTTTTTTTTAAACACCCTTGAGCTATTCAACACTGATATATCTATTGTATGGCAATATCTTTAATTATGTTTGACATCAGAAATGCATTTACTCAATGTATCCAAATGTGTTTTGTCTCCTTTAAATCTGATGCCATTCCCACATGTTTTATTTATTAAAAAAACACGCAAAAAAATTGTTACTCTCAGATGAGCAAGTGGGCCATGCAAAATGAGACAAATTGTGATGTCGAAACTGTAGCACTATTTTCAGAAATGTCTGCTTTGCTTCCACAATTAAAATACAACTAAATAAATCATGCGTGTCATATGGCCTTAGCACTGAAACAAGTAATGTATTTATAAACCACAATAATATGCTTTTGTACATTGTCATTAAGTAACATTAATGCTTCAGAGAAGGAATTTCATATTGTTAGGATTGTTGTAAGTATATGCTGCAGAGAAAACTTGACCTGCTGTGGTCTGTAAACAAATCAGACTAAAAAGAATTAATGCTGATATAGCCATGATGGATGAGAGGCATTACAGATTTGATAGGAAATTGTGGTTCTGAAAAGAGCTACTAGAGTACAAGTTTATATGGGAATTTGACTAGCCAGGAGAAAGTAACTACTTTTTCATGTCAATGAATTGGAATAGATTTAGTATTTTAATGGTATTTGTAAACACCCCCCCAAAAAGTGTATTGCTAGAAGCAGCTGGCTTCATGGTGCAAATGAGCAAATCATATTTGAACTAATAGATGATCATGTGAGAAGCAGGGGGAAACTAATTATCCACAGATGATGATTGATTACTCTGTCGTTTTCTGGTGCTAATTGTGCAAAATATTAGAGACACAAAATTTAAAATAATTAAATGAATTTTCAGTGTAACCTCAGGATAGGCATGGAGTTGGGATATTTTGTATCCAAGTAAAATGGCACATTACTATTTTATGGTGATTATAGACCAAAACATTGCTACATTCCAATTTCCTCCAGGGTTTACACTGCATTTAAGACTAACTTGTTAAAGCCTTCTGTCAATCATTTACAGAACCCAACCCCAAAGCAAATGACTTGCTTAAATTCATTTCTTGAATTTATGCCAATAATATACTGATGTAGGTTTAAGTGCAGCGAGATCCAAATTTCACCCAAGTGAAATTGCCATTACGGGAGGAAAAGCAGCATTTGTCAGGGTTGAAGCTTTAATAAGACACTGATGCCTCCTCAGTCAACTAACCCATTTTTAATTTCTTCTGTATAAATAATTTAAACTGTTAAATAGATGCTGCCGTGTCTGCCCTAGAACTTGAAATATATTTTCAAATACTGTCTGGTTCAACATCAACTATCTAAATGACCATTGAACTTGAATGCATAGCTCGTTGTAAGATCCAGACTGTTCTCTGTAGAACTGCATTAGTACATATTTGTGCACTTTAAACAGAGCTGTACCCATGGATCCTTGATCCATCACTTATGATTTGTAAATAACTACAACAGCAGAACTGTTAGTAATGTTTAATTTCTCATTATTATGTAGTTTGTTGAAATTGAGATTGATGCGTTAAGTCGAAGATATATATTGAAACATATATATTGGTAGAGCAAAGTGTGCAGAAGACACTAAAAGTCTGCAGAGGGATATAGATAGTCTAAGTGAGTGGGCAAAGGTCTGGCAGATGGAGTACAATGTTGATAAGTGTGAGATCGTCCATTTTGGTAGGAATAACAGCAAAATGGACTATGTTTTAAACGGTAGAAAATTGCAGCATGTTGCTGTGCAGAGGGACTTGGGTGTCCTTGTGCATGAATCGCTAAAAGTAGGATTGCAGGTGCAGCAGGTGATTAAAAAGGCAAATGGAATTTTGTCTGCCATTGCTAGAGGGATGGAGTTTAAAAACAGGGAGGCTATGCTGCAGCTATATAGGGTCCTGGTGAGGCCACATCTGGAGTACTGTGTGCAGTTTTGGTCTCCTTACTTGAGAAGAGATATACTAGCACTGGAGGGGGTGCAGAGGAGATTCACTCGGTTGATTCCAGAGTTGAGAGGGTTGGATTATGACGAGAGACTGAGTAGACTGGAATTATACTCATTGGAATTCAGGAGAATGAGGGGGGATCTTATAGAAACATATAAGATTATGAAGGGAATAGATAAGGTGAAGGCAGGGAGGTTGTTTCCGCTAGAAGGTGAAACTAGGACTAGAGGGCATTGCCTCAAAATAAAGGGAAGCAGATGTAGGACTGAGGTCAGGAGGAGCTTCTTCACCCAAAGGGTTGTGAATCTGTGGAACTCCCTGCCCAGTGAAGCGGTTGAAGCTACCTCGCTGAATGTTTTTAAGGCAAGGCTAGATAAATTTTTGAACAGTAAAGGAATTAAGGGTTATGGTGAGTGGGCGGGTAAGTGGAGCTGAGTCTCAAAAAGATCAGCCATGATCTTATTAAATTGCGGGGCAGGCTCGAGGGGCCAGATGGCCTACTCCTGCTCCTAGTTCTTATGTTCTTATGTTCATATGAAACAAATACACAATGGTTTAGTTCAAAATATAATTATCAAACCTATAAAATCATGTGATCTAGTTATAAAGGTTATGTTATCGTAGTCCTACCAGACTGTAGGGGAGTTTTTCATGTTGTTTTAAATTATTCTTACTGACAAGATCGGCGTGAAAGGAATGTAAATTTCTATGTAATTGGAGTCCAGGAAATTTCAGGCCATTGATTTGCACTGAGAATGGAAAGTAAGAGTTATTTTTCTGCTGGTTACTTTTAAGATGATGTTTCACCATTCTAATTCAACATCCATTCAGGTTAACAATTTGCAGCAAGTGGACAATTTGCTATTTTTTCTACATATATTGAAAGCTTCTGCCTGTAATGGTGACCATGAGGTATCGTCAATTGTTCTGAACCCTTCTGGTTCAGTTGTGACTTTTAGGGAAGGAAGTCTGTTATCTTTAACTGGTTTGGCTGATACCTGACTAAGACCCATAGCAGAGTGGTTGACTTTTAACTGGCCCCTGAAATAGCTCAGCCAGACATTCATTTGTACCAAATTGCTTTGGAAAGTTAAAGACAAAGAAACAAAAACAGAAGTAACACCTGGCATTGATTTGGGTGGCAGAAACGACAACAGCAAACACTGCCTCGTTGACATGGCAAAGTCCTTATCCCTTGAAGCTGAACTCTTTTGTTATGTCTTGTGTGTTCACGAATTTTATTTGTTCTTAAATGGAAATAATTATCAAATGTTTTTAGGACGTCTTCAAAAATGTGTACTCTCTTTTGTTTTGTCTGTTAGTAATGGCATCCGAAATCTAACCTACAGAATATAATAGTGTATTCAATTACTAAGCTTCTACCATAGCGCTTAATTTTGAGGCCCAGCTATATCTTAAGAACATTCAATTTCAAGAAGCCCAATCTTGTGTTCTGTGGGTTTTGAATCTCTGACGAAGTAGGATGTCTTTTTTCTCATTTCTTCTCAATGTGCTAAATTATCTTATTGTTGTAACAGTAATTTATATCTGTACAGTAATTATGTTGATTTAAAATTGCTGCTGATTAAGCTTGTATTCTTGTTTTCACTAATGCTATTTCACGTTGAATTTCTGTAGCACGTGCTAAACTCTATACCACAGTAATGTTGTTGTATTTCCTTTATTGACAAATCTCTATTTCTCGAAAAAAATCTATTGAATTATTCAATAAAATTTAACATTTTATTACTTTATATTCTTAAGTATAGTAGTGTTTCCAAACTTTTCAAATCTGTTTCTTTGTAACTCTGTATCTCTGCAATCTTTCTGAATTTTAATGTCTTTTCTAGCATACAAAATAGTGACTATCTGCTTATTCTATGACGTTTTTTTCGATCTTCTGTGGCCAAGAAAGAGTTTCCCCATGTCTTTCCAGGGAAAAAATTGATGTTTTCCCACTTTTCACATTCTAAAGCACCAAATGTTGTCATTGAAGTAAATCTTCCTGCTGAAATCTCAGCTTAGTAACTGGATCCTGGTCCTTTTAAGTCATCTTTTTCCTGACTTTTCCTCCTAGACTTGTGCACTGGATTTTGAAAAATATTGCTAATTTCATAAGTTAAATAGATTCTAGGGCATTCCTGATTCATGAAACCTGGTCTAAATTTCTTTTCTAACCCATTGACTGTTCCTTACGGCAGTGACTCATGAAGCCAAATGTCGATAGTGGCGATGCCAATGCGAAAGGTGAGAATTTTCTTTAACACGCCCTTGTCTTTCTTTTCTGATCTTTGTGCCATTTTTTGGAAATGTGCCATTTACTCTTGGGGGACATTTACCAGCTGAAGCCTTCAGTTGCCTGTCCCTAATAGTGCCTCCCATGCTAAGGGTTTATATTTGTATGTGTGCCAGTTTTTTTTTTACTTCTTTCCTTAGCTCACACCCTTGCTGAAGTGTCTATTATTAGCTTCTGAATGAAGTTTTACCCTTGGAATGCTGAACTTGTTTTCTTGCTGCTGCTGCCCCCAATTGCTATTCAGTTGCTGACTGACTGCCTGCGCTGTATTAAAGCAATAATGCTCTTACAATGATCAATTCACTTGCTTGAATTTGTTTTTCTTTTCCATCCAGGATCTTCTAGATTTCTTATCGTTATTGTGGGGAGGGAGAGATAGGTCTGTACTTTAGCAACCATGTGGTATTTTGTCAGATGACCGTTCCTAGTGCCTTATGGTACTTGCCATTTCTGTCAGCATGTAGCATTGTGTGAGGGTTATTCGGGAAGTTTGCTTCTACCAGTCCTCCTTTGTCTTTGTTTTGTTTTAGGCTTTCTAGTGATTTGTGACTGAAGAAGTCAGTCAGCTCAGTTGGCTGGATGGCTGTTTTTGTACATTCATGGGATTTGGGCATCACTGGATAGGCCATTCCTAATTGCCCAGAGGGCAGTTAAGAGTCAGCCACATTACTGTGGGTCTGAGTCACGTTTAGGCCAGACCAGGTAAGATTGTCAATTTCCTTCCCTAAAGGACACTCATGAATCAAATGGGATCTCCCCCAAGTTTTGGCAGTGGTTTCATAGTCATCAATAGACTCTTAATTCCAGATATTTTTTATTGAATTCAAATGTCATCATCAGACATGGTGGGATTTGAACCTGGGTCCCAAGAATATTATCTGGGTCTAGCAATAATACCATAAGGCCATCGCCTCCCCTGATGCAGTGACTTCAACAGCGAGGGTTCAATTCCCACACTGGCTGATGTCATCATTGCAGGTTCCACCTTCTCAAACTTGCTGCTTGTCTAAGGCATGGCGACCCTCAGGTTAAACTCACGACAAGTCATCTGTCTGTAAAACAAAGAGCAAAGCTATGGTCCACTGGGACTTTGGCTCCTATTACTAGTGATAGAAGATGTACTACTGTGGAGTAATTACAGAAGAGGCACTGTGTTTTACATCGCAAAAAGATTAGTTGCATGATAGCAATAAGTACAACTACATCTGGTCAGGACTCATTAATAGGACCTTAGGGAGCACATACACATGCATCTGACTGCTCCACAAATTAGATTAGGACACCTTGTCTCCACCCACAGACTATGTGTGATGTCAGTAGAATGGGTGGAGCCAATGTAACTTGAACATTTACCCATTTACAGTCAGATCGTTATGCAACATTAATCATTGTCCCGGATAATGTTGTCTGCCTGCTTGCCGCACTTCCTCCCCTGCCCAATCCACCATCTTAAATATTTACTCCATCCACACCAATGCACGATGGCAACAGTGTGTACCATCTACAAGGTGCATTGCAACAAGTCACCAAGTCTCATTTTACACCACCTTCTGAACCCATGACCTGGTACAAGGATAGCTGGGAGACACATGCTATCATCTGCAAGATCCCCTCCAGTCTACACACTGTTCTGATTTGGAACTATATCACCATTCCTTCACTTCCAGGATTTCGATCCTGTTCACTCCCCTCCCAGTGGTACAGTGGGTTTATCTGCACAAGTCAGACTGCAGCAATTAAGGATCACCAACAAATGCTAGCCTTGCTAGTGATGCACTTTCTTGAAATAAAATCAAAATATATACTCTGACACTGTTTATAACATATTTTGGGGAAGTTATATATATCTCAATACATATTCATTATGGTAAATGTCACTTTTTAACTTGCTGTCTATTTTTAACACTTTCAAAATTGATTTGATACCGCAATTAATATCATATCAGTTAGTGTCATCAGCTGTATAGTGTGACTCAATGAATTCTGGCGGAGTTCTTTTCCCATACTGACAAGAAAATATTTGTGTATCTTATTAGCTTCAATGCTTCATTGCTCAGAATTGCAGCTTGAATTTAAACTTTTGATGCAGTAGCTAGGGTAGAAACAAAACTAGGCCAGGTTTCAGTCATCAATGGGCATGACTGCGCATGAGGTCTGCTGCAAAGGACTTAGATGAGGTCTTTGAGGGGCTGTCTACAAAAGAAGGATAATGAGTATGCAAGCTGAAAGTGCATGGTGCATTGTCAGACTGGGATATTGCTGCTGTCAGGAAGATTCTGAAACCTATTTGGCACAGAGTTCTGCCTGGAGTTGCAGCTCAATGTTTTCTAGTGTGGAAGTCTTGACCAATTTCCAGGTAACACTCAGGATTCATCCATGAGGTGATGTACAATGGTCAATGACTCAGCTTCTCTTGCAGAGCACACTGAAGACACTTAATATCTGTACACCAGAGTGGAAGCTCAGACTGAAATCATCATACAAGCTTCATTTGCTATCACTGTTGCAGATATCAAATTCAAAGTGACTTCAGGCTCTCTTGAGAGTCTAGCAATCTCTTCATTAAGACATTACTGAGAATGCTGAGATGACTAAGTATACTTCTGATACATACTCCCCGAGTCCAGGTTAAAGCCCTGCCCAAAATGCTGCCTGGGTCATGTGCCTGTGCATGAAAGCCATTTTGGGACCAAAACAGCATCTGTAGCATTGAAAATGCAAACATTGCACAAGTGAATTTTGCAGCAAAATCATTAAAAGTAAGACTTCACCACCACCATAATTAACCCATCCTGACACTCCCTATGTCTTAAAAATCAGTTTGAGGGCATTTAGGCATGTAAGGGCAGGAAATGGGAAATCTGTCGCTGTGGAAAATATTGCATTGTAAACAGTGTTGATATAAGAATAAAGTTGTACAAATATTCATAGGTTGAGTGAATCAGGAAAACTATGACAAATGGATTTCATTTTAAACGAGTATGAGGTTATCCATTTTGAACACATAAATGATATGTTGGTCAGAATACTTTTTCAGTTGGAAAAATCTAGAAACAATGGCAATCCAAAGAGACTTTGGGATCTGTGTCGTGTATGGGTATTAATATGTCATGGGGATGAGCAGAAAATAATCAAAAAAGGCGAATGGAACACTGGCCTTTATAACTTGAGGAGTAGAATACCCAGGGATAAAAGTCATGCCACAACTATACTGTACCAAAATCCTGGTCAGACCATACCTGGACTATTGTAGCTAGTTCTGGATATTTCCAGGAATTATATACTTGCCTTGGAGATAATGCTTTGTAGATTTGCTAGAATTATGCCTGGATTCCAAGGACTATTTTAAGCATTGAAATAATGGAAAGTAATGTTGTCTTTCCTGCAATTTAAAAGTGTACCGAATCACTTAATTGATGTTTCCAAGGTATTGAGGGAAGTGGGTACAATAGATGGGGTAAGATTATTTTTGCTGTTAGGAAGTCTAGGATTAGAAGACATAGCCTAAAAATTAGAGCCAGGCCCTTCGGGACTAATAGAGTCATAGAGTTATGCAGCATGGAAACAGACCTTTGGTCAAACCAGTCCATGCTGACCATAATCCCAAACTAAACTTGTCTCACCTGCCGCGAAAGGCCCATATCGCTCCAAACATTTCTTATTCATATACTTATCTAAATGTCTTTTTAACGTTGTAACTTTATCCGCATCTACCACTTCCACTGGAAGTTCATTCCATACATGAACCACTGTCTGTGTAAAAAAATTGCCCCTCGTGACTTTTTAAATTTTTGTCCTTTCACCTTAAAAATATGCCCTCTAATCTTAAAATCCTCCCAGCAAATAAGCCTCTATAAGGTCACCCCTCAAGTATTAGGAATCCCTTCTCCATTCAAAGGCTGGTAGAAATTTTGCACTACATTCAGCAAAGATCATTTGGTGCTGGTATCAAACATTCATTTCAAATCTGCAATTAATAGTGTTTTGTTAATGAAAGGTGTTGTGTGACTAGCTCAGTTGGGTGGTCAATCACACATGAGTTAATTGAATAGCAGAATGGGTCAGAAAGGCTAAGTGCCCTATTCTCGTTTCTCTGTTCTCAGTTCCTCTCTTCACCAGTATTCAGTAAACAAAATGCAGGAAATATGAAAAGACCCAAAAGTGAATTCATAACGGAATCAGGTAGAAATGGCTTCCATCTAATTTATCTACTTTAAATACTTTTCCCCCTATATATACACTGCTAATCTGCTGCTGTTCCTCCTTTGCTGAATTTTGCATCTCCTGTAACATAGCCAATCGTTTCTCATTGGTAATCCCGTTAAATTTATCTTTACATGAATAGCTTGATATCAACTGAGATTAACCAAATGTTTTGCATAGTGTAAGGGTTCTTTCAAATTAATTTTGTAATGGATTTCCATTAAAGGTGTTTTCTTTCATTCTGGTCCTTTTGCAACTAGAAAATGTTATGTAAGCTGCAATAATTACATTATCTAAAAAAATACATATTGAAGTTTATCATGAGGGCTCTGGAGTACCTAGTTTAGAGATAAGTGGCTATTCTTCCAGCTGTCGACATTAAAATTCAAGTTTTAGTTCAAGGTTTCAGCATTTCTGAATGACTTGGTGTGATAATTAAAAAGGAAATATTATAAATAGATTGTACGGGCAGTGTTGCTTTGTAAAGTGGGTAACACCTGAAGAGTTGCTCGACCATCATCACCAATCACTGCAGCCTCCCTGCAACTATTAAAATTGGCTGTACATGGTATTTTGTCCTCTCAATTGGGTTAAAGTGTAGTCTCAGGAGCTAATCTCATTTTTTGGCTGCTCAATCGTTTCCAAAGCACCAGTAGAAGTAATGAGCAAGACTGGATCTACAAACAGTCACTAGATACAAATCCTGTAACCTAGGACCAAATAAGTGCAGGGGGCAGGTGCTTTCACGACAGAGAAGAGAGGTGAGGCCGAGGGGAGAGGACGGAGTGAGGGTCTGATGGGAAGGTAAAGGTTGAGTGAACACCTGTAGGGGGCAGACCTTGGGAATGGGTGGGAGAATGCCTGATGTTGAAAGCGACCCCTTGAGAGAGGTGCTCCTACCCTCTTGAACAAAACTGGAGCGGGATGACATGTCAGGCATCAGCTGTGTCTTTGACCCCAATAGCCAAGGTGAGGCTGGATGAGAAGTATTCAATTAGGGCCTCAGTCAGAGTGAGGATGAACAGGCTGCCTCAGTCTTTGCTTGCTCCATGTAAAACTGTGGAGAGATTGAGACCTGGCACAAGAGGGCTCACCTGCAAATTCTCACAAATCTTGCTGCAAACCTACCCATGGGGGACAAGAAACGTCAGTCCCATTTTTACTTCTGTATCTGCTCAGCACATACCCTCATTTCGATTTGAGTTATTAATCAAATTTAGCACTTTAGAAACTTTAGTTTTGCTATTAACTCATATGTGTATATCTCTTCAGATATCTGTCGTTCACAGTATCGCAGGAATAAACTTATTGAAATAATCGCTAAATCAAAGTCAATAGCATCCATTATCTATAATTATCCATGTGAATGTACATCTTGCATAATAATTTTTCATCCAGTTTACAGACTATACTGATTAAAATGTGCTTCCAAAATCTGCCACATTCTCAATTTGCAATTTATGAATGTCGCATTTCTTACTAGTATACAGTTTTGCACTTTATATATTTTCAAACAGTTATTCTTATCATCACTTACACCATACCTACTAAATTCAGTAAAATGAGCCTACTTAAAATCATTTAAGATTTGTTACCTCTATGTTTGCACTTTCTTCTAGGCATTAAAATTTTGCAACCATGATGATGATGTGTTAGAACAGTGAGGTGAAATGTGGTCCATATCCCTGCCAATTACTCAGAAGGCAAATGATAAGCAATATGTGTGATATTTAAATTAATGCAGTTTGCCCAATATTCAGCTGCACCCTTAATTCTATTGTTGTTTCCCACTTCGTCTTAGATATAACACAGACTCCTAGAAAATCTTCATGTGATAAAATCTTCAAATCTGTGCCATTTGCTTCTCATTCGGCTTCTTTATCCTGCATATTTGTGTTCCATGTTCTGTATTTTGTGATATGTTTTGCCTTCCATCCTTAAATTTCCATTATTAGAGTAATAGTTGTGTTTTCATTTCTTACGACTGGGACCAGGCAATATTTTTATTTACTTTAAAGGCTGGTTGAATCCCTCCTCCCCCCCTCCGAGTGTATTTAGATTTCCATTCCCATATCTAAAGCTACTTTGAAAGCAGACTTAAAATCATTTTTTTTAATGAATGGAGATTCTATTGAAATATTTTTCCCCTTACCCACAAACAAAACAATAATTTTTAAAACATCAAAACTCATATTGAGCAACAGTTTTAAAATAACAATATAAATGGGAAATTCTTGTAATTTAGTTTTAATCATATTTTGGAGAGCTGAAGTGTTCTGTAAAGGGTTTAAGTTTGTACAGAGTCACTTAAATCTGAGTGTTGTTCAAAAGATATAACAACTGAGAAGTATTATCTCTTATTGGCATCATTTGCATTCATCTAGATCTTCAGTCTTTCCAAATATAAGTCAAAATTATCCTTGCATTGTGTTCAGGGGTCTTCTGATTTATGACATTACATATGACCTGGCCATATAATGACCCAGAAGTTGTTTTAAAAAGTTGGTGTGTGAATGATACACACTTATCAATATGTAGGTCAGCCAGTATCTTGTAGTTTTGAAGAGATCACAAATGAATTGAGAATTGCTGCAAGGTGCTGTCTGATTTGTGCAGTTTCCATACTAACTTTACAAAAACAGCATGTTGTACTTAACCTCCTCATCAGTTTCATGCAGTTGGAACAAGTGAATCTTAATTGCTCATTGAACATGCCGCATAAAGTTAAGACAAACAGTGTAAGCACCTTTTTGGAAACATAATAATATTTAATAACTGTTAATCTCTTGAGATCAGAAAGTGAACGTTAGAATGTGGATTTCCTTCCTTTAGGTTGTCAATTTTTGTTGGAGATTAAAAATGTTGAATTTTTTTTGCTGTTTCTCACTTTCAATTAAATCTTTCTTTCTCTCTCTTTCTGTGCCTGGTTCGACATTGAATTCATCCATTTTAATTTACCCTCTATATTTACCATCCTTTCTTTGTAGTTTCCAGGAATGTTTATAATTACAATTGTACAACATTAATGTATGTTGATATATTCTGTTGTAACGCTGAAAAGAGAGTAAGTAACCTGTATCATTCTAGGAGATCATTGCAGATAGCAATTCATTTTGAAGAAATTGAATTGAATGATTTGGAGAAAGACCAAATTTGAAAATAAGGTGGATAAGTAGGTGAAGAATTTTCTGAAAATACAATTTAATTATATTAAGTGGGATGCTCAAATAATTATGATTACATCTTAAAGTTATATTTGTGTATGCTGCACAATATTTATGCTTTAACCAGTTACTATGATGACTTTCTAACATACTGCAGATTCTTCATTTATAGATCACAATGCAAATTTTATAAAAGTCATCCAATGTAATCTGGCTGGGCTGTCATTTCAAGCTGAAATGGATATTTTCGTTCACTGAATGTTATGCATTTACTTCACTGTGACACTTCTGCTTCCAATCTATTCAGGGCTGCCAATGTGCCAAGATTACCCAAGAAACCATGACCAAAAATCATTAATACAAACTGATATGAAAACAACCTGGTTCAAGGGGAATGAAAGACACTTGTCTATATTTTATTTCTTTACAAAATGTGTGGCTGAATTTTCCCAGCGTCTGAATGACATGAGAAATGGGAAGTCAGTTGAATAAAAGACATTCTCAACATCAAGATTAACATACCAAGGTTGAAAAGTGAGATGAGTATTTCACGAGTGAGTGGTGAGAGGCTTATTTTCATGCATTTACATCTCATTAGTGCCTAACTTCACTTACTTACATGCAATTTCTTATTCTCTCATGCAGCAGAGAGAAACTAAACGCTGACTTGCTCCTTCAGGCCTTTGTTTTAACCAGCCATTCCCAAAAATGTAAGGTTATGCTCCAGGGCAACGATAGCTTTCAACATCCTAACATCAACACACCCCCTCAATTCATTGGCATCAGACATCATGTGGCCTCATCGTGGTATAAAGGCTCATTTTGGGTTAATTTGAAATACAACTCATCACTTAAATGGTGCATTTTGGACTACACTGACACCTTACATTGTAATCCTACTGCCAGATCATTTTGTCCACAGGGTCATGCACCCATCACAGGGACTGGAACTTGCCTTTTTCGCACATTGCCAGAAAGCTTCCTGATCAGATCTAGTGTCAGGGAGGGCCACCCACTCTCTCTTGCCCTGATTGTGTGTTGTATAGAGCCTTTTGTCTAGATCATCAGGAAGGATGCAAACCTGACAGGTGTGACTATTCCAGGCAGTGGAGGCCTGCAGGTCAAAGCCTCCCTGTATGTGGACCCGCTGTCAGTGCGCAGACTCATGAGCATCTGTGACCAGTTCGAACTAGCCTTGGGAGCCAAGGTAAATATTGGCAAGGGTGAGGTCATGTTCTTTGGGAACCAGGCCAACCGATCTTTTATCCCCTTAACTCGTCAGGTCAGATTACCTGAAGATACTGGGAATATGGTTTGGAGGAGCCAGGGTGTGCAAAATATTGGGAGGAGCTCATCACCTCGGTGAGGCAGAAACTGGTCTTTTGCGAACACTGCACCCCCTGCATTGTAGGTAAAAACCTGGTCATTAGGTGCGACACACTGTCTCTGTTGTTGTATATGGAGTAGGTCTGGCCCATTCCCTGAAACTATGCTGTTGCAGTTACTTGAGCCATCTTCCAAGACTAAGATGGACTGTGTCCACAGGGACTATGTACAAGATTCTGGATAAGGAAGGGGGAAGAACGCACCCAATGTTGCCCTCACTCTGATGGCCACCTTTGTGTGCGGCTGCATCAAGCTGTGCGTAGACCTTTGGTGCTCAAACAACAAGTGTCACTGTGTACTGAGGTTGTGCCTGCCCCCAGTGTTACGAAAGATGGCACTGGCCTCATTGCCGTGGAATTCTCTAAATAGTTAGACCGTTCCATATCACCTGTCCTTGTGGAGAAATTTGCAAAGATAAACACCTTTGACCATAAGTCAATCAGGAAATGGTCAGCATGTAGCAGGAAAGGAAGAGGGTGGATCCTGTTATGTGGTTCCCAAACCAGATTGTCAAAGACATTTACCAGAATGCCTCATCACCATAACTTTCCAACAAACACCAAGACATTGCTTGGTAGCTGGTGAGAAGGACACTACCTGTGAAATCCTCCTTGTACGCCCAGTTGTTCTTTGCCACCGCACGATGCCCTTGAAGTGGCTGTGGGTAAGGTTGAGACTGTCACAGACCTCCTTCTGCAATGTGCCTTTGCAAATGAAGTTTGGACAGAGATGCACTTGTTTTTGTCAAGGTTCATTCCGAGCAGTTCCGTGACATGGGAGTCTGCGCTCTACGGTCTGTTGCCTGGGATGCACACTGAGACAAGCTGCAGCTGAATGGCCATCAACTTGGTGAAAGACGTTCTTTGGTCTGCCTGCAACTTGTTGGTCTTCCACAACAAGGAGTTGACCTTGACTGAGTATTGCAGTTTGGGACATTCCAAGGTCTAGGACTATGTGCTGGGAGATGCACCAAAGCTTGGGGCAGCTGCTGCCAAGGTGCAGTGGGGAAAGACCACTGTCGGAGGTCTTCCTGCTAACATTAGACAGGGGTCTGTTCAGTTATCGGACCCTCCTGGTGCCTCAAATGCATGTAAATATAGTCTAGTTCATGTAAGAGATGCCTTTGGTTTGTTTTGATAGAGTCAAACTCCAGTGTTTGTTTGTTTCCTTGATATGCTGCTGTACAGAACTGAACTGTGTTTGTGACTATGTATTTATAAAGGCATTTTTATGAATCAAGTATATTGTTGAAATTTTTTAAAAAATAGCACATTGCTGCATTGTTCAGAACTTACCGGCTCACTGTACTTCTATCATGCCTCACCATTTAATGCAAAGTTAAAGACAGGCAGCTTCTCATGGTTGTCAACAGTGATCAATCAACAGGGTGGGCATGTTGGTATATGGCACCATGGTACATCAATCACACATCTTCAGCAGGTGCCAGAGCTGACATGGCAAACACACTGAATATACTTCAACCAATTGACCATGTCTCAAAGTCTAAAAAGAGGCTTCTTCAGTCAATTCACAGACAATTATTGTCAATCATAGTTTGGGCCAGAACCATCCAATATATCAGTCCAGCCCTTGGATACAGTTTTTTTGGCACTATCATTGGTCAAGGATTTTCTTATTATTACAGTCCGGAGAGTGACCACAATCAATCCTGTAGGTCCAAAGTAAGCACTGCAGGGATTAGTGGTAAGTCATGGGGGAGCTGCATAGAGATCAGTCAGCAGTCTGGCCATTCATTCATCAGGAATCTCCTTCCAAGGTCATTTGGGGATGGGCCATGGTCAATTCTGAACAATGACAAGATGGGCATTAGAGAAAGAGTAGCACTCCCTTATTGGTGCTGGGACCCTTTACTGTTTGTCATGTGCATTAACAACTTGGATGTGAATGTAGAAGGTATATTTAGTCAGTTTGCAAATGACAAAAATTGGTGTTGCTGATAGTGAGGAGGATAGTCTCAGGCTACAATTTGATATTGACCAGCTGGTAAACTGGAAAGAGCACAGAGCAGATGGAATTGAATCCTGACAAGTGTGAGGTGATGCATTTTGGAAGAATATACACAATGAATTGTAGGCCCACTAGGGAGTACAGAAGAACAAAGGGATCTTGGTGTACAAGTCAATAGATCCTTGAAGGTGTCAGTGCAGGGAGGTAGAATGGTGCAAAAGGGTTATGGGATGTTTGCCTTGATAAGCCAGGGTGTACAGTATTGGAGCAAAGAAGTCTTGTTACAACTTTATAAAATGTAGGTGAGATGGAATACTGTGTGCAGTTCCAGTCGGCACATTATCAAAAGGACATGATTGCACTGGTGAGGGTGCAGAGGAGAATCACCAGGATATTGCCTGGTATAGAAAAACTCAGTTATGAAGAGAGACTGGATAGGCTGGGTTTGTTTTCCTTGGAGCAGAGGAAGGTGAGGGGAGATCTGATTGAAATATACAAAATTATACGCAGTATAAATAGGGTAGATTGTGAGAATCTTTCCCCATGGCAGAAATGTCTAAGACCAGAGTGTAAGTTTAAGGTGGAAAGTAAATGATTCAGAGGAGATCGGAGGAGTTTTTTTTCACCCAGAGAGTGGTAGAAACATGGAATGTGCTGCCCAAGAGGATGATGGAGGCAGATACTCTCACAACCTTTAAGAAGCATCTGAATGAGCATTTAAAATGCCAAGGTGTAGGCTATAGACCAAGTGCAGGTAAATTGAATTAGTGTAGTTTGGTGTTTGTTGCTTGGCCCAGACATGGTGTGCTGAAGAGCCTGTTTCTATGCTGTATAATTGAATGGAACTCCCTGAAATTGATACTTAGTTGATATTTGGTCAAATTCAGCCCATAATTTCAAACTTTGCAACTTGGGCCTGAAATTGTAAACAAGCACAATATGAAGCCGAAGCAGATTGCTCATTCGTGACCAGAAGATGGGTTGGAGCCAGATTTGTGTCTGCAACCTGCTGGGCCCTTTTTGACTTCCTATTTTCCAGTGTCAAATCATGTGCAGATATTCTGCCCTTCACCTAGGCTAACCTGAATGTTCTTCATTGCACCTTGAGCCATAAGGAAACCAAGGGCAAGGTAAAATTGTATGGTTGTGCAGCTTGATTGTTTGGTGCTTATATTTTGGACGCTTTGTTAGGAGGATTAAATGAATGTTATGACTGAAGCAGTCAAATGTAGCATTTGGAGATTTATTTACTGCTCTTGCGTGAGGCACTTGGCCACCTTGTATCCAGGAGCTACTTGCTGGTCTTGACCATGATGGCCATCTGACCCCTGCCTTCTCAGTATCTGCAGAAAGACCTCCCAATTCACTGTGGTTAACCTGTCTCCTCCTGCCCTTCTCATGTATGAAGGCCTACAATAATGGATCAGAGAACTTTGGAGTAAGCTTTGTGGTCTGTGGTACCATTATACAGAATTCTTCCTGCCTGAACACTCTTCCTAACTGCTGCAGCCAAGTTGCAGCTCACCCTTAAAAACTGAAAGCTAATTTTTAATAGTGTTGGTGAACTTTAACTGGTGACAGCCTTGTACACTGTTGTGCTACACTGCTCAGGGGTGCAGTCACTTGGCTTTGCATGTTATACTGTCTTTAGTTAACTCTATCATAGAAATAAGAACGCAATATAGGTTTGTGTACTTTCACCTTTGGAAACAGTAAGAGCAATTTAATCACGCATTGCGAGCCCTTGGTCAATTTTGAAGCTTCATTAAATTTTGCATTCTGCTTTATTATAGCACTGTGTTACTGCCATTCTAAATTGTACAAATTTATCAGCCCTCTTGAAAATGTGATAAATTCCAGTATTTGCTAAGTTTGACAAATACAGTTTTTTTAAAAAAAGTGAGCAGCACACCATTGCTTCCTGGGTTAAATCAAACTCCGGAGTGATAGGAGAAAAGTTTATTTTTATACTTGCTGCATTCTGTAGCCTCAAGAAAAATGTATTATCTCAATCAAGTGCTTGATGGAATAAGACTGCCTTACAAAGTTACCTACAATTTTTCACTCTTTAAAACTGTTACTCCATATCACTGGTGTTTGGAAAAAAAATCCCCTTGTATACGTAGTAGGGAGTGTTTTCCTGACATCAGGATTGAGATCTATTGCTAAAGGTAGAGTACAGTGATGTTGGTGATACTGGTTTTCATTTAGATCTGTACACTGTCTTTCCTGAGCTCTGGTCTGAACTCCCTCCCAGCAACAGTGAGTGGTGCAAAATTAGAAACTTTCTGTTACTCTTGTTTTAGAATTTTGCCATATTGTTAGTTCCCAAATTTTGGCCACTGTTGATTTTACTTTCAGTTGAACAATCCAAGCATGCATTCTTACTGAAGGATAACAGCTATAATGGGAATAATTATCAGGCACATACATTGTTGAATCTTACTGAATGGTCAGAAAATTAATGGCAAGCAAGGTATTCTCCAGTATGCACTGGCAGATTGTGTTCCCTACCATCAGCCTCTGCTCTGAAAATGAAACCAAATACACTAGGCATATTAGGTTATTCAGTAAAGCCAGAAGCTTCTTAATTTCTCTTTAAAATCATTCAGCCATTTAAATTGGTGTTTGGAAAATTGAGCACTTGTGGGTCATGCTTCTGGTAGGAGAGGTTTCTCACCAAAATGCACAAGGTTGGAAAGCTAACATATGGTGCTTCATTAGAAACTCTTGACAATTACACATGCGGGCCTGTAGTAGAAAATGCTCAGTGTAACTGTCTCAGGCAATGTCATTCTTTCAGGCATCAATGACAAATGTTCAAAACGTAAGATATTTCAGTGTTTGAAGACCAGAAGGTTTTGCTGTGATCTTCCTCACTATGTTATCTGTCAATCATATAGTCTATTACAGAGGCACATACATACAGAGACAGTTCTGGCTTTCAATGTCGAATAATTTACTTAGGCAAAAAAGTCTAAAATGTACAAATTAAGGCATTAAGTTACTACTGATAGTTTTAGTGGAGACAGGGATCTGTGCTGCAGTACGGGTTTGGTCTCTATTTCACTGAAAGTGTTCATTCATTCTATAATTAGTTCCACATGCACTATCCAAATTTAACATTGATTCTGGGCCTTATTTGGACATTGAAATATTCGTACTTATGAAAGCTTTATATTGCATTGTAATGTAGCCAAGATTTATTTTTGAAGTTTTTGCTCTGGTATAAACTGTTTGCATTGTTTCAAGTGTGTTAGTAATAGTTGGCAGCTCAAACAACTGCAGTACTGTTTGTGTGTGCAGTTGATTAATACATAATTGAAAGGTCTTTGTTATGAGAAATATAGCCATGTTGAATACACTTTGGACAAATTAAACTGTATTTGAATTACTTTTGAAATAATGTTAATGAAATATATGATATCAGTTTGTTACAAAAACAATGAAATGGTTCACATTTTATAAATTTGGGAAATTATTTTGGGGATGTTATCTTGAATTAATTTTCTCAAAATCAGAGAAACCGTCTGTTTGTGAATAGCTTTAATTTGAAATAGTGTAGCTGAAAAAGTATTTCACACTAACTAGAACAAAATAATTACTTTTGTGACTTCAGTGGTTTATAGTATTAAATTTTACATTATTTACAAATAGAAAAATGAGAAAAAGATGTAGAATATAAAAGAGAATAATCTTGAATTTTGAATCTTTGTTATTTCTGCAATTTTTTTTTTGCACTAATTATTCCGGTCCTTAAATTTGTTAGCTTTCTACTGTATTAGTAAACAGACATAGGACTGAGGTAAACGCTTTTTAACTAATGTCATCTTCTCATCTAGAAATTGATTTGCCTGTGTTGTTCCATCTTTATATTTCTAGCCACTGTTACAATTCGATGTATTTTGGGTGCTTTTCCTTTCCTGTTCGAAGTTTCAGTTGTGTGGAGTATGGTCTGGCTGTGATGATATACTTTTTTGATGACGTAAAGCCTTGTTCACAAACAATTTCTTCCAGATGTGGGTGACTTAGTAGGAATTAAGCAATACTGTGCAAATAAGCAGACGCCACATAAATCAGAGCAAGCTGTTGAAGAAGTGGAAGGAATGAATGGCTCTCAGCAGAAGGTCATATTGATAGAGGGTGTTCAGGGAGCAATTACTGTACCTGAACTTCAGCAGCAACTGATAGTCGAGACATCTGTGCCTCACTAAAGAGATTGTAAATGAAATATGACAACATTGTCAGCTGTGGCCAAGTTGGTAACACTCTTAGTCTGATCAGAAGCTGTGAGTTCATATCAACTTCAGTAATTTAAACACAAATTTAGGTAGATATTCCAAGTGTGTCATCTATTGGAGGAGGCCTCATCTCTTCTCTTAATTGTATAAACCCACAGTTAAAGAAGTGAATTTTTCCCAGAACTTTGGTCAATATTTATTCCTCAAACAACATAATTACTTACACTTAAATGTGTAATATTCAGAACAAAATAAATTCATTAATGACACAAAGAGAGGTTAATAGGTATGATCTTATAGCCATTACAGAGATTATAAGGAGATCAGAACTGAGATCCGAATATACAGGTATATGTGACTTTTCAAAAGGATGGACAGATACAGAAGGGTGGTGGGGTGGCTTTGTTAATACAAGATGGATTAAGTACGGTACCAAGAAATTCTCTTGGATCAGATGATGGAGTATCCGTATGGGTGGAGGTAATCAATAACAAGGGGAAGAAGCCACTTGTGGGAGTGGTCTGTAGGCCCCTTAACAGTACCTGTTCTGTAAGACAGAGAATAAATCGTGAAATAAGCAGAGAATGTCAAAAAGGCAATGATAATAGTCTTGGGTTATTTCAATCTTCACATAGATTTGAAAAATCAAATTGGCAAAAGGTAGCTGTGAGAGAGAATTCATAGTGTTTGGGACAGTTTCCTGGAACAATGTATGGATCAAACTAGGGATCAGGCTATTTTGGATCTGGTAATGTGTAATGAGACAAATTTAATAAATTATTTCAAAGTAAAACATCCTACGGAACTGTGTCCAAAACTTAGTAGAATTTAACATTGTCTGAGAGTGAGAAACTTGGATCAGAAGCAACAGTGCAAAACTTAAATAAGGCTACTTAGGTTGGAATGAGGCAGAATTGGCAGGAGTGGTGGCGAAAAGAGTTTAGCAGTGAAGAAAGTCGAGAAACAATGGCATGCATTTAAGAAAATAGTTCATAACTCACTTTATCCGATGATGGGACAGCGTTACGAAAGTTTGTGATTTTAAATGAACCTGTTGGACTATAACCTGGTGTTGTGTGACTTCTGACCATAACTCACAGAAAAGATATATCCTGGTGAGAAAGGACTCTAGGGAGGGGATAAACTGATCATGCTTAACTAAGGAAGATAATATATTTCATTTGATACTATCCTTAAAATAAAAAAGGGATTGTTTCCTCTTGCGGGAGAGACTAAATCCATATCGAATAATTTCAGACTAAGAGGTTGCCCATTTTAAGAGATGAGGATGTATTTCTTTCTTCAGAGACCTTTGAATCTGTGAAAATCTTAACTGTACAGGTAAAGTTGTTAAGTATATTCAAGGCTGAGATAACCAAAGAAAGCTTCTACAACTAAATAAATGACTGTTTATGTAACTTCAGGCACTGTCTGAAGAAAGAGACACTGATAAATCACACCTGATGAGGTGTAAAGGAAGCTTCAAAGGAATGAAAATAAAAGGGAGAAAAATGCAGTACAAATTGACCTGTATTCTCCTGGGCGTTATCTCAGACTGTGAATATGATGGAAGATATGATAGTAGGCTGGTTGAAAGCCATGTTTTGTGCCTTCCCATCAAGAATGCCCAAAGACAGAAATTAAAAGCCAATGGAACCCTGATCTGTGTACACTCATCTGCTGAGGCATTCATGCCTTCGAGCCCTGGTTCGAGCACCACTGCCTTGTGGAAAGCAAAGTTGAAGAACCATCCATCAGACAATTCTGCATTGCAGGTAAATGAATCTCTCACTCTGAGCACGAGAAACCAGTTAGCAGAAAGCCAGTCAAAAGGATTTCAACAAAAATACAAAATCAAGAATCCCAAAATTGAGTGTTCAAAAAACAATGTTTCATTATCCACTCTTCACAAATGATCCATCGAAGCCGATCCATATCTACTATAAATAGATCATTTGTGTGTGTACACCCATGTGTGGCATTTTTTTTTGTGGAGCCCCACCGGAGCTTTTTGATGTGGGATGTCATGTGCCAAAATGATTGTCACTACCTCCTGAGTTGATCAGGTTAATTAAAATTCGGTGACCATAATGCTCTCAATAAATGGACAGCAAAAACTGCAGTTCAGGATTTCATTGGGGCTTTCCACATAGGAGTATGATGCACCAAACTGATTGCCATGAGTTCCTACATTAATTAGACCAATGAAGATTTAGCTACCATAATTCCCCAATATTTTTGCATCAATTTCCTACCACTGTATTACCTATACTGTACTGTGGATATTGGTTAGCTCAGTTGGCTGGATGACTGGTTTGATGCCAACAGTGTGGGTTCAATTCCTGCACCGTTGAGATTACCATGAAGGATGTTCCTTCTGAATTGTTCCCCTAACCTGAGGCATAGTGACACTTGTCTCTTTGTAATGAGAGAGCATCTGTATGGTCCAGTACACTATGTGAATTTACTTTACCTTTTATTATTCTCTTGCATTGGGAACAGTGCCAAATGCAGTAGTGGTTTAGGAGAGCAAAAAATTCCCAAAATAGATGAAGTGCAGAAAGCTGGGAAATAAATGCATTATTTGCTTCTCCCAACTGAGGGCTTTTTTACAATCAATGCTTGAAGAACTGTTAACTTATTAGCGATGGGCAGCGTGGCTTTGTGCAGGGGGGCATCATGTCTTACAAACTTGATTGAGTTTATTGAGGAAGTTACAAAGATGATTGATGAAGGCAGGGTGATAAATGTGGTCAACACTGAATTTACCAAGGTCTTTGACAAGGTCCCTCATGGCAGGCTGAAACAGAATGTGAGGTCATATGGGATCTGTGGTGAGCTGGTAAAATGGGTACAGACCTGGATTAGTCATAGAAGACAGAATGTAGCAGTGGAAAGTGTTTTTCTGACTTGAGATCTGTGACCAGTGGTGTTCTGCAAGGATCAGTACTGATTGTTTGTAATACATAAATGATTTTGGAGGAGAAGGTAGTCTGATTTGTAAGTTTGCAGATGACACAAAGATTGGGGGAGTTATGGATCATGAGGAGGATTTCCAGAGGATAGAGCAGGACATAGATAGGCTGGAGATTTGGGCAGAAAAATAGCTGATGGAGTTCTATTCGGTTAAATGCGAGGTGATATATTTTGGAAGGTCTAATGCAGGAAGGAAGTATGCATTGAATGGCAGTACCCTTAGAAGTATTAACATATAGAAGGATCTAGGCGTATAGGTCCACAGTTCCCTGAAAGTGGCAACACATGTGGATAAGTTGGTCAAGAAAATGTGTGGCATGCTTGCCTTCAGTCAGGGCATAGAGTATAAATATTGATAAGTCATGTTGCAGCTCTATAGAACTTTAGTTAGGCCATATTTAGAACATTGTGTATAATTCTTGACGCCATACTACTAGAAGGAGGGGGAGGCTTTGGAGATTCTACAGAAATTGTTTACCAGGATGTTGACTGGCTTGGAGGGTAATATCTATGAGGAGAGATTGGACAAACTTGATTTATTTTCGCTTGAATATCAGAGGCTGAGGGGTGAGCTGATAGTGGTTTAAAATTATTTTGAGAGGCGTGGATAGAATGTATAATCAGAGGTTTATTCCCAGGATAGAAATGTTAATTGCTAGGGGACATATCTTTAACGTAAAAGGGGTAAAGTTCAAAGGAGATGTGAGAGGCAAGTTTTCTACACAAAGGCTGGTAAGTGCCTGGAATGCTCTTCCAGAGGTTGAGGCAGATACAATAACATGTTTAAGAGGCATCATGACAGATACATGAATAGGCAAAGAATAGAGGGATACGGACCATGTAGAGCTGAAAAGGATTTTATTTTAGAAAGGATCATGTGTTGGCGCAGGCTTGATGGGCCAAAGGGCCTATTCCTGTGCTGTACTGTTCTTTGCTCCACTTTCAAAGAACATACTTGAAGTGTTCTTCCAGATGACCATGGAAAAAGGTTAAGAAACTGGAGAAATATCTGTGACAACAACCTGGGACTGAACAGTACTATTGCTGGGCTGCTGCTACAACCCTGGTCTTCCTGTTATAGGTGTGGATAATTTGGCACTTTTTAAACTGACCTGTACTTCACTGTGGCTATGATGAGAACAACTTTCAGTGGAGCATAACTGGATGCTGATCCCAGTGAATAATGATGCCATCAGGAGATCTCTGATACACGTCTGATCAATGGTGCTAACAGATCTCATTTAATGTAAAAATCAACATCTCAACTACCAGGCAATTAGTACCTTAACTACTATCTGTTTTTGGATTTACTTCTCACTTATAATGTTTCAATGTATGTGTTGCATTATTATTTCTGCTAGTGTTTAGTAATTAATAAATTCACTGTTTTCTTAACTCAAGAAAGCCTGGTTAAATTGGCACCTGTAACCTTTTAACACATAAATTCATTTGGTCTGGGAGAAAAGTATCCACAAGTGAGCTGAAGCTTTGTAAATTAACGCTGTTACCAACCAAGAGGCCAGGTGAATGAACAGGGAGAACCAGCTCAATTCTCCTGAAGGAAGGAGATAGTTGGGAGGAGTCAAGTAGAAAGCGAGGTATAGATGATCTGTACAAATTAGATATTGTGGGGTAAAAGTTGTTCTCTAGTGTTGTGAAACTAAGTAGTACTGATGGTTTGGAATTTGCTATTGATGTATTCGGGGACAAGGATGTCTCTGGCTAGCCCAGCATTTATTGCCCTTTCCTAGTTGCCCAAAGAACAGTTAAGAGTCAGTCACATCTGGAGACACATGTAGGCCAGGCCAGGTAACGATGACAGATTTCTTTCCCTAAAGGACGTTAATGGGTTTTTCCAACAACTGACAATGTTTTCATTAGATCCTGAGTTCCAGATTCCTTATTGAATTCAAATTCCACCATCTGCCATGGTGGGATTTGAACCCGGGTGTACAGAACAATGGCTGAATTGCTGGATTAATAGTCTAGTGATAATACAACTGGGCCATCGCCTCCTTACAAAATCAAAATGTTGTATTAAAAACTTTAACAAAATGTATCAGCTGCTGACAAAAGTGCTCGTTGCAAGGTAGCATTTCTGCCAGTTTCTTCATGTTAACCACTACTGCATTAAAACAAAGACACAGCGCGCAAGCGAGGCATACATAGAGAATATAGCAACTATACTGGTAAAAGAAAACAGGCATTAAAGTCAATGTTAACTTAAAACTAAAACAAACGCTTGCTTATACACACAAACCCATTCATGAAAAACATATCCTGCAGACCAGTGAGATCACAACTAAATGGCTGTATGTTTCTAAGACAATTGTCAGTATCGAGACAATTTAGAAAGCACAAATACAAGTCTCGATGAAATGAAACTGTTCAGTGTTAAATGATCCATGGTGTTCATTACAATAACATGCACCGTAACATTGTTAAACGATTTAAAAATTTTCCCCATTTTAAACCCCATCACTTCCCCATTGCAGCCTTACTCCTTGTGCCACTGCCACCCAATCTTCCCCAACTCCTACTCTTTCTTCCATTCCCCCACATCAATGCTGCCTTCATCTGCCATTCCTCTCTCACACCTGACTTCCTTCATTCCCCCCACCACATTTGCCCAACCCTACTTTTCCCTCACCCTCACTCATCCATCTACCCTCATTCGTCCCCCATTCCTTCACTTCCCCGAACTCCTGGCCTTTGGCCCTGCTGTCTAATCCCATGATTTCCGGTACCATTGAACCCCGCTTCATAGTCTCTGGTATATTTTGATTCCAACCTTGCCACATTTTGAATGTGGTTAAGAGGGATTACTCGCAATAAAGTTGTAGAATTGCTTGCCGAGCCAGTGTGTTTGATTGTAGACATTTTGTCACCCTGCTAGGTAACATCGTTAGTGCGCCTCCAGTGAAGTGTTAGTGCTCTGTCCTGCTTGTTATTTATATGCCTGTTTGCTGGGGTGGTTGGCATCATTTCCAGTTCTGTTTTTCAGTGGTTTGCATATCAGGTCCAGTTCAATGTGTTTGTTGATAGAGTTCCGGTTGGAATGCCAGGCCCCCAGGAATTCCCTGGCATGTCTCTGCTTGGCTTGTGCTATTATGGATGTGTTGTCCCAGTCAAATTTGTGTCCTTCTTTGTCCGTGTGTATTGAGACCAGTGAGAATTGGTCATGTCTCTTGGTGGCCAGTTGGTGTTCTTGTATCTTTATTGTCAGTTTTCTTCCAGTTTGGCCTATGTAGTGTTTCTCACTGTCCTTGCATTGTATTTTGTATATTATGTTAGTTTAATTAGTTTTGGATATAGGATCTTTTATGTTTGTGAGTAACTGTTGCAGGGTGGTTGTTGGTTTGAGGGCTACCCTGATACCTAGGGGTCTGAGGAGTCTTGAGGTCATCTCTAATATGCCTCTGATATACGGTAGGGTGACTAGTGTTTCTGACCGTCTGGTGTCTTCTTGTTGTGGTCTGTCGTGGCAGTAATGGAGGATTGTGCTTTTTGGGTATCCATTCCTTTTAAAAACTCTGTAGATATGCTCCTGAAGAAGGGTCCCGACCCAAAACATTAACTTTCCTGCTCCTCTGATGCTGCTGGGCCTGCTGTTCTCCTCCAGCTCCACACTGTGTTATCTCTGACTCCAGCATTGGCAGTTCTTACTATCACCACAGTTCGAGAACTGGATTACGACAACCCTGAAGAAATTACACAATTCAGGAAATATCTGCAAGACAGACTACCAAAAAATGAAGCCAGAGGGATCCAACACACCCTGCTTCTATGGACGTCCTAAGGTATGCAAGCCAGGAGTCCCTCTCAGACCCATTGTCTCACTACCATGATCATCAACATATAGACTAGCCAAAGAACTATAATGGAAACTGAAATACTTATTTGACAACACTACCCATGCCATCCACTCCTCCCAAAAATTCCTCAACATTATCAAAGACACCAGAAAAGAAGAGGATGAAATAATAATATGCTTTGATGTAACAGCACTATTCAGATCCATAAACATCGACCTAGCCAAAGAGACAACTGCCACACAGCTGGATGAATTAGGAAGGCAAGCACTCCATGACACCAACAACATCAACAAGGACAACACCCTGAAACTGCTGGATCTGTGCCTCACAACCCACTTCACCTTCAACGACCGTATACTCAAACAAATCAACGGAAATGCCAATGGAATCCCCAATATCAGGACTGATTGCAGAAGCAGTAACACAAAGGTTAGAATGGACAGCACTCCCCACTATACAACCCAAACTCTGGGTCTGCTATGTAGATGACACCTTCGTGATTATCTAATGCACAAGACAAGAAGAACTTCATTGACACATAATCAACATCCTCACTGGGATAAAAATCACAAAAGAAGAAGGGAACAATAACTGACTAACCTTCCTAGATATAATGGTAGAACGCAAGAACAACGGGAACTCCAGACTAGCGCATACACAAAGACCACGGACCAGATACTTAATTACACCAGCAACCACCCCAACACCCACAAATGGAGCTGCATCAGGACATTATTCAAATGAGCCACAACAGATTGCAGCAACCCGGAATTGCACAAAGCAGAACAGGAGCACTTATACGGAGTTTTTAAAAGGAATGGATACAGAAAAAGCACAATTTGCTGTTACCTCCACGACAGACTGCGACAAGATGACACAACATGGCCAGACACACTAGTCACCCTACTATACATCAGAGACATATTAGAGATGACCACGAGACTGCTCAGACCCCTAGGTATCAGGGTAGCCCACAAACCAACAACCACCCTGCAACAGTTACTCACAAACATAAAGGATCCCTTACCCACAACCAATAAAACTAACATAATATACAAAATACAATGCAAGGACAGTGAGAAACACTACATAGGCCAAACTGGAAGAAAACTGACAATAAGGATACACAAACACCAACTAGCCACCAAGAGACATGACCAGTTCTCACTGGTCTCAATACACATGGACAAAGAAGGACACGAATTTGACTGGGACAACACATCCATAATAGCACGAGCCAAACAGAGACATGCCAGGGAATTCCTGGAGGCCTGGCATTCCAACCGGAACTCTATCAACAAACACACTGAACTGGACCTGATATACAAATCACTGAAAAACAGAACCAGAAGTGATGCCAACCACCCCAGCAAACTGAGGCGTATAAATAACAAGTGGGACAGAACACCAACACTTCACCAGAGGCGCACTGACGATGTTACCTAGCAGGGTGACAAAACATCTGCAATCAAACAACTGGTTCAGTGAGTGAGTCTACAACCTCATCCACAACCCGAGCAACAAATATTCTCAAAAACTTTAAATTACTCCCAATGTCCTGCAGTACTCAGTGTTAACACCATGTGAAAACACCCTGGGCACCCACCCATCAGGCAGGAAGCTGTGGGGTGGGGGCATGAGAAAGAGGAGGAGACAGAAGAAGTGGAGGAGACAGAAGTAGTGGAGGAGAAAGTGAATGCAAAATACAGAGTCCCTTTCTACCTCAGTTCTAGGCGATTAAGTACCAGGAAAAGCAATTATGACTCCCTATTCACACTCATTACCATGAATGACTGTGACATTGTCTTCCTTCCTGCAATGCAAAAATACAACCCAATGCATAATATGCAATTCAAGTACGGAAGTTAAATAATGTCCTGGTTCATATAAAAATTGACACTTCACACTTGTGCCTCTTCTGTATGACTTTGCTTATCCTATTGCTTCAATCCAGTGCTACCCCACTGGTTACAGCATTGTTAGGTAGGCTGCTGGCGTTAATGGACTTGAGATGACCTTGGGGAGAATGTGCAAACTCCACACTGACAGTCACCCATGGTTCAATTGAACCCAGGGCTCTGGCACTGTGAGGCAGCAGTACTAGCCACTGTGTCACCCATCTCCGATTTTGAGGGACAGAATGATTTAAATAATCAGGGACTGAGGCCTACAGAAATATCCACACCAAAAAGGCTCTGGAAAATCAGAGTAGCTTCCTACAATTTGTGGACAGATCTAAAACCCCTTAACAGCTTAAAGTTTAAACTGTACAGAAATTATACTGTACATGGGGAATACTGTTATCTCTACTCCAGCTTTACAATTGGCCCAACAAGTAACATTGGGCACACAATATGCCCATTGAAATATGGTTCAGTGAATTGTAATGAGGAGCTAATGATAGGTAATTTTGAGAAGCTCTGAGCCACCTTACTGTTATGGGAATTGACTGGCAACAATGTTCATACATGAGATAAAGTCAAAATACTTTTATTAAGTTCCATGGAAACTACAGCAATAAACTCAGGCAATGATTTGCAATCTAACAAGGGCTATATACTTGCTACAGTGATTCTGGATAGAAAGACAAGTGACTTACATTGCAGCTTTTGATCTTTAGTCTTAAGCTTCTTTTTCTTTTCTTGTGTATTACATTTTGGTTTTCCTCTGCTATGTGGATTTTGTTGGTTGACTTATTTTTATCCTGGTTCTTATCCAATTAACCCCACCTTATGCTCATTCATCCTCACGTCCATGGCCATAATGCTCCAAGCATTAATACTTTTTTAACCAGCTAGGTGTAATTCATGTGAACATACTAACATTATGTAATTTTCTTTCTGCATTTGCCATTGTTATACCTTCTCTTGTATCTCAAGGCTGCTCATTTGTTGTGATTGCTTTCAGACATTTCAACGTTCCTGCTTTCAGCCTGCACAAGGAGCCTTCAAGGTCTTAGCTTATAGCTACTGCAAGATTTTTTAAAGCTGGACATTTTTTCTATAGTCGGCACTACCCTATGACATCGATTTATAATATGCTGTGTTTCTACATTTCCTACTTCACTATTCTACAAAAGCTGAGTGCTGTATGTCTCAGACAGGAATGTGTCATGTGGAAATCTTTCATTGTTTTCATTATAATATCACTGGCTTTTAATAGTCAATATAATTTCTATTAAAATTTAATAATTTAAAATTGATATATTCTTGGTGATTAGTATGAGAGGATTTGGGGAGGATTTAGATTTTAAGGATGACCTTGCCTAATATAATTAGTCAAAGAGCCATTGATTGCACTGGACAATGTAGGACATTGGGGCATCTGATCCAGAGTTCCATATTGGTCAGGCAAAGGTGACCAGACTGGCCAGAATTACAAAGCAAAATGTTGATAATGTTTTCATATGCATTCCTCTGATTCAGGAGCAAAATTTTGCAACCAGTGCTTCAAATACTCAGAGTACACACCAAGACCATGGCCCCATAGCATTCATATTGATGATTAAAATCACTTGTAAGTTGTTTTGGAAACTGCAACATCTTTTTTCCACAGTCCCTTGGCTTTAAGCTGTATCTTTTCACTTTCTGCGTCCGCGATCTAAAAGAAAAGTCTTTACACTATGCATTATTGAATGTTGCTAAAATTAAAGATATTTTGTTAAACTGTTCTTCTTAATACTTGGCAACATTATTTAAAATGGTCACTCTATGTGAGAATATGGTGAGTAAAAGAGTGCCTAATGAAGAGAGTAAACATTGACAACCCACATTTTGTTAAAGAATACATTCCACTTGCTTGGCTGAGTGTGGCTCCAACAACATTCTGGAAGCTTGACGGCATCCAGGCACCCCAGCCAGCACCTTAAATATTCACTCCTTTCAGCACTACCACTCCCTGGTACCACATAAAATACACACTTGAGCAATTCAGCAAGGTTCTTCAACAGGACCTTCCAGACCTCCAGCCTTTGCCACCTACAAGGACTGGTGCACCAGACACATAAAAATCCCCATCACCTGCAGGTTCTCCAAACCACACATCATCCTAAATTAACTGAATCAAAATCCTGGATCTCCCTTCTTAACAAGGCTGTTGGTGAACCTATTCCAGATGGTCTGCTGCAAGTTCATGAAAGTGGCTCACCACCAGCTTGTCAATGGCAATTGGGGTTTGGCAAAAATGACCATTGATGTCCATATAACATGAAAGAATGAAACAAAAGCAAAAGCTATGATCTTATACTGTCCAAATTAAAACACAACACAGACACAATTGCACTGCAGAGGTCACTCTTGTTGCACAAATTAAGCTAGTTTAGTCCCACTCAGAAAATTGCAGCTAATGTTGATTCTATTGCTGAGTTGCAAAAATTTGTTTGTACAACAAAAGTTTTTATAAGTAATGGAAGGCAATAGCTTAGTTGTCTGATTTCTGAGAGCAATAACTATTTTTATTTGCCTTTGGTGTCTCCTAACAAGAACCATTTCCAATATCAGCAGCCTAATGCTAAAACTGCATCATCTTCATTTCATACAGACTGCTAGTTGCTGAGTAATGCAATAGAAAATGAATCTTATGAAGCAATGGCTTGAGCTACTATAAAATAAGAAATAGTAGAATTGTCTTGTATTCAAAAATTATAAACTCATTCATAATAGATTTTAATCCACCCGATGAATTTTAGTGTTCCCAAAGCCTTCTTTATATATCCAGTTGTGATCGTCAATATGTTAATTTAATTGCTGTGATACACTATATAGTTCTTGGGATATGAATTTCAAATTTTGTTTAAAAATCAATTTGCCATAACAGCCTCGGTGGGGGGATATGGTTCATGGTGCCTTCAAGACACTCGATTATTTAATCAAGTGGGATGCAACCTTTTGATTTTGCGATGACAGTTTGAGAAGCAGGGATAAAATTACAGGTGTGTTTGCAGCATGTTGAGCATTATGTTAACCTGTGGCAGGTTAATATTTGTAGTACATTCACATGCCAGGAATACTCATTAATGCAACATGGTTTTTCATAAAGTCCCGTCTTCAGGATTGAGCTAGGAGCATGTGAGAACCTGATGGCTTCTAGTTCATGATGGTTTAAAGGTGATGTGCACCTGTCAGCTTGGTGCAATTGTGTGTGAGGCCAGTGACCTTCTCTCCTTTACTCTGCGTCACAATAGAGGGGAACAGGAGCATGGACTTCTCATGGAGGCGTGGAATTGCTCAGTTCAGTGGTGAGGGGTTTGTGTAGTGGGCTAGAGGTCCATGGGCTTGGACCAGGATGTTGTCTAGTTGGGTGGGGGTGGAAGCTGTCAGCCAAGGTAAGGAAGTATGGGGCTTAAAGTGCGGTGTTAAAATGTGTATCTATCTCAGGGTGCAGTTTGGCTGAGTCCTTACAGGGCTTTGACTTTTAACATTTCAATTATCTAACTGCTCTTAGATAATGGCCTTTACAATGCAAAGAAGGGAGGCACAGCTGAGCCTGTAAGTTAAGTCATCTCCCACATAGAGAAAACAACACAGGACACTAAATTGAATATTCAATACAGAGTAAATGCAGAAGTACAACATCCATAGTAATGTCCCCAACTTCCCTGTAATCATCAATGCATGCCAGCAATGAGACATATTCACATATGTTCTGAGGAAGGGTCACCAGACCTGAAATGTTAACTATGTTTTTTTTTTCCTTCACAGATGCTGCCAGACCTGCTGAGCTTTTCCAGCAACTTTGTTTTTGTTCACATATTTAGCTCTTCTATTAAGCTAATCACAACAGCAAATGAGAATACGTGCATAAATAAAGTTAAATCAATATAGCACAAAATATTTGCATGAAATTTAGTTTTGGAACACTTTTCCTGCCTTGTGTTGTCAAATGTTATGTTAATGATAGTACAGTTGGGGAGAAGAGCTGTAGCCATGAGGCAGAGCTGTCCTGTTTGACCAAGACACTTTTTAATTGGCTACTCATAGATGTAGCATTGTCAGATGATGCCGATTTCATTAATAAAAAGCTTCCTCAACTGCTAAATCAAATATGTTTTTCATGCATGCATTTTGGAATTTATTAATAATCATGTGGATAAAGGCAAAAAGAGATAAAATGGACCTGCTACACTGTTCTGGTTATGATGATGGGAATGGCACACTGTTGGTAAAATCCGGCCTTTGGTTTTCTGTTGCTAAATTGAAAGTCTAGTTAACTCATCAGCTGGGTGTAGGCTGCCAGCTGTTGCCAACATATTAGGTCTTCCTATTAAAGCTATTAAAGGTAGTGTTTGTTAGCACTCTATTTTACAAAATACAGGCATTTATATTTATTAACTTTCAGTAGAACAGTCTCAGAAGTGTCATCAAATCAGATTTTAGTACTTTTAATAACCTGGGATGATTTATCTTGAGTTTTAAAGATCCTCTTCATTAAGAAAATTGGTTATTTCTGAACTTTTGAAAGGCTGATATTTCTAATTACAAATCAATATCAAGTTGATCAACAGTGCATGCCAGCTTTTCATTGCTAACATATGGCAATGGCAGCTGGGCTACTTACAGAGCAATTACAACAGAAGCAAATATGACTGCTGTTCAGCCATGGGCAAAGCATGGTTACACTAATAGTGCTCACCAGGGACACACTCCCAAACACTCACTACTTAAAACACATCTGTGTTTGAGATATACCACTGTATATCCTACATAATGCATAAAAAATAGCAGCCTATTAATGGCACTTCTTTTAAAATCATTAGTCAGTTGGTAACCATTTCAGGAAAAGGTAAACTTTATAATGGAATAAAAATATTGGGCAGTATCTTATAAGTGTCTGAGCAACATAGGTTACAGTGAGATTAGTGGATGAATTGGGTGACAAGTGCAGCAAGGCCCATCTCAATGTTGGGAGCAATTTGCTCTATTTTATATCACATTATTTTCTCAAATAGCATGGTGTTGTTAGTGGAAAGTTGCCAATTGATGGTGATTATTGCTTAGTAAATGCCTTGCTAACAGCCTAGTGTGTCTTGTTTATATCAGCCTCCCATCTTACCAAAATCACTAAACAAACTCAATGTTGGGAAAACAAGGTGTAGAGCTGGATGAACACAGCAGGCCAAGCAGCATTATAGGAGCTGGAAGGCTGACATTTCTGATGAAGGGTCTAGGCCCGAAACGTCAGCCTTCCTGCTCCTATGATGCTGCTTGGCCTGCTGTGTTCATCCAGCTCTCCACCTTGTTATCTCAGATTTTCCAGCATCTGCAGTTCCTACTATCAATGTTGGGAAAACTCAGCAAGGAAACCAGTGTGATGACCTGGTAGATTCAGCTCAATGCTCTCTTTGAACATCCCCATGCAGTGAATTGGGCACCAACATCTCAGGGCACCCTGCACGGACACTGGCCATGTGCACCCCACATCCACGGACATTAACATCCGCCTTGTGCCAGCCTTTAAGAACCTTCATGGCTCATCTCCAATACACTTAGACATCCCTTTTGCACTTCAATGCTGCCCCTCATGCTGCACCAGCACCTATCGATGTAATGCTGCACCAAGGAAACTGTGTGCTCAGGGCACACACCCAGCTCATGGACTGGATCAGGCTGCATCTCTGGACTCTTTGCTCATTGTCATTGTGCTCACTCATTCTAAGCCTATCTGGATGCTCACTGCCATGGACTGCCTTTTTGCACTTTGTCCCATCAGCCAGAGATACCAGGATCATATTACTGCAGCCCTCAGTCAAGTGAAGGGAAATAGCCCTTGCTTAGGCAATCCCAGCACAGTAAGTCAAGGGCTGGTTTTGGCACCAGTTCAGGCCTTGCTCAGTGTGGTCAAAGTCAGGTTCCACTTCACATAAAAGATGAGAAACATGAACAAGGAATACTGTAGGTAATTGGGCCCTTCGAACCTACTCCACCATTCAATAAGATTGTGACTGACCCGATTTTAACCTCAACTTTATATTGCTACATATTCCTTAACAATCTTCCATCCTCTTGGTAGCTGACTGACAGGTAGCACATCACCTATCATGATTCTTTCTATCCTTTTGTGGGCTATTTTCCTCATGAAATGAGAAGGAGGCAGATATTATGCAATATGAATGTGGGTGGCAGAGCTATTACTGTTGGTGCAGTTGGGGAGGTATCCCAAGTGAGTGATAGGCAGTGCAAAGCACATGCATTGTTAGTGGTTTCAGAGGTTGAGATTGACTTAAGGAGATGTTGCAGGTAATGGTTAGAGTGGTAGAGCATGAGGCTTCTTTAAGATAGGTACAGTACCAAAGATAGAGTGCATGTGAGATTTTGGAGAGAAGATGGTAACAGTTACCTTGGTGGAGTGAAGAAAAACATTGACCTTTTTCCTATGAGATAGTAGGAACTGCCGATCCTGGAGTCTGAGATAACAAGGTGTGGAGCTGGATGAACATAGCAGACCAGGCAGCATCAGAGGAGCAGGAAAACTGACGTTTTCGGTCTGGACCCTGAAGAAGGGTCCAGACCCGAAACGTCAGCTTTCCTTCTCCTCTGATGCTGCCTGACCTTTTTCCTATAGCAGTCAGCATTCCTCCAGACAGCTGAGACTGCTTTCATCTGGACATTAACCTCAGATCAGTTTACTGTTGGTCCTGGTACAAGAATGAAGTCCTGTATGGGCACTGTCCTGTAAAACAGGTTCCTGCCTACAAAGTGTAGCACTAATTTCTCCTTGCTTGGTACGTCTGGGAGACAAATGTCAGGAATATTGCAGCACGTATCCAGACTGAAAGTACTTCTCTAGGTGCATAACAGGCTTGTAAAAATGACGTGGGTGCAAGGGATGAATTACGGGATATCTGCAGGTGGCAGTTGTTCCAGGGTCAACAAGTGGTAAGATGTGGTGCAAATCAGACATCAAAGATACCAGAGAGATGGGGTAGGTAATTAATGAGACATGTTTTATAAAATAGAGGGAACTCACTCAGCATTACAGAGAAAACCCCATCAAAAAAATTGACACAATTCAGATTCAGCCAAAAGAATGTAAGATTCAGCCCTTAGCTATTTATTCAAGGATATACATTATTCAGCAAGGGTACAATGGTTCCCACAAATGTGCCAGGATAGTAGAACTATATAGGGACACATCGATGCAAAAGCATAAAGCTGTGGATGCTGGAAATTATAAACAGAAACAGAAATTGCTGGATACACCTGGCCATTCTGGCAGTACTTCTAGTTTTTTCTCATTCTCTCCTTTATCTCCGTCTCAGTTTTCGCTTAAAACCTGGTATATCTGTAGTATTTTACATTCACAAAGACAGCCATAGGCATAATTCACATTTGAATTAGGGTCAAAAAAGGCACAACGCTGGAGCGGAGCTAATCTACAGAACAAAGGGAAACCTGTTCAACCTCAGCCACCTATAGGCCAGAGCTAAGACAGTCTCATCCTCTGAAATTGCAGATGATGCTTGCGTCTGGTCACATTTGGAAGCTGAGTTTCAAGTCATAATTAACACCTGCATTGGGATATATACAAGCATGGGCTGTGTGCATATAAATCCAATCCGTCCCTGCCACACTGCGCTGTGAAAAATCCATAACAAGACCTTGAACAACATGGACGACTTTCCATACTTTGGGACCCTACTGTCATCGATGATAAAGTTCAATGCTGCCTTCAGTGCCAGCACAACCTTTGGTCACCTCAGTAAGAGACTGTTGGAAGACCAGGAACACGAATCAGGCACAAAGCTCATATTCTACACCCATCTTCTTATACAGCTCAGAGATGTGGACAATGTACAGCAGGCACCTCAAAATCTTAGCGACATACTGCCCTGCAAATCCATTGGCAGGATAGGCTCACAGTTATGACCAGGTCCCAGAGATGTTCCCCAATTCATTACACTTCTAGGTGGGGTAAACTTGACTGTTCAGTGCCAGGTGAGGAGGAATGAACTGGTTTCCCTTCTTTATTCACCCATCCCTTTGTTTGATTGCAATTAGATTAATTTTAGAAGGATCCCCTCCTTGTCGATAACTTTCTCACAGATCAAATGAATTTATATTTTAAAAGGAGCAAGTTTAACCAGGGTTCCTTGAAATAACAAAATGAATGAATTTATTAATTACTACATGTGAGAAGAAATACCTAACATGCAAACAACACAGTTGGAAAGGAGTCCAAAAAGATAGAAGTTATAAAACAGATAAATGGATCAACCTCTAAACTGTTAACAAAATGTGGCCATTGGTGGTTGTTGTTGATGTTTGATCAGTCAGTTTCACAATCCTTGGCTTTGCAAATGGATTGGGATTCCTTAGTTAAGATTCTTTTTGACCATGAGTGAATTCAGCATTCAGGTTTCCTGTTTCAATTTTGTCTGACTGCTAGCTAGCTGACATCTCACACTCAAAGTGAAAGA